>NW_028227271.1:35152500-36352500 GCF_978045245.1 Mus caroli | reverse complement strand
GTGGGAGGGATTAATCTACTAATGGGATAATATGACACTAGGTGTAGCAAGTTCTGCACCAGTAGAGGTGGCCACACCATGTCAGGAATGTGGCAGAAAGAATCAGTAGATGGGGCCAGATCAGGAACGTCACAGCCTTGCCTTAGGGTGAAAGTCCATGCTTATATTTGATGTGACCTTTTTAAGTTGGGTACCCAGATATGCACATTTACTACCCACGAAATTATGTGGAGGACTTTCCTACTAATTTAAAGCCTCTGGGACTGCTCTACTGGTACTTTAAACTAAGTTTACTAGTAGCTTACTCCTACTCCACTCATTTTCCTGGGTGATAAAATGTTTCCCCTTTCTCTCCTTGGTTAGTGGGTATGCCATAGAGTAACCCAACTCTCCTTGTGAGCTTGGATTGGAAGGAAGACTATTGTCTTAGATAGGTTTTTATTGTTGTGAAGAGACACCATATCCAAGAAGACTCGTATAAAGAAAACATTTAATTGGGGTTGGCTTTCAGTTCAGTCCATTATCATCATTGTAGGAGTGACCCATGGCAGCATCTGGGCAGATGTGGCACTGGAAAAGGAGCTGAGAGTTCTACATATTTATTCAGGAGGAGAACTGGGAGGAGACTGACTTCTGCAAGCAGCCAGAAGGCGACTCTCTTCTACACTGGATGAAGCTTGAGCATAGAAGACTTCAAAGCTCACCCCCACAGTGACACACTTCCTCCAACAAGACCACACCTACTCCAATAAGGCCACACCTTATTATTAATATTAGGCCATACCTAATAGTGTCACTCCCTATGGCCAGTCACTGAAACACATAAATCTATGGGGGCCAAACCTATTCCAATCACCACAGCCATCATCATAATTCTTCCCAGATTCTTGTTGTAGGGGAATATGCCTCCAATTCTACTTAGTATTTATGCTCCAACTCAACTTTCCTTACCCTGATTATGGAACTCCAGTGGTTACAAAATGGCATACACGTAATACTTTATTTGATATAATTTATTATTTATCTTCAAATATAAACTTCATGACAAGGCTCCTGAATCATGGTAAATGTTCAAGTTTTCCCCCTTTAGTCTGAATAGCCATCTTCTATATAGAGGAAGTGTCCATAACAAGAAGGATCAGAAACCTCACAAAACATAAAATGAGTTCTGCCAGATGCTATATATTATCAATCTGACTTTGCACTGTGTAACTAACTGGGAAATGAAGTGAGTCTGGAAACTACTGTGCCCATTGGAGAGATTGGACCTTAATCAATTGCTCACCTCCATTCATGTACCTTATCCACGATGTTCTGAATTTTCTAGGATTCATTTATTCAGTTCAGTTCAGAGCATATGTCCAATAATTCATGGAAGGTCTGGCTATTCCCTTTGTTCTGATACGCAGTTATCCTAAAGTCAGACCCTAGGAAGGACAGAATCTTTCTCAGCATGTTCACAAATGCTACCATTTAATAGGCTGAAATGATTTTCACTGAATTGTCTAGTAAGGCTTGTTGCTGCCTTGACCACCTCCACCCCCACAGTGCTAAGAAACTGGCAAGATTTCCCCTCTCTGGAGCATGGAATCCCTTTCTAGAAAAATCCAGCTTTAAGCCTTTAGTACCTGATCAACTTCAATGGCTGATGTAATGTTTCTGATATGAGCCCATCTTCAGGAAGAATCTTACTGAGATGTTTCAGAAAGAATTTTTCATTTAGATGTGTCCTCCTGGTGACTTCCATCCACTACCTGCTTTTTTTTCCATTACTCTGATAGGAACCCTCCTCCCCTTTCCTTGTTGGATTCTGAATTGAACTCATTTCTAGACTGAGATCTTCTTTTCTCTATTGAAATTGTTTCTGAATAAAATTTATTTTTTACCACTTTATTGTCTGGCTCTGGTTTAACATTACAAAGAGAAAAAAAATCAAGGTTAGGAAGGCAAATAATGCTGAGATCATGAAGACTTGAATCCATAGAGAGCTGAGGCAGAGTTTCAGAATGTCTGTATTGTAGGAACTTTGAATATTAAAAAAAAAATCAACCTCACTGAGTAAAAGAATGAGGGGTAGACAAATGTGGAAGATCAGTCAGGAATCTAAGTGAAACCAATATACATACAATTATTTTATTGCTACATAACAATAAAGCATCCAGGCCCTCTAAGAATCACTGACATTTTCATTACAATTTTAAAGTGAATTTTAAAGGAAAAGTCTACAAGGCAAGATTCAGTGACAGCAAGTCCTCTCTGGGAAGTTATAATAATTAAGCAAAAGTGTGATGAATAAGTGAGAGGCAGAAATGAAAAGTCAGTATGAGATGGATGAGCAGGGAGGATAAAGTCTAAGCATGAGGCACTTTAAGACAGAAGGAAAATATGGGGAAAAGAGGACCCAGAAATTCAGTGAAATGAAATTAATAGATTAGTAATTTCCCTATGCTCTGTGAGCCTGAAAGCAGAAAGACAACATCACTCATTTATTGTGCTCCTAGCTGTCATGTGACACTCTCCAATATATTATTATCACAGTAGGTATCTTATTCATGCACTACTTGCATCTGTGATGCAAGACACTAGAATTCCCACCCTTCTAAGATGCTCCCCTATCTGCTGATAGACAGCTCACACATTTTCTTGAAGTCTGGAAGCAGGTTATTGCAATGAACTATGAAGCTGGTGAATACCCACCTGGCTATCAAATAAATGAGAAACCCACTGCTCTGTAGTATAGCATCAGTATCCCTATTTTAGGCCAGAACCTGATTCTTACCCTAAATTCTTGAGGCTTCCTTCCTCTGGGCTGAGGAAGAATAAACAATATGGCTGGGAGCAGCATCCATGGAATTGTTAACCACATGGTCACCTAAAGAAGACCTGCCCAGTGACATGCCAATGTGAGGAGGAGAAATCTCACCTACCACTCCTAGATAAAGAAATTTGGGAAATAATAGCTGCTAAAAGAAGGCAAATGTATATAAGAGCAATACTAAATGAACTCATGTTATAGTGTGTGTGTGTGTGTGTGTATGTATGTATGAGCATGCATGTATGTGTTTATACATGTATGAGCACACATGTATGTGTGTGGTCGCATGTAGCAATAATAAGAAAGAGGTTATGAATTTGTAAGGAAGTAGAGGGATGAAATAGGAAGGAGTCCTATGTCAAGAAATTACCGTACAAGAAAGTACTAGAAGTGATAGACAGTAATATAGAGAAATCCATTTGGACAAGTAACTGGCAATCTCTTGTGTTGCTGAATACATGCCAGTCTCTGAGACTCAGAAATGTGCATTTCCCATAAAGATAAAGGTCATAGATGAAAGGAAACATATAAGTTTGTGAGACTCAAGAATATGTATTTACTATAAAGACAGATCATAGACAAAGGATATTCATAAGAAAAAGTAGCAGCAGATTCTTATTAAACTAGACTGGATTAGGCAATGCCTCAAAGGAACACTCTTCTGGCACCCCATTTCACTAAGAAGTGGCCTCAGTGCCCTTACTGTGGTCTCCAGGCATGGTTAGATGAGTCTATACTACCTGGTTGTATTTCCCATAATCACTGTCAGCACACTTACTTTGCTCTAGCCACACTAATCTCACTGCTCATCTTTGAATAACCCACAGGGTAATTTCTTAAGCTTGTTTCTTCTTCTGAGAACACACTACTTCCTAATGAAGCAACAAAGAACTACTTGATCAATAGTAAATATATTTTCTACACTGGTTCACTCTTCTCTTATCTCAGCTAACAGTTTTGAGAGAGAACGATAAAGTCTAATCTTCTATTACATGGCTCACAACACTGACAAATTTTCTAACCATTGCTTTTGGTCATTATCCCTTAATTCTCCCCGAGTAAATAAATATCTTAATATTAAGTGGATATCTGTGTAAGATGAAGAAGTTACTATACAATGACATTGTTTCCAATATTAAATATGTCATGAGAACCTAAAATGTAAGCAGAATTGCTTGATCTCAGGTTCTTAGTGTGCAGATATTCAACTATAGGGGTTCAGGCTCAGTAGATCTGATGAAGGTAGGAGGAGAGCTGGTAGGGGAATTACAGGTCCCCCTGTTATAGCAGGC
Organism: Mus caroli; assembly: GCF_978045245.1. Classification (NCBI taxonomy): domain Eukaryota; kingdom Metazoa; phylum Chordata; class Mammalia; order Rodentia; family Muridae; genus Mus; species Mus caroli. The sequence goes on along the minus strand of NW_028227271.1, from coordinate 36,348,393 downwards.
TGTGCAGGTGAAAAATATTTTTTGATGAAAATTAGAGCTCAAGTTGGTAAGGCTTACCACTGAGGCAGCTACCAGGTAACTTATGTGCTATTTGAACTTGATACGTGATAGCAGAGAATAAAAAAGATATTCCCGTCTCTGATTTGGGGAGGAACTTATTTCCCAAGGCTACTCTCTGCAAGCTAGAACCCCTTTAGAGCAGGCAATTTCTTTTTCTACATTTGATCACATCTCAATTTCCCCTGTTTTGGAGGAAAATAAGGTTTATCAAGACAAGAATAAAGTGATTTGGAGTTATTGGTGCTGAGTATATTTTTAAAGAGCTCTGTTCCAAATAATTTAACAACTCCCCAAATGAAAAATAATTTAGATTAGAAAAGCCCAGACATGGAATTACAAGAAGATTGATAGCAAGCTAGAAACATCAGTGCCCAAGTACATAGGATTAGTTGTTATATTTTCTTTTATACCAGAATTCTCATTCACTAGACATGTTCTGCTAAATACTATATTTTTATTGTTTTAAAGGTCCTCTTATTTCTCAAGCACTTGCTAACCTCCATGTGCATTTTATTCCCACAATGATTTTGTGAGCTTGGTTAGGCAAGCTATTAAAATTCAATTTTACCAAGGAGGCCAAAAGCAAGGTTTACTTTAAAATGTGGTAAGACTTTGCAGCTCAGATGTCATTAAACACACACCAGAACCTTTTCTTTGGTAGACAAGCTAGATTAGACTCCAGAAAGGTGCTGGAGGCAATTAAAACATTTAAATGCCACACCGTGACTTATTTATGCAATCCCTTTCTGGTTAGTCTGACTGAATAAGAACCTGCTTATGAGTTGATAAGGTTAATTATTATATTAGAAGCATTATATTAGAATTATAATATGGAGAAATTGTTGGAATCCTGAAACCCAACTCTTCATGACATTTACTTTATCAGTGAATTCTGTAAGGAATGATACACACAGAAAAACAATATCTGGGACACAAGAGGTATTATTTCCTTAGAATTCTGTAAGGTTGGCCCAAAGTAGGCCTGATTCAAGAGCTAGTAGATCTTCATTTCTCTTATTGACTTCTAATCCTTGGAATTTGATCCTCCTCTAGTGTGTACTTTGGATAGAGAAAGGATTGGATAGTGATAAACAGGTGTACAGAGAGCTGAAGGCTGGCACGGGTGCTTGTATCCTCCTTTAGATGCTGAGTACAAAGCTAAAGTGAAATGGGGTTCAATGAAGATGGTGGAAGGGTCTTCCCTGTCTGTGTCTCTTCTGAGCCACCAATAGGAAGTACAGAGCAGCTAATGATCAATTTCTTTTTTTTAATTAGGTATTTTCCTCAATTACATTTCCAATGCAATACCAAAAGTCCCCCATACTCTCCCCCCACTCCCCTACCCACCCACTCCCACTTTTGGCCCTGGCGTTCCCCTGTACTGAGGCATATAGAGTTTGCATGTCCAATGGGCCTCTCTTTCCAGTGATGGCCGATTAGGCCATCTTCTGATACATATGCAGCTAGAGTAAAGAGCTCCGTGGTACTGGTTAGTTCATATTGTTGTTCTACCTATAGGGCTGCAGATCCCTTTAGCTCCTTGGATACTTTCTCTAGCTCCTCCATTGGGGTCCCTGTGATCCATCCAATAGCTGACTGTGAGTATCCACTTATGTGTTTGCTAGACCCCGGCATAGTCTCACAAGAGACAGCTATATCAGGGTCCTTTCAGCAAAATCTTGCTAGTGTATGCAATGGTGTCATTATTTGGAGGCTGATTATGGGATGGGTTCCTGGATATGGCAGTCTCTAGATGGTCAATTTCTGCACTGGAGAAGGCCTTGTAGTGGCTTGCTGTATCTTTCTCTTTAGAGCCAGAGGAAGCAAACACCCTTACCTGTAGAATGTGATGGTCACCTTGTGTAAATTTGGGATCACTTGGACAATCCACCTCTGGGCTTATCTGCTAAGGTGTTTTCAGAAACATTCAACTGAGAGGGGAAGATCTATTCTGGATGTGTGTTTTATAATCTGTTATGGTTTGTCTATGCTCAGCCCAGGGAGTGGCACTATTAGAAGATGTGGCCCTGTTTGAGTAGGTGTGGCCTTGTTGAAGTAGGTGTTTCACCATGGGTGTGGGCTTCAATAATCTCATTCTACCTGCCTAGAAGCTAGTCTTCTATTACTAGCTTTCAAATAAAGATGTAGAACTCTCAGCTCTGCCTGCACCATCCCTGCGTAGATGTTGCCATGCTTCCACCTTGATAATAATGGACTGAACCTTTGAACCTGTAAGCCAGCCCTGATTAAATGTCCTTTATTAGACTTGCCTTGTACATGGTGTCTGTGGACTGATTCTCTATTTAATACATAGGAGAAATTAAGCTGAACCATAGAATTACTCTGCTTCCTGACCATCCAACACTGAGATGATCCAGCTGAATGTTTTTGCTGCCATGAACTCTAAAAGCCTTCCCCACAAAGTGAACTAGATTCACTTAAACTATGGGACAAAATAAATCCCTAATCTTTTAAGTTACTTCCTGTCAACTATTTGGTTAGTGCCAAGAGAAAAGTAACTGGTATATATCTATGTCCTGCTTGCTTCCTAACTTCAGGAATTGGTATTCTGAAATCTGTCCAATCAAATCAGAATCCTTCTCTTAGGATCAAGAAACAAGGAAAGATGAGGTGAGCTTCTTCACCAATGCTAAGGTCTATATTCCTTTTTCTTTTTTGATTAGATATTTTCTTTATTTACATTTCAAATGTTATCCCCTTTCCTGGTTTCCCCTCAGCCTCCCCCTACCCTATCCCCCCACCCCTATCACCAACCCACCCACTACTCCTTCCCTATCCAGGTATCTCCCTACACTGGGACATCGAGCTTCTCAGGACCAAAGGCCTCTCCTCCCATTGATGTCCAATAAGGCCATTCTCTGCTACATATGCAGCTGGAGCCATGAGTCCCATCATGTGTACTCCTTTGTTGGTGGTTTAGTTCCTGGGAGCTCTGGGGGTACTAGTTGGGTCATATTGTTGTTCCTTCTATGGGGCTGCAAGCTCCTTCAGCTCCTACAGTCCTTTCTCTAGCTCTTCTTTTGGAGATCTTTTATTCAGTCCAATGGTTGGCTGAGAGCATCCACCTCTGTATTTGTCAGGCACTGGCAGGGTCTCTCAGGAGACAGCTATATCAGGCTCCTGTCAGTAAGCATTTGTTGGCATCCACAATACTGTCTGGGTTTGGTGACTGTCTATGGGATGGATCCCTAGATGGGGTAGTCTCTGAATGGTCTTTCCTTCAGTCTCTGCTCCACAATTTGTCTCTGAATCTCCTTCATTGGTTTTTTTTCCCCATTCTAAGAATGACTGAGGTATTCACACTTTGGTCTTCCTCCTTCTTGAGCTTCATTTGTTATGTGAATTGTATCTTGCATATTGGTATTCTGAACTTTTGTGCTAATATCCATTTATCAGTGAGTGTAATACCATGTGTGTCCTTTTGTGATTGGGTTACCTCACTCAGGATGATATTTTCTAGTTCCATCTATTTGCCTAAGAATTTCGTGAATTCATTGTATTTTAATAGCTGAGTCAAATTCCATTATGTAATTGTACCACATTTTCTGTATTCATTCCTCTGTTGAGGGACATCTGAGTTCTTTCCAGCTTCTGGCTATTATAAATAAGGCTACTCAGAGGATGGTCTAGTAGTCCATCAATGGGAAAAGAGGCCCTTGGTCTTGTGAAGATTATATGCCCCAGTACAAGAAAATGCCAGGGCCAGGAAGCACGAGTGAGTAGGTTGAGGAGCAGGGCGGGGGGGGGGGGGTATAGGGGACTTTCAGAGAGGAAATTAAGAAAGGGGACAGCATTTAAAATGTAAATGAAGAAAATATCTAATAAATATAAATAGATAGATAGATAGATAGATAGATAGATAGATAGATAGATAGATAGATAGATTATAGATAGATAGATTATAGATAGATAGATAGATAGATAGATAGATAGATAGATAGATAATAGATAGATAGATAGATAGATAGATAGATAGATAGATAGATAGATAGATAGAGCACCAGCAACAGAGGAGTGTTCCTCTTTCTTCACATCCTTGCCAGTATCTGCTGTCACCTGAGTTTTTGATCTTAGCCATTCTGACTGGTGTGAGGTGGGATCTCAGGGTTGTTTGGATTTGCATATCCCTGTTGACTAAGGATGTTGAACATTTTCTTTAGGTGCTTCTCAGCCATTCAATATTCCTCAATTGAGAATTCTTTGTTTAGCTCTGTACCCTATTTTTAATGGAGTTATTTGGTTCTCTGGAGCCCAACTTCTTGACTTCTTTGTATATTTTGGATATTAGCCCTCTATCAGATGTAAGATTGGTAAAGATCTGTTCCCAATTTGTTGGTTGCCATTTTGTCCTATTGACAGTGTCCTTTGCCTTACAGAAGCTTTGTAATTTTATGAGGTCCCATGTGTCAATTCTTGAACTCACAGCATAAGCCATTGGTGTTCTCTTCAGGAAAATTTGCCCTGTGCCCATGTGCTCCAGGCTCTCCCCCACTTTCTTTTCTATTAGGTTCAGTGTATCTAGCTTTATGTGTAGGTCCTTGATTCACTTGGAATTGAGTTTTGTACAAGGAGATAAGAATAGATCAATTTATATTTTTCTATATGTTGACCACCAGTTGAACCAGCACCACTTGTTGAAAGTGTCTTTTTTCCACTGGATAGTTTTAGCACCTTTGTCAAAAAACAAGTGACCATATTTGTGTGGGTTCATTTCTGGGTCTTCAATTCTATTCCATTGATCTACCTGCCTGTCACTGTACCAACACCATGTAGCTTCTATCACTAGTGCTCTGTAGTATTTCTTGAGGTTTTGGATGCTAATTCCCCCAGAAGTTCTTTTATTGTTGAGAATAGTTTTAGCTATTCTGAGTATTTTGTTATTCCAGATTAATTTGAGAATTGCTCTTTCTAACTCTATGATGAATTGATTTGGAATTTTGATGGGGATTGCATTGAATCTGTAAATTGCTTTCAGCAAGATGACCATTTTTACTATATTAATTCTGCCAATCTACATGTATGGGAGATCTTTCCATCTTCTGAGGTCTTCTTCGATTTCTTTCTTCAGAGAATTAAAGTTCTTGTCATAAAGATATTTCACTTGTTTGGCTAGAGTCACACAAAGATACTTTATATTGTTTGTGATTATTGTGAAAGGTGTCGTTCCCCTAATTTCTTTCTCAGCCTGCTTATTCTTAGAGTATAGGAAGGCTACTTATTTGTTTGTGTTAATTTTATATCCAGCCACTTTGCTGAAGTTGATTATCAGCTTTTGGAGTTCTCTGGTGGAATTTTTTGATCACTTAAGTATACTATCATGTCAACTGCAAGTAGTGATAGTTTGACTTCTTCCTTTACAATTTGTATCCCTTTGACATCCCTTTTTTGTTGTTTTGTGGGTTTTTTTGTTGTTTTTTTTTGTTTTTTTGGTTTTTTTCTTTTTCTTTTTTTGGCTAATTGCTCTAGCTAGAACTTCAAGTACTATATTGAATAGATAGAGAGGGCAGTCTTGTCTAAACCCTGATTTTAGTGGAATTGATTCAAATTTCTCTCCATTTAGTTTGATATTGCTTATTGGTTTGCTATATATTGCTTTAGTATGTTTATTATGGGCCTTGAATTCCTGATCTTTACAAGACTTTTACCATGAAGGGATGTTGCATTTTGTCAAATGATTTTTCAGCATCTAATGAAATGATCATGTGGGAGGTTTTTTCTCTGAGCTTTTTTATGTATTACATTGATGGATTTCTCTATATTGAACCATCCCTACATCTCTGGGATGACACCTGCTTGATTGTGGTGAATGATTGCCTTGGTGTATTCTTAGATTCGGTTGGCAAGAATTTTATTGAGTATTTTTGCATCAATATTCATAAGTGAAATTGGTCTGAAATTCTCTTTCTTTGTTGGGTATTTGTGTGGTTTCAGTATCAGTACAATTGAGGCTTCATAGAACAAATTGGGTAGTGTGACTTCTGTTTTTATTTTGTGCAACAGTTTGAAGAGTATTGCTATTAGGTCTTCTTTGAAGATCTGATATAATTCTGCACTAAAACCATTTGGTCCTGGGCTTTTTTTGGTTGGGAGGCTTTTAATGACTGCTTCTATTTCTTTAAGAGCCATGGAACTGTTTATACAGTTTATATGATCCTGATTTAGCTTTGATATTTGGTATCTGTCTAGAAAATTTCCAGTTTATCCAGATTTTCCAGTTGTGTTAAGTATCGGCTTTTGTAGTAGGATCTGACGATTTTTTAAATTTCCTCAGTTTCTGTTGTTTTATCCCCCTTTTCATTTCTGATTTTGTTAATTTGGATACTGTCCCTGTGTCATCTAGTTAGTCTGGCTAAGGGTTTATCTTTCTTGTTGATTTTCTCAAAGAACCAGCTCCTGGTTTTGTTGATTCTTTTTATAGTTCTTTTTGTTTCTATTTGGTTAATTTCAGCCCCGAGTTTGATTATTTCCTGACATCTATTCCTCTTTGGTGAATTTGCTGCTTTTTCTTCTAGAGCTTTCAGGTAGGCTGTTAAACTGCTAGTGTATGCTCTCCCCCAGTTTCTTTTTGGAGGTCCTCAGAGCCATAAGTTTTCCTCCTAGCACTACTTTCGTTGTGTCCCATAAGTTTGAGTATGTTGTACATGCATTTTCATTAAATTCTAAAAAGTCATTAATTTCTTTATTTCTTCATTGACCATGTTATCATTGAGTAGAGCATTGTTCAGATTCCATGTGTATGTAAGCTTTCTGTTGTTTTTGTTGCTATTGAAGACCAGTCTTAATCTGTAGTGATCTGATAGGTGGCATGGGATTATTTCAATCTTCTTATATCTGCTGAAGTCTGTTTTGTGAGCAATTATATGGTGAGTTTTGGAGAAGATACCATGAGGTGCAAGAAGAAGGTATATTTTTTTGATTTAGGATGAACTGTTTTTTAGATATCTGTTAAATCCATTTGATCCATATCTTCTGTTCATTTCACTGTGTCTCTGTTTAGTTTGTGTTTCCCTGATAAGCCCATTGATAAGAGTGGAGTGTTGAAGTCCCCCACAATTATTCTGTGGGCTGCAATGTATGCTTTTAGCTTTACTAAAGTTTCTTGATATAAGGCGAGTAGACAGGAATGTATAGGTTATTTTTCCTGTTTCGGAAGCTTCAGTTAATAAAAATCATAATTCAATTCCAAACTCAGCCTGCATGTAGCCCTTGAAAATGAGTTGCAGCTAGAAAGAAGTATTTACTGTCCTCTCCACCAGGGGAGCTGTTGTTAGCATTTTAATAATATTTTCTTGGCTTTAGAAGGAAACCTGAGCATGGAATCATGGGAATGGATTTAGAGTGGCTTTCAAGCATTGAGTTCTCCTCACTGACATGTGACGTTTCTACCATTGTATAACATAAGAGTTTGCATTATATCCTTTCACATCATGGAGTGCAGATAATAAGGGTCTAATTCTGCCAAATGTTGTGGGAAAGCTTATTTTAAGACCCATTGTGGACTGAGAATTGACTGTCAAAATACAGAGTCTTTTAAATTGAGTTCCACACCCCTGATTTTACAAAGAATGGAGTCTTTCACCCATCTCTTTCTATGCTATAGAAAAGAGTCCAAGAAAATGGAAACTGCCATTTACTGTGTTTTATTTCCTTCTTCATCTAGGGTAATACTCTGATTATCAGAAGATGACTTTGTCCTTATACATTTAGAACAGATAGTATTATTTAGTCATGTTCCCAGACATATAAAGCACAGTCAGTCTTAGGTAGCTCTTTAAATATTTGATACAGAAACTTGCTTTGGAAAAACAAGTTTTCCTATCTGAAACTGGATTTAAGATGGAATTTGTGGCCATTTTCACACTAAGCTGTTTTAGAGACTGTGATGAGGGTTGTCTCTGAAAACCTGCCAAGTTTTCACGGGTTCTACTGTTGGCAAGTGTGTCTCTTCTTTTGGCCATAAGAGACAGGGGATGCTCTGGCTGCCTTCAAGAGCTTAGGTTTCATGGGCAGCCTTACATTTTGTTCCCTGCCTTCAATACTTTTTAGACTTGACAGAAACCACTGAAACTGGCCCAACATGTTTCTGCTTCTTTTGTATGAAGACAATAGAAAAAAAAAAAAAAGAAAAGATTCTGAGGATTCAGAGATCACTTTTAAACAAACAAACAAATGAATGCAACATCTTAGGGAAACACTAAAGTAGTTAAGACCACATTATTCTTTAGAATGTATCTATTACTCATTTTTATCCCTAATTTTCCCAAACACTGGAGTATACCACAGCCTGGGGTTCTTTCAGAATCAGCCTTCCAGAAGGCTGGCCAATTGTATTTAATTATGCTGCTACCTCTAGTCTTTGCTTCAGCAACTAAGTCATTTTTTATTTTATATTGTTAAAATAAATGAAGACTATTTTGATATACAAATATTTCATATTAAGATATGTGTCTACAATAATTTTTATTGGAACTCAAACATATCCATCATTTATACACTGTCTGTGCTGATTTCACACTACAACTGAACAAGAGTTTAGCAGAGGTTCTAAGACACACAAAGTGCTCAAACATTTATTCTCTGGCTCAACATAGAAAACATATGATAGCCTCTGATATGGAGAAAGGAATCATAGATAAACCTGACCGTTAATCCCAAACTGCTGCTTAATAGCCATGTGACCACACAAGACTCACCTTTAATTTTCTCAGGTTAAAGAAATACATGCTTTGTTGTACAAAGGTGAAATGTCAGATTCTTGCAAAGAAAACTCCCACGAGCCCTTAAAGAGCAAATGGAATCACATGTCAATGATGTCATCCTTCTCTCCAAAAGCACCAAGTGGCTGTTTGCATGGACAAAGCCAAAAGAGAAGCACTTTGGACTGTCTCGAAGTATGGGATTTTTGTTCCGTGTAGGGTTATCCCCTGTGGGGTCACCTTCAGGGTCAACAGGGTTCCCAACCTAGCTCATCCAGAAACCATGCTGCCTTTTATGGTCCTACAGTTCACATGGGGAATATTTCTGAGGATCCCATGACCCTAGCAGCAGTGCTGATGGAACAGGTTCCTTAGAAATGCAGGCACTTTCCAGGAGGAACTGACGTTCTCATTATTGTTCACTAGAACATACAGAATTTGGGTAACTAAAAATAACTCTGCTTTTATTAATGTTTTAACAGTGTGTTGTAAAACCTTGCCTCTCCATGCATCTTCTGAGTCAGCAATGTCTTTAAAATTAAGAAATTCTTTAGGCATTGCACCAAGAAATGATTTTAAGTTTTAATACACAGTCAGTTTGAAATCCAACCTGAGTAGCCTGAATAGAGAATGGCAGAGGAAGAGGGCAACAATCACTTGGACAAGCTGTGTCTGCTCTACTTCTACACTGATGGACTGGAGCCCTTATTTCATTTCTATCTACATTCTAATTCCACAGCATACATTTCAATGTTCATTAGAGCCAAACCATTTTTATTTCATTTCCATTTGCTTAGATATAGCACATTTTGGGACTGAGTGAACTATACTCATTTGTGTTCTCATTAGACTCTTGGTTTTCAAGTTGTTTTTTTCTAACTTGAGGCGAGTATAATCATTTTTGTGTTATTTCAACACCAGCGGAACCATTCATTCAGCAACAATAATAATATGAATAGCTACCGACTACGTGTGATGTGTGCCAGACAGGGCAATAAGCAATACTTAGGCAGTTATATAACTTAATCTTTGCCAACAACCCTATGACATAGCTGTGATTATCTCCATTTGATTTATGAGGAAACTAAGACTCTGATAAATGGATTAATTTATCCAAGCTTGGTAGGTAGAACATAGTTCATGCAAGCTTGATTTCAGCTCTTTTTTGTTTCTGAAATGCTCTCTGTAACTATGATTGGAGTATTATATGAGGATATGATTACTACCCTTATGCTCATTATAGTTCCACAGGCACAGAGTAAATCTACAGCATTAAGAGACACTGCGTTGACATCAGGACTCTGAATTCTCAGTCTGCAGCTTATGCCATTATATATCGACACTTGTATAATCACAGGAAGATTAAAGAATACTATCACCACATGATTTCCTTATGCAAAGGCTTACATCACCTGCCCATAACATTTGCAAGGTATCAAGAGAGATGAACCAGACTGCTGATGTCAGATGAGGGAAGTGAAGTTAGGGCAAGTTTGCATGCAATCCTGCCTTGGTTAGGTACTGGCTGCTTTCAGTGGTGAAATAACATTTATTAAATAAAATAATCCAGAAGACATTTAAAACATTGTGTTTTCTAGTAAGGAGCCTCAGAAACAAACCATCCAGCTTTCTAGAACACCATGTTTCCTAGTACAGAGCCTCCAGTAGCAAAAGTACTCATTGTACACAGGTTAAACTGATGAGTTAATGTGCCAGTCCTTTGTGGACAGCGGTTCTATCAACTCCCCCATGTTGAGAGGGATGTTTTCATAAGGCACCTCAGAGATGCAAGCCAGTCCAATGAATGGACCCAAGGGAGTAGATGAACATTCAAGCTGCAGTGCCTTCCCTGAAAACAGGGTTTTATTTTATGACCTGTGCTAAGTGCCATGTCTGAATCAGTTAGAACTGAGCAAAAGCTGTTGAATGTTTCCAGACTGGATAAGTTACAAACAATACTATGTTATGCTCTTGTTGCTATAGTGACTACTAGTAACACACATCTGAAACTCACAGTATGTTCTAATTCACTTAACTACCACAACATCTCTCTTTTAAAGGCATCCTGATTTATACCCAAGGAGTTCAAAAAGGCTGTCAGGCCCCTCACATTTTCCTAAGACTGGATACAAGACATTATGGATTTAGAAATTTTGAGACTTAGATCTCACATTTAGTTTGATATGATTACTATACAATTTATATTTCTTATTTCATCATGAATTGGGAAGAGTCATGAAACTCCTGAGGAGCTATTGATAGTTGAGGATCAATGGCTTCCAGAATCAGTTTTCTTTAAGAGGGTGATCCCTTGAGGGTAGACCACACTCTAGTGGATGTTCCCATACCCATTAGTAGATACGCAGTACAAACTGGATACTATGGGTTTTAAAAATTAAAAGAATGCATGAAGTTTGGGAATGAGAAGTTGGGGTGTGTTTGGGAAGAGCTGTAGAGAAAATTTTGAATTTGATGAATATGATACATTGTACATGGATCTTAAATTTTCAAAGTTAATAAAAATATATCAGAAAACTTGTGTTTTCATTAATGATATGACTGATTTCTAAATCTAAACCATCTTTCTTTTTAAAGGCCTTTCTTTTCAATTCTCTCTGTCTGTTTCTGTCTATCTGTCTCTGTCTCTGTCTCTGTCTCTGTCTGTCTCTGTCTGTCTCTCTCTCTCTGTATATGTGTGTGTGTGTGTGTGTGTGTGTGTGTGTGTGTGCTTATGGAGACCATAATAAGATATTGGATACTACAGAGCTAGAGTTATTGGTATTTGTGAACCACCTGATATGTGGTTGCTGGGAACCAAATTTGAATCCTGTATAAGAGCAGTGTGTGCTCTTAACTGCTGAGCCATCTCTCCAGTCACCAAACCATCATCTTTCTGATGTTAACTACATCTTAAATTTCAAACAGTTGACTTTGGACCTTGTGCTTTTGGTTCTCAAACCTACCCAAAGCATGAGACTAAAGAGACAACCATGACAAACACCAAGACTGTTGCCAGCATTTCATCCATTTACTTCAAAGTATTGGAAGGGAGTATATTGCTGAATGGTGTGGTAAACAGAATGGCTATGCACTTCTCATTTAAATGACTGAAGGTGGTTCAGCTCTCTTAGCATTAACAATGTCATTCCAGTTACACCAGAATGATAATCAACATATCACATACACACTGGTTTCTTCCTCAGTAACTTTAAGAACATTAAAATCCAAGTTCTAACTGCCCTGTCAAGCTAGAAAGCACACACTCCCTTCCATCACAAATGGGCACTTTGTGATGGAATTATAAAACATCCCATTTGTTTCTCCAGTTCTCTCTTCTGTAAATAAACAGATAGAAAACAGGAATTTGATCTCAAATGGAGCTGAATCCCAAGTGCTAATATTTCAGCTCTATTTAATTTACATTGACCATGTTTCTCTCTCTCTCTCTCTCTCTCTCTCTCTCTCTCTCTCTCTCTCTCTCTCTCTCTCTCTCTCTTTGTGTGTGTGTGTGTGTGTGTGAATTATATGCAGCTATCTGTTTCAGCTAGAAACCACTGCTTGTCAGGCTTTGCCCTGGCAGCTGATGCATACTCAGCACTTGCTGGTAGCATGAAGAGTCCCATCTTTTGTCTTTATTACCTTCTAAATTAGTGATCTCAAACTTTCCACCTGGAACTTGCTTTTGACTGTACTTGTTCTGTGTATACTATGCCCTGTTGGTTCTGTCTCCTTAGTATTAGTGGAATCCATTTGAGTATTACACTTACTCTTAATTCCAGCTACCACCACTGCTGGTCCTAAGCACTAAATGTGACCACCTTCCACGGTCTTCCTGGATTTTATGAATCTACTATCTGTGGTGCACTTTGTTGGCACAGTATCTGTCATAACACTCAAGTGCTTATCACTTCCCATTGACAGCTAGTTATCTATAAGATAATATAGAAGATTATAATGCCTACATGCCAACAGATCAGAGATAACAGAACACTTCTCAGCCTTTTTCTTCTCTCATTATAGCTAGGCTTGTCTGTGTACTTTGATCAATATTATATAGCACAAGTAATGTTTTCCCAACTCTAGGCCTCATTTTCAGAAGACTCTTAGAGTCAAAAGATCCCACATAAAATATCTAAATGCTCAAGAGACCTGCAGGGAATTCCTGAATTTACATCAAGGCAGCCTTCTTACACTCATCCTCAGTCCCAGGCAAAAGTGACACTAAATAGAGCTCTCAGATTTTTAGTCACCAACCAGGTACCATGGAGAACAAGAGCAAATATTGTGTGGAACAACTTGACCTTCTGAAGGGAAAAGAGAAGAGATGGCTGAGAGCAGGAAATAATGCTATAAAAAGAAAGATATAGAGAGTGCTACTTGAGCATAGACACCATGTGTATATGTGCTGGATGAGAGAAAGGTGAAATTACCTCAGGGAATGCTTCATATAAGGAATGAATGTATATAAGGCAAGTTCTAAAATATGAATAGTTCTTTGACTTGTTTTGCATGTTGGGGTGGGGAGGCTTCTGTATAAGGTACTGAATTATTAAGTCTCTGAGGGCTGGAATCTCTTTTCATATTCTAGGGCAGCCTTTCCATACTGCTTTCTGTATTTGCTTTGGTTTGCAATGGAGCCAGTATCACCCAGGGATTAGGCAGAATGCTCCCCAATTTGATACAGCCATCAGTTCTAATCACTGTACATGTCATTTAGATTCATGGCTTCAGTTCCAAAGGGCCTCCTTGGGGAAGCAAGAAGTTCTAGTGTGCTGCAAATTTAGATGCCCTTTTAATCCTACAATGAATATTTACTGAGCACATATCAGAAAGTAAATCCTCTGTTGGACATAGATGAACAAGAAGAGATATGAAATATATGTCCCTATATCCAGGCAACTTATAGGAAACTGTTCCAGTAGAAAAGACTACATGCAAATTCAGTAATGTATTCTGATTTTGGTCCTACTTTCCCACTGACAAAAGTGAGGCAAGATGAAGGAGGAAGAGAAAAGGCAAGATAATCAGTCAAAGGGTTTATAGATGAACAGAGTCTGTACTAGGTATCAGAGACCACAGATCATTTTCTTTTCACCTGGGATGTATATTTTGTTACATTTGTGCAAACATATAAACATATAAAGATCTCACCAAGCTGTAAAAAATAAAATGAAATCTGGGGAGATATAGCAGTCTAAGGCCCCAATTTTGATGTGAAAAAGACAATTTGCAACTGACTGGTTTAAAGAAGGTTCTTTGCTTTGCCACACTTGCCATCCCTCCACCCGTTTATGGCCCACTAGCCTTACGTCATGTGTCTAACCACTGTTGGCATTTGTAACAGTTGTTTTGGTTATGTAACAACTCTTCCCTAAAGTTGCCTCAATAGAACAAAAATTTTCTTTCAGGTCATTTTGTGAATCAAAAGTTCCAACATGGTTTAACTGGATCAATCTTATATTCTACATGTTTTTTAATGGGAAATTTATAGGCAACAGAACAGTGACCTCTTTTTCAATAACTTCTCGCTTCAGTCTTTGACTTTTCTGAGTTTATACACAGCCCTTCTAAGAGTGATTTCTTTCCTTGCCTTGATCCTAACATGTCATATCATGACCATGCCATGCTAAACATTGATCACTCATTTCTGCTGCCAACTTATGTCAATCAAGCTTTTGGGACAGTGTCCCAGGAATTGTGTCTGTGCTATGATAAGATGTGTATACAGCATTAACTCCAATTAAACTGATTCTATTGTAGAGACCTGAATCTACTGGGGATGCTTTATATCTTTCAGCATTGCTAGATTGATTCTAGTCTCCTGGAACATTCCAGGTTCTATATTTCCTTATTAATTCCATCTTCCATTCAGCAGCCATTTCATTTCCTTTAGCTCCAGAATATGAGTTTGTACATGATTGACAATATAATCTCTTTTTCAATCAAGTAGGAATGGGACTCATCATGGGTTCCAAGTTATTAGCAGGGTGTTTGAACAGATCAATTAACGTCTCTGAGACTCACTTTCCTAATTTCCAAACTAGAAAGAAATTAAACACCAGGGTCCTGAGATATCAAAAAAACTTAATATCCAAAGTATTTAACATACCATGTCAGGTCTCATGTAACCTAGGCCTTGTCAATCTTTTTGGTGTCATCCTCTTCCTCTTTTTAGTGACAGCCAATGTCCCACAGATTTCTGAACCTCCCACCAAAAGAACATTTCTACAACAACATCAAAAAAGTACTTGACATAATTTAACATAATCACTATGTCAACAAAACAGGGCTTTTCTTCAAAAGGTCTTCTTGAAAATCCAATACTAATGAATCTTCACTGAAATAAATTCTTTTCATATTGGTTAAAATTTTCTTACCTGTGATTTTATTTAATTCTATCAACAGTCCTGTCAGATGAACTGGGTAGGCCTGTAACCACCTTTCACTTAGCAATCAGTAAATAGTTGATATTCTTTCTTAAGGGCACTGGCTACCCATCGGCAAGGAAAGAAAGGGCAAGAAGAAGAAACAGAGTCTCTGCTCTCTTATATAGTGTTAGCAGCTGTGATCAACATAGGGCAAAAGTGAATGAGTTCTAAATATCTGCAGTATGGTTTTACTGTCATAGTTTATGTTGCTTAGATATCCATATACTCTCTGGAGCTTTATGTTTTGCTGGAGAGCCAAGCCTTTCAGGTCAGTTCTGTGTGCTGCCTGTTATACTGCAATACAGGATGCTTTCATCTTGCATTGTGACAAGTACTTTCCTCAAAAAGCAAATCCCTTGAAAATATCCACAGATCCTGTATCTATGTCACGCAAGGTATTTGGCAGCTTATTAAGAAGTAAGTCACAGATGGAAATAAGTCTTCCTATGGATATTCTAGAACATTCTTTTTTGCCCATGGAGTGAACTGATGTGGCTATGCAGATTGCATTGGCCAGAAGGAAAACTAACATGTGCCATTTCTTAAAAGAAGCCTTAAGAACTAAAAGGCAGTTATTTTACCTTCTCATCTTTGTTATGGAACAATGCAAGGCCATCTGTTTTGTTTTGTTTTGTTTTGTTTTGTTTTGTTTTGTTTTGTTTTAGGTAGTCTTGTGTCAGAATTTAAGCCTAGAACCCTAGGATAGTCTCAAACATGCAATTCCCCTTCCACAGCCTCCCAAGTAAAGAGGCTCCAGGATATATCATAAAGTCCAGATTTATCTACAATAATCTATTATCTACCTACTATTTATCTATGAGTAATCTATTCATCTATACATGGAGTCTGTATCACTGACAGTAATGCAAAAGGTACCCCACCAATCTGCTCTGTGCATGTAGTTTGACAGACAGTAGACATACGCTGGACTCTGCATAGAGATGTTTCTGAGCAATGTGTTATAATAGTGTCTAACCTCTTTGGATTGAGAAAAGAATTGGTTCCTAGAAGTGAGTATGTTTTGGTTTAAAAAGTGAAAAGTAAAACCATTACTGGCCTGCTTACAGTTTGGCACGTGAGCAGTGAACATTATCAAGGAATGGATAATAGAGATCTTTTCATGCTCTTGTTGCCAAAGTTTTATTGTGTGAAACTCAGGATGGAGACCATATAATGTAGCTGTATTCTGGGGAAACCTGATCACAGCAGATAACTATATTATTGAGAAATAAGATCAGTGACCAGGAGTGACTCAGGCAAGGCTTTCTATTTCAACACCTTAGCTACGACACGACATGGGCAAGGAAGCCTTAGAAGGGACTATCCAGGAGAGGTCCCATGTTATACATTTATAAAAGTGAAGGTGTGTATAACCCAGACATACTTACATGTGTCCTTCATAAGCCTTCATCCAGTGCTTCTTGAGTGTCACTGGTTTTGTTGGGTTGATTATAGATGACCTGGCTTCCCCCTCTGGGGAAAATGGGAGTGTCCACAGCCTGACTTTGAACATGAGCTCTTACCATAGCCTCAGGAAACATTAGTTGTATGACCTTGAGGAATTTCTATTCTCTCTCTGAGCTTCAGTTTCCTCAGCCATAAAAAAATGGAGATGAGAGGATCAATCATTGTAGATTGGTTGGTATGACAAGAGACATCCAGTAGGTGCTACTCCTAAGAACATGAGTAAATCAGGGGTAAGTGCTCCATTTCCTGTAGAACCCAAGGAAGGCTGCTTGGAGGAAGCATTTGTCAAAGATACCATTAGAGAAATAAGGCAATCTAGGGTAAGGGGGAGCTAGACAAAAGGTGGAAAAGTATGATCAGAAAGAGGTTGGCTGAGGACTACTGCAAATCCAAGGATTTCAGGGAATTCTCTTTACTAGATAGAGTGAGTCAACTGGCTGGGTAAGACCTAGGTAAGAGAGTAAAGACAAGACTTGGTCCAAACCCATGCACAGTTTTAGAGAAGTATTTTTTTATTTTGTTCAGCAATGGATGCTTCTTTAGTTAAGCTAATAGGGGGAAGCATATAATTAAATTTTGTTCCCTATGCTGCAGTGCTTTATTCAATTCAGATCCATTTTGTGACTAAATTTATACTTCCTTGGGCAAGTGGGTGCAAGCTTTGTGACTTTGGGTGTCAGTTGTTTCTTTGTACTCATCAGGAGGATCTTTTCAAATGAAAATTAGGAGAAAAATCCCACCCCATCACTCCTTGCTTACATAGCCTCCATATTCCACTCCTTATCACAGTCATGAAAAATCCTTCCAATTATCTGCCGGCTTCTATTATTTGAAACAGTTTCCTATCAGCCATTCAACCCAGATAATTGAGCTAAACCTTTAAAATGGGTTTTTAATGGGGAAATGAGGCAGTAGGGAATAAGTTGATCACGGTAAGTAAAGTTCGTCAGAATCAAAGGCAGACTAATTAAAGCTAGCCATTCCATTTGAATATACACACTTTAAAAACCAGCTCTATAGGGATAAAATATAGCAAGGAGGCATGCTTCCTGTGTTCCATGTCCTTCTCAGAGGCCGTGGAATATGGTATTCTGGAGAGATATGTACAGCTGTTCCTTACAATAAAGACTTTAAAACAGCATCAAAGCATTGAGCTACTCTGGGGTATCAGGGCACATAGTTTCCCACCTGAATCCATTCTGTTATCATACATCTTCTGTGTCAAGTCCCAAAGCTCTGGAGCACATGGGGACAGTGACTGAGCACCAGGTTGGGAGTCCTATATCTGATAGGCTGTCTGGATTTAGGCAAAGCACTTTTGGTTCAGGTTAATTCTCTTCTTACTTGGATTTTTTATAACGTATCTTGAAAATACTTTGTTGTTGCATTGTCTTATACATTTAAGTGGATTCTTCAACACAAAGAGATGTGTGTTGAGAGTTTAGCTGCTCCCCTCTCAATGCGTTCACATGCTTTATTTAAGCCATGTCCAGTTCTTTGTGCAGCAATGGGTTTAATTTCTACTATTTTTATTTTATACATAAGTAATATGAAGCTAGGTGGTGTTCCAACCCCTAACAACAGCCCAGCTCATAAGAAGAGACACTGATTTCAACCCCATCCTCTGTCTCTAGAACGCCAGCAAGTTCATGCTTTGGCAAAGCTGACCTCACCTGTGGCTATGTTTTAGGACTTTCATTTTAGTCATATAAAACATGGTTGTGATGGCAGTTATATTTTATGTGTGGGTTAAATGATAGAACAGCAGCAAACCCAAACTTTTAGAAAAAATTGTTTTCCTTTTGATTTAGCTAGGAAAACAGCTAATTATTGTATATGAATGATCTTGAATCACACATCTCTTCCTTTTTGGTAAACATTAGGTACTCAAAGTTCTTATAAAACTACACATTATTGAGTCCCTAAGACTGTGACCTCAAACCAGTGTGGAAATGTTAATCTATACAATCCTTCTGTAAGGACTGTCTTCTTGGCTACTACTGTCTGCTGTTGAGAAAGTTTAAACCCAGAATTGAAGATCAGAGGAGAGAAAGATAAGATCTCTGAGATGCTGGCAGAAGGGATCATTAGAGTGAAAATCTGTTAGATCCTTGCTCCATCCAGACAGTCAGTTTGCTGTGAGCAAACACAGTGTAAATAGGATAAGGATGGGTAGTTGTTCCAGCCCATGCAAAGTGAAGTAAATCATGTGACACTAGATTGCCAAGGGCAGCTTGTCTGTTGTGGTCTTTGACAACACTCCTGAGTCTGTTTCTTTTCTTGGTACATCCAATTGCAGGCACTGATTACTGATTGCATTTGTGTGTGGACTTGCTTGTTTTATGACTCCTTCACTATGTTCATTCTACAAGCCCAAAAGCCAGTTTTCATTTTCTTCACCATCATATCCTGACTGCTTATGCAATGTTTGTCACACTGTAGACAATCAATAAACATACTTAGATGAATGAGAAGAGGACAATGCAGAAGTCAGCAGATGAGACAGTGGTGCTTAAAGACTTGAACGGAACTGAAGTTTGGAAGCTGATGGTCATACTGTTACTACTGGTTTCAGCCTCTCTAATAGATCCAGTTGAATATCTCCAGCCATCTGTCCAGGATACCAGATACCTTCCTCGCTAGGCTGAAAGCTACACATTCTCACTCACAGAATATCTGGCAACCTATCTGCACTTTCCATACTTAGTCTTGTATTTCTACTAGGTTCTCCTGCACATGTTCCACACCACATGCTCTGTCATTCATCATTCACCACCCTAGGCAGTATTATGTCTGCCTGACAAGAAATATTTCTGGAATCCTGGCTCCATATCAGTTTACTGTAAAACAGATCCCAGAGCTTAAAACTGCTCTGAAAGTAGGAGCTGTGGTAGATTCATTTCAGTGGTCTGGTTAGGAAAAAGAAAGAGGAGGAGGAGGAAAAGGAGGAGGAGGAGGAGGAAGGAGGAAGAGGAGTATAACAAAAACAAGAAGAAACAAAGTAAAAATGGAGGAAGGGTAGGTGTAGGAACAAATGAAGAAGGAATGTATGGAAGAAAGAAAGGGAATAAGGGAATGAAGGAGG
Organism: Mus caroli; assembly: GCF_978045245.1. NCBI lineage: Eukaryota > Metazoa > Chordata > Mammalia > Rodentia > Muridae > Mus > Mus caroli. The sequence continues at coordinate 36,328,636 of NW_028227271.1, read as the reverse complement.
GATAGAGAGAGGAAGAGAGGAAGGAAGGAAGGAAGGAAGGAAGGAAGGAAGGAAGGAAGGAAGGAAGGAAGGAAGGAAGGAAGATGTGGAAAAGGGGAAACAGATCTTGGAGAGGAAAGAGAGGAGGGGGAAACGGCAATGAAGAAAAAAGAAGAAAATGGGAGGGAGGGAGGAAAGAATGAAAGGGAAAGGTGATCTTTTCCCCCAGCTTAATATTTAGCTGCCTTTTGCCTCCAGAAAGCTGCAGGCAGGACTCTTCTCCCACCCCTCCCTGTGCCTCTGCATTTGAGCATCAACTTCTGCATAAAGGAGGGCTTTCTTCTCTATCTTAGACTTTGTTTTGTTCCGTTCCCAGATGATGTTCCTAGAAAGTGCAGAGTAGCATAAAATGCCTGACTGACATTTACTAGCTGTGTGCCCTTCAGCAAGAAACTTCGTTTCCCTCCATTTGGGTTGCTGCATCTTTAAATACGGGGTAAAGTTTTACCCCCAGAGGGTTGTGGGGAGAACATAGTGAAATAATACTTGCAAGGTACTCATCTCATGGTAAGTACTCAATAAATCTTTTACTATTTTCATGCCCCTTATAATACCCTTTATACTTAAGGGAAATTAACATTAAGGTTGTTTACATTAGGAGGAAGGCAAAGAAGAATGTGACAGAGACAGGAAAGGCAGAGAAAGTTGCAATATCAGACCCAGCCATTGGCGGCAAAGCCCTTCTCAACCTGGTATCTTCTGCCAATTTTCTTTGCTGAGCAATGATTTCAGCCCCAATGTCATTTGGTTTGCATGCTTGCAGGAGTAATAAAAGAACCCTATGATAAAAAGAAATGGCCTGTGATCTCACGAAGGAGCTGGGGATTGCTGCAGGGCAAGGTCATTGTCCAGCATAGCAAATGATCCCTTGCAAGAAGAAAATGTAGCAATTTCTCAGACAAACCACAAGTGCAACTTCCAGGGCAAAGGACCCTGTGCTGCCATCACAGGGACCAGGCTTTAAAAAGAAACTTGCTTTTTTTTTTTTTTTAATGAGCTGAGCACAAAGCAAAAGTGGCAAAGTCTCCCCAAGCTTGGCAAGTTTGGAGAAGGAGTTGGTTTGGATAAATTGCTGCATTTCTGAGAAGTGTAGCAGCTTCTTAAGGAAAACTCTGGAGAAAATGGATGATTTCTGATTGTACCTCCTGCCATGACTATCTAATTTAACTTGGCTTGAATAACAACAGAGAAGTATTGTTTATCTTGGGAATACATTCCCACATTACTGGCACCATATAAGAACTCCTCACATAGGACTGGACACCTGACCCAGGCTTGTGGAGAATAATCTGTAATTTCTTTTATCTAAAGCTAAAGAAGTCAGCATGGTAATTCCATTCATGAGAGTCTTGAAATCAGAACTTGTATGCTCCTGAGGGGTGGATTGCACATTGCAACTTTTATTTATATTACCAGAAAAAGTTTGCCATTTCTCACTGCTGTCATAGGTGCCGAGATACAGCATTGAAGAAATGAGAGAAATATGCAGTCTCTGACTGTCTGTTGTCTGTCTGTGTCTCTGTCTGTCTGTCTGTCTGTCTGTCTCCACACACATGCGCCACGTGCACGTGCGCGCGCACACACATACACACACCTACCTACCTACTGCACTTCAACCGTATGCAGTTCTTCCTACCTTCAATACCTCATCTGGCAGAAATGTTCCTCATCCTTCAAGATGTCACCTAAGTGCTCCAGACTTAGAAAACCTTTTGTACTTGTAAACAATGTGTGCAGAAGTCTATGATTTCAGGCTGCCAAAAGGGCAGGAAATAAACAAAGAAAGATACAGCCACGGATGCTTTTCTAAGTCCCTGTTCAGTTTAACTCATGCTCCAGTTCCTCACTCTAAACGACACACAGAAATATGTGACTTGCATCATCTGTGGTAGGGCTGTGCAGAAACATGTCAAGAAGCACAGGCAGAGAGTTGGTGGTAGGCACGCATATTCAAACAGGTTGTGAAGGTCATGTTCCTTAGGACAGCTGAACCACAGAGAACTTGTTCAGTGGAAGTCTTATGGGAAGAGTCTTAGTGTATGCAATGGTCCCAGGATGGTCAACTGCTTAACTTGATAAGTTCACAATGAACCTAGGATGGCTGGAAAGCGGGCATCAAAAGGCCAAAGAGTAGGAAACAAGGTCTGAGAGGTGATAGAAGGATAGCTCTTAGTTGTCATTGGTTGGGTAATTTAGAGACTATTTAGAAGGAAAAGGGAGACGTGGTCTGACTTCAGGTTACTGAATGATCTCTTTGTCATGTGACTAGGAGCCGGTAACAACAGAATAGAAAAGGAAGAATAAAAGCTATAACTGAATTGGAGGGTTCAGAAGCAATGAAGGTGAAAATGATGGTTTCAGTTGGGATGTCACAAGCATTGCAAATGAAAAGGTGTCGGAGTCTATGCATCTTTTGTTAGTACATTAAAAGAGTTTTCTACTAGACTGTGTGTGAAAAGCAAAGAGGACAAAGTTATGGCTGTGAACTTTGACCTATGAAACTGAAAATGTCTTTGGGGATAAGAGAGGATGGAGACTTTTGAAACACGAATTTCTTTGATATGTAGTGTGTTTGGAGTGTCTAGTAGACACAAATGAGAATGAACATGCTCCCTGCTATGTCACTTGGATGACTTTGAAGAAACACAATTTCCCACCCCTTAATACATTCTTATCAAGCAGAGAAACCTTGTCCATCATTCGTTTTCTCTGCTAAACCCTGCCTGTTCTTCAAAGCGTAGTGAAGTTTTCCTTGTCTGCAGCTATCAACTGCCTGATAATACTGTCTGCCAGAGAAGGGGTGGTACAGGCCAGCAGGAGAGTCCATTCCAAGAGTCACCAGGAACATTTCCGTTCTTTGTCTAACAGCTTCATCAGCAGTTGGGGAACCTCCTGGTGGGGATCCTGCACATTCACCCACCAACACTAGAGTGGGTATGAGAGAGAGAAATGAAAACTGAGAGAGGTTAACATGAGCGTCACTTAGACTTTTGCTCTGTCTGTGAGACATGGACATGAGGCTCTGCTCACTGCCAGTGAGACTGAGAAATGTTGGTGTGCAGACAGGAAGAGACTATGGATGGGAATAACTATCTAACATCCTCCCCCTCTGCTCTCTGTGTTAAAATAATGCAGTATTTTGCTGAGCAGTGTGGGTGAGTCTCAGGTTTGGTTCCAAAGCTTCCCCACGACCTTTGGTGATAGGAACTAGTGACATAGATATGGGTGGCTCTTGGTGGATCCAGTGAATGGTTTCAGGCTCCTGATCAACTCTGGCCAAGTTAACAATAACTTTACATACATACATACACACCACACACACACACACACACACACACACACACACACATTCACACACACACTTCTGTTCATGTGTGGGTATGTGCTATGCAAATCTCAAGTCCAGTTCTGAGCCTTCACAAAACGATGCCCAATAAATACATCATTCCAATGGGGCCTTTTGGATTTGCAAGGTTTAATTCTTGTGCTTCTCTGGAATCCCTTGTGGGTAATTGCAGCTGACAGGTTTACGTCTCATGACGGGCATTTTGTCACTCAGCTTCGGCTTCCGCAAATGACTTCGCACTCTGTCAAGCCTAAACCTCTTTAAGCTGTGGCAATTGATGTCGGATAGCGTCAGCTGTTGTGATTCAAGGCTGAAGCCTACTCTGGCATGAAATAAACTGACTCTTCACTAGGAAGGAAATGGAACAATCAAAAAAAGGGGGGGGGGGTCTGCATGGAGATGAACGGAAGCTGGCAGGTGTGATCTGTACAGCTCAGGCACTCTGTATGTTGTGGAAATAGCACCTCTCTGCTGTAGCAGGCCTGTATTGGCCAGGCAGAAAGTATATGCAGCTTTCAACCTTGCCTCTAGTGATAGAGATAAGGCACTTTGGGTAAGAAGGCCCAGGCTTCTAACGCCTATGACTCCGATGCCCTCCAGTATGAGAAGTACCCTGATACATGCAATACTTGGGAGGGCAAATGCTATAACCATTTACTCACTTAAATATTGACCTGGCAGGAGCCATACCTTTTAGAGGTGTGAGAGATAGCCATAAAATCACAGAACCTGCCTTTGTAAGACTTGGATGCTAAGGAAGTAGTGGTAGCAAAGAGAGACCTTGCAAAGTGAGTCACTGACTGCAAAGAAAACACAGTAAATGTTAAGTGGGGCATGTGTGCCATTAGGAAACAAAACAAGGTACAGAGGATGGAAAGATTGGTCAAAGAGTCTACCAGCTGGAACTGCCTGTGTTCTCCATGGTGTTATAGTCTTTCAGACTTCTTGGGGTTCCTTGGACTTCTTGAAACCCTTGTAGGCCCTCTGACATTTAGCCATCTACAACATTGAAATCTTCCTGGGTTTCAGTCTTTCTAACATCCTCTTTGGCTGCAGCTGCCCTGGAATATTCTGAGAAAGTTCTCTGCGGTTCAGGCTGGATTCGCCCGAGGTCATCTTTGGTTTTAAGGTTTGCTCTTTTAACTATACCAGCAAAAGCCTCTCCTTTCATGTAAGGTGACAAATTCACTGGTTTCAGGCACTAGATTTCAAAAGAAGCCATTCTCCTGTTCCTTATAACCTGAGACACAAAGTTGGGCAACTTGCCTGAGCACCTGGATGGTCTATGGAAGCCTGTCTCCTACCACATCACTCTACCAGGCAACCCAGGACATCTGCAGGGACACTTTCCACATACGTACAACCTCGCTGAAGCTTTCCACTTCCTTTTTCATAGTTCCTATACCCCTGCCACAGCAAAGACATCCAGGGCTTCTCTTCCCAATGTGTAAGTTACATGTTTGGTTTTTTAAATGTTTTTTTTTTCCTCACTCTTTCAGAGTGCCTGATAAACAACTTGAGAAACATAAGGGCCTATTATTGTTCACATCCATGTTCCACTTTCAGTCCCAAGGCTTTAACTTCATTGATCCTAGCTGTGTGGTGAGGCCTAGCACAAGACAGAAGCTACTTACTGGAAAGTGGGCAGAGATCTTAGAAACTTACCTGCATTACCTAACCTGCTTCTTTTCCTCCAGAGCCCCAGTATTTAGGATGCTGGCATGTGTATTCAAGGTGGATCTTCCCTCTTAGTTAACCCTCACAGATTCACCCAGAAGTGCGACTTTCCAAGCTCACAGAGCCTTCTCCCTATCAACTAATTTGGCAACTAAAACTCTGCATCAGAACTGCTTCACTCAAATATCGTGCATCCTTTCCTTACTCTGTGTTACTGATGTGAAGAGGCACAATGACCAAGGCAACTCTTATAAAATTACGTATTTGACTGGAGCCTGGCTTACGGTTTCAGAGGCTTAGTCCATTTTCATCATGGTAGATAACAGGACACTGTAGCAATAGCAGGGAGCTACATTCCAGTTCACAGGCTTAAGGACACTGGGCCTTGCATAGATTTTTGATACCTAAAAGTACTTAGTAATACCTAGTGATACCTAGCATACACTTCCCCCAACAAGGCCATACCTCCTTATCCTCCTGATCCTGCCAAATGTTCTACTCTGTGGTGACTAAGCATTCAAATATATGAACCTATGGGGCCATTCTTACTCAAACCACAACAACCCTTGTATAGTTCACTTCATGCTATGTTTACAGTGATCAATTCTTTTTTTATTTTTTTATGTATTATTTTCTTTATATACATTTCAAATGCTATCCCAAAAGTTTCCTATACCCTGCCCCCCCTGCTCCCCTACCCACCCACTCCCACTTCTTGGCCCTGGTGTTCCCCTGTACTGGGGTATATAGTTTGCAAGACCAAGTCATCTCTCTTACCAATAATGCCCAACTAGGCCATCTTCTGCTACATATGCAGCTAGAGACACGAGCTCTGGGGGTACTGGTTAGTTCATATAGTTGTTCCACCTATAGGGTTGTACTTACTGTGTGCCATGGATAATTTTAGATTCTGAAGCTTTGACTGCAAGCAAATCAGTGTCTCTTCAGTCTTCAATTTCATGTCAGTGTTGCCCCTTCACCTGAAGGAAGTTCTATTCTACTCTCTGAGCTCAATTTAAATGTTTCCTACTAGCTAGAGACTTGTCTAAACTCAGACCTTACAAAAAGGCAAAATCCTTTGTGTAAATAACTCACTTTTTCTCTGGAACCCTTAACAAGGCAGAATATTACTTGAGAACAGTGTTCCACTGCTTGAAGAACTGGCCATGTAAAGATATCTCAGCTGTCTCTTACTAAACCAAGAATGCCTATGGCTATGGCTACCCAGGACTTAAGAGGTCCAATGATTGCTTTCTTCATGTGCATGTATTCTTAATGTTAACCAGAATCTCTCCTCCTATATAATAGTAAACTGTCTCTCTTGAGTGTCCAGCTTCACAGCACGTACCTCACGTCCCTTAGCCTATGTACAATTTAGAGATACCCTATTAATCAAGCCACGTCAGATCTACCAAAGTGCTAAATTTCACAAGGTCAATAGACAATGATCCCCCCCCCCAACCCCTTTACCTTCACAGTCTCAGGAGACCATTATTCTCTGCAAAGACTGCCCTTCATCCACCTCAATGGAGAGTGTGCCACAATGCCTGCCTACTTCTCCATTAATGTCACTCAAGGCCCACTCAGCTGCACTTTAGCTGCTTCCTCCCTGGCCTGGACTGCCCTCCTATGAATGTACCAACTAATGAGATGAGGGAAACCCAAAGGGCACATTTCCATGCAGATAGAAGTATCCTGGTGTCCCCTTCATCTTTTTAAAGAACATTTGCTTGTGGTGAGCGGGACCTCTGAAGACACAGAATTCTGAAGGTTTTCTTTTCCTCCCCTTGCAACATTTATCTCAGAATTATCTTTGGAGATTTATGACAGAGACAAAATTTTTTAAATGTTAAAAATGTGAGGTGGCAGAAACATTTACCACTTGTGAGTGGTAAACAAAACCACTCACAAGGTTGTGGTGTCCGCCCTATGCTAAGTGAATGGAACAGAGGCCAAGCCAGGCCACTTCACACCTGCCTCCCATCACTCCTTTGTGTCCATTTCCCTAGGTCTGGTACCTTGCTTACTCTGCTGGATTAACTCCTAAGAACTTCCGTGTGTTTCTCTGGAAAGGTACATCCTCTAGAAATGATTATGGAGGAATCCCGATCTGAAGCATTTGCCTGTGGGAAACATGATCACATTAACAACCTGCCACAAAGAGAGGAAGGTATAGAGTCAAAGCAGAATCCCAGTTGCCACACCAGAAGTAGAATTTGCCTGTGAATTTTAAACTAGAAATTCACCTGCCAAAAACCATAGACTTGGGGCTAGAAGAATGACTCACAAGTTAAGAACACGTGTTGATCTTACAGAGGATACAGGTTCAATTCCCAGCATCCACATAATGGATCACAACTGTGTGTTACTCTAGTTCTAAGGGGTCTGGTTTTTTTTTCCTGGCTTCAGAGAGTACCAGGCATAGATATGAAGAAGTACATTTGTGGTACACATATACACATAAAAGTTAAGTAAATAAATAATCCATGGACTTTCATTCTTTTGTTAACTTTCTATGTAGAAATGTATTTGCCTACACACATTGTTTATGTCATTAACATATAATACATATACAATATACATATGGATAGGTCTATAATATGAGCATAAACACAAATAAACACATAACAGTATATGAGTAAGGTGGGCGAGGATGGAAGACTGTAATGCTAAGGATGTAGCTCAGTATAGAGTGCTTTGTTAGCCTCCACAGAGCTCCAGGTTCAATCTCCAGCACTCCAAAATGATAACAAATATATATATATATATAGAGAGAGAGAGAGAGAGAGAGAGAGAGTGAGAGAGCGTGTGTGTGTGTGTGTATCTATCTATGTATGTATCTAGTACATAGTCCTTCAGCCTCATTCACAGATGTTTGATGCTAAATAATGGCATTTAGATATTTTATTTTGCTAGGTTGGAGGGAAAGTAATAAGGAAAGTTTGCAGAACAAGGAGTGATGCTTGGGATCCTATTCTTGCCTTGCCTTATAAGGCCTGTTTTATCTGCTGGACATGTGAAATTCCATGAACCTTGATTATGTCCCCGTCTGTGGGGCATTGGGAATGCTGTTATGAATGTCAGCATGGTACATTGAGACTGATATGCCTGAGGCCCCGCAGTGACACTGAAATTGGAACCAAGACCTTCTGATGTCTTTCAACTATTTTTGTGTTACTTTTTAGAAACAGGCATTTGGGATGAAATACTGTCCATGACTGCATCAGGTCATCTGCTTACAGAAGAAGGAGTTGGGCTCTGCTGTTGTTAAATTCTGTTTTCTCTGACTCACCTGGTAGTCTTGCCTCCAAAGAATGAGCAAAACCACCATATCCCCATTTCTTACTTTTTTTCCCTATCAAAGGCTTCTACCCCCATATTTCTATGACATTTAACTCATTATTGATTAGATAGCTTTTTGCTGACATGTATTAAAATGAGTTTTTTTTTTTATTTTCTTGAACCACTTGCTGCTTTTATACACTGGCAGACAGTAGGTTTCTCTGCTCTGTAGTTTATAATCTCTGCAGAAACAAGGGCCTCTTCATTCTCATAGAGGAATGGAATCCAGGAATGGAAAAAGAAGCATATTAAGAGAAGATAGCCCTGTGAGTCCTAAAATTTCATTGGAATTAGGCCTTAGTCTTTATTTTATTATAGCTAATGGTATCCACCCATCGATAAACACTGATGCCAATAGATCATTGCAAACTAAAACATCCACAGTTGCTCCAATAATTTTCTCCAAGCACATTTGGAAGGAATTGGTCTTTTCTGTGCCAAGACTGAACTTACTTAAAGAGAGTTATGAGCAAGATGGCTTCAGTCTATGTGAAAGCTGAAATATCTGTATGTCAATCTAAATATTGTGTATGGGCATTTTATTACCTACTCCACAATATTACTAGCTACTTGGATTATCTCATAATATATTTGTGGTGATTTGAATATATGTTCCTCACAAAGCCCTTGCATTGAATATCTGGTCCCAGTTTCTGACTGATGAGGATTAGGATCTTGTTAGAGGAAGTATGCCAGGCTTTGAGGTTTTGAAAGACTAGAGCCATTTCAAGTTATTGCTCTCAGCTTCCTGTTCTGTAGGTCAAGCTTCTGTCCTAGTTGTCTGCTTCCTGTTAACTCTACTCTTGCCACCATGGACCTAAGCCCCCTGCAACCATAAGCCCAATGTAAACCTTTCATTCTACAAATTGCCTGGGTCATGCTGTTATATCACAATAGAAAAGTAACTGAGACAATATTCTGTTGAAACTGGTTTTGAAAAGTTTCTAGACACAAATATGGACTTCAGCTTTTTTTTCTCTACATTTTCCCTCCCATGTGGGTAGGGGTAAAAAGGAAGGATTCATTAAACCCTGATTGGATAATTACATAGCAACTGTGGGCAGATTACTCCTCCCACTTAACAAATGACATAAATGATGTTCAGCATAGTGAAGGTACTTGGTCATGGTGGCAGTACTGGAATCAAACCCTGGCATCTGCAATGAAATATCTTTTGTTGTTATGCCCATTGACTTGTATGAGCTGTCATCTTGGAAAACGGAGTTTTGGTTTTGGTTTTTACCTCTCAATCTTACTCTTCTTTGCCAATACCATGGAACTCTTCACCCGGTGCTCAGGTCATCCCACCACCCTGCAATGCATGATGTCAAAGTCAAATACAGGGAGAATAGCCTTCAGCCAAGAGATGTCATAACACATGGCTTTGGGATATGATCATCCCTCACATTATTCTTTGTATAACCTGATGTTGTCTAGAGGTCATGTTCATTCCCTATGTAATCTAACTTTAGGTAACTAGACCATATGTAATAAATGTGTTATTTTAGGTCAATCCCTGCAACTTGCTAATTCACTAAGTGGATATTTCTTCACTCAAGTGATGAAAAATCTACATTAAAAAAATGCCTGGCTTACTTATCAAAAGTTCCATCACATTGTGAAGGAGGGCAGCAGTCATACAGGTGTGGGGTAAACAATATAGATATCAACAACACAGATGTCCTATTAATCCTAAAATTGCCATCTTCCAAAGCCATTCATTCTTTCCCTTTATAAATTTATAAAACTATGATTGGCAGAATTTTTCCACTGTGATATTACCTGTTGATAACTGTAGATTTTCTCACAAAAGGAAAGACATTTTTATCTATACTTGAATCACTCTAATTTTCTTTCTGTGCATGTGTGTGTCTGTGCATATCTTTCTCTTTTTCTCTGTATGTCTCTATGAATATGTTTGTGTCTCTGTTTTTCCCTGCTCATCTATTTTTCTCTCTCTCACTCTGTGTGTGTGTTGGGGGAAGCACATGCTCACACACATGCTCGCACACACACTTAAGGAGACAAAGAAATACTCCCACATAATTCTAATAAAGGAAATACAACAAGTACTGGAGGCAAGAAAGGGAAATAATTGTATGTGCTTCTGCAGAGATGAAGAGAACATTCCAAATAAAGAAAAGACCAGGTAAGATCTTCAAAGCTGACAGTCCAACCATTTGATGAAAACAGAAAAATATTGCTACACATAAATTAGACCCGGGCAAACAGTTTTCATGGTATATCAAACTACACTGTGAGTCCTGGAGAAATACACACTTCTACCCATTCTCTACCCCCTGAAGATAGAATGGACCTCTCTGAGCATTCTGTCTCTATTGCTCTTCTGCCTCTGTACACAGCCCTGGAGCCAACAACTTCCACCAGGATAAACAATCTGATTAATGTGTTTGGTAATTGTTCTATCCTGTGGAGATGGCACACATTGAGCCATTCTCCAATAAGCTAATGACCCTTTATAATTAATGCTGGCTCAGCATGCACTTGGCAATAAGGGATATTGAAAGCTAGGATGTGACTTTTCTCTATGAGAATTTCATCTATGCTATCTTCAAAAGTAAACTAAACCAAGTGTGATGATAACTCTTTATCCTAAGTGGGTTAGGATAAACCGACTATCAGCTTTATGCTTTCCTTCTGCTCCAAGAAGTAGAGCCTGCTACTGATCTCCATCAAAGCCAAATCTTGGGAAGATGGTGAGTCTCCACCAATTAGCTATGGAACAAATATCCTAAGCATATTTGTTATGTGGCAAACCCAGAGTAGACTCAAACTTAAGTCAGGAGAGCTAGTAACACTGCAGAGCAGTTGCAAACACTTCAATCTAATTAGAAAGGCTACATCCCACTTGAGCAAAAACTCCAGTCCATGATGATAGGGTACAGAATTCCAATTTAGCTTCATTTTATGCTAGCAGGCATGCTCATTTTTGAAAATATTTCCCTTTTTATATGTGAAGATATATTGGCAGGCTCAGAGTTAATCTTCTCAAGGTATCTGAGTCAACAAACTCTTCATTTTCATAGCTTCTTTATTAACTGTTAAATGAGTTTCATTTAGATTCTGCCTTCACTACACTTTTCTCCTGCCAAAGATGAAATAAAGAATAAGGTGTTTATAATTCAAAATTTCCATGGGATGGAAGAAAAACAAGTTAGGAGGAAAGAAACAAGATTCTTTGAGGGACCTGGCAGGAAACCAGAATCTTCCTGGGGAACAGAAAATTCAAGACTGGCCTTCTGTGGACTTACAGCTCCATGTGACACGATTTATATGGATCTAGAAACTGCACACAAGTAAAATATTTGGCTTTGGGCTGAAGACTCCCTCTGGAGTCCAAGAACTATCTTGAGGAAAATACTTGTGCCACACAACATGAGCAACATTTGAGAGAAAAAAAGAAGTTTGGCAAAAGGCCTTTTGACTATATCAACCCCGTATTTAAAAATAAACAATAACTACAAAATTGAAAATCATCACTCTACATGAGTCCATGGACACAGCAGTATTAGTTTGCCTGGAGGCAGAGAGAACAGGCAGAAAACAGGAGCATTAAGCATATGGCTAAAGTCATAAAAAGAAAATAAAATTACATTTACAATGTGGAAAATAAAGCAACTGAAAAGACAGTAAGTAAAGAACAACCAAATCTGAAAAAGGATATAAGTAAGGTTCTATAACAATGCACTGTGGTGATTTTGCTGAGTGGTCTGTGGTCAGACTACATTCTAAATATTTATGCGTATCCTTATAGACCTGAGCTCTTCTCAACATTGCTTCTTTTTGTAGTGGATGAAAGCTAGTGCAGAGACAGATTACTGATCTGAGTGCTGAGGATAAGAGACAGTGGGTGACAATACTATTCGGACACCTATGTCAGTACAATATCCCTCTGCCAAGGTTCAGGGAACACTTCAATTAAGGAGGAAAAAAAGTGTAAAAGCCATTGGATTGGGTCAAATGCTATGAAATGTTGCCTTCTGACCTTCACGGGACTACTGTTCTTACTCATGGACTCACTGCAGCTAGAAATGTTCAGCACTAGATCAAAACAACCTGCATTGACCAGCAATACATCAAGACAACAAAAATTCCAATATGGACAGAAGAGAAATTCGAAAAGCCACTCCCCTGATTAAGGCAGTGCTGGCAGTTAGTGTGAGAAGGAGAGTCTCTATTTGGGGGTTTGTGGCCACCGGTAGGTTACCCACCTGCCAGTGAACAGTCCCACACTCATACACATCTATCACTAATGAGATCTAGGGTGCTATCAAAAGGAGCAAAAAAAAGAAGAAAGGAAGGAAGGAAGGAAGACAAAGGGAAAGGAAAGGAAAGGAAAGGAAAGGAAAGGAAAGGAAAGGAAAGGAAAGGAAAGGAAAGGAAAGGAAAGGAAAGGAAAGGAAAGGAAAGGAAAGGAAAGGAAAGGAAAGGAAAGGAAAGGAAGGAAAGGAAAGGGACAAGGGAAGACAAAAGGAAAACAAAAGGAAATGGAGTTGGGAAGGGGACATATTGGAGAAGTCTGTGGAGAATTTGGGAGAAACCTGCAGTACCTATAATCACATTACATTGTATACACCTATGAAATTCTTAAAGAATCAGAAAAAAAAACTCTGATAGGAGAGACACATTTAGCTAGTGGGAAGATTAAACAGCAGATCAGTGGCAACAGAAGAACGAACTTCTAGTCTGGGAGACAAGATCGGGCCTCCTGTTAATCAAAATGTGAGAGAATCAGAAGACATGGATAGTAAAAGGGTCCCACTTGCCTCAAAGAGTTGTACTAGGAAGCAATAGGGAACCAAATAGATGGTGTCCTGTCTTAAGGATAGAACTTCATATATTGCAGGGAGTACATGAGAAGTGATGTTAGAGAGCCAGTTACTATATAAAGGAGGCAAATGAGTCACACTGCAAACATGTTCTCTTGCATTTTTATTTTTAATTGGGTTGCCATCATATTATTAAGTTGTAAATTTTCTTTATGCATCCTATATGAAAGTATTTTTTCCCAGATGTATGTGTTGGGGATGCCTCCTCCCAGAGGATGTCTTCTCTGCTGGTTTGCTTAAAAGGCCTTTTTTCTGAGACTTTATTTTAGTTCAAAAGTTTAGTCTGTCATTTTTAATTCAGAGTGATTTCTAAACTTGGCTAAAAATAGAGGCCTACACTAATGCTTTTTTTTTTTTTACTGTATCAATTGTCTGATTCTCTTCTTTTTAATTAGATATTTTCTTCATTTACATTTCAAATGCTATCCTGAAAGTTTCCTATACCCTCCCCCAACCCTGCTCTCCAACCCACCCACTCCCTCTTCTTTTACCTTGTGCTTTCTTCCAGAAAATCTAGGTTTTATGCCGATATTTAGATTGATGCCCCATTTCTATTTCCTTTCCCATGTGGTGTGAGGTGAGGATTTAAACCTCTTTTAGCCACTGATTGAAAAGACTTGCTTCTTCTCCCATATTGCCTTCAGGCCCTGCTATGTAACAGTGTGGATTTACTTCTGGCATCTTTCACCCACTGGTGACTTTGTATACCCTTCAAGCAACAACACATGCTGCTATCACCGTCAGGTTCAATTACGAATCTTTTAATTTCATACCTTATAGTAATAGTAAATGTTACTAGAAATTGTTAGCTATAACTGGTGAGAGTAGGTAACCTTGTTTTGCTGATGATCTATTGATAGTCTGTACTGAAGCGTGAAACTATCAGTAGAAAACGCCTTTGAACGAAGGAAATGTACTCCTGTGACTAGTCTGTGAACAATGTCACAAAAGAATCACCTTATTGGATATTTTTCCATAGTTATTGAAGTCACATGGTTTCCCCTTTGGTTGTAAGTTTTATGAATTACCTGTATTAATTTCCATAGACTACATCACCCTTGTACTTACACAAATGTCCCTACAGGGTGACAATAAAGCATTCTTTTATACACTTCTGATTTTATCAGCTAAATAATCCTGTTTAGAAATTCTGTGCTGCTCTTCTTGGGAGATATTAATCTATGGTTTTCTTTTAATGTTGTGTTCTGGTTTAGATAACAGAGTCACACTTATTTTATGCATAAAGCATGCTAGGCAAGAGCAAAAGTACACTCGGAATTGTTTTCCATCTCTACAGAATCAACCAATAAAGAGTGTACACCTGGCATGCTCTTTATGGGGGAAGTATTTTAATTTTATTTAAAGGACATTTATTCTTATTTTATGTTTATACTTTGTTAACTAAGTTATAATTTTACTTTTTTTTTTTTTTTTAGTTTATATGAGATGTCAAATTTATTGGCACAAAGCTGTTCACAGTTGTGTGACATTTCCTGGGGAGATATCTATTCAGCCCATATCTCTCTAGCTACAGATAAAAGAAACAATTCTGTTTAAATCTAGTCTAGCAAACCCTTGAGTTTTCCAAGTCCCTTACTGAAGAATGCATAACAGGATGACTCAAAGGCAGCTGCTGCACTAAATCACCCTACCCCTGCCCTCCCATGGATAACACCTAATAAGATCTGCATTCCTACAGCTCCCTGCATGCTGTAGGCAGCTCAGCTGGTCAACAAGTCTCTGCCACAGAAACTGTATATTTTGTACAATGTTGAAGGGGTTGCTTACCTTTCTTCAAAGTTTCAAGAGTTTCCCAGGATTTGATTTTGTTTACTTCCCAAGCCTAGTAAATTTCATTTTATTTTGAATCTTAACATCTTCTCTTCAAGACAGAATATCACAATTCAGAGGAAATATTTATAAAACAACAATACTTTTAAATATCTTTCAATGCATAGAACTTGTAGGAATATCAGTTGTACACTCCTAATAACAATATCCTGTGTTCTCTTTAACATTCTTGAGGATTTTGCAATGGTACTGTGCTTAATTTTTGGCCTGGTTTATTTTCTGACTTTCATTCACTTTTAGGTTGCTTGGTTTCTGGTCTGATCTTTTTTATTGTTTCATTATTTTCATTACTCACTTTAGGTTTTATCTGCTCTTTTATTTCTTTTGTTTTTTAAATTTTTTTCTTTTTACTTTTTTTTTTTAACACTCCAGATTTTATTCCCCCTTCTGACTCTAACAACTTTATTCATGATGGGCAAGTTCCAAAATTACTCTGTCTCTGAAACATTCTTCCACACAAATATTCAATATTAGGGGTTATTAACTACTTAATAATAACAACAGAAAATCTGTCTATTGACTACTTTATTAATTATATCACAATAATCTTATGAGTAAGGCATTGCTGTCTTAGAAATACAAGAACTGACACTAAGACCCAGGCCATTCTGACTTCAGAATCTATCCTCTGAACCAACAGACGCTGCCTCGGGTTAGGTATTCATTCCTAATCAGTTTCTGTGCTAAAAAGAATCATTATTACAAGTCCTCCTAACACATTGTTGGGATGTGGATGGTGCTATGATTTAGAAGTGCCCTCCTTTAGAAGTGACTCTAAGAGATGATGAGATCACTAAGTCAGAGCCCATCTGAACATATTAGAGTTTTTCCAGAAGAGGGTTATCACAAAAATGAACTTGTTGTAAGAATGATGCCTCTTGCATTTTCTTTCTCAACCTCTTCTCCCACACTGCTGCCCCCAGTTATAATTCAAGTAGATTTACTAACCACTTTCCTTATTTGTATAGAACAAGTAAAGGTGCCCTCATGAATTTTTCAATATGTGTTCTTATCTTTTATCATTTTTTTATTTCAAATATGTACTTGTGCTGGCTAGATTCTGTCAAATTGACACAAGCTCAAATCATCTGGTAAGAGGAAATTTTACCTGAGAAAATGTCTCTATCACATTAGTCTGCATGCAAGTCTATGATGTATCTTCTTGTTTGATTGATGTGTGGGACCCAGCCCGTGGGCTATATAACCCCTGGGAAAGAAGTCTTGGGAGGTATGCAAAAGCAGCCTGAACAATCCCGTAAGCAATGTCCTCTGCTTCAGTTCTTGCTTTCATGGTCCTGTCCTGAGATCCTGCCCCAAGGTGATCCTCCATGATGGTCTATAATTGTCAGGTGAAGCACACACTTTTTGCCCCAAGTTTCTTTAGGTCTTCTTGCCTATCATAGCAACAGATTCTAGACAGCACTTAAATGAAATCTCAAATACTGCTATAAAATTTTATATCCGCCATTTATTTAAGTCTGTCATATTTGACCTTTCCCATTACTTTAAAAGTTAGAAAAGTATCATGAACTAGGTTTTATAATAAAGTCATAAAACACATAACTTAGTTACATCTTCTCTGTGCTTATAAAATTAGGGTACCTACAGCATTTACATGTCTCTGTCTCATCAGAAATGACATTTTTGATCAAGTTAGATTACATTCTATTACACAAACTTCAACCTCTACGTCATGTCATTCACCTTTGCTTCCACTCATTGTTTACACATGATAGTCTGGTAAGAATAACTAACCTTCTATTGTGTAATTACAGACAGATCATTGAACAATAGTGGCCCCTTGTATTAGTCGGGGTTCTCTAGAGTCACAAAACTTATGGATAGTCTCTATATAGTAAAGGAATTTTTTAAAGATTTATTTATTTTATTTTATGTATATGAGTACACTGTAGCTGTACAGATGGTTGTGAGCCTTCATGCGATCATTGGGAACTAAATTTTTAGGACCTCTGCTCTTTCTGGTCATTCCTGCTCGCTCCTGTCTGCCCTGCTCACTCCGGGTTCAAAGATTTATTATACATAAGTACACTGTAGCTGTCTTTAGATACACCAGAAGAGGCCTTCAGATCTCATTACGGATGGTTGTGAGCCACCATGTGGTTGCTGGGATTTGAACTCAAGACCTTCAGAAGAGCAGACGGTGCTCTTACCCGTTGAGACATCTCTTCAGCCCCCAGGAATTTATTGATGAGTTTCAGTCTGCAGTCTAACAATTGTCATTAGCAACTGTGAATGGAATTCTAAGGACCTAGAAGTTACTCAGTCCCACACGGCAAGCAAGTGAAGGAGGGAGAGAGACTTCCTTCTTCCAATGTCCTTATGTAAGTCTCCAGCAGAAGGTGTAGCCCAGATTAAAGGTATATACCACCACACCTTTAATCCCAGATGACCTTAAACTCTGAGATCTTAATCTTAATAGCCACTATGCTTCAAGATCTCCATACCAAGATCCAGGTCAGAAACTTGTATCTCCCAGCCTCCAGATTAGGATCACTGGTGAGCCTTCCAATTCTGGATTGTAGTTCATTCCAGATATAGTCAAGTTGACAACAAGGAATAGCCACTACACCCTTCCACTGCAGCTGTTGGCATGTTTGCTTGGTTGGCTGTTTATTAATTTAGTGAGGGAAGGTGGGCTGGGACAGAACTAGACTATTGGTCTCATTTATTATTAACTGAGAATCTCTGGTCTTTATATAGGTTACCACTTCAATCTCATAAAACTCGTGTAATTGTAATCCTATGAAAACACTGATGCTAAAAAGAAGTTGTGTTTCTCTAGAACACACAGTTGGTAAGTGGTATCCAATGTATTGGAGATTAATCTATTTGAGTTCAAAGCTTGTTTTCATCTCTTTGTATTTCTTATCACAATCCCCTTTAGGCTTTCCTTTATTGAATGAATAGCACACATTACTCCCCTTCCTCTTTATAGATTAAAGCAGTAATTTCATGATTTAAGGCAGCAATTTCATGCTTCTCTGGACTGTCTCATGTTCCTCTAGAGAGCATCAGTATCTTCATAGGGTAGACATTAAATATTCCGCAGTGCAGAGCCTTGTGAGGCCTTCCTCCTGCAAAAATTCCTCATAGTTCCAAATCACTTTCAACTCTCCTTTTACCAATACTGACATGTGACCTTTAACTTGTATCTGCTCTCTAGACAGAAAGATGAAGGAATGCACAAAGGAAAAAATAAAACAGTTCTTGAAAGTTTGCGATTTGGTGACTTGTCTTTCGAGTCAGGGTCTGATAACAAGCTCAAACATCTTTGTCCACAGAGAATTGTTGGTTGTTTTAGAGTGTCTGGCTTTGTTTCAAAGTCTCAGAATGCACTATTAATTCTCTTATTTGGGGCTTGCAAGAAATTTCATATATTTCCTAGAGGTTGCTGCTGTGTTGTGCTCCTTTGTCTCTAGTGAGCCTTATAACAGCATCTTAAGCTACAGCCTGTCCTGGTGGAATATCTTTGCTGAGATGCACTCATATCTGACAGCCTGAGATCCACTGAATAAAGAATCCAAGTTATCATTGTTCTCATTAGAGAGACCTCTCTAACTTTAGAACTTTGTCTTTTTTTTTTTAGATATTTTCTTTATTTACATTTCAAATGTTAGCCCTTTTCCTGGTTTCCCCTCTGAAAACCCCTCCCCTATCACCTTCCCCCTCCCCCTGCTCATCAACCCACCCACTCAGGCTTCCTGGCCCTGGCATTCCCCTACACTGGGGTATAGAGCCTTCACAGGGCCAAGGGCCTCTCCTCCCATTAATGTCCAACAAGGCCATCCTCTACTACCTATGCAGCTGGAGCCACGAGTCTCACCATTTTGTACTCTTTGGTTGGTGGTTTAGTCCCTGGGAACTCTGGGGGTAGTGGTTAGTTCATATTGTTTTTCCTCCTATGGGGCTGCAAACCCCTTCAGTTCCTTGGGCCCTTTATCAAGCTCCTTCATTGGGGACCCTGTCTCATATATCAAGATACTTAAATTGCTTCATGATTTTTTACCAATTTTATTAATTGGCAAGCAAAAGCTACATGTTAATGATGTGCAAATGATATTTTGATACATATAAACATTGTAGAATTACTAAATTGAGCTATTGACATATCCATTACTCCTATGCTTAACATCTTTATGATGAGAACCTCTAAATCCATTAACAATATTGTACAATCATTATTATTGACTACAGTATGTATGGGAAAACAATCTTTTGATCTTTCCTCTAGTTTACCTCGAATTTTCTATCCCATACCAAACATATCCTCAGTCCTCCTGAGACTCTGGTAAACCCCTGTTTTGATTTCTGCTTCTCAGAATTTGACATTTTAAAATTCTACATGCAATAGAGATGACATGGTATTTATCTTCCCAAGACACTGTCTGATCATCTGGTCCTGTTAACAAAAGATCAAATGTGTAAGCAAACCAGCAAGATGCGTTATGGAATATCAAATAATTAAAGATCCAGTGAATTGGAATTTGATGAGAACATAGGAACCAACATGGCTTGGATAACTTCAGGTAAATATAATTCTGTCTAGGCTACACAAAACACAAAAGCAGCTTCCTTCTGGTTTACTTTGTACTATAATATAGCAAGGATCAGCCAACATTTTCTGTAAGAAGTTAGATGGAAATTAGTGTCAGCTTTCTGTGCCATTCAGTCTTCATTGCAACTATTCAACTCTTCGTATACAACAGAATTGTAGCTGTAGGCAATGTACCAATGATTAGGCATGGACATGTCCCAATAGAACTTTTTTTTTTTTTTTTACAAAAAACGAAAGCCAGACTTCATCCAATGTTGTTTCATACAGATCCCTGGAATAGACGTAAGTAATGCTCTTTTGGGAGGACAGCTATATGCTAGATTCCAGTCATTGAGTTTGATTCAGCAATATAACAACCAGACCAATATTATGAATCCAAGTGAATGCTATATGATGTCTTCATCAGTGTTCTCACTATGTTTCAAACCTATCCTGACTCTGCAGACGGAAATCAGGAATGCTAAGTGAAGATGTGATTATCTCCATCCTACCTTTCCAAACTGTTGTTGCCAACACAAAATATAGCGAATCCTTCCAGCTGCAGAATTGCTTTGTATCATGTTACTCCTTTGAATCATAATTTCATTTGTGAAGAGGCTAAGAAATGGAGGTCAAATTGTATTTTGAAATCTTAAGATTTTATTACCTTTAATGACCCTGTGATGTACTCCCCTTGAAAATTCCAAATCTATCACCTGATTCACAGCTCAAATTCCTTCTTCGTATTTAATTCTACAATATGGTCCCTGATCACATCTGCCTGGACTACCCTCACTTCTTCACAGCCAGACCTGGGCTCTCCTTATAATGATCCAAATTCCCCTGTGTGTTCCCTTGAACATTGTTTATATATGTTTGTTGATGCCAATGATGTCTCTTGCCTGTCTGGTGAATGGCTCCTTGGGCTATGTTATCTCCTCTTCGAAAACCTCTTTACTTCCTCTGCTGCTCCAGTATATATAAATACCATTCTCCGTGATTACTTGCATAGCATCTTCCAATAGAAGTGCTATACTTATTAGTGTGTTTCTTCATATATTTTGAATATACAGAGATGTTTTTGAATACTTCCATTTGCATTTAATATTTATATTGTAGGACTCTTCCTGGGGAGAGGTAGAAAATGATCTTCTCACTTCAAATAACCATCAATGGCAGATCTAAGAAATTATTCTATACAAGTGTAGCTTGATTCAACTAGTGAGTTTATGCATATGAGTTCATCCTACAGGATCATGCATAACTTTGATGTGAAGAAAGCTATATCACAAATATATCTACCCCAGCAAGGATTACATAAAAAGCTTCATTCCTAGAAGTCCTGTGTAACATAGGGAGGAGCTTTGAGAATCTTGTAAGGTTAGTTTTTCAAAGATATTTTTATTTATGTGTATATCTGTATCTATGTATATACATACTACATGAATATAAGTGCCCAGGAAGACCAAAATAGCTACAGGTGGCTTCATGACACCCAACCCACGTGCTAGAAACCAAATTCTAGTCCTCTGCAAGAGAAGTAGGTATGTTTTGCCACTAAACTAACTCACTCTAGTCTCACTAATCTCATAACTTTTTATACTTTCTGAGTCTTGAGAGTTTCACTATTTTACAGAATCTTCTGAGCAATCTCCATAAAAGAATGTTTGAATTTGGAAAAAAAAAATCATCCAAAACTTTGGAAACTGAATCTCAGGCAGCCAGCAAAATGGCAAGCAATGGCATATAATGAAAATGAAAATGATAGCATTTTTTCCACACTTAATTGGATCCTAGGAACTCTTGGTAAACAGTTAAAGTGTATTATATCAGCTGAAAGAATGTACACACACTAACCTACCCCTCTCATAAAAGGGTCATGCCTAGCCTTCCTTTCTTCTTTGGGGAATTTACATAATTCCTTAGTTTGACATTTAATCCAACTGCCAATCTAGAGCAATCTAAAGACAGTGAGTGGCCTTTCCATCTTTGGGGGTTGAGTGCATGAGATCAAATGAACTCCTTACCAAAGAAATACTCAAGCAGAGGGTCTCACAGGTAATGCATAAATAGAGAACAGAATTTATTAGCCATTTAATGTCTTCAAGGCACAGAAGTGACTTCAGCAAGACGCATGTCTGCTGTGCCCTTTCCAGCTGCCACTTTGTATGTTAATTGCTCACCCTTAACATTTATTATCAAACCTGCCAGTTTAAACTCCTCAAATGAAGGCAGGAAGTCAGTCTTTGCTCGGGGGAGCCATCTTCTATTGCCTTATGGAAATGAAACTTGGAATTTGTTTACTGCTGGTCTGTGAAATCCCAGGTGGGAAGATCCTGCCTGTAGAAGACAGGGTAAAAGAGAATGTGTTTGAGCCACGTGTGTGCCATAAAATTGGATGCATTGCATGCCTGAATTCTCGTTCTTCTATGCACATGCTAGAGTGATTCCATAATGGCATCTCTTTTTTGCCTTAGGTGCTTTATTTCTTTCTAAATAGCATACATGTTAGATAGATTATAAACACACGGCATACCTTATCAAAAGTGTTTTCTTACTCAACGTCAATTATTCAAAGAGGAAGTGGTAAATGAAACCAAAATATCATCAAAAGATGCTTGTGCTCTGTGCTTTTTTGTAGTGATAAATTAATTCTTCTTGGCCTCATTTAGGTCCTATTTACCCTTGCCTTAAGAAAGTAATAACACATTCACTATTAGTTAAGGCAAATAGACTGTAACAAGCTGACAGCTGCTATAATATTTTAGAAGACAGGCTATAAAGAGAAGGCACAAAGCTCAAAATAATCATAAGACTATTTAGTTTAGGGACAAACAGCCCTACCCACTACATTAATAGTTACAACAGCCTTTTTCATGCTCCATCTATCATCAGTTCTGAGCACACCACTGCATTTTGGTACTATTGATAATGACATCACACTAAATGCCTTGTACCATTACACAGAGAACATGAGTTTCATGACCACATGAAATAAAGTATCAATGAAATCATTGCTATAGATGTTGCTTCTTATTGTTTGTTAATATTTATCATCTCTGTATTTAGGTAGTTAACCATGAAAATAGGTTTAAAAAAATGTGGTCATCTATGGAAGAGCAACTCTTCAAAAGAGAAGAGGGCTTATTTTCTTTGAAAGAGTTAAAAACAGATCCCTGCCATTCCAACTGAAACAATCTTGAAATGTCATGTCTGTAGGCAGGAAAGAGACAGCTTACTCTTTTATCTGGATACAAGGAAAGACTTCTCACATTGAAAAATTTAGAATCATTTGCTTAATGCCAAGGATTTTGATTATATTGCTCTTAATTTTGACTACGTGTATGTAGGTATGTGTACCATATGTGTGCCTGGTGCCTGTGGAGATAAGAAGGCAGTCTCAGATTCCCTGGAGCTGCAGTTAAAGATGGTTGTGTTCTGCCATGTGGGTACTAGGAATTGAACCCAGTTTCTCTGCAAGAGTAGCAAGTACTCTTAATCACTGAGCCAGCTCCCTAGTCCTTAAAACTCCTCTAACCTATAAGTAATTGTTTCTATAATCTAACAATTTTAAACATAAATAAAGGTGCAGTGATATTTCAGTGTGTGGCTGTGTGCTTCCTCTACCATAGCCTACCCCATGACATAGAAGTATGTTTAAAAGTTTATAAAGCCACATGAAAAAAGTGATTAATTCTGCCAGGATTATTTAGAAAGGCCACATAGATTCAGTGACATTTTAGTGTATGGCTTTAAAAATGATGCATAATTGTTATCAACGTTTTAAACATAATTTATTCACATCAAATCTAGGATATGATGGGCCTAAATCTTCATCCGAAATTCATTCACTGTGTATATAATGTTGGATTCAAGTGTCATTGAAAAGAGATAATTCTTTCTATAATAAATGTGAAAATAAGACCTCTTATCAGCTCAATGTTAATGAGATGCAAATTCTTGCCAAGACAAGTGTCTAAAATGTCTTTTTTTTTTTAATTTGGATTTCACAGCTAGTTCTTGCTTCTTTTCCTCCTGGTATTACATTCCATAGTATAAAATGGGAAGATAAGAAATCTTTCTGAGCTACTAACCTTCTAGAACACAGTTCCTGGTATCCTTTTGATCTCTAAGTACCCCTGAAGAGGTTGTTGTCCCATTATATGTTCTAAATACACAATTCAGTTTAGTGCCTCTATTTACCATTGCTCGGTTTGAAACATTTAGCCATTTGTATCTACTTCAAGACATTCAGCTTTTAAAATAGAGAGAGAATCTCATTCTTGTTGAGAATCTCACTCTTGTTGAGGCCAGCTGAATTGAGTAAGATGCTCAAGACTTCAAGATCAGCAAGTAACAGCCTGGCTCCTCTTTCTTCTCATCTTTGCTCTTAGCATTTTTTTATTGTTTTATTTTTAATTTTTTAACAAGTATAAGAAATAACTATAATAAATCAAATGCATGGACAAAAAATACAAGATGATCATCTCAATGGAAGCAAAAAAGAAAAAGTCTTTGATAAGATTCAACATGCCTTTCTAATAAAAGCCCTAGAATAAGTAGGACTGCGGGAAACATATTCCAACATAATAAAGATTATGTATAACAAACCCATGGCCAATATCATCCTAAATGAATAAAACTATTAATAAACACCATTAAAATCGGGAATGGGAGAGGACTGCCCACTATTCCTACTGCTCATCCATAATGTGATTGAATCATTAGCTGGAGCAATAAGGCAAAAGAAGAAGGGATGATACAAATGGAAAAATATTAAGTCAAATTATTTTTCAACTGAAGATCATATTATCTTATACCCAATGTTCCCAAATTTTGACTATTGAAATTATAAAAATTATCAATAATTTCAGCAAAGTGTTATGATGTATAATTGACTTACAAATTTTACCACTCTTAATATATATGAGTAACAAGCATGCCATGTTAGGAAGAAATAATGGACATGCTCCTCTTCCCAGTTTCTCAAATAGAATAAAATATTAGAATATACATAGCAAAAGAAGTAAAACAAAACAAAACAAAACAAAAAACAAACAAACAAACAAACAAAAAAGCAACTCTACAATGAAAGCTTTAAATATGTGAAGAAAGAGATTAAGAAACATACTAGAATTTGAAGACCTCCCAAGCATAGGATTTCGTAGAATTAACATTGTGAAAAAAGACCTTCCTACCAAAACAATTTATTGAATCAGTGAAATCACAATCAACATCCTCACCTCATTCTTGACATAAATATAAAGAAAATCGTCAATTTGATATGGAACAACAAAAGACCCAGAATAGCCAATTAGTCCTAGATAAGTGTTTGTTTCTGTGCATTCTGCTCATTTTAAGTGCTAAATGCATCTGACTAAAACCCCAACTTTTATACATCTGTTTCTATTGAGTCAAATTTGTTCAATATTAGAATGGCTACTCCAACTTGTTTCTTGGGACCATTTGCTTGGAAAATTGTTTTCCAATCTTTTACTCTCAGGTAGTATCTGTCTTTGTCACTGAGGTACGTTTCCCATATGCAGCAAAATGCTGGGTCTTGTTTACCTACCCAGTCTGTTAGTCTATGTCTTTTTACTGGGGCATTGAGTCCATTGATGTTAAGAGATATTAAGGAAAAGTAATTGTTAGTTCCTGTTATTTTTGTTGTTAGAGGTGGAACTATGTTTGTGTGGCTATCTTCTCTTGGGTTTGTTGAAAGATTACTTTCTTGCTTTTTCTGGGGGGAAGTTTCCCTCCTTGTGTTGGTGTTTTCCATCTATTATCCTTAGTAGGGCTGGATTTGTGGAAAGATATTGTGTAAATTTGTTTTTGTCATGGAGTATCTTGTTTTCTCTGTCTATGGCAATTGAGAGTTTTTCTGGGAATAGCAGCCTGTACTGGCATTTGTGTTCTCTTAGGGTCTGTATGACATCTGCCCAGAATCTTCTGGCTTTCAAAGTCTCTGGTGAGAAGTCTGGTGTAATTCTGATAGGCCTGCCTTTATATGTTACTTGACCTTTTACCCTTACTGCTTTTAATACTCTTTCTTTGCTTAATGCATTTGGTGTTTTGATTATTATATGGTGGGAGGAATTTCTTCTCTGGTCCAGTCTATTTGGAGTTCTGTAGGCTTCTTGTATGTTCATGGATATCTCTTTCTTTGGGTTAAAGAAGTTTTTTTTTAATTGTTGGAGATTTTTACTGGCCACTTTCAGTTGGGAATCTTTACTCTCTTCTATATCTATTATACATAGGTTTGGTCTTCTCATTGTGTCCTGAATTTCCTGGATGTTTTGGGTTAGGAGCTTTATGTCTTTTGAATTTTCTTTGACTTTTGTGTCAATGTTTTTTGTGGTAACTTCTGCCCCTGAGATTCTCTCTTCTTTCTACCTCTTGTACTCTGTTGGTGATGCTTGCATCTATGAGTCCTGATATGTTTCCTAGGTTTTCTAACTCTAGAGCTGTCTTCCTTTGTGATTTCTTTATTGTTTCTCTTTCCACTTTTAGATCTTGAATGGTTTTGTTCATTTCCTTTGCCTGTTTGTGTTTTCCTGTAATTCTTTAAGGGATTTTTGTGTTTCATCTTTGAGAGCTTTTACCTGTTTACCTGTGTTCTCTTGTATTTATTTAATGAAGTTATCTCTGTACTTCTTAAAATCCTCTATCATCATCATAAGTGACTTTTGACCCAAATCTTGATTTTCTGGTGTGACTGCGTATCCAGGACTTGCTATGGTCAGAGAATTGGGTTCTGATGATGCCAAGTAACCTTGGTTTCTGTTGTTTATGTTCTTATGCTTGCCGTCTAATTATCTGTAGTGCTACCTGCCCTCACTATATCTGACTGGAGCCTGTCCTTCCTATGATCCTGTTGTGTCAGAACTCCTTAGAGTCCAGCTGTCTCTGGGATCCTGTGATTCTGTGATCCTGTGATCCTGAGATCTTGAGTGTGTCAGAGCTCCTGGGAGTAACGCTACCTATGAGACCCTGAGATCTTGGTGTGACCAAGCACCTGGAATCCTGGAATCCTGGGATCCTGGTCATGTTAGAGCAACTGGGAGTGGAACTTCCTGTGTCCCTGGATCCCACTTGTCCCAGTTATTCCCAGTGGTGTTAGGACAGATGTTGTGTCCTCCTCTGCTCTTAGCATTTTTTGTGTTGAGTTTCTTTAACTATGCACTCACTTGTATGCAGTACAGGCCCTGGTCAATGTCACTATACAACCATACAGGGGAAGATATTTCTTTGCCTGAGGAAGATTGGCAAATAATCCCAGAAAAGCCTTCTAACTGTATTTACTTAAGTTCTGTATGTGGCTTTGAATAAAGGAGAAAACAGGGTTTCCTGGTTAGTGCACTGTATACTTCTAAGCAACTGCTGTAGCTAGGATGGAAGGTCATTTACAAAGGTCACCTCTGGCAGGAAAACTAGGGGAAGCTCTTAAACAGAAGAGTGCATGCAGGTACAACCAGGAGAGCATCCTAGCATTCTGAACAAACATTCTAATCACAAGACTGTGGCTCCTTCTAATGTCCCAGGAAAAGTCACTACTCCTCAACTCAATACCCCAGAATTTTCCACATCTTTTAGGATCTTGCCCCCCATTATTTCTTTCACATAATTTTAATTTCCTGCCTGGATACCTTTGCTTGTATTACTCCATCCACTTGGAAAGCTCTTTGTTTTTACACAATTAGTATGGTGCCCATCTCTATGGTCAAACCCTCTTCAGTTCTGCATGGCACAGAGATGTACTCCCATGTGAGCTATGGGGAGAGTAAAATACTGTCTATGTTATGAGTCATGTATAGCTGGAGGACAAGACATTTCCACACAAGGTGAACATGTACAAATTAGCCTGTGATAGAAGCAAGGCTTGCCTGGCCACCCTGAGTCAACCAGGGGAGGTTTCCTGGAGGAATCCAACCTCATAGGAATCCTAATGTTACAGACACAGAAAACATAGGGAACAGGAATGGTAATATATGTAGTAGGTGTATACCACTGTGAAAACCCAGAGTCATCTGAGAGAAAGACTATGCCTGTCTTAGTCAGGGTTTGTATTCCTGTACCAAACATCATGACAAAGAAGCCAGTTGGGGAGGAAAGGGTTTATTCAGTTTATACTTGCACATTGCCATTCATTGCCAAAGGAAGTCAGGACAAGACACTGCAGGAACTTGGAGACAGGAGCTGATGCAAAGGCCATGAAGGGGTGCTATTTACTGGATTGCTTCTTCTAGCTTGCTCAGCTTTCTTCCTTATAGAACCCAGGACTACCAGCCCAAGGATGGCACCACTCATAATGGGTTGGGCCCACCCCCTTTGATCACTAATTGAGAAAATGCCTTACAGATGGATCTCATGAAGGCATTTCCTCAAGGAGTCTCTGTGATAACTCCAGCTTGTGTCAAGTTGACACACAAAACCCGCCAGCACAATGCCCTAGCCATCTTTCAAAACATGAACTAATGCAATTCTTTTCTGGAATATTTCTCTGACTAAAGAAAGCTTAACTAAATACTTTCTCTGAATCTGTCTGCCACTTTCTTTATAGTATCTCCTATAGTGCCTCTCTCTCTCTCTCTCTCTCTCTCTCTCTCTCTCTCTCTCTCTCTCTCTCTCTCTCTCTTTCTGTATCTCTGTCTCTCTCTGTGTCTCTGTCTCTGTGTCTCTGTCTCTGTCTCTCTCTCTTTCTCTCTCTCTCTCTCTCTCTCTCTCTCTCTCTCTCTCTCTCTGTGTGTTTGTGTGTGTATGTTTATGTGTGTTTTGAATTGCTTATATTTGCTTCTCTTCCTTTCTCAAAAATTTAGGCTTTTTAAGCAGAAGTACTGTATCACTCATGATAGAAACCTACTAACTGTCTCACACAATGAATTAATAAATGCAGCTAATTAAATCTGAACAAAAACTTAAAAATACACTCATTCCAGATAGAGGAAGGTTCTCCCTGAATTTACCATAGAGGCTATCAAAAGCTTCCTATAGCACAATATGAATGGACAGGTTCCTACTGAAGATCTTACTATAGATCTATAGATCTTACAAGGAAATGGTGATGCATTTGGGGTGGGGTGCAGAGGTATTTTTATCTAGGCTGTAGATCATTATAATGGGGAGAATAGTGAAAGCAATTTTGCATGGAAACAATCTCCAGCTGCCTGTAACTTTGGTTCAGCAAATGTCACCGTGCAACTATTTACTACAGTATTTATTACTCTGTCATTAGCTCATAAATAATATCAACCTAGCAACCAAGGGACGGTGCCATGCAACAACGACCGTGATAAGAATTTAAGAAGGCAAAGAAGCCTATTTCACATCTAAGGAGGAGGCGTAGAGAGTAAACTCTAGCAATTACCAAGACTCATATCTTTCCCTATAAAAACAATCTGAGCAAAACTGAAAGGGTGCTTAGAGTAGCATTCCTCACTAGAACACCCTCATAAAACCACAGAATCCACTGGATATAGCTTTATCTGTCATCAGCCTGGGGCAAATAAACCTCAAATTGGTGGGGATGATGTCAAAAGGAATCCTTTTTGGTTGTCATATTCACATTGAAATTCTGATTCTGAATACTGAAGGAGAGCTGGGAGCCAACTGGTTTGTAAGTTGTATTTTTCTAAGTGAGAGCTGAGAGGTGTAAAGAAACTTGGGACAAAGCCCTCTAATCTTCTGCTCCATTTTTGTTGTGGTTCGGTTTGGTTTGGTCCTATCTTTTAATGGCCTGGAATGTTTTATTGGTCCTCGCAGCATCAAGCTGACATCTTGCAAAATATTGTTTCCCTACTTTACCATTAGATAAATAATTTCTAGAAGCTTTCACCAAGATTCTTGGCAGGAGGGGTGTTTGGTTGGTTGGATTTGGGTTTGGGTTTGTTTGTTTGTATTTTCCTTCAGGCCTTCTGACCACTCACTTTTTGTTAATCACCCTGGGTCTCCTGCTCTCATTCCCAATTTGAATGCTGGAATGATCCATGACATGAGATCACTCATAGAAGAAGTGAAATCTCTTTCATCTTCAAATCTCCTGGGCTCAACACTGACTCTTTTTGTGTAGAACTCAGAACATTTGGAATCAATGTGAGAAGATGGGTGGAGGCTGCATTTTCTGCTTTATGAGTCACTGCAGAAATGAGCCCAAGGATTTCATTTCAGCGTTCCATGGTGTTGGCTCCAGGGACCATTCAACTACTGCTAGTACTTGCAAGTTGGATAACCAGCCCTTGAACCTCCCTGCATCTTAATATCTCTTGTTGCAACATGAGTTTATAATAGCTCCCTCATTGTCTTCATATTAAGATTAGGCCAAAAGCAGTGTTTCTGCACAGCACTAAAGATTGGTTCAGGACAGTGCAAGGTATGATGCCCTCCACCCAAGAAGCACACTGTACATGAAAGCACTCCCAAGTTTATCCACCTCTGACCACTTAACTAATGCTCAGCTAGGTAACTAGAAAGATTCTGAAGGGGTATAGAACTTCTTGTCCAACACAGGGTACTAGATTCTAGAGCCATCTGGGCCTCAGAGGGAAAAACAGTGTCTAATGCCATGGGATCTGTTTCTATATGCCTTCTTTTCTCATAGTTACTCTGCTGCTGTGGATGTCACCGAGATGCTTCATCAGCTCCACTCATCTTCCATGTACCCCTTCTTTCCCCTGTTTTCAAATTTTAAGCCATCCATTCAAAACAGCTTGTTCTTTTTATTTTCCTTCAGTATGTCCACATTGTATCACTCATTTCTTTGCTTTTGACCTTTCCTCCTCCCATGGGAAGAAGTTCATGATGAAATTTATTCTAAAGGGTCTACAGCCCCCCCATCTCCTTGCTTGTTGAAGCTACTTATTGTGTAACCTACAGAAATATGTCAACCACTATCACAGCTAAATCTTCTGCTTTGTAAAACAATAATGATAACAATACCCACCTTGTAGCATAGTGACTGGGACATCTGTAAAAATAGAAAACTCTGTGTGACTGCCATTCACTATGGAGTAAATGGTCAACAGAGGTTGGTTGTAAATGAAACCAGGTCTGACACAGGAAAATATACAGGAAGCATAAACCAAAATTTAAAGTCTGTAGGTACTATGTTCTCCCACTGCTCCAAACCCATTGTCTCCCAGTCCTGTTTTCCCATTTCCATATAAACATACAAGGGACAAACAGCTTTCTTAGACTGGGAACTCAGAATCTTACTCTGAAATTTCACCATGGTACATTTATGGACAAGCACCTGTCCTCCTAGTACCCAAATACTGGTGCTTAAAATCTTATGCTTAGTAAGGGATAGAGAACTTGGATATTTCCATCAGAATCCCACTAAGAGAAGAAGTCAAAGTATTACTATTCACAAATGATATTGTTGTATACATAAGTGACCCCAATAATTTTACCAAAGAACTCCTATAGCTGATAAACACCTTCAGCAAAGTGGCTGGATTAAAAAAACAACTAAAAAAAGTAGCCCTCCTTTACACAAATGATATACTAGCTGAGAAAAATTAGAGAAATAATACCCTTTACAATAACCACAAATAATATAAAATATCTTGGTGTAATTCTAACCATATAAGTGAAAAGAACGTCAAGTCTCTGAAGAAAGAAATTGAAGAAGATCTCAGAAGAGGGAAAGATCTCCCATGCTCATGGGTCAGAAGGATTAACAGAGTAAAAATGGTTACCTCGCCAAAGCAATCTACAGATTCAATGCAATTCTCATCAAAATTCCAGCACAATTCATTACAGACCTTGAGAGAGCAGTTCTCAACCTCATACGGGAAAACAAAAGCCCAAGCATAGCTAAAATAATCCTGAGCAATATATATATATATATATATATATATATATATATATATATATATGGAGGTATAACTATTCCTGATTTCAAGCTGTACTACAGAGAAATAGTAATAAAAACTGCAAGGTATTGACATAAAATCAGACAGGTTGATCAATGAAATTGAATTAAAGAACCAGAAATAAACCCACACTTCTATGGATACTTGGTATTTGACAAAGAAGCCAAAATCATGACATGGGAAAATAAAAACATCTTCAACAAATATTGCTGGTCTAACTGGATGTCTGCATGTAAAGGGTTGCAAAAAGAACCATATCTATCTTCTTGCACAAATATCAATTGGAATTGGATCAAAGACTTCAACATAAAACCAGACACACTAAATCTAATAGAAGAGCAAGCAGGTAACTTCTTTGAACTCATTGGTACAGGAGTCAAATTCCTGAACAGAACACTAGTGGTTCAGGCACTAAAATCAACAATAAATAAATGGGACCTCATGAAACTCAAAAGCTTTTGCAAGGCTACAGATACCAGTAATAGGACAAAACTGCATCCTAGAGAATGGGAAAAGATATTCACCAACCCTAAACGCAACAGAGGACTAATATCCAAAATATATAAAGAAATTAGACATCATCAAACTAAATAACCCATTTTAAAATGGGGTACAGAACAAAAGAGAGGATTCTCAACAGAGGAAATTCAAATGGCTGAGAAGCACTTAAAGTTAAACAGTTTAGTCATCATAGAAATGCACATCAAAGAAACTCTGAGATACTATCTTACACCCGTCAGAATGGCTAAGATCAAAAACTCAAATGACAGCACATGCTGGCAAGGATGTGAAGCAAGGGAAAC
This sequence comes from Mus caroli, assembly GCF_978045245.1. Classification (NCBI taxonomy): domain Eukaryota; kingdom Metazoa; phylum Chordata; class Mammalia; order Rodentia; family Muridae; genus Mus; species Mus caroli. The sequence continues at coordinate 36,296,303 of NW_028227271.1, read as the reverse complement.
ACTCCACTATTGCTGGTAGGAGTGCAAACTTGTTCAACTACTTTGGAAATCAATGTGCAGTTTATCAGAACATGGGAATAGTTCTACCTCAAGACATATAGCTATACCACTCCTGGGCATATACCCAAAAGACGCCACACTATACCACAGGAAGACTTGCTTAACTATGTTTACAACAGCTTTATTTGTAATTGCCAGAAACTAGAAACAACCTAGATGTCCCTCAAATGAAGAATGGATAAAGGAAAGATGCTTCATTCACACAATGGAATACTACTCTTCAGCTATTAAAAACAGAGACATCATGAGATTTGCAGGCAAATGGATGGAACTCGAAGGTATCCTGAGTGAGGTAACCCAAACCCAGAAAGACACATAGGGTATTAGTTAATTATAATTGGACATTAGCCATAAGGTACAGAATAACCAAGCTACAATCCACAGATCCAAAGAAACTAAGTAATAAGGAGGGCCCAAGGGAGAATGTGTGAATCTCACTCAGAAGGGGAAACAAGTTATCAGTGTCAGATGGAGGGAGTCAACTGGGTGGGAGTGTGGGTGAGGAGGTAATAGGATTGGTAATCAAGTGTAGAGACAGGGGGATGGAGACGACCTGGGATTGAGACTGGAAATTGTTGGGGGACATCTCTGAGACTAGCTGAAGATCTGGAATTAGGGAGGCTACAGGAGTATATGAGGGCGACCCTAGCTGATATTCCTGCCAGCAGAAGATATAGAATCTGTAGTGGCCACCTCCTGCAGCCAGGCAGGACTTCCTGTGAAAGGAGGAGGACATCAACTCACCCACAAAATGTTTAATCCAAAACTTGTCCTGCCTCTAAGATCTGCAGGGATAAAGATGGAGCTGAGACTGAGAGAACAGTCAACCATTGACTGGCCCAACATAAGAGCTGTCCCACGTAAGAGAGACAACTCCTGATACTATTAATGATACTCTGCTTTTCTTGTAGACAGGAACCCAGCATAACTGTCTCCTGAGTATCTTCATCGATCAGCGGACATAACTGATGCAGAGACCCATGGCTAACCTCAGAGAGTCTTGTGTACAAGTGGGAGAGAGGACAGAGCAATCCAGTGAGATCATGGACACCACTAGAAGACCTATGATGTCAACTAACATGGGCCCATAGATGCTCACAGAGACTGAACTACTAATCAAAGAGCATGCAAGGGCTGAGTCTAGGCCTCTCCCTACATTTGCAGCAGATATATCGATTGGTCTTCATGTGAGTGAGTCCCCTAACAGTTGGAGCAGGGGACTGTGTCTAAATATGTTCCCTGCCACTGGATCCCCTTCCCCTACCTGGACTCCTGGTTGGGTCTCAGTGGGCAAGGAGGTGCTTTGTGCTGCTGGGACTAGAAGACCCAGGATAGGGTGGTACCCAAGGAGGGCTTTTAGGGTGAGGGATTTGATAGGACTGGGTTTGGAGGAAAGGAAGGGGACTGGGGAAAGCAATGTGAACAATTTAAATCATGGAAAAAAAGAATAACTTTAATGCAGTGGTTCTCAACCTTCTTGATGCTGTAAGCCTTTTTTACAGTTCATCATATTGTGGTGGCCTCAGTCCATAAAATTATTTTTCGTTACTACTTTGTAATTGTAATTTGCTACCGTTTGGGATCATAATATAAATACTTTTAGAGATATAAGTTCACCATAGGGGTCTCAGCCCACAGGTTGAGACTGTTACTTTAAACTACACCCACACTTCTAGGAAAAATATGATAACCTCCAGAGTGGCATCTTCAAAGCCACTCCACTGAAGTTTTCTTTTCTCAAATTATGTCCATACCTTTCCTTTGTCAATTACTTTTCTTCCAAGCCCTTGAACCATTACTATTCATAAATATTACCAACGAGACATCTGTGTCACAGTTGTGACCAGCCACTTCCACCCAATGTGCAGTGCCTGTCCATGGATAAGCAGTCTCAAATTCATTATCTGGCAGAGCAGGAAATAAGAACAAAGCTTGGCCCTTAACCTTGCTTTGGTAGATTTTAGAGACAAGTTAAGAAACAATTCAAAATCAGCTCCCGAAGGCACAGAGGTTGGAAGGGGGAGGTTTTCTTGAACCTTTACAAGAAACACACAAGTTTTCTTGCCACATTCAATCTTGACCTTACCCCTACCTCTGATGAAATGCTTTTCCCCCCTGTAAGTGCAAGAAAGAGAAAAAATAAAATAAAAAAGCAATAGAAATAGCATAAGTCAGAGCACCACCTGGAAAGGTCTGGTCTCTTACAGCACACACCAAGCTAAACTGTCAGCTTGTGAAATAGGGAAATTAAATGTGAGGGTGACTACATGGAGACATTGTGTTTGCATGTCCTGTGGGGAGTAGCAAAGACAGGCATATGCTTCCCCAGGAGGAAATGCCCAGCTGGAAGCACTGCTCCTCATGAAGCTCTGTGCATTTTATGTGCAATTAAGTTGATGGTACATTTTTATAAAATATTACATGATGTTTCAATGCATGCCCATGATATAGAGCGTTCAGATTACACTGAATAGAACTGACTCGTTATATAAATCACAAGCTGGGCTGGAGAGATGGCTCAGTCGTTAAAGGCTAGGCTCACAACTAAATCACAAGCATTAGCAACTTGAACTAAATCCATTTATTCTAGAGCTCAGAAGTTGGACATCAGTTTCACTAATCTACTATCAGGTTGTATAGCAGGCAGGTTGCCTTAGTAGACCTCAGGAGGAAAGGATTTTCCTTGCCTTCTATTTCACATACCTATCTCTGTTCTTTGACTTGTGTCCCTTCCTATAGCTTTAAGAACATTGTTTCATTCTTTATTTTTATTATCTCTTTTTTGCCTGGTTCCTGATCTATCCCTCACACAAGAATCATATTATCACACTGCCCTTCCTTGGAAATCTGCCGACTTCAAGACCACTAAGAATTCTAAAGTGTCCTCTGCTGCATAAGGAATTGACATCTTAATAGTGACATTTTTTATAGCCACAAAAGTGATAAATTTCTTTTCAAGTATACCTCCTTTACATTTCTAAGAAATGAATTTTAAGTGTCAGTGTAAAGTCATGGTAAAAATCATGTTAAAATTTCTTTTTTTTTAAGGTGTAATGAATTTTAATAGTAAAAGGTTGGAAATGACCAAAATGTTCACTGGTAAAAAAGTTTGAAATTTTGAAAACTTCATTTTACTTAATATATTTTTATTACATATTTTCTTTATTTACATTTCAAATTTTATCCCCTTTCCTAATTTCCCCTTCGAAAGTATCCCTATCTCATCCTCCTCCCCCTGCTCACTAACCCACCCACTCCTGCTTCCCTGTACTGGCATTCCCCTACACTGAGGCATTGAGCCTTCACAAGACCAAGGGCCTCTCCGCTCATTGATGTCCAACAAGGCCATCCTCTATTACATATTCGGCTGAAGCCTTGAGTCCCTCCATGTGTACTCTTTGGTTGGTGGTTTAGTCCCTGGGAGCTCTGGGAAGTACTGGTTGGTTCGTATTGTTGTTCCTCTTATGGGGCTGCAAATTCATTCAGCTCCTTGGGTCCTTTCTCTAGCTTTTCGATTGGGGACTCTGTGAACAGTCCAATGGATGGCTGTGAGCATCCACTTCTGTATTTGTCAGTCACCGGCAGAGCCTCTCAGGAGATAGCTATATCAGGCTTCTGTCAGCAAGTACTTGTTGGCATCCACAATAGGGTCTGAGTTTGGTAACTGTATGTGGGATGGATCCCCAGGTGGGACAGTCACTGGATGGCCTTTCCTTCAGCTTCTGCTCCATACTTTGTCTCTGTATCTCCTCCCATGGGTATTTTGATCCCCTTTCTAAGAAGGACCAACGTATCCACACTGTAGTCTTCCTTCTTCTTGAGCTTCATGTGATCTGTGAATTGTAATTTGGGTATTCTGAACTTCTGGGGTAATATCCACTTATCAGTGAGTGCATACCATGTGTGTTCTTTTGTGATTGGGTTACTTCACTTGGGAGACTATTCTCTAGTTCCACACATCTGCCTAAGAACTTAGTGAATTCATCATTTTTAATAGCTGAGTAGTACTCCATTGTGTGAATGTACCTCATTTTCTGTATCTATTCCTCTGTTGAAGGACATCTGGCTTCTTTCCAGCTTCTGGCTATTATAAAAAAAGGCTGCTATGAACATAGTGGAGAATATATCCTTATTACCTGTTGGATCATTTTCTAGGCATATGCCCAGGAGTGGTATAGCTGGGTACTCAGGTAGTACTATGTCCAGTTTTTTTGAGGAACTGCCAAACTGATTTCCAGAGTGGTTGCATCAGCTTGTAGTCCCATCAGCAATGGAGGAGTGTGCCTCTTTCTCCACATCCTTGCCAGTATCTGCTGTCACCTGAGCTTTTGATCTTATTATTTCTAGTTTAACATTTCCTTGTTATTTATTCTGTCTCATTTCACAATTGGTTGTTATTCAAAGACAAAATTTCTGTGTACTTTGCATTTCACAACTTTGACAAACTCACTGATTGTCTTTAGAGGTTTTCTTTATTTTGTATTTAATGAATCTGGTGAATGGTTACAAGAAAATATTAGATTCTGGACACACAAAGTCAATCCCACACATCTAGTCAAAGCAGTGGAGATAGCATCTACAAAGCCTGTGTGAGTCCAACTCAGGACCAGATCCCAGCATAGAGAGGGGAGCTAGGCACCTTGGTCTATGACTAGTTGATGTGACAAAGAAAATAATGAAACCTCCAGAAGGCATTAAGAATCTCGTGTCAGCTACACAATAGCTGCATGTTTGCTAAAGGCTACCGATGCACTTGAGCTGTGAAACATTGCTCTAGGCTTTATGAACAAAGCTGAGGCTGACCTAAGCAGAGATTCAAACTCCCACATGGTTCTTGGAGTGCTACAGGGATATGCAAAAAAAATCTCAAATAGATAGTGGTGAGGAATGAGGAAAATACAACCTAAGAAAGAGGGAGGTCGACTTGATAATGTGAATGGGATGGGTGAGAGAGTAACTGGATCACACTGTGGTGGCTGCCTCAGAAGGTGGCCAGGACAATAACTTGACAAAGAATACATCAAATATTGCCAAAGATAAAAAGGATGTGAAAGTTAGAGGATATGATGATAAATATTTTCAATTAATTAGGGCATAGGCATACATGATGCTTTGAGAGATAGATAGATAGATAGATAGATAGATAGATAGATAGATAGATAGATAGATAGATAGATAGATAGATAGATAGATGTGAAGTGTTTACTATAGTCATGTGTATTATCACACACATCGTCTAACATGATCACTTTTCGGTGGTAGAGTACCTAAAGTATTCTTTTATCATCTTATCAAGTATCCAGGATACCCAACAATATTGTCAACACATTTAATATTGTATCATAGTTCTCATTCTACAAAATGGCATCTTTTTATTCATTGGCCTAAGTCCCTCCATTTTTATTACCCATCTGCTTACTTTCATTGTTTACTCTCTCTACATATTCAACCACTTTTTTGGTTTGCATAAATGAATATTTTTCTTTTTGTGTATGGCTTTTTTACTTAGAAAAATGTCATCTATATTTATTTTTACTGTTGAAAATGACAGGATCTCATCTTCTAGATAATGTTCTGCTGTGTATGTGTTTTCATAAATATGTCCTACCACTCACTAGACTGCCTTTTCCATTTTTGGATCATTCCATTTGCTATGCTGAAACTTTGTCAGTAGATGTCATCCAACTTGTTTACATTTGAGTTTTGTTATTTTTTTTTTTTTTTAGCACTTGTAGGAAAAAATACCATTAAAGTTGATATAAAGGCAACATGACAAAGTTCATGTTGTCTTTTAGAATTGTTATGATGTGTGTGTGTGTGTGTGCATATACATGAGGTTCATGATGGGTTTTACAGTGATGTATTCGAAAAGTAGTAATGAAAACATCAGGGTGAAGCAGAATTCTGGCTAGCCCGAACTAACTCTATTGTCACTAATACAGGGTAGGATAATCAGATATCTCCTGAGGAATAATTCAGTATTAGAAGCTGGTCAGATATGATCCAGAATAAAAGATGAGTTCTTGCAACATTTATATAAATCTAGAGGTGGTGGCACACACCTTTAATCCCAGCACTTGGGAGGCAGAGGCAGGTGGATTTCTGAGTTCGAGGCCAGCCTGGTCTACAGAGTGAGTTCCAGGACAGCCAGAGCTACACAGAGAACGCTGTCTCTGATCCATCCCATAATCAGCTTCCAAATGCTGACACCATTGCATACACTAGCAAGATTTTGCTGAAAGGACCCAGATAGAGCTGTCTCTTGTGAGACTATGCCGGGGCCTAGCAAACACAGAAGTGGATGCTCACAGTCAGCTATTGGATGGATCACAGGGCCCGCAATGGAGGAGCTAGAGAAAGTACCCAAGGAGCTAAAGAGATCTGCAATCCTATAGGTGGAACAACAATATGAACTAACCAGTACCCTACTGGAGCTCGTGTCTCTAGCTGCATATGAGTCAGAAAATAGCCTAGGTGGCCATCAGTGGAAAGAGAGGCCCATTAGTCTTGAAAACTTTATATGCCTCAGTATAGGGGAACGACAGGGCCAAGAAGTGGGAGTGGGTGGGTGGGGGAGTGGGTGGGGGAGCATGTGGGGGATTTTTGGGATAGCATTGGAAATGTAAATGGAATAAATACCCAATAAAAAAAGAAAAAGAAAGAAAGACACAAGTGGGTCTTCAAGAAGAGTGGAATATCTATGTGTTAAATAATTTTAGACATTAAATCTGAGAGGTGCAAGGCTACTAGAAAAAGGATGGAACTATGAAATATAGACTTGGTTGGTTATGGTCAGCAATTTGCAAAACTCATAAAATTGTATGTTATTCACAAAGGGATTTTCTGGAGATGCAATGTTCTCTTGTAATTGACTCCCCATGATCATAGAACATACATCAGGTAGTTTGTTTTCTAATACATGTACCATGTATGAATAACACTTCTGAGTGCTTATCCAAAGAACTCCAAGTTAAATGATCACAGAGACATGAATATTATGGTTAACAGAAGTGCTATCTACAATAGCTAAGTCACATAACCAACATACATGCTTGAAAACAGATGAATGCACAAAGAAAGGAAGTTTCTGCTGGAAGGAGAAATAATAAGTTATATTGTTTACAGGAAAACAGATTCAATAATTAGGTAAACTAAGCAAGTTAAATACTGTATGTTTTCTATTACTTGTATATAGATATCTCTATAGATTTTATATGGGCACATGAAATCATGTATGCATGTTTTATATGAAAGCAGAACTGTCTAGGGTACATATGGAAACTAATAGAGAGGAGTGTTGAAAAGAGGTCTAGAGGCCATGGGAAAGATTATTCTCAACATACATATGCTTTTATGAAAATGACATTGTATAATAGATTACCATATACAACGAATACACATTATGAAAATATTAAAATAGATCCTAAATAAATAAAATCAAAAAGAGTCACATGTTTTGTTTTGTTTTTTGTCAAAGGAAAATATACCTGCTTGAAGCCCTGCACAAAAGCTGAGGTGACCAACAAAATGGAAAGTTCACTGGGAAGACTCAAATCCCCAGCCAGGCGTGTTGGCGCATGCCTTTAATCTCAGCACTTGGGAGGCAGAGGCAGGCAGATTTCTGAGTTCAAGGCCAGCCTGGTCTACAAAGTGAGCTCCAGGATAGCCAGGGCCATGCAGAGAAACCCTGTCTCAAAAAATAGTCTCAATCCCCTACGTAGGAGATGGCTTCACGATTCATTTTTCATCTTTCCAAGGGAGCACATGCACATATTTCTGTTGTGGAAAAGCCAGAGAGACTGTTATATCTGCTACACCTCTTTGTTCCCTGTTGATCCTACAACTTTTACTCACATCTCCCAATTCCCTACAGATAACCCCTTTATCATCTGCTTTATGTAAATGTAAACATTGCATTTTCATTTGAGGTCGACCCTTTAGCTGCCATGACTCCCACTGAAAAGCAGAGACCCTTCTATATGAAACTCCCAAGATAATATTGGGTCTTCAATATTCAATGTAAAATACAACTCTCTGGAAGGTCATCTTCTAGGTGTTGTCTGAGTTACTTAGTGTTGCTGTGACAGAGTGCCCTGACCGAGTAATTTATAGGAAAAGAGATTTATGTAACCTAGCACTCTTCAAGGACAGTTAAGTATGGTCGGAAAGGCATAAATGCAGAAACAAGATGCATGTGCAATCAAAAAAGGAGAACTTACTGAGGAAGTAGTGGGCTATCTAGTGACAAACTCACTCCCACTGTGACCCCTGTAGTGATCCACTTTTCCTAGCGAGATTCCACTTCCTATTAAGTTCCAGAGCCTTCCCAAACAGTACCACCAGCTGGGGACCAAGCCCTCAAACAGGACCCCGTTGAAGACAACTCATATTCAAACTGTAATTAGTAGTATTCTATGTGTTATGGGTTTTCCTTGGGGACATTTTTGTATTAAATCATTAACTTCTGACCATCCTGTCTTTATTTAACTGCATATGTGTTCATTATTACACCAAGAGGGGAAGTACTCTGCTCACTACTATTTTCTCCTTGATAATCACTCTCCTTTACCTAGCCCTTCCTTACTGCAAACTTTCCTCCTGATGATCACCGGCTTTCCACTCCCACTGGTGTTCATGAATGTGGATTATAGGTACAGAGAGCCTCCTGATAACATTGCCTGTAAATAGAGATGGCTTGGAACAGGCACAGGGAAAGGGGGGTGGTGGAGAAAAATGGCTTAAAATCTAAAGGAAAAGCCCATGTTTAATCATCTCAATCACAAGGTAGGAAAGTGAACTTCTTTCTTGAGTCTAATTATTCTCTTACAACTTCCATCTTTGCAAACAATCATGATCACTTGTACTTTCTTCTTTTATATTCATTCTTTGAATTACTTTACCTTTCTGCTAAAATCAAGTGTAGCCTATGGTAGCCTGCAATTTACATACTTCTGCAATCCAGTTATTCATTCTTTGATTAACTATGTTCCTTCCAGAGAAGATTCCAGGGGTCTTGAAATGAAACATATCTTTTTGTTTGCTACCATCATCAGCTCAGGACTTGCTTGTTTCTTCAGCTCTTGCTCTTTGATGAATATCTCTTTTTCTTCTCCTACTTTCTCCTGGCCTGACACTTACCTGCTTTGGAATGCACTAAGGTCTGTGAAGACACCATAATTTTGTTTCCAATTGGTTGAATAACTCTGGAACTGTTACACACACACACACACACACACACACACACACACACATACATGTGTGTGCTGAACAAAATATATATATATGTATATATATATACACACACACATACATACATGTGTGTGCTGAACAAAAAATATATGTGTGTATATATATACATATATATATATATACGTACATACATGTGTGTGCTGAAGAAATATATATGTATATATATATATATATACATATATACACATACATATGTGTGTGTGTGCTGAAGAAAAAAAAAAAATATATATATATATATATATATATATATATGTTGAAAACTTTTGGTGCTGCTTCTAGAAATTTGACATTTGTCGATAGGCTTGGCCAAGGATGTAGGCTCAGATAAGAACATTAGAAATGGTGGCCATGGGGCTTTGTTTACTGCTTTGCTAAATTACTACCTTGTGTGATCTCCTTGCTTACTGCTTTGCTTGATTACTTTCTTGTGTAATCCCTTTGTTTACTACTATGCTTGATTACTTTGTCTTTGATCTAAGAACTGACCATGTTCTTTGGATGTACTTAGAGTGATATAAAAGCAGGCTGGAGAAAATTAAAGCTGTTTCAGCCTCAGCACTGGCTGGAGTCATGTTATAGTTTTGTCTAATTATCTTTTTATTTTCAATCCTCCCTCCCTCCCTTGAGTCCCGGTTGACTGACTGAGATGCCTTGGATATCTATATATGTATATATAGAGAGAGATAGATATAACATATGTATATATATATATATATATATATATATATATATATGTGTGTGTGTGTATATATATATCCAATATATATATGTATATACATATACATATATATCTTTATTTAAATAATTTATATTAATATATTTATATATTTCAGGAACTTCCATACTTTTGAGAAGAAGAGACTTGATGAACTATAATGTATACCATATAGTTTCCAAGAAGTAAACTGCAAAGCCTATGCTTTGTCTGTCCAAGCTATGGAGAGATATAGAGGCAGCATCACTGGAGAACCTGCTCATTCGTTATAACTTAGATTATTTCCTGGGTCCCAGATAAATCTTACAAAAACTGCCTTCCATGTAGAGTCTAAAGAAGAAAACTGCAAAGCCCAAGCTTTGTCCTTCCCAGCTATTGAGACAGTGTCACTGTAGAGCCTGCTTATTCCTCATCTCTTACATAGTTTCTTGGGTCCCCGATAAATCTTACAAAGACTGCCTACCATGCAGAGTATAAGAGGTGAGATAAACACCTCCACTGTGTCCTCAAGGAAGTGCTATATTCAGAAAGATTGCTCTGTGCTGCTGAGAAATAGGTGCCGGAGGAGACAAAATTATTTTTCTTTCTCTCTCTCTCAATACAAAACTACTGTCACTTCTCCTGTAACTGAAGCATAACAAGGACCTGACACATGACCCCAAATCACCTTCCTTCCAATGTGACAATCCAAATCTCTGGAATAACTATGGGATTAAAGCAATAAGATTCAAAGTGCTCAGCTCTAGTTAGGAGAAGAGAAATTAAAAGCTGGATTTTTGACAGTCATGGTCAAAGCTAGAGACTTAATCAAAGTTGAATCCCAAACAAATTACTTCTCACTTTTAAATTTTTCAAATGTATTCATGATTTTTTTTGTTCACAAAAGTAAAGCTTTCAAGAAAAATACAAACATTACATTTTTGTCTCTTTCTCACTGGGAAATTTAAAGCTAACCTCATTATTCAACCAAGCCAGACATGAAAACTGGATTTTCTGGCAAACTTTACTTTCAGTATTTATCTATCCTTTTAAAACCTGATTAACTTTGCTATATGCTAGATCTGAAGATAGAAACTGTGAACCTAATAGACTAAGCCTTCTGTTCTTGTGGAGCTTATGTTTGATAAAAAAGGGTAATGCAGAAAACTATGAAATATCTACATATCAGACAAGTGAAATTCATAATCTATATCTAATAGAGTGGTGGGATACATAGTATAAACAGTAAAAACATACTTATGATTAATATGAGTTTATAGTCCAGTGAATAAAATCGAAAAAAAGTTCAAGAGATAAAGTCAGAATTTGTGGTTCTGAGATGAAAAATTAAAAACAAAAACACAAACCAGCTTAGAACGGAGAGTATATGTCTTGAGGAGCGCTAATGTAGGGAAATGTTGGAGAAATCCCCAAAGGGATAGCATTTCCTCCTTCAGCTGCCTCATCTGTCCTCTGAGATAAATTAATCTTACCATATAGCATCACATAACCTGCAGAAATCCTACAGCACATTGCTGTGTTGTTACAGTTATTAATTTATCAACAGGACATGTCACATGACTCTGGACCCCTTTAGGGAATATAAGTCACAGTAAGGTTCCTGAGAGATTTGAATGAAGTAGTTCAAGTCAAAGTTCTTGCCAGACTCAGATACTTGGTGTGTCATACTCACTGGAAACTGATATCCCTGAACTCAGAATCCAGGATGTAGATTGTGACAAGAAAGCAGAGGGTTGGGGGATATGCTCTGGGGATCAGAGGCTGGGAAGGAGTGAAATATGAGGGGCTGGACAAAGGGAGTTCCAAGTTCAAACTCAACAGAGGCATCAAGCAACTTCATAAAGATATTGAAGGTTGGAAGACCATCACTAATTTGAGCAAGGGGCTCTGCAATAGCTAAAAGAAGATTTACCACAATCCAGTCTATTAAAACTGGGATATGGGTATACAGAAGGTCTTTATAGTTGTTATTCTATTTTTTTTATTAGGTAATTTCCTCAATTACATTTCCAATGCTATCCAAAAAGTCCCCAATACACTCCCCCCCCCAGTCCCCCACCCACCCTCCCCCACCCCTTGGCCCTGGCATTCCCCTGTACTGGGGCATATAAAGTTGGCAAGTCCAATGGGCCTCTCTTTCCAGTGATGGCCTACTAGGCCATCTTTTGATACAAATGCAGCTAGAGACAAGAGCTCTGGGGTACTGGTTAGTTCCTAATAATTATCCACCTATGGGGTTGCAGTTCCCTTTAGCTCCTTGGGTACTTTCTTTAGCTCCTCCATTGGGGGCCCTGTGATCCATCCAATAGCTGACTGTGAGCATCCACTTCTGTGTTTGCTAGGCCCCGGCATTGTCTCACAGTTATTCTATTTTAATAGTATTCTAAGCCTTCTTTAATGAAATATAAAAAGATTGAAAGGATACATAGGAAGCAAAGGATTTTGACCTTTGATTCCCTAACTGTCAGGCAAGCCCATTACATATTCTTAGTTGGTTACGACAGTCTTTGGTAGCCATCAGCACTACAAGAGAGAAGGTACTCAACAGGGAACCTTCAGCAATAGCATCTACAATAAGCAGATGGTCATAAGAATCCATATCAGCAGGTTGGGGCAGCTTCCCAAGCTGTTCATCATAGTGCCTCCTGCATGTTACTTTCCTTCTGTGCCTTAGACAGTTTCAGGAGTTGTTTCTGGCCAATAGGGGTGTCTCATGTTTTATAGATGCTCTATGGTGGACCATACTTTGACCATTTCTAAAATTCACCATTCTGCATGAGCATCTTTGCAATGTACTATGAGATCCAATGCCATGATTATCTAGAAAGAAACCAAAGCTGAATGAGGCCTCAGACAGTGGGCTCTGGAGTCAGTGCTGTCTGTACCTATTGCTCCTCTTCCAAAGTTCAGGCTCCATTGTGGCACCTCACTGTTTCTCCATCTGTGTAGTGTCTTCTTCCTAAGTAAATTGATTAATTTGAGTCAGCAACAGCGCCCTGCAGAATGCCATCAATCTTCTAAGGACACCTGGGTGGCAATGTGTCACCACTTCCACCAGAGTCCCAGGCTCTTAGATTTGAGAGCAGCTGCACCTGTAAACAGGAAGGCCCCCAGAAGGCTTTGCCTAGTGACTAGTAAGGCTTCATGAATTCTGTCATCTCTGTTTTTCAATGCTACTTCCACTCTCTCTCAGCAGAGGTAATGAGAACTTTAGAAAACACATTGATTTATTATTCCTCTTGGCTACTGTGATGGATCAAATGAGACATGTTCCCCATAGGCTTTGGTACTTGAACACTTGATCCCTAGGGTTTGACCTTGCCAAAGAAAGTACATCACTAGAGGTGGGACGTGAAACTTTAAAACATCATGCTAATCTAATTCACTTTCTCTGTCTCATGCTTGTGGTGGAAATGTGAGCCTTCCGCTTCCAGATCTTGCTTCCATACCTGCTGCTTGGCACCATGTCTCTCGGCCTTGATGGAGGCTCTCATTCCCCTGGAACTGTAAGCCCAAATAAATTCTTTCTTCCACGTGTTATCTTTTGACATGGTATTTTATCATAGCATGAAAGATAACTAATGACTGACTTCTGCTTGACAGCTTATAATTGTCAGAATGTGAAGAAAACAGCAGTTTCCCAAAGCAGAGCAAAAGGGAGGCTGTCTCCTTACCCTCAGGTAGACTACAAGACAGAGGCTGAGGGGTAGAAATGTGGAAATTTTGGTCTTCAGACTACCCAGGTATATTCTATGACCATCTGATGAGGCAATAAATTAACACTGCCCTGGTTTAAGGTTTCAGAAGAGTGATCTGTTGGTTTGAGGATATTGATAATATCACATTTTAGTAACAATATTCTGTGAGAAAGCAAAGATGGCAAAATGTGTGATAAATATAGATGGACTGGGAATTATTTAATAAGACCATATACAAACATTTTTTCAAGCATAAACATAACACTCAGACTATTTTGAAGAAAAAAATTTTAAAAACTGCTTCTTCTTGTTTCTAAGATGTAACATCACCTTTAATCTTCACATTTGTTATGTAATTTACTATATTTATAAATTTTTCAAATAACACTGAGACCTAAGGAAATAAAGTGACACGTGGGTCACAAGTGACTCCTTCAATTTTCATGTTCAATAAGATTCTAACTCTATTCTAAGCAGAATAAAATATGCTTTAAATGTAATGGTAGCACTAGACACAAATATCTGTAGAAATGTTCATGGTATGTTTTAAGGGCTTATTTGAGTGTAACATCCTCATATATTCAAACCCTTGGTTTCCATGTTGCTCAGAAGTTCTCTGATTTTGGTAAAAGAAGAGCCAAATGACAGCACAGGGTCAAGGTGTAGCTGACATCATAGTACACAAGATATGTGAACACATTGTAGTTCTTCTTGAGCAGTGTCGCTGAGAGCTTTAGGAAATGTATGTTCTTTAGTTTTAATGCTACAGATCCTTCTGGAAATCTGATGTGAAAATAGACAATTAAAGTCCTGCGTGATAACATACTAACTAGTTTGTTATAACCTGTTCCCATCATCCTCTTTATTATGCCATGAATGACGTCAGTCAATTAGGAGTGATATGCATTCTCTTCTCAAAGAGACACACACCAAGCAGGAAGACACAAGAGAAATAACTCCTTCCTGACAATGCCCTGGAGTCCCCAGGACAAAACTCTAAGCTGCTTGGCTCTGAGAACAAGTAGCCCATTATGACCAAAATTGTTTTCTTCCAAGAGACTCTTGTTCTGTGAAAGCAAAACAATAAGAAGGAAGCTCAGAGGGAAGTACAGGAGACAAGCTGAGACCCAAGGGATGGAACGCAGAGCAGAGCTCCCTAGGTAGATTGAAAATTATAGCAGAAGACACCACAAAGGCATACAATCCATCTAAGTTTATATAAGCAAGATGGCCATAAGTATTCATATAAATGGCAAAGCACAGGGAATACCTCAAGGTGTAGCTGACATCATAGTACACAAGATATGTGAACACATTGCAGTTCATTGCATTTACTAAAATTTACTATGAACTCTTCTGTTTGAGGTGTATTTCACTTATGAGTGCATATATTCCTCACGATAGCCCCACTGGATGCATTGCACACACCATTATATGAATGAAAGAACTACATTGGGGAGTTCTATTGTTTCTGTCATGATCCATTTCCTTTATGCTTCATTTAGTAAAGCAGGTACAGTTTGCATGTTTAAACATTACCTGATTAACACACTGAATCATCATTATTTTAGAGAGGCACAAGCTATAAGAATGAGCCAGTGAATGTTACTTTGTTTCCTATCTCATTTCTTTTCAGAACTTGCTGTCTTTGTGACCAGTCTGCTCACTTCTTCAACTGGCCACACCTCCCATCTCCCCATCCTATGGTTTACAAGTCTGTAGCTTCATTTTTCTGGAAATGCCCAATGACAAAAGGAAATAGCATAGCCTATCAACCATCCACCTACATTCCATTGTTGCACTTTGTCTAAGCATGTCTTGTGCACACCACTGTAAAGTACTCATGTGGGATCAGGCTCTGGGCTCCTCTGGTTACTCACACTGCATAGACCAGCAGGGTCTTAGTTAGGGATTCTACAGCTGTAAAGAGATACTATAACCAAGGCAACTCTTATAAGGGGAAAACATTTAATTGGTGCTGGCTTAGAGTTTCAGAGGCTTAGTCCATTATCCTGATGGCCAAAGCATGACAGCCTACAGGCAGACATAGTGCTGGAGGAGCCAAGAGTTTTACATCCTGATCCAAAGGCAGCATAAGTTAATGCCACATTAATCCCAGTTTGAGCAGCTGAGATCTCAAAGCATATCTCTCCCAGTGATACATTTCCTTCAACAAGGCCTCACCTACTCTAGAATGGTCACACCATCTATTAGTACCACTCCCTATGAACCTATGGGGGGACATTCCTATTCAAATCACCATTCCACTTCTTGTCCCCCATAGGTTTGTAGCAATAGCATGAAGCACACTTATTCCAATAAGGCCACACCCACTCCAACAAGGCCACACCTATACCACCTAAGAGTGTCACTTCCTGTGGGTCAAGCATTAAAACATATGACTCTATGGGAGGCATTCTTATTCAAACCACCACAAGCAGCTTTCCAGAGTGTCTTGCCCTGAGTATACAACAGCAGTTAGCTTCATTTTTAGTGCATGTGCTGAGACAGAGTGACTTCGCATCTTTTGCGTAAGTGATCAGTGAACATCTATACAGCATAATCTTAGGAATACAGATTGATAAATGATTTATTTATGAAAATAATGTATCACCACCCATTAACTTCTCAAATTACCTCAGTAATACATAGACCCATATGAGTATAGAAACAGTATCAGATGGCCTAGATTCTTGAAGTTATTGAGCAGATATCAAACTGGCTATAGAAAGAGCCCAAGACTGAGACATGGTAGGTATACACCTGTCACCCAGTCACTCATTATGAG
Source organism: Mus caroli (assembly GCF_978045245.1). Taxonomy (NCBI): domain Eukaryota; kingdom Metazoa; phylum Chordata; class Mammalia; order Rodentia; family Muridae; genus Mus; species Mus caroli. The sequence continues at coordinate 36,279,793 of NW_028227271.1, read as the reverse complement.
CCTCAGTTAGGAAGATCACCAAAGTGAAAGTATACTGCCATTGTCCCTAGGATGAGGGACATAGCTAAAGTACAGTTTCTCCCACCTAGGAAACATAGACTCTTTCTAGGACACTAAGAACTTTCAGCTACTCAGACATGAGTTTGACAACACTATGCCCTAAGCATCTCTATGCCTGCAATTCCCAAGACTTCTGTGGTCCCTTACAGAGACTTACATCAGCTTTATTGTCTACCTCCACCTTCACTGTGGACACCTTCAGCTTAGAAGCTGCTTTAATCCATTCATAGAAATTCTGAAACACATGAATATATAGTGTATATTGTATGTGTGTGTACACATTATTGTGTGAAGCACATGCAAGCTGAGAGTTGATATTAGTAATTAAGCTTGAAATAAAAGAGTTTGGTTTTGCTTTGAGCCATGCCTACCAAGTAAAACCTGCTCAAAACCTGCTTTTGGTGAACCAAAACCAATAAAATCAATACAGCTTGTAAACTTATTATTTGCAGAATTATGACATTATGGCAAAATCTAGCATGTCCACCTATGCTGCAGACATAGCTATCTCACAAAACCTACCCAGACGTTTCTTTCAAAAATCTGTCACATATAAAATAAACCCCAAAGTCTCTAGGCCATCCTATAGCACCTGCTCCTTCTCTTTACTGGGTCCTATAGACCATTCTTACTTAATTCTCTAACTGTAGGCTGGGACTGATCACTTAGTGTGCTCTTGAATTCAAAACACTCACAGGTGCTGTATTTTTAACTCTACTGACATTTGGAGGTGAGGCTTTTGGGAAACCACAGGCATTATAGGAAGTCATTATAGTTGACCCCATAATTGTTTTAGAGGTACCATAAAACAGAGAGTAGTAACTCTGTCTACTATGTATGCTGTTCTAGCATGCAACAACCCTTTGTCAGAATATGATGCAATGAACCCTCATCAAATACCAAGAAGTTGTGACATCCACACTAAAACTACCCAGTATTAGCAACAATATGAACTAACCAGTACCCCCAGAGCTCATATCTCTAGCTGCATATGTATCAGAAGATGGCCTAGTCGGCCATCATTGGGAAGAGAGGCCCCTTGGTCTTGCAAACTTTATATGCCTCAGTACAGGGGAACACCATGACCAAGAAGTGGGAGTGGGTGGGTAGGGGAGTGGGGGGGGGACTTTTGGGATAGCATTGGAAATGTAAAATAAGAAAATACCTAATTAAAAAAACTACCCAGTCTTGTATATGTTTACTATAGCAAAAATAAGTAGACTAAGATAGAAACATGAGAATTTAACATATATTATTAAATATATGATTTATGATACTGTGGTCAGGCATTATTATTGTCCTCATTTTATGAATAAGAAAATTGGTACAGAGGATATAATTAGCTTAGCCAAGATAATGCATTTACTAGGAACAGCTACTTAATATACATCCAAATACATTTATTTCAGCCGCACTATAAACATCTTAACTAACATAGCAGTGAGCAGAAATTACCTGGTAAGAAAGAGAAACCCCCTCAAATTCCAGATTCTTCATAAAAGCCTCAGCGACAGAAATACATCATACACTTAGAGTTATTCATAATCCATCAGTGAGGACCTAAGAGCAAAACTGTTAGTGCTGCTGACATTCTCACAATTTTAGTGACTAAGTAATTTTGTTGGACTTATTTCTAAGTTGATTATATTGAAATCAGATAGAACAGTGTGTATGTACACCATTCATTCCTTGTGCTACTCAGTTATGGACCAATAGACTTGTTTGACTCCAAGTAAACTATTGAAGAATATATATTCCCTGCTTGGGCTCAGGTTTACCCATTCTATAAAGCAAATCTGTATATACACAACAAATCAAGTTCAAAGTGCTCACTTGAGATTTGGTTGTGCTTTCTGGTCAACATTGCTGTGATTTACCAACTTGAACAATGTATGGCTGCTGTCTCTCTTGCATCTTTTCCAATCTCCCCAGCCCTACCGGTACTCAGACTTAAGTTAGATGGTTCATTTTTATTTTGATTATCTCCTGTTCTCTGTTTTTGTATTTTTCTATGCTATATTATGGGTGAATGGGCTCTATTTAGTCTTCCAGCTTCCTAATTATTTTTCAATTCTGTGCACATCTAACATGGCCATTGGGTTTTTATTTGCAGTGACATTTGCCACTTCTGGAAGTTCTACTTGGTTCTTTTGTAAATATACATGGCTTTTCATACAGAGAACTTCATTCTGACTCCTTTATGTTTGTCATTATTTAATTTTTACTTTTTAAAAAGTAAAAATAAATGTAAATATAATCAATACTTAATTTCTAACTTATGCATATATGCAGACTGAGAAATCTAAACATCTTGATTTTTCTGGTATCATTGTCAGTGCACCCATGAGTCTGTTAAAGTCTTTAGTCTGAGCTTATTTACTCTGAGTCCATCTCTGTGACTCCTGGCAGAACTGGGTTTAGAATGTCCCTTTCCAAAAGGCCCATTTATCCCACAATATGGGAGTGATCCAAGTCTGGGGCTCTCTCTCTCTCTCTCTCTCTCTCTCTCTCTCTCTCTCTCTCTCTCTCTCTGTTAATCAATAATCTCTGAGAGTCTTAGGTTTGTAGTCAGTAAATCACTTGCCAGTCCTTGTGTTGGTATGGTTCTGGCCATCAAATTCTCCATGTATCTTTCTTATGTTAATGGGTAATGACAAACTGTGGGAGCTGGAGAGCCACTGCCACCATTGCTGTAATCCACACTGAGCCTACATGGTTCCAATAGAGCTTTCCAAAGCTAAGGTCACACCAGAAGTCCACTATATCTCAAAACAAAACAAAACAAAAATGAATGTGGAAAGGGGACTTGTAGGGAGGTGTTGGGGTTGAAGCAGGGAGGAGGGAGGGGAGAGTAGGGGACAAGCAATCAGAATGAAACACACACATGCATGAAAGGTTAACAAACCACTTCAATAATTAAATAAAAAATCATCACTTTTATTCTATCCTTGAAAAATACATGCAATATTAAGCAAGATCTTAAAAGATACATATAATTCTAACTGTAGTCCTTGTTTCCCAGAAGGCAGTTTTCTGAAAGGTGAAAAATGCCAGATTTCTATTCCTAAACCAACATTCACTAAGTCAGAAGTTGAGCCTTGCCATAAGATACGGCAGTTCAATGGGAGTCTAAGACACCCCAGGCTTTCCCACACTACACCAGTAAGGGTCACACTGGTTCTCTAAGGCCAAATATTTTCCAGGAAACATTTGGAATGGCTCTTAAGGTGCATCAAATTGTAAACAGTGGAATGAGAACAAAGCCTACAAGCTTATACCTGGTTTACACAAGGAGTGCCTGCATCTCAGAGCACACATTAAAACCATCCTGGTAACAGATTAAGCTGTGTTTACTCCCCGGGGCCTCACTGTAGATGACCTCTTCCCTATGCAATTATAGAGTTAGCACCTAAGCAGTAATGTGACTGAAGCAAAGGCTCCAGCCCCAACCCAGTTCAGGAGCAGGGTGTTTCAATGACTCTGGAAGTCATATTTGATCTTCCTAATGTTTATTGACTTCAGAGGTCTTGGCATGACCACCTTGGCTAGGGCATCAGCATTTTGAGTGCATAGAAAGCAATCACATGGCCAGATGACTTTTATTTTCAATCATCTATTATCCAACAGCCTTTTCTAGTAAACATATTTCAGAAGCCCTGGTTAACTGAAGGACACGGAGGTTTGTTAAAGATTATGCTCCCATCCAAATCTCTTTGGCTTTGTCCTGTTCAAGACCTACCTTTAACCTGGAAGCCCCACCAACCCCAAGGACTGGATAACTTGCTGGAATGTTAGACGTTGTGGTTCTTAGAAAATAACAGCCTCATAGGAAAACCCAGTGGCCTTATGGGTTTGTCCTAATAAGCTCCTGTCTCTGTGTCTCATTTTGTCCTAGCAACACTGTCATTGTAAACATTTACTACCAAGTAGGACTTTTGTGTGAGTTCTGGTGGTGCTGAGTCAGTTTCTCATGTGTGCATGGTGAGCAGTTTACCCACTAAGTTGCTTTCCAGTTCCAGATTTAGATACTTGAAACGAAAGGATGGACCATCTAGAGACTGCCATATCCAGGGATCCACCCCATAATCAGCTTCCAAACGCTGACACCATTGCATACACTAGCAAGATTTTGCTGAAAGGACTCAGATATAGCTGTCTCTTGTGAGACTATGCCGGGGCCTAGCAAACACAGGAGTGGATGCTCACAGTCAGCTATTGGATGGATTACAGGGTGCCCCCAATGGAGGAGCTAAAGAAAATACCCAAGGAGCTAAAGGGATCTGCAACCCTATAGGTGGAACAACATTATGAACTAACCAGTACCCCGGAGCTTTTGACTCTAGCTGCATATGTATCAAAAGATGGCCTAGTTGGCCATCACTGGAAAGAGAAGCCCATTGGACACGCAAACTTTATATGCCCCAGTACAGGGGAACGCCAGGGCCAAAAAAGTTGGAATGGTGGGTATGGAAGTGTGTGGGGGGGAAGGTATGGGGGACTTTTGGGATAGCATTGGGAATGTAATTGAGGAAAATATGTAATAAAAAATATTTAAAAAAAAAAAAGAGTTCTTTTCCTGATCTGAAACACTGTCTTGCTCTCAGTATTAGTCATACTATATTAGCTGAGTCCTTCTCAGCTATGTTGCAACTCTGTGCATCCTAGACAATGAGTAACTTCCTTGACAGCCACTGACTTAACACGTGTAGCCTTATCCCCATAGCACTATAACCTAACTCTACACATCAACCACCAAGTGCCCCACTCCACCCTAAATCCCTGTTACAAATCTCTAAAGTAATTAAACATTTTCTCAAAGACAGTGCTCCTTCAGGGGCGGAACAGATGGCCCCATGGTTAAGCGTGCTTGCTGCCCAATCCTAAGGACCAGAGTTCAGATCTCAGCACTCATTTAGGATATCTCACCAATGCCTATAACCCCAGTGCCAAGGGATCTAATACAAATCTGTTTTAGCAATGAAGAGAGGAGCATGAACCCAGTTTCTCCTTCGCTAAGTTTCTCAGATTCTTCTGTATAGAGGGTTAGAAGCACTTTTTAAACGTTCATTATCTGACACATGAAAAATATTAAGCCATTATCTACTTTCGTTTATGTATGGATTAATGTTCTTTTAAGTATTCAAGTATAAGAGATTAGACTACAGGTGCAGAACTTAAAAAGATAAAAGCTGGAATCAATTCTCTCTGAGAGTACTTATCTTTGCTTCTTCATGCTTCCTTCTCTATGGTTGTTGCTGAGCCTCTCTTGAGCCGCTCTTCTTGATTCTGTTTGATAAAATGTCACTCACAGTTGAAGACACATCACGGGTACCAACAAGTCCATCTCCTGCAACTTCTGCTTATGGAAATGATGTATTTAGGGCTTGGAGATAGATAACATTACCAGTGAAAGACCCTATCTCAAAAGGAAAAGAAAAGTAGATGGCTCCTGAGAAGGAAAACCTGGGTTGTCTTTTAGCAAGTACACACATACACACACACACACACACACACTGATGGACTTATGTCTTTAGACTTAGGGGTGTTTTCTCTTCCCTAAGAGTCAGCTTGGTTAAGATCAGAGTTAGCACTTCCACTCACTGCTCTCTCCATCTTCACACAGAGGAAGCACAATGACTCTGCTTTCTACTCCATGCATGCTTGGGCTAGGATTGTTTCTTGACCTCTTGTGTGATGGAGACTCCCTCCTATAGGGCTCCCTAGTCTTTGCTGTTCAACCATGCTCCTTGATCCTCCCACTAAGCTGGATCCCTGTTACTTTTGCTCACTCTGCCTTAACATATCTATTGGGAGACTATCTTCTTTTTTACAAAGCCATTTCCTCTGAGAAGCTTTGTGGGGCCATTCCACTTTCTCAAATCCAGATAAATTCAGACTTCCCTATCGCATAGTTTCCTGAATATCTACTTTCAAACACCCCATGTCCCATTGCTAGACCATCTGTCATGGTGTCTACAGTGTGGAGTGATAGCCCTCCAAGACCTGTTCAGTGGATTATCACAATATTCCTAATCTCTACCTCAAGTTAGCTCACCAGGAATTCATTCCAGGCATGTGCATCCAGTGGACAGAAAATTCTCCCAGGATATCCTGCAGAGATTTATTTAGTACCTGTCTCCTCCCCTAGACTTTACTGCCACTGATATCAGGGACAAGGTGCTGTAATTACATCAATTTGTACAGTAGTTTATTGGTGCCTGGCAGGTGTTCCCTCAATAAAGGTTGATGAATGCATCTACCCAGCTGTTTTGCTACAACTCTGTTTCCTGGCAACTCATGAGTTTGTATAACAAGTATCGTTCTCGCTGCTTCATAGTCTCAGTGCCCAGACCAGTGCATGGTGATCACTTACTGCTTATGAATTCATAAATATCACCACTGTCATTGTCTCCAGTACTTATTGAATGTGCTAGGACATGTGACAGGCACTTCTCAGGAATTATTTACTATAACCACCTTTAGGAGACATGGGTTACAGCCACTTTTAAGGCAAGGCAACTGAGATTTTGAGAATTTAAATTCTCTCTTTGTTCACACATTACCTGTCAGTGGAATGAGTACTCAGCCACATATGGGACATATATACCATCACCAACCTCAGGGGTTATCAAGAAACTGGGAAAAGAGTCTAAGAGCTTCAGTTGTGGAACACAGATCAAAACTCTGTCTCCTGACTTGGCAAGTCCACTGCAGTCATGAACTTAGCAACTCTTGTTTCCTGCTTAAGATTTGCACAAGATCAAGTCAGTCAATATGCTAGCTAGACCTCTGACTGAGGAGTGATAGACATCTGATGGCTTCTGGGAGAGGAAGAGTGAGTGATCCTTAAGCATGTGGCCCCATACTCTTTAGTATATTGACAGAAAAATTGGCTTTAATGGGTTATTGATAAATGAAGAACAAGGAGGAAAAAGAGGAGGAGGAGGAGAGGACAGGAAGTTGGGGATGGGGGATTAGGATAGAGCTCAGAGTACTTAAAAGTAGATGCGGGGGATGAATATAATCAAAATACATTTAGTGAAAGTCTAAAATGATTAATAAAATAGAGTGAATAAAAAGATCAAGCTAGAAAAAGATCCTAGAATAGATGAGGTACATAGATGCTCTCAATGCCCCACCTCTAAGGAGCTACTGGCACTTTGTACCTGTTAGTGGAAGGAAAACCATCATCTTTTTGGATGTGATCACTGGTGGGCTCCTCATGTTTCATTCAACTGCTACACACCCATCCACTTAAGAGCAGAAGTGGACATTGTACATTATTAAAAAAAAAGCCATAAAGTCAAGAAGGAATATGTTGGGAGGAAAGGGGGGGTTAAATAGGCTAAAAAATAATAGATTGTATTAGCTGGTTTTTATGTCAACTTGCCACAAGCTAGGCCCACCACAGAGTAAGGAGCCTCAGTTGAGAGAGTGCCTCTCCATGAGATCCAGCTGTAAGTCATTTTCTCAATTAGTGATCACTTGGGTAGGGTCCAGCTCATGGTGTGTAGTGCTATCCCCAGGCTGGGGTCCTGGGTTCTATAAGAAAACAAACAAAGCAAGCTATGGGAAGCAAGCCAGTAAGCAGCACACCACCATGGCCTCTGCATCAGGTTCCAGCCCTGCTTGAGTTCCTTTCCTGACTTCCTCCCATAATGAACTGTGATCTGGAAGTGTAAGCCAAAAGAATGCTTTCATTTCCAACTTGCTTTTTTGGTCATGGTGTTTGTGTTGCAGCAATATAAATCCTAAAACAGTACATATCATCATACTTCATTTGATGAAATTCTTTTAAAACAAAGAGAAAATTAAAGAAAGTAAAGTACTTTAAAAGATACATATGTATTCTTAACATTTTGTTTTAATGTACATAACTGTTAATGTGCATGTTTGTGTGTTTACCTCCTGGAACTCAGATCATGGCTGCTGCTTTGAATATGCCTTCCTTACTAGAGTCCTACTTAACTAGTATAAACTATATCCATAAAGTACTCTCTATTCTCACAGTTTATCCTTTTTAAGATGAAAGACTTTAAGGTGTTTAAGATACCTTCTGAATATAGATGTCATCTAGATCTTCATGATTTTGCCTCTATTTTTTTCTACTTATAATGACCAGATGAATGTAGCCATCACTTTGTAATGCAACATTTCTTAGTGGCTTTGTCAATGCAAGGTTCAAAGTTTTTCACTGGTTTCAGAAATAATATTCTCTTTCTGCCCTATAGTAGTCTTGGTTTAAAATAGAACTTTTCCATGATACTTGACTATCAGAAGCCCCAAGGTCTCCTGCTGGAAACCATTCACCTGTCTACAGCTCCAAGCTGGAGTGCTTTGCAGAAGATCACGTCTTATTGGTTAGCAGGGCAGGTCCCCTCCATCTCTTCCTCCAAAAATATGTTGGAAAAGATATGCCACTCGAGCGCTTTTCATTAGAATTTTGCTACATATTAACAGATGTCTTCATGCTTAGCCTTAGGATAGTATAGAGAAAGAGGACACTGGATCATCACAGCTGGTGTGAATTACTGATGAAGCTAGCTCAAGATAGCTGATGTAGAGGAACCAAAGTATAAAATAAACAATGGGATGGGGAAGCCCATAACTGTAGTTGCCAAAGAAGCCAGTCTCTTAAACATTCTCCTGCTAGAGAATTCTGGGAGGTGGCAGTGAGATGCCCTGAGGCACAGGGGACAGCTTGGAGCCATTAAAACTTAGCTTTGCAAAACTGAATGACTGACTGGACAGTTTGCCAATTCTTGGAACAATTGCGCCTGAGGTAATTCGTTGTATTGTAAAAGCCTGAATTTTCAAAAGCAGTCTATAGCCAGAAAGCCACTCAGCAAGAGAAAAGGAGAAACAGAGAGGAGGAAGGTGTGTACCTTCCTGTTATGAGCTTTTCTACAATAGGGAGATCCTGCAGAGTGGTTGGTGTCATCTGTAGATCAGTCCAGCTCTGTGAGTATCATCAGAACCTTCTACCCACCCATTCCCAAGCACATACATCCTATAAGAGAATAACTACTTTAAAATTACCACTATCTGAAAGCAGTTTTGTTTTGATTTTGTGGGGTTTTTTTCTATAAAAATGCACACCGGGGTTCTAAAAGGCTGTGGTCTCTAACCGCTAGGCACAGAGCAGCTATAGACCTCAGATCATGCACAGCGGCTTCCTTTCTTATTGAATGTTTGGAAGTCAGCCAGCAAGTGACTGAGTTTAGGCTCACTCTCCACAGCAAACAGCAGCATGAGGGCAGTAAACAGCAATCTTTGCCACTCAATACCATAAGGGAGGAGAACCCAGTGGACGATGGGTGTGTGTACAGGAGATGGGTAGAGACAGGAAGAGGTACTGGCTTCACTTTTTCATTTCTAGAAACTTCCTGAAAGCCAGTTTCATTCCCAACCTGTATTTGAAAGATAACACTTTCTTATTATATGAACATTTCCTCTTTTGCTTAGGTAACTATAATTCACTTAATCCTGCTATTTTCTGTCAGAGTATTAAAAGTAATTGAATGATAAACACCTGCATATTCTGACTGTTCACTACATGCCAGATAACTTCTGCAAGGGAGCTGCTGTGGACTGATGGTCTCCTCAAATCATATGCTGAAGTGCCAACCTATTTGCATAATGTATTTGTCAACAGAACTTATAGGGAGAATTAAGACTTAACATGGGTTTAAGGTTAAAGTCTGGTAAAAAAAAAAAATGCTTGCTTTTTAAGAAGCAGGAAATAGAGGCTAGAGTGATCGTGCATGCCTGTAACACACAGGAGACTGGGTCAGTTAAACTACATAACAAGTCCCAGGCATGCTTGAGCCATGTAGTCAGACTCTGAGGGAAAAGAAGAAAAGAAGGGAGAAGAAGAGGGAGACAAAGAAGGAAGGAGGGAGGGAGGAAGGAAGGAAGGGAGGAAAGAGAGGAGAAAGGGCAGGAAGAGAGGGGAAAGAGGAAGAAAGGAAAAGAGAAGAAAGGAGGAGGGAGAAGGAAATAGAGGAAGAGACAAGAAAAAGGAATAGAAGTTGGAAGAAGAGAAGAGAATCTCTTTGCACAAGTAGGATGGAGGTAAGAAGGCCCCATTAACACGCCAGAAGAAAGCCCATAATAGGAACTAAAGCAACTGGATAATTGATTTGGAGCTTTTAAGATTTTTGTAATCAGTAGAGATCAATCTCTTTTGTTTTCGGTACCCCATCTACCATGTTTCATTTTGGAAGCCTGAACTGACTGACACATAAATGACCATTGCTTGTTTTTGCCTTCTATGATCTTTGGCCACTGGCATGCCTCAGAGATGGGAGGACAGAAATGCAGGAGTATATTCACATATCTGAGTGCATTCTATAGATGCATGATCTGAATTAGCTCTTTTAGATGACAAAAGCTGAGGTTCACTAATCTACGTGGCTTTTTTTCAGAACTGGATGCCCACATGGTTAGCTCCAAGCTCTGGTTATTTAATTCAAAATAACACTTACACAGAGAGCAGGAACAAAGGCCCCTTGTGGAGAAAGTTGAAGATTTTGCCTTGGCATACATGACTGCCGGCAAAGGGCGAGTAGGATGAACAGTTGATCTCTTCAACTCAGGAGTCCATTTCAAATGTCTTCTGCACCAATCTGAAGAATGCTCCTGCAGGCATGGTAGATAGGAAACCTAGAAGCCCTGTAGCCCTGCAGCACAGTAGCCATGAGCACTGAAGCCTTTGACCAGAATTCTGAATAGGGAAAAATGGGACTATAGTAGGCTTTGCCCCAGGGCTGGCATTGCTGCCTCCAGCAAAACATGTCAGTGCCCAGAGTTTCCCAGGAGCAGCTGGAGGCAGGTGCATTCCCAGTCAGAGGATGACAACCTCAGAGCTGAGCTCAGAATGTCAGCTCAGGACACACAGTGACTTCAGCTGGAAAGCCATATGGCTTTTCCTCAAAGATTACTTTAATTAAACTGTAATTTTTTTATATAGTTACAGATTCATAACCATAATTGTAGCCTCACATACAGAGATTTCCCTGTGTCTCCTCACTGTTTTTCTTCATGGATAACAACTTTCAGGGCTGGGGTAAAGTCTCATAGCCGAATGTTGACAGTGAAACCACCCACTGACCTGTTTCATACGACATAGATTTACTTGAACACATGCATACTATTTGATCCCTAGTGTGGGTTCAGATGTCCACTCCAACAGTACTGAGAAGGAATGGTTCTATTCTCAAGAGAATGCCTCTTGTTGCCCTTTCTAAGAACACTTCCATCAGACCCTCCACAATAACCCCTCTGGCAGCCACAAGTCTAGTCTGCAAACTTGTAACTTACCTACTTCAAAACTGGTTTGTACATGGAATCACAATGTCTACAAACCCTTTGAGGTTTCGTCTTTTAGAGATCCTTAATTGACAGTTTCTTATTTATATAATGAATTCATTTTGTTGTTGTTGTTGTTGTTACCCTGCCAGTCCCTTCTCTCAGTGCCCTTTTCTGCTAGAGCCATTCTCAAGGAGACCTGCTCTTATTTCTGTATCTTCCTTCCGTGTGGCCCACTGCATTTAATGAGTTTCTTGCCCAAGTGTGGGTGGCAGTTAATTTACTGAAGCAAGGACAACCTATCAATGGTGAAGCTATTTAAAAAAAAAAATTGAGAGATACCCTCTTCCAACAACCATTAAATGCCCATAGTCACTTATAGAGAGGAGGGGTTTAGTAAGACCCTCCCCCAAATGGGATAAAATGTTGAGGTCATATTATGTCACTATTATGCAGGCATTATGCAAATAATCATGGCTACAAGGAATTTCTGAGAGCAGTGGTTCCTTTGCTGGTTTTTTGTTTGTTTGTTTTCTGCTCATCTCCCCATCCTCTGGCTCTCATGCTCTCTCAGTTCCTCTTCTGGAAAGTTCATTGAGCCTTGGACACAGTAGCATATGCTGATGTCTCAGAGACAGAAACAAATGGCGTTTATGCAGCATGTTCCTCGGAAGAGCCATCAAAGATTGCTATGTGCTTTGGTGGTTTCTTGTCTTCTTTTTTTGGGTACATGGCATACCATAGATGGACAGTGGCTACTTTAACCCTTTCAATGACAAAGGGCCTGTGGTTGTTTCCAGTTTGGGAACACTGAAATAAACCTCACAAAATTTTCATGTGCCATGCATTGCTTTGTGTGTGTGTGTGTGTGTGTGTGTGTGTGTGTGTGTACATAACTCTATATCTCTCTAGGGAAAATATTCAGCTCCATACATTCTGTATTGTAGATGCATCTGTTCTTTTTTAAGAGAAATTACCCAACTGTCTTCTGAGCTGTTTTCTGACATAGTCAGCAGCTGCCTCTGCCTTTGATGTTTCTACTGGTTTAGATTTTGACTATCCTGGTGGGTGGGCAGCCATGCATTACTGTGTTTTATCCTGCATCTCCCCAGTAGCAAATGATGTTATCTGTCTTTTAAAGTCCTTATTTACCATCTGTATATCCTCTTCAGTGAATGAGCTGTCCAAGCCTATTCTCCATTTTATGTTTGGATTTAATTGAATATAAAATGTTGGATTTTTAAGAGATTTGGCTTTTTTAGTTGTTTTCTATGGCTCTATTTTTCACTATCTAAATGGTATCCTTGATTGAATAGATGGTATGAAAATTTGGAAATATAGTCTCCCAATCTGTAGCAAGTCTTTTTTTTTTTTTCTGCTAATAGAACTTTGCAATGTAAAAGTTTTTTAATTCAGGGGATGGGAGATTTTTAAGTAAAACCTTTCATAAACCACACTTTTACTTTAAGTTCAAAATCCCTTTGCCAAGACACTAACACTAGAGATTGTTTCACATAGTTGGGGGGATGAGGTGCATATGTGTGTATGTGTGTGTGTATGTGTGTGTATGTGTGTGTGGTCTCTCTTCTATGCAAATAAATTAAGAGACAGGAGAGCAACAGCATCTTCTCTGTCCTTTACCACCTATCATTTTTCTTTTCTTTCCTTCATTTTATTTTGTTTTATCTTATTTTATTTTGTTTTGTTGGAGTCAGGGTCTCTTGCTGTACCCAGAGCTCACTGTCTCCGCAGCACTGGCCAGTCCATGAGCCCCCAGGATCCAACTATCTTCTCCCTACCAGTGCTGAGATTGCAGGCATGCAAGGCTGCACTTGGCTTTTATGTAGGTTCTTAGGATCCAAAGTCAGATGCTCACAAACTCTGCCATCTCCCTATCCTCTCCTTTGGACTTTCAAGTGTTTTAAAGTTTACATTTTAGTTTGTGGATCTGCTTTTTGAACAAATTTTGATGAAAAGACAATGAGAGAAAGCAATGCACTTAAGAAGAAGAGAAACACATTCTCCTAGGTTTCCATTCACTCATTCAGTCAGTCAGTCAGCCAAGCTGTCAATCATGACCCTATATAGCATGGAGTTCCCGTGAGACAAGGTCACTTAGTGTTCTTCTGTTGGAGAACACAGCAGCTCCCTCTCTTTCAAAAATGGCAATGGGAAAAACCCATCTATAACCACTAGAAGCAAGAAGATACACCATGTCTGGCCCTCTGTTTCCTGAAATCTCTCCCTTCCACAAGGCCAGGGTAGCCAAAGATTCCAAGAAAGCAAGGAGAATGTGCAGATTTGTGGTTCCCACAAGGCAAGACTTCATAGGGAACAATGCTAAATGAGCTCAGTGACCAATCACTAAAGAATTCCACTTAACCTCTCCAAAGATCTCCACAAGGAATGGTACAGGTCTGCCTCCCACCTGGGATGGCTTTAGCACACTCCCTTAGAGAAGGCTAGGATTAGAGGAAGGATAATATTGACATTTTGAAAGGAAACAGAGGCACAGAAAAAGATGCATAACTAGTCAAAAGACAGATATCTTAGAATGAGATAGCTCTCAGATATGTTATTTGTCAATCATGCATACACCTGATATATGGCTCATCCCTTTGTCATTGGCTGGATTATCCCAAGATCCCACCTGATTATCCTCTATGCAGAATTAACAATGAATCAATCAATACATGTTAAAGAGCAAGAGTGACTTTGAGTAACTCTTGAGGATTTATTTCAGGTCTCTTCCCTACTGGAAATTCTTTGTACATTTCAGAACACATTTTTCTCTCCCTAGTGATTGATTTGTGTGAATCTCTGGGTCTCCTTGCTGTCTCCACTAGCTGAAGCTTGTTCAAAGGATGCCCTGGGTATCTTTGTAGTCGTAGCATTTATCACACTGACTGTCTAACAAGAGATGGCCTCCAAATAAACATCAAAGTGAAAGAGAACTAACTAGCTTGTCTACCTCTGCTTCAGATGTGCTGCTCCCTCTGGAGCCACTGAGCTCTCTTGTCTATCTATAATTCTATAACCTGGGGAAGGCAGAACATAAGACACTTCACTGCAGACTCAAGCACTTAAATAGCCAAGGCTGGTTCTGCCTTCTAGGGCCAGCTTGATTTACCCATTGCTGTATGAATCTCTGTGCTGCTCCCTGTCACTTCTAGACAGCGAGGGAACAGGAGGAAGAAAAGAGTAAGATTTAAGGCCTCTTTCTATTCTATTCTTCAGAGCTAAAGGATGAAGCCGAGGAAATGAATACCAGCCTATTACGTTTCTCCTTCTCCAGCTAGAACATAGAATATATATAAAAGAGAAAAGTGAGTAAAGAGCTCTTCACACATATATTAACTATCCAAGTGCCAGAGTTCTTGCTGCCTTGTGGACAGAATGTGGGTACGTATTTAAATGAAGGAATTAGCACTGAAGACAGAGAATATCTTGGACAAGGCTGATCTGGAGTTTAGGGCAATCAGAGAAACAAGAGCACAGGAATGGTGTGGTGGCTTAGAAAATTGGTGAGAAGCCCACAGTGATCTATCCATTGAAAGGAACTTGGGAACCTGTTTTGCCTCACTGCTAATATAGTCTGAAATTTTCCACAGGGAGCCAAAACTTGGAGCTGAGACTTTTTAAATAAAAAATGCTGCATGGAAGCCGGGCAGTGGAGGCGCATGCTTTTAATCCCAACACTCAGGAGGCAGAGGCCAAAGGATCTCTGTGAGTTTGAGGCCAGCATGGTCTACAGAAAGAGCTCCAGGACAGCCAAGGCTACACAGAGAAACCCTGTCCAACAAAAAAAGAAAAAAAGCTGCACCAACTTCCAGCTAAAATACTGTGATTCTACATTAATGGAGACAACCCTCTAAAGGTTCATAGTATCCTGTTTGGGATTTAGATTGGTTTTGAAGTCGGGAAGGCAGAAGCTAGGCAATTAGAGAAAGCAGAGTAGAGTGACAACAGACTTGAGAATCCACAGGCATAAGTTCAGGTCCCTATGGAAGCAGGTGCCTCCAACACAAACTGCCAAAGAGTCTTGACAACAGTTTCTCAGAAGAAGATCTCACAATCCTAAACCACAAAACATGAAAGAAAGGGCATCACTATGTGTGCCAACTAGTATTTATCTCAACTTGACACTAGCTAGAGAGCATCTGTGAGAAAGGAACCTCAACTGAGAAAATGCCCTCATAAAATTAGGACATAGGTAGATAAGTATATATCGCATTTTCTTAATTTTTGGTTGTTTGGAAAGGAGTCTGCCCATTGTGGGTAGGAACACCTTGAGTCTGGTGGTCCTGGATTCTATAAAAAGCAGGTAGAGCAAATATTGAGGAACAAGCCAGTAAGCAGAACTCCTCTATGATCTCTGCACCAACTTCTGCCTCCAGGATCCTGTGCTGTTTGAGTTCCTGTCCTGATTGCCTTTAGTGATCAACTGTGATGTAAAAGCATAATCAAAATACACTCTTTCCTCCTCAAGATGGTCTTTCACCATAGCTATAGAAGCTCTGAGATATCATGTCATGCTTGTGAGTCAGTAGAAGACAGGATAGATGCTCTAGCTTTGCACACTGACATTTCAGAATATATAATATAACAATTGAAATGTAAAAATAAGAAGTAGGGGAGAAATGATATATGACCAATACCATTCCAGACATCTCTTAACACATGTGATCTTTGCAAAATGTAATATGATCATTGAAACAAAAACAAAATGCAAAACAAACAAACAAACAAAACCAGTTTAGGTCACATAAAGAACATTAGATTAAACACCTGGAAAAATTAAGGTACTTGACAGGATAAGTCTCCAAAAAAATGAAGACAGAGAAGTGGGGAAGGAACTAGGAGAAAGAGGAGTGGGTGAGCACATACAACCCTATCTAATTGCTTCAGAAAACAAAAGGTATAGAGGGAGAAGTGTTCTTCAAAAAGAATTGGTGATGAAATTCTCAAATCAGATGTAGAGAGTCAGCTTACAGAAAGGCAACTCAAACTCCAGGCTTTGTAGTTAAACTGCTATACATCAAAGACAAAGATAAAAGTTTCAAAGGCAACCCAAGAGAAATGTCAGTTTGCTAAAATGGCTCCCCATTCTCTCTGTGGATGCCAGAGAGCAAATCCCTTCAAAGGTAAAGAGAAAATAAGGATTCTGCAAGGTTCCTTGCCAGGAATTTGATGAACCCAGAGTGAAGGTGAAGTGCAGATACTTTATATCAGTAAAAACCTGTCACCAAGGAATCCATGCTGAATAAGCAGTAGAGGAATGACTCATAGAGAAGAAAACTGGCCCCAGGGAGAAAGCCTGAGACACCCTGAAGAACTATGATGCTTAAGTGTGGGCAACTCCTGGCAACACTGGTTAGAGAAACAGCAAAAGTAATTGGTACCTGCAAGAAAATTGAAAGTAGGGCTAAAATGCTCAGACAAACTTTTACAAAATTGTGGGAAAGGAAAACAAACCTTTACATTATATGATAAATTAATATAGAAGTAAATAAATGTGTATTTTCTTACATAATTTGGAGGGGCACATTTTTAAAGTATGGCAGAAAGGAACTATAGTCTGTACATTTTAGAACAGTGACAGTAAAAATGAGAAATAATATTTTACCAAAATAAGAGAAAAGAAACTGAAACAAAGTAAGTCAACTACAAGAAGAAGTTAATTTAGTATATGCATTGGATTATAAAAAAATAAGATGAAATTCAATTGTATATTCTCACTATATGTTCATTCAGCAAACTTTTTCTTGAGAGATTCCTATGCAATTGGTCCACCCTACACTGGACAAAATTAGCAATTATAAAATAGTCCTAAATAGGGTTGCTATGAAATAGTATTAAATGGCTTTGCATTACTGTTTTAAAACTCCTGAGATGAGGCTGAAGACATGATCCAGTCATTAAGAGAATTTCTTGATCTTGCAGAAGACCAGAGTTCAGTTCCTAGCACCAACATAGTAACTCACCATCATCCATAAGAGAAGGTTAACTGATTCAGAAATTTCAACCAATGGCCATTTGGTTCAGTTGCGTTTTAGCCTGGGGTAAAGTAGATATGACAGATACTTGAGGCAGGGGAAAGCTACTTCCCTCAAGGTGGTCAGGAGCCAAACAATAAACAAGAAGGAGTTGGCACCCTAATATATCCTTCCAGGGCCATATGCCAGTGAAATGTCCTCCTATAGCCTCACCCTTCCCCTCCCCGATGTCCCATGACACCATCAGCTTAAGAGTTCATTAGCAAAATCTGCTTTGGGCAGACCTTTAAGACCCAAGTCATAGTAATGATAAGTTAATTTAACAACATAAAACAGAGAGTTATCTGCAAGTGTTGAGGAATATTCGGTTATGCATCAATTCAATAACTTTATGATAGTCTGTGCATGATTCAACTGTATAGAGTAGCTAAATACATTTGTGAACAAAATGGAAGTTTGCTCTCATAGAGCTTTCAATTTTGTGGGTGGAGATGGGCAGTCAGGCTAGAAAGATATTCATTGAGAATGTGTCTTCAAAACATCCACTGTAGGGTTATGATCTTGTTCTTAAAAACCTGCATGATCTCATTTAGTATACATATATGTTAAGCATTGTTGTAGTGTTTAAAGCACTTGCTTGGACTGTCTAAGCTGTCTCCATCTACAGAGGCCTTCCTAGGATCCCTCCCAATAGAAGACTTCACTTCTCCAAATCAAATATTTCCCTAATTTTAATCATTTTTTCCATTGGAAGATGGATGGAAATCATGCATGGCATGCCAATCCAAACCATGCTTGATTCTAAGATTGATGTTTGAATTCTGTCACAGATTACTAAAGGATGTGGAACTGGAAGGACACACATGAATATAGCCACTGACATAATCTTTGTTGGTTATGTTGATGACTGGAGTTTATGTCACGTTAACACAACATAATCTACTTGAAAAGCTGCTGGGAATGATGTACATGAATTAAGTTCACCAATTGCACTACGGCTCTCTTTTTAGGTGATGTCCATTTTATTTACTTCAGAAACAGTGCTCACTCTTTACAGAGCCATCACATGTGGTAAACTCAGGGGCTGGCTGCTTTTAGAAAATTGCTTCTGTAGCTTCACACATGATTTATATGAAGTAGAAAGATTTGAAGGCTCTGTGGCTCAGTGCTGTCAATTTTTTGTGAGGGTAGCATTATTTTAGATATGTAGGGGTGGGGGAAGGAGTATGTGTGTGCACACAAGTGTACATGACCGTGAATACATAAGGAGGTCAAAGGAGGCTACTGTGTATCCTGGTCTATCATTCTTTGCCTTATTTCTTTGAGACAAAGGGATTCTCATTGAACCTAGAACTAGGCTGACTTTTGGACAACCCCAGCTGTCCTCTTTTTTTCCTGTTCCAACAGATGCAAACAAAGCCTTGTCTGGATTTTTAAATGGGTGTTGGCTGGGCATTCTTAGGGCCCCACCCACTAAGCCATCTTTCCTATGCTATTTGAGATTCTTACCATGCAAACACACATCTGTACCCAAAGGCACATATATCTGAGGGAAAGAGAGACAGAGACTGACTTCTCTGCCCTCTCAATCCCCCCTGCTTGAGGGGGTAATAATAATAATAATATTCACTCACAAATACATTTTATGTGTTAAATGAAATAAATGCAATAAAAGCAATTTGTAGACAGTACTGGGAGTATATTCATTACTATAGCATTTTTCTGAATCATGCTGTAAGTTGAACTTGGTTGATACATGATAAGATTTTAAGATTCTACATTAATCTTAAGAAATCAGAGCACTTTGTGGTTGGATGAGTGAGAGCTCTACAAAAGGAAAGGCAGAGTTTTCTGAGCCACCTTCAAGAGCCTGGGTAATTCCTTTGCATACCCATGAGTCATGCTGTTAGTTGAAGCTAGGGGATTAGTGGTTTCTGATTAGGATAATGTAGTTAAAATACTAGGACTTACTTCAAGTATGGATAGTAGGAGGAAGCTGGGCCAAGACACTCAATAATTCATCAGTATTTCTCATGAAGAATTTTGAAAAAGCACAGAAATTACTGAACTATACTTTCGAATGAAGAACGATAAAGAACCCCAAACACACTAATGCTTGAAGAGGAAAAACTAGTCACCAAGGGAAAGAAGATTTGCCTTTGCTTTAGATGTGACCTACAATAAAGGTTAAGGGATTACTTTGTTTTAAATTACTATTATGATATATATGTGACCAAAAATTAACTGATATTTTTGATGCATGATTTGCCAGTGTCTAGAGGAAAGACACGAAATGTCATATTACTGCTAACATTGTGTGTTGCTGAATATGACTGTCTTGGTGGAGACAGTGAAAGTGGGCTGTTTCTAGTTTAAGTGATGGTGGTGGTGGTGGTGGTTGCAGCCTACATACAATGAAATTTCCCACACTATCCTGCTGTGTGAGCTCTGTTCCCAAAGCACTTTACTTATTCTCCTGGGAGGAAGGCCTCCCCCTGCTAAAGCAAGATCTCCCACCCCAGTCCTGAGCAGTGCAGTTTAGCTCACTCAAGGGCATTATACAAACAGCATCTATTTGCTAGGAGACCTTCTGTATCCTGTGTACATCTGGTAATAGTAATGAAAACCACTCTGTATATAATTATTGTTGCTTCTCTGTTCTTTCTATGAACTCTGAAGTACTGAGGAGTAAGAGCTTCAGAGAAACCCAATCAAGGGCTCTTGAGCAGTAATTCTGACAGTCCCCTGGTTCTGTTGAACTCAAATTCAATTGCACTTCCTCAGCACCAGTGAAAATAGTGGTAGTAGTGGTAATGGTGGTGATGGTGGTGGTGGTGGTGATAATGTTGTTGATGGTGATAATGATGGTGCTGATAGGATGTAGTGATGAAAGTGACAATGGTGGTGGTAATGGTTGTAGTGATTGTGGTGGTGTGAGTGTGACTTTAGAGGTGATAGTGGTAGAGGTAATAATTGTATAGTGAAGTTTTAAGAAGAGATGATTGTACCTTGACAAATATTATTTCAATTTAAAAAAATAAGGCTCTTAAACACATTTAGCTTTCTTCCTTCCCTTTGTCTATTTTTCCCCCACAGGAGTAGTGGAGGTCTCAAAGCTGCCCTCCAAAACTTGCAACATGCATTCGTGTAGGGTCATCAGGGGGAGGTGATATTAGAAGAACAACAGAACATATTTTAATGTTAACCAGGTAAGTGTAAACACACTTGTGTTCCTAGAAAATGCATTTCTTCACTGAAAACACTGGCACCTTGTCTACATGGATTTTCCCTGGCCTATGGAATAGGAAAAAGGTCCTATGTTGACTCAGGCAGGTCTTTGGATATGCATCCATTATGAAAAGAAAGTGTTTGTAGCAACTGTCTCTGTACCCTTATGCTTTCATGGAAGATAATTAGTCCTGTACTTCTACATTTTCCCATCTTGGCAAATGTACAATTTGCAAAATTCTTTCTGCCATCGTGCCAATGGTTCATCCTTCTCTAAGTCTCTCAAGTGTTTTCTATCTCTTAAGAGCTCTCTCCTACCCTAAGGTTCCATTCAGTGTCTGATGAAAGTTGGTCCTCCTTCTCTGGTTGAACATGATACAAGACAGTCATTCCTAAGCTTTCCAGATGGTTGGCCCCATCTATCAAAAAATACCCTAGAAAACTTCACAACTATATGCATACGTATTTACTTAAAATTATCTACAGCAGTTATAATATAGAGATTGAGCAATATTAAACTGCCAATGTCCAACCTTTTGATCTATGAAATGACCCAGCAACTACAGAGTAGTTTTTCACACATGTCCTTATAATCTTCAAAAAGGTAATGAAAAGATCAATAAAGATGAAATTGATAGCATATTTTAAATTATGTCATTTTATTTGGTTTTTCCTAACATAGAGAACATTTTCCTTCACTGAACCACATTATTATGAGTCAAGTTTGGCTAACTTAAACCTCCCTTTAACTGTATTGGCTTACCTGTTTTGCTAGCTAATATCTCAAGCCTCACATTCTACTGGAAACATAGTTTGTCATTAAGAAGAGTGATGCTCTCTCACTGTCCCCTGCCATTGCTGTAGTGGAGTCATGGATTTTTTTATGTTGTTTCGTATTCATGGTTGTTTTAGGATGAGCTATGCTGTAGGAAAACAATAAAAACTACTAATATACCCAGATCTTTTTGGTAGTCAAGGTAGGTGATTTCTAATCACAAGATGAAAATAACTTTGCATTCTATATACAAATCAGTTTTAAATTTTATATCAAGCCTTACTTACACATGTAAATACGAGTACACCTGTCTTAGGATTTTACTGGTGTGAACAGACACCATGACCAAGGCAAGTCTTATAAAAAACAACATTTACTTGGGGCTGACTTACAGGCTCAGAGGTTCAGTCCATTATCATCAAGGTGAGAGCATGGCAGTATCCAGGCAGGCATGGCACAGGCAGACCTGAGAGTTCTACATCTCCATTCAAAGGCTGCTAGTGGAAGACAGGCTTCCAGGCAACTAGGGTGAGGGTCTTAAGCTCACACCCACAGTGACACACCTACTCCAACCAGGTCACACCTATTCCAACAAGGCCATACCTACAAATGGTGCCACTCTCTGGCCCAAGAATATACAAACCATGACAACACCCATGCAATAAAATGCAGATTCCCTGTAAATAGACAAAATCACTGCTACCAACCATAGCATTTCCAATAAAAAATACTAATATGTAACAATCCTGTACAACAAAAGAACTTCTGGAGGTTTCAAGCTGTACTATAGAGCAATATTAATAAAAGCCACAAGGTATTGGCATAAAAATAGACAGGTCGAACAATGAGATGGAACTGAAGACCCAGAAGTAAATCCGCACACCTATGGACACTTCTTTTTAACTAGGAACACTGTTGCAGTGGATATGTTGGAGAAATCTTTTCAACCCAGAGATTCTTGTTCTAAAAGCTGTTTTTCCTCCTGTTCACTCAGGGTGTGATGGCTGTTTGAACATGAACTTTTTCTCCCTGGCCAGAAATGTGTGACAGTCATAGTCCCCAGCATACATGAATTTAATTCCATTTACTCTTCATGGGATACAGAATTGGGCCACTGCATTTATAGACTGGAGGGTTTAGTGTGGTACCATACTTAGCTGCTCCATGCCTGGGCTAAAACTTCATTTACTTGCTGTGTGCACAGCAGAATAGAAAGAGTGGGTTTGAGAAGTGAGATCAATGAAGCAGATAACCAGAGTAAAACAGGGGTGAGTTAACAGTTGAATGAGCTTCCTAAGTCAGCTTGAAGGACACTTTTGTGGCTCTCCTAGCAAATGCTTGCCTACTTAGCTTTTCAGGGGAAGATGATAATTTCTCTAAATAAACCCTGTAGATAAGTGTCAGAAATGAATGTCCCAAAAGCTTTCATGGAAAGAGGCAGAAAGGACAAAATGGTATTTGGGCTTTGTTTGAGTCTCAGCATAAGGTACTTCCTCTGCAAGACTGTAATTACAGCAGGGCTTACCCTAAATTGCAGTGGATCATAAAAAAGGCAATTATTGCCAGCAGCCCTTGTTCTCTGGTTGCAAGTTGAATGAGAAATTTAACAATATTAAGCAAACTTTTTTTCTACCAAACTAATTTTCAGAAATGGTATAAATTGGATGTGTGTTTATTTTTTAAGACAAGCTTATCTTAATTGAGTTTTCATAATTATGTTCCACTGGTTCTTGTAAAATGAAAAGGGGAAAGACATTTATAGGAAACTTGAGTATAAATATTTTTTATCTGTACATTTTTTCAGTCTCTTTTGGGCATCATTTTGAGGTGTCTTTCACCTCTTAGGACACTGAGCATTGTCCACAGATGTTGGGTAGGATCTATCACTGATTAGTAGACAACAGTTATAAAGTTCTGAATAATTATCAAAACACTGTGAAAATCAATGCTTCTGACTCAGTGTGAATAATCCTATAAATGAAAATTTGTTGATAAGATCTGAAAAGTAATTGGGCACCTCAACGAAAACATCATTTCTTATTGGAATACTTATACTGCCTTACTTACAGTTTCATTAAGTCTCTCATCATTCACGGTACCATATTAGTTTCAAAGAA
Organism: Mus caroli; assembly: GCF_978045245.1. Lineage (NCBI taxonomy): Eukaryota > Metazoa > Chordata > Mammalia > Rodentia > Muridae > Mus > Mus caroli. Next base: position 36,256,307 of record NW_028227271.1, on the reverse strand, counting down.
CAGGGAAACCAAGAGGTTAATTAAGCTCTTCAAAGAAATACCATTAGTAGGTAATAGAGTAGGATCCCAGACTGGACCTGATCTAATGAAGTCTCAGTGCTTTGCACTTTGATTTAGTTAAATGGTCTTTATTGAGTAAAACACCTGGTACCTGATCTCATTCTCCTATTTTTGAAGTTAATAAATGTTTGATTGGAAGATTGTTAATAATAACATATAAATTTTTCCTTTTACAGTGATTCTGTCTTAATTAACAGTGTCCAGTAAATCCTTAATTTAGTTAGTCTGAATTTTTCTAACAGTTAAAAACTCTTTACTATGTTATACTAATGTGTAATGCCCCCATGGAAATGATAAGGAGTCTTTGAAATGGAGGAAAATCCATTTTTTTAGTCATCTTAATGCAAAATAGAATTATCTGGGAAGACACTAACTTAGATCAGGCAATACTAAAGTGAGCCAAAAATTCCAGTAAATCTGAGAGTTCTTCTTAGGGATGGGGTTCCCATGGAGTACATGAAAGATCGGTATTGGACTGACTACATCTCTTCTCCTCTGATTCTGTCTTCCCTTCCCAGGAGCAAACTGGCTATGGAGTAGAGATTTGTTTCTTTTTTTACTATAATAAAATAAAACAAAATTATCACATCAATGTTGAACAAAGCAAACCAACAGGGGGAAAATAACCCCCAGAGAAGGCACAAGAATCAGAGATTTACTCATTCACACATGCAGGAGTTCCATAAAAGCACTAACTTGAAAGTTATTTTAATATATATATATATATATATGTATATAATATAATATATACATATATATATGTATATAATATAATATATATGCCTGCAGGGCTATAATTTATATCCCTGTAGGGCCTGTACTTGCTACTTCAGTCTCTCTGAGTTCATATGAACTTTGATCAGTTAAGTTAGAGGCCCTTATTTAGAGATTTATTTTTGAAGCCTCCAGTCTCTTGATTCCAGAAATCTCTTCTCAATAGTTAAACTGAAAAATCTAAAATAAAGGGCCAGTGAGATGAGTAAAGACACTTGCTGCTACGTTCAGAGACATAAACTTGTTCCTTACAGTTCTCAGGGTATAAAGGTCAGAGATAACTCCTGTAAGTCGGGCTCTGACTACCCTTGAAATAACTCTAAGGAGCAGAAGCATGTAAGAGTCTTAGACTTAGATTAACCCAGATCTTTTTGGTAGCCAAAGGAGGCGATTTCTAATCACAAGATGAAAATAACTTTGCATACTATGTATAAATCAGTTCTAAATTTTATATCAGGCCTTACTTTCACATGTAAATCTGAATACACCCATGCAGTAAAATGCAGATTCCTTGTAAATAGACAAAAATCACTGCTACCAACCTTAAAACTGTTTATTGTTTGCATGTACATCTGGGCATTATGTATGTGCCTATTGCTCACAGAGGCCAGAAGATGGTATTTTATTCCCAGTGCCTGGCATTGCAGATGGTTGTGAGCTGCCATGCTGGTTCTGAGAACTGAAAACCATCAAGTGTTTTTAACCACTGAGCCATCTCTCTGGCCTCAGTTGTTTTTTTTTGTTTGTTTGTTTGTTTTTTTTTTTTTTTTTAGATGTAGGGTTATTTAATAACATGTTCTTTTCTCTTTCTCTACAGGGGACCAGAAAGATGTTCCAAGTTTTTGTTCCTGTGTTAAATATAATTGATTCCTATTATGAATAGCTCTGACAGTATTAGACCATATAAATATCAAATATCCTAAGAAGGGAGAGATGGAGAATACATTGGTCCTATCCGCATATTCAGTACTTATAGAACTGTGGATTCCCCTGTTTTCTTGTGCCAAAAAATGAAACAATCAAACAAACAAACCAAAAAAACATGTTCCTTGCAGAACCAACATGATTTCCAAGGACTTCCAATTAGGTGACCTCCCTTCCTCAGCTGTCACCCTGGAACACTCCTAAGAGAAACAACACACTGACAAGAAACCCTGTGCTCTGGCTGAGCCTCCAATACTGCAATGAACCACAGGGTTGTATTTGGGAATGCAAAACCCAGACCACATTTTATGATGTTTAGTGTTTCCTTAGCCATAAATATTCTTTAAAATCCAAGTTAGCTATCTGACAGTTTCATTTTCTGCAAACTGCCAGACGAGGCCATACACCATGTCTGATCATTATCTTTGAATCAAGATCCTGCCCTTTTGATGGCTTATCAATAGCCCTGACATTCTGACTATCCTCTTTGGCCTCAGATTAATGGCTTCTGCCCTGAATCCTGCCTCAATGAGAAGTGAAGGCTAGGGCAGGAAGATGAAGCAAGGACAATCCTATTCTTTCCCCACATTCCTTCCCCAGCTGTGCAGGCCATAGGCAATGCTCACCTCTTTCCTATTTCACAGCATCCTATCTGTGCTCATACGAATTTTACTGTGAAGTTAGGAAACTTGGTTTCACAACTCCATTGAGTGTCCACATCACTGTCTGACCTTTATAGGTTGAAATTGCTGAAGTCACCTACATGAGACTTTATATATATATATTTTAAAAAGGGGGACACTCAGTGTCTTTTTGCTTTCAGATGGACCAATTTGCCCCCAAGTTGTAGAAGTGTACTAAAGACTAAATCACAGAACTTACAATCCAAAATATGGAAAGAAAACTAATATTATGGAGTTTTGGACATAAGGTTTAAGACCAACGGAATCCTAGAAAGTAGCAAAAAGATACTGTGCTATCTTACAATAAAATGGTTCCAAAATTGTAGATGAGCATGGCAGCTATATTTGTGGGAGAGGGGTAGTAATGATAAAGAGTTTGGCATCACCCATCACTCAGGAGGCAGAGACAGTGGGATCTCCATGAATTCAAGGCCAGCATAGTCTGAGTAGTGAGTTCCAGGGCAGCCAGAGTTATATAGCAAAACTGTCTCTAAACAAATCTTTTATGCTTCATCATAAATCCACCTTCATATTTCAGCCTTTCCCCCCCCCCCGAACTTTTATCTTCATTTTTGGTACCAATTATCACTTTTTGTAAGGATTTTTTTTTAATTTGAAATTACTAAAATTCAATCTAAGCCTGGCATGATGGCTATAATCCTATATCCCAGGAGGCTCGGACAACAAGTCAGAAAGATGAAGGCTAGTCTTGGCTGTATGATCAGTGAGCCCACCCTGCACTGCATAAGAAGACCTATCTAAAAAAAAAAATAAGGCAAATAAAAAAAAAAACTCGTCTCTATCTAACTTAAGCACACAAATACCCTTATTTTTGAGAATATTGATTAGAAAGCTCTAAGTATATCAGGGCAGGAATATGCTTGATATCATGAGATATCTAGGGCACAAACATGAGATTTAATGTCATGGGATAACTTTCTGGTTTTTTTCTTGTTACTATTTTTTTTTATAGAGCATCTTTATGCACCTATTCTTATAACTGCAAATATGCTACTAGGTGGAGTCATATTTTTCTTTTTTTTTTTTTGTCTTCTATCATTCTTATTTTTTTTTAATATTTTTATTACATATTTTCCTCAATTACATTTCCAATGCTATCCCAAAAGTCCCCCATAGCGCCCCCCACTTCCCTACCCACCCATTCCCACTCTTTTGGCCCTGGCATTCCCCTATATTGGGGCATATAAAGTTTGCAAGTCCAGTGGGCCTCTCTTTCCATTGATGGCCGACTAGACCATCTTTCGATACATATGCAGCTAGAGACAAGAGCTCCGGGGTTCTGGTTAGTACATCATGTTGTTCCAACAATAGGGTTGCAGATCCCTTTAGCTCCTTGGGTACTTTCTCTAGCTTCTCCATTGGGAGCCCTGTGATACATCCAATAGCTGACTGTGAACATCCACTCCTGTGTTTGCTAGGCCCCGGCATCGTCTCACAAGAGACAGCTATATTTGTCTGTTACATGAAGGATGGAAGTAACTCTTCATTTTTTTTTTTTTTTTTTTTTTTTTTATTTTTCGAGACAGGGTTTCTCTGTGTAGCCCTGGCTGTCCTGGCATTCACGTTGTAGACCAGGCTGGCCTCGAACTCAGAAATCCGCCTGCCTCTGCCTCCCGAGTGCTGGGATTAAAGGCTTGCGCCACCACGCCCGGCTGGAAGTAACTCTTCTTAAGACAGTTGTTTGTCAACTAAGGTCTGCTCTTCTGTAATCGATTGGTCTCAACCTTCCAAACTGCATCCTCATCATTCGAGTGAATGTTTCCAGACACAAAAGAGGTAGAATATGAAGTGTAAAAAAAAGCAAAGACAGCAGTAGGAATCACCACAATGAGCAGCACTGTTTGTGACAGCCTAGCTGTGTAGGAACTACCACAGCAATGCAGGGGAAAGACTCGGGGACTTAGTCTCTTGCTGCTTAACTAGACTATGATGTGTCTGAGGTCAGGGACTGGGTCTTATTTGCTTCTGTGCTCATAGAGCTTAGAGCAGCAAATATAGTTTGTAGTTAAATTTTTAATAAACATAGGAAGAAATCAGGCAAGAGGAAAGCATATAATAAATTCACATATTTTCCTCAGGAAGCCTTTCTGGGGCAAAGGAGAAATGGACACACTCATCATGTTGGGGAGCAGACTGCAACAGGAAGAGGAGCAGACGGTAAGCCTCCCATTCCAATCACAGACTTTCAGTGATGTCGCTTAATGTCAGTCTTAGTGGTGACTGCTTTTCAACAGGCACACATAAGACCCACCCAGTCCATAGGTTTGGGGATTTGTTTTGTTTTGGTTTTGGTTTTTATTTGGTTTGGGTGTTTTTGTTTTGTTTTGTTTTGTTTATTTTTATTCACTTTACATCCCAATATCATTCCCAATGCCCCCATTCTTCTTCTAGTCTCCCCTCACACAGATCCTCCCCCCATTCTTCCCTCCTCATCCACTCATACACTACATCCCCTTCTCCTCACCCCAGTTGTTTCTAGTTTCTGGCTACTATGAGTAAAACTGCTATGCTATCACAAAAGTCCCCCATACCCTCCCCCATTCACCCACCCACTCCCACTTCTTGGCCCTGTCGTTCCCCTGTACTGAGGCATATAAAGTTTCTAAGACCAATGGGCCTCTCTTTCCAGTGATGGCCGACTAGGCCATTTTCTGATTCATATGCAGCTAGAGACACGAGCTCCGGAGGTACTGGTTAGTTCACATTGTTGTTCCACCTATAGGGTTGCAGATCTCTTTAGCTCCTTGGGTACTTTCTCTGGCTCCTCCATTGGGGGCCCTGTGATCCATCCAATAGCTGACTGTGAGCATCCACTAAATGTATATAAAGAAAATATCTAATTGAAAAAAAAAAAGATTTCATCTCATTTCACTTTTTTGCTGCTTTTTAAAAATATTTTTGAGTTTGAATTGTTATAATAATTAAAATAATAATACTTGCATTGTAAACTAAATTGCTGGTTTCTCAATTCTCATTAATAAAATACTAATAATTTATAAAAAAAAAACCTGCTTTGAACATAGTTGGGGAAGTAGTTTTGTGGTATGGTAGAGCATTTGGGGGGTATATGTCTGAGTCTTGAGGTAGCTCTATTTCCAGTTTTCATAGAAACCGCTAAATTGAATTCAGGAGTTGTATAAGTTTGCACTCCCACCAGAAATGAAGGAGCGTTTTCCTTGTTCCATATCCTCACCAGCATGTGCTGTCATTTGATCTTAGGGATTCTGATGGGTATAAGGTGGACCCTCAGAGTCATTTTGTTTTGCATTTCCCTGAAACCAAGGACACTGAACATGTCTTTAAGTGCTTCTCTGCCATTTGAGATTTCTCGGCTGAGAATTGTGTTTGGCTCTGTACACCATGTTTTAATTGGGTTAATTGGGCTGGTGTCTAACTTCTTGAGTTCTTTATATATTAGCCCATTGTCAGATATAGAGATGGCTAAGATCCTTTTCCAATCTGTAGGCTGCTGGTTTGTCCTATTGACAGTGTCCTTTACCTTACAAAAGTTTTTCGGCTTCATGAGGTCCCATTTATTAACTGTTGATCCTAGAGCCTGAGCCATTAGTGTTCTGTGCAGGAAGTTGTCTCCAGTATAATGAGTTCAAGGCTATTCCACACTTTCTGTTCTATTAGATATAGTATATCTGATTTTATATTGATGTCTTTGATCCACTTGGACTTCAGTTTTCTGCAGGATGATAAACATGGGACTATTTGCATTCTTCTTCATGCAGATATCCAGTTAGACAGGCACCATTTGTTGAAGATAGTCTCCATTTTCCATTGTATAGTTTTGGATTTGTTGTCAAAAATCAAGTATCCATAAGTGTGTGGGTTTAATGGTGGGTCTTAGATTTGATTCCATTGATCAACCTGTCTGTTTCTTTACCAATGCCATGAAGTTTTTATTACTATTGTCCTGCAATACAGCTTGAAGTTAGGATGTTGATACTTCAGAAGTTCTTTTAACTGTTCAGGGTTGTTTAGCTATCCTGTTTTTTTTTTCTTTTACATAAGAAATTGAGAATCATTTTTTTCAAGACCTATAAAGAATTATATTGAAATTTTGATGGAGACTGCACTGAATCTGTAGATTGCTTTTGGTAATATGGCCATTTTCACTATATTAATCCAACCATTGTGCAAGCATGGGAAATCTTTCCATCTTCCTCAATTTCTTTCTTCAGAGACTTGAATACATATACCAAGATATTTTATATTATTTGTGGCTATTGTGAAGGGTATTGTCTCCCTAACTTCTTCTCAGCATAATTACCATTTGTCTAAAGAAGGGCTACTGATTTCTTTGAGTTAATTGTGTATCCATCCACTTTGTTGAAGGTGATTATCATCTGTAGGAGTTCTCTGGTAGAATTTTTATGGTCACTTATATATACTTTCATGTCATCTGTGAGTAGGATACTTTGACTTCTTCCTTTCCAGTTTGTTCTCCTTTGATCTCCATTAGTTGTCTTATTACTCTAGATAAAAACTTCATTTACTATTTTGAAGAGATAGGGAGAGAGTATACAGCCTCATCTTTTCTCTGATTTTAGTTGAATTGCTTTAAGTTTCTCTGCATTAATTTGATTTAGCTATTGGCTTGCTGCATACTGCCCTTATTATGTTTAGGTATGCACCTTGTATCACTGATATTTCAAGACTTTTAACATGAAGGTGTGTTGGATTTTGTAAAAGGCTTTTTCAGCATCTAATGATATGATTATGTGGGCATTTTTTATTTTCAGTTTATTTACATGGTAGGTTATATTGATATTTTGCCATCATTGTGTCCCCATGATGAATCTTACTTGATTATGATGTGTTCTTGGATTAGGTTTGCAAGAATTTTATTGAATATTTTTGCATCAATGTTTATGAGGAAGATTGGTCTCAAATTCTCTTTTTTGTTGAGGCTAGGCGTGGTTTAGGTATCAGGGTTACAGTGACCTCATAGAATGAGTTTTGGCAATGTTCCTTCTGTTTCTATTTTGTGAAATAGTTTAAGGAGTATTGGCGTTAACTTTTGTTTGAAATTCTGGTAAAATTCTGTGCTAAAACCATGTGGCCCTGGGCTTTTTTTTTTTTTAATTTATTTTTGGTTGGAAGACTTTAAATGACTACTTCTATTTCCTTAGGAGTTATAATTTACCTAATCTTCATTTAACTTTGGTAGAAAACTGTCCATTTTATTTAGATCTTCAAATTTTGTGGAGTACAGGCTTTTGAAGTAAGACCTAATGTCTATTTGAATTTCCTCCATGTCTGTTATGTCTACCTTTTTATTTCTGATTTTGTTAATTTGTGTACTGACTCTTTGCCTTTTAGTTAGTTGTGGCTAAAATTTTGTTTATCTTGATGACTTTCTCAAAGAACCAGCTCTTGGTTTTGTTGTTGTTGTTTTTTTTTAATTGTTTCTGATTGATGACTTTCAGCCCTGATTTTGATTGTCTCCTGCTATCTATTCCACTTAGGTGTGTTTGATTTTTTTTTCTTTTTTGCCTAGAGGTTTTAATCTCTAATGTTTCTGTTGTTGAAGTCCATCTTTAATCCATGGCAATCTGAATCTCCAGCTGTTTTCTTGGATATGCTTACTTGGGACACCTTTTTCTAGCCATTTGCTCTGAGGTAATATCTATCTTTGTTGTTCAGGTGTGTTTCTTGTATACAGCACAATGATGGATTCTGTTTATGCATCCATTATGTTAGCCTGTGTTTGTTTATTGAGGACTGAGTCCATTGATGTTGAACTATATTAATGTCCAATGGTTATAAATTCTGGTTTTTTGCTGTTGTTTGTGGAAGTGTGTGTGTGTGTGTGTGTGTGTGTGTGTATGTGTGTGTGGTGCATGTGCACACGCATGCATGTCTTTCTCTTCTAATAATTTTAATTCCATAAAATTATTTATTTTTGTGTTTTCTTGAGTGTAGTTAGCTTCATTGGGTTGTAGCTTTTAATATCCTTTCTTTGTTCTAACATTTAGTGTTTTGATTATTTTATTATGTGGTTGAAGAATTTTCTTTTCTGGTCCAGTCTGTTTGGTGTTCTGTAAGATTCTTGTAGGTGTATAGGCATCTCTATCTTTAGATTAGAGAAATTTTCTTCTATGATTTTGTTGAAGATGTTTTCTGAACTTTTGAGTGGGAATCTTCTTCTTCTTCAATTCCTATTATTTTTATTATTCATATTGTCCCAAGTTTCCTGAATGTTTTATGTCAGGAACATTTCAGATTTTGCATTTTCTTTGACTGGTGTTATTGATTTCTTCTATAGTATCTTCTATGCCTGAAATTCTGGCTTCCATCTCTTGTATTCTATTGGTTATGTTTATGTCTATAGTTCCTGTTCTTTTTCCTAGGTTTCCCATCTCCAAGATTGCCATCATTTGTGTTTCCTTATTGCTTCTATTTCCATTTTCAGATCTTGGAAAATTTTATTCATATCCTTTACTTGTTTGATTATATTCCTGTTTTTCTTTATATTTATTAGCTTCCTCTTTTAATGTCACTACCTGCGTGAACTTATTCCTTTTAAGGGTTTTATTCATGTCCTATGTAAAGGCCTCTATCATCTTCATAAGCTTGGATTTAAGATCATCTTCTTTTGTTTCAGTTTCCTTGCGATATCCAGGGCTTGCTATAGGATACCTGGGCTCTGGAGGTGTCGTATTGTCACAGCTCTTGTTGATTTTGTTCTTATGTGGTCCTTTAGGCATCTGATTTTTGCCTGGTATTGGATGGATAATCCTGATGATGGCAGGACTTCTCAGGAAGGCAGGAGGAGTAATGGGCCAGAGAATGAAGGTTGGGGAATATGATGCTGCTGGCTGTGCCTCAGGTAGAACTCACAGGAAAGGGATTGGTGTGGAAATATTCCAAGCTGGTAGCTCTTGGGGCCCCTACAGGCTTCTCTGCTGGCTGTGCTCCTGGCACCAGACTGGGAGGGGGTTGGTGGGTCATTAATATATTGAACCTAGCTATTCTTGGGGCCCTGCAGGCCTCCAAAGGGAAGCAGGATGCTTTGGAAGACCCCAGAAGGCTCCTAGGGATTGAAGGGTATACCCAGTGCCAGTTAATGGAGGTCAGGGGACTGGGCACAACTCACCTCTGCTGGCTGTATTCCAGCAGACTAGACTACAAGGGGATTGGTGGGGCAGGTATCTAAACTGTTTATTGTTGGGGCCCTGCATACCTACCCAGGGAAGCAGAATACTATTGGAGTCCCACAAGGCTCCTTCAGACCCAAGTCCGTTGTTTCAACAGTTGCTACTATGTCAGAACAATTTAAAAATTGAAGAATGATCCAACAGCCATTTCTCCCTCGACCCAGTGGTTCTAACATCATCATTTACAATTTCTTCAAAATTTAAAACATGTTGATTGAGCAGACATTGGGAAAAAGACTATTACATTTCCATGCCCTACACTAAGTGACAAAGTCAACGAAGCCAAGCATTCAGCTCAGTTATATTTTTTGCTGTACCTGGACTTCACACTTTCTCATATTCTCAACTACTACTTTTCCACACTATTCAGTCACTGTGCGTAGGCACAATAATTAGCTGGTAAGTACAATGGGTTCAAATATTTGTAATGAGATAGGTATTGTACCACTTGTGCTGGAGCTGAATGGTGTCATTATCAAGTAGCACCTGCAAAGAATTGAGATAGGAAAGACTTTCTAGAATAACTATATGCTAAGAGAGAACTGTACTATCTATAAACATGAGACCTTGTAGAAAGTGCAAATGCAGAAGAGAATTCTACCCAACCTGATCCAGATTACTTTTGAAAATTTGATCCACAGCAATTAGTCTAAGTAAAAAAATCTAGGATCACTAAGGAATTAGAGACAATAGGCATAACCCAAGACAAAACCAGGAAGTTGCATGACTACCATCAAAGCTGTTCTCTTTAGGCAAAAGTGAAGGCCTCTCTCTCTACCCCCCCTCTTTCTGTGTGTGTGTGTGTGTGTGTGTGTGTGTGTGTGTGTGTGTGTGTGTATGTGTGTGTGTTTTGTGTGTTCACCGGCATGCATTTTTGTACTTACATTTTGTTACTAACATTGAATGAACCACAGTTTCACAATTCTGAAGCAATATTGTCAAGGGCATATTAAAACCAAGAAAAAGCAGATTGATAGTATTTAGCAGACATTTATTTACATGATGTATGAATTGGATAAACAGCTTCCATGCTCTGACCCTCATTATTCATATTGATGTAATGAAACTCTTGTAGTATACATGCTAGTAAGTCTTCATCATCAATTTGATACAACCTACTGTCTCAGGGAACCTGGAAACTCACCTGAGGTATTGCCTCTAACACACTGGCCTGTGTGCATGTCTCTGGGTCATTTTCTTGATTGCTAATTGGTGTAGTTGTACCCAGCCCATTGTGGATGTTACCATCTGTAGGCAGGTGGGCCCAGATTATACAAGAAAGGTAGCTGAGCAAGATAGAAGGAGCAAACCAGTCAGCAGCAGCCCCTCCTCACAGTTTCTGCTCCAGAATCCTGCCTTTGTTTCTCTCAATAGTGGATCACAATCTATAAGCCAAATAGACCTTTTCCTCCCAGAGCTGCTTTCATGTCAACAGAAAAGAAATCTAGGTTAATATATAAATGAAATGTAAATGAAGGAAATGATATGTTTGAAGGAGTCGTGAAATCTAAAAAGCCTTTGATAAGCAGTGTAGATTCTTGCTCTCCATCTAAACCAGCACACTCAGGCATATCACCCATCACAGCCTGGCAATTTCTTTTCCTGCTGATCACAGGACACTCTTGTGTCTCCAGACACCATCACCCTCTCAGAGACCTAAGATTCAGCACAGCTTCCTCCCTTTGTTGAGACCACTTTCACCCTGTAATTCACTAAACTCATATGGACATTCTCTCTTTGCTCCTTTGAGGTAGAAAATGAGAAGTTGTAATCTAGCTGATCAACACTGAAAGTTGTTACTACTTTATTTTATAGGACATGTTATCATTGAAGTCAGGCATGTATAGTATATATCCTCTGCTTCTCACAATTAGATCATGAAAGGCTCTGGTCCCTAAGGACAGGATAGGTGTATTCATTCTTTCCTCATCCTGGTTACACATACTTATATGATAATTTAGGTTTTTTTAATTTTTAATATTTTTATTATATATTTTCCTCAATTACATTTCTAATGCTATCCCAAAAGTCCCCCATAGCGCCCCCCACTTCCCTACCCACCCATTCCCATTCTTTTGGCCCTGGCATTCCCCTATATTGGGGCATATAAAGTTTGCAAGTCCAGTGGGCCTCTCTTTCCAGTGATGGCCGACTAGGCCATCTTTTGATACATATGCAGCTAGAGACAAGAGCTCCGGGGTACTGAGGTCTACTTAAATATGATAATCTCTTCCCTCCCCCCTAAACAGTCAACATTTGGAGGCATTAAGGATTACTTATTTGGGCACAGTAAGAAATGCTGCCATTGCTTTGAGCCTGAATAACATGACCCTCTCAGCCTTTAGGGGGAAACACTTTGTTAAGGTGATTCTGCATTCCTTAAATTTTTCATTTTGAATTTGACTCTTGTTCTTTGCCCTATCTTGAAGACGCAAAGGGAAAGAGTGTAAACGATGGACAATGTGGATTCAGTTGGCCTTATGTGGGCCTGGGTACCAGAGGTTTTCCACAGAGATCTCGGTCCAGGCCGGGTGGGAAGGCCCCAGCCAAGGGAAGTGAATGCAGGCAGGGAGATGAAGTCTCTGCCACGCCTTCCAGGTCACTAGGTAACTCAGAGCCTCTCTGAACTTAGTGGGGTCAGGCTGGGCTAATGAAAAGCCAACAATCCAGTGAGGAGTGTGGTTCTTTGGGAAAGAAGATCTCTTCCCCAGTATTACATACAGCTCTTGGAACAAAAGACTCAGACAAAGGAATAGTTCTCACATACCTTTAATTCCCTGCATGGCTTTATATACAGTTCTGGGGGTGATTCAGGGTTTGACATCAGGCACCTCTCATTGGCTTGGACTGAGAGTTTGGGGGAAACCTTATTTGCATGTGGGAAGGCTTGGTGCTATTCCTAAGTGGCTGATAGCCACACCTCTCCTGTGGGGGTTGTGGGGGTGGTAACTCTTTACAGGAGCCAGGGTCCAGGAGACATGAGAGAACTCCTTTTGTCCCATGTAAGTAAATTATCACTACTGGGTCCAATGGTTCAAGATCTAGCCTCGACTGGAAACCAGGCTGTCTTCGAGTAGCCCATTGCCCCACAGTCTTAGACCCAGTGTCTATCATCACTTCTAAAGAAATCCTTATTGTTGGACCCACATGGCAACAGCTCTGTCGAGCATCTCTCAACTCCCAATTCAGAACTCCTACCAACAGCCCTCCTAGCAGAGTTTACTCTGTCTGCAGGGCAGCCGGCTTGCTATGCTTGGGTGTTGCAATGATTTGTGTGCACACATCCCTCCTCCCATAGTTGAAATTCCCAACAGAATTTCTATTCTCTATACATCTTCCTCTGCTCCCAGAGCTGTACCTAGATAATAATAGGCTCTCAATAAAAGCAGTGAAGGAACATTAATTTAACATCACTTGAATGCACCTTGCATTTATTCCCTGAGGGGCGAATGCACACCTGCCATTTGTATAAGTTTATCTCTCTAGAGAAAGAAAGGGGGGAAAAGCCCAGCAAAACCTTATCAGAATTATTGATCTAGCATTAAAACCCCTCAAACTATTGCAGCATTTCTTTTCTATCTTCACTGAGAACCTTTCATAACATCTATGGAGTTTATTCAGCTTTGAAAGGTTATGTACTGCTCTCAGTCCTGCTTGTCTTTCAAGAGTTACCCAGTGTCACTACAGATTTGTGGGGAGACTGCTCTCCCTTCTACTAACTGGCTTGGTAAACAGTCTTCAAAGCATGCATATCTGTAGTGCCCATTGAGCAGAGTGAGCAGGCACTCAGCGGTGGTACTTTTGGACAGTCCAAGACCTGTGATTTGTAGCACTGAATAAGGACCTTAACCTCTCCAATCCCAACGATCCAGATCACTGTCAGGAAAACCATCCTGGCATTGAACTGTTCTGATGGATATCAGATAGACTCAGAACTTTCTATGCAGTTAAAACAGCCAGAGGTTGAGATAATGCCTCTGTAGGTAAACCATGTGGCTCACAAGCTTGTGAACCATAGTTCAAATCCTCAGAGCTACATACATGCTAGATGCACAGCACAAGCATATGCAATCCCAGTGCACCTATGGGAACATGGGAGGTAGAGACAAAAGAACCCCAGGAGCTCACAGGCCAGCTAGCCCAGCATGCATAACAGCAAACAAGAGACCCTGTCTCAGTGAAAGTGAAAGGCTGTTCTTGATCCTCCATACTCATGCCATGGCATTCACGCAGATGCGATCATATATTCAAATACTAGAAATAAATAAATAAGCAACCACCATGTGAGGCTAGAGCTGATATTATCCATAGGTGGCTGATAAGGACACTGAAGCACTGGTTCCATAAAGACTCAGCAAAACGTAGCAGTCCTGGGTTCGGATCCCTAAACCAGCCCACTGCTCTCAATCAGAGTTCATGGCTCTAGGAGTAGACAAAAGGGCCCACCATCAACAACCTTAAGGAATTATTCAAACCTCAAATGTCCCTAATTTAAGAGCACGAGAAAGTAGCCTTATTTTGAGACTTCTGAAGTTTTAAGTTGGAATGAAATTATACTTAATGAAATACTCCTATCTTTGTGTTACATCTTAGTGAGTTTTGATCAGTATAGACGACCATACAATGTATGTTCACCGCAAGAGATGGAAGATACTGATCATTGCTAGAAAGTCCTCTGAACCCATTCCAAGTCAGTTCCACACCTCCAGGAAATTATTTTGTTTCACCATAGATTAATTATTTGTTTTGTGTTTTTACTTTGAACTCAAACCAATTATTTCCAACTCTCACCCCTTGAATGGTGAGAAAATTCATCTCAATCAATGGAGGATTTTCTCACTTGTCTTCTTTGGGTCTTCCGTTATTTGTTGCCTTTAAAATAATTGGAATGATCCATGTGTATGGATGTCCCTGTATGTGTACATGTATATTCCATCACAGACACATACACACACACACACAAAAATAAACAAACTTCTGGAGGGGACAATGTGATAATACCATGAAAATAAGATTCAGACACATTTTCAATCAATAAAAATGATCAGACACCACAATTAACTGTTTAATTAGCACATTTCACCTATATGATATGCCTGCCCAAGCAACAGTGATTGGTGGTGCACACAAGGAAACAAGAATCTCGAGAGAAATGTCTAACACACAGTCATTTTCTACCTAGGGACCAGAGCTATGCTTCATGGATGTTATCTTACTGCCTAAAATCTTATGAGAAATTCCATTGTTTTCTCTTTAGTAATTTCTCTTTAATGATGCAAATGCATGGATACAGTGTAATCCTTTGATACATGTTTAGTACATATAATGATCAAATCCAAATCATTACTGTTTTAAGGAAATCACCATGTTTTAAGTTGAAAAGTTTTGAGCAGTATAAACATTGTGCTTACTTGTGGGTGTGATGACTAAGCACACATAAAGGATGCTTGGGTCAGGGCCATGACTACTCCTCCTTAACATTAATTTTCTTAAAAATAGGTTTCACAATTTTAATTCATTTTTGAGTGAACTTAACTGCCAAACAAAGTTCTTATATCTAACTTACTTATCAATCTAATAAACAGATGTAATATTTTCAATTTACCTGAGGATGAGAAAAATACATTCTGACAAAATATACCATGAAACAAATAATTGCTATTTATAAACTACTTTATACTTTTTTAATTGTTGCTTTTAAGTTTCTCTCTTCTAGTTATTTATAAAAATATAGGTTACTATGAAATATAGCCCCCACAGTTCCATAGGATGCTAGAACTTAGACTTCCGACTTCTTGTTACCTCACTTAACTCTATCCCTGTTTCCTCCACACTGATCTCAGTCTCTTGTGATATGTGTGTTGGGGTCCAGCTGTGGTTCTGCATCCTGCCTTTCTTCCTTTGGGGTCTCCAGGCACCACTGCACACCAAGCTGGAAGGATGAAACAGGTCTCTTAAATGATCTTAACTTCTGCACATATGCTTTATTTGGGTGGGCAAGGGCGATATATGAACGATGGAGAGTGGGAAGGAATTTTCACAGTGATTGTAAAGTCATTGACTGTGAATACCTCATTTGTATGGACAGGCATTCCAGGAATCCAAGGTACTTTCTGGGTAGATTCTTATCAGGAAAGAGGAAGTTGAAGTTGTAGGTCTGCCAAGGATTATTCAATCTTTCCCAAGTAGAGAATGTGGGGTGTCAGGCTCCATTTTCTCTTGCACTTAGAAGCAAACCAGTAGCCAACATCAAAATAAATGGTGAGAAGCTTGAAGCAATCCCACTGAAATCAGGGACTAGACAAGGCTGTCCAGTCTCCTCATACCTATTCAACATTGTACTTGAAGTCCTAGCCAGAGCAATTCGACAACAAAAGGAGATCAAGGGGATACAAATTGGAAAAGATGAAGTCAAAATATCACTTTTTGCAGATGATATGATAGTATATATGTGACCCTAAAAATTCCACCAGAGAACTCCTAAACCTGATAAACAGCTTCGGTGAAGTAGCTGGATATAAACTTAACTCAAACAAGTCAATGGCCTTTCTCTACACAAAGAATAAACATGCTGAGAAAGAAATTAGGGAAACAACACCCTTCTCAATAGTCACGAATAATATAAAATATCTTGGCGTGACTCTAACTAAGGAAGTGAAAGATCTCTATGATAATAACTTCAAGTCTCTGAAGAATTAAATTAAAGAAGATCTCAGAAGATGGAAAGATCTCCCATGCTCATGGATTGGCAGGATCAACATTGTAAAAATGGCTATCTTGCCAAAAGCAATTTACAGATTCAATGCAATCCCCATCAAAATTCCAACTCAATTCTCCAAGGAATTAGAAAGAGAAATCTGCAAATCCATCTGGAATAACAAAAAACCTAGGATAGCAAAAACTCTTCTCAAGGATAAAAGAACCTCTGGTGGAATCACCATGCCTGACCTAAAGCTTTACTACAGAGCAATAGTGAAAAAAAAAAAAAAAAACTGCATGGCACTGGTATAGCAACAGACAAGTAGACCAATGGAATAGAATTGAAGACCCAGAAATGAATCCACACACCTATGGTCACTTGATCTTTGACAAGGGAGCTAAAGCCATCCAGTGCAAAAAAAGACAGCATTTTCAACAAATGGTGCTGGCACAACTGGTGGTTATCATGTAGAAGAATGTGAATCGATCCATTCCTATCTCCTTGTACTAAGGTCAAATCTAAGTGGATCAAGTGGATCACTTCACATAAAACCAGAGACACTGAAACTTATAGAGGAGAAAGTGGGGTAAAGCCTTGAAGATATGGGCACAGGGGAAAGATTCCTGAATAGAACAGCAATGGCTTGTGCTGTAAGATTGAGAATTTACAAATGGGACCTCATGAAACTGCAAAGCTTCTGCAAGGCCAAAGACACTGTCAATAAGACAAAAAGACCACCAACAGATTGGGAAAGGATCTTTACCTATAGTAACTCAGATAGGGGACTAATATCCAATATATATAAAGAACTCAAGAAGGTAGACTCCAGAAAATCAAATAACCCCATTAAAAAATAGGGCTCAGAACTGAACAAAGAATTCTCACCTGAGGAATACCGAATGGCAGAGAAGCACCTGAAAAAATGTTCAACATCCTTAATCATCAGGGAAATGCAAATCAAAACAACCCTGAGATTCCACCTCACACCAGTGAGAATGGCTAAGATCAAAAATTCAAGTGACAGCAGATGCTGGCGAGGATGTGGAGAAAGAGGAACACTCCTCCATTGTTGGTGGGATTGCAAGCTTGTACAACCACTCTGGAAATCAGTCTGGCAATTCCTTAGAAAATTGGACATAGTACT
Organism: Mus caroli; assembly: GCF_978045245.1. Lineage (NCBI taxonomy): Eukaryota > Metazoa > Chordata > Mammalia > Rodentia > Muridae > Mus > Mus caroli. The sequence goes on along the minus strand of NW_028227271.1, from coordinate 36,238,832 downwards.
ACCTGAGGATCCACCAATACCTCTCCTGGGCATATATCCAGAAGATGTCCCAACAGGTAAAAAAAACACATGCTCCACTATGTTCATAGCAGCCCTATTTATAATAGCCAGAAGCTGGAAAGAACCCAGATGCCCCTCAACAGAGGAATGGATACAGAAAATGTGGTACATTTACACAATGGAGTACTACTCAGCTATTAAAAAGAATGAATTTATGAAATTCATAGCCAATGGATGGACCTGGAGGGCATCATCCTGAGTGAGGTAACACAATCACAAAGGGACTCACACAATATGTACACACTGATAAGTGGATATTAGCCCAAAACTTAGGATACCCAAGATATAAGATACAGTTTGCTAAACACATGAAACTCAAGAAGAATGAAGACTGATGTGTGGACACTATGCCCCTCCTTAGAATTGGGAACAGAACACCCATGGAAGGAGTTATAGAGACAACGTTTGGAGCTGTGATGAAAGGATGGACTATCTAGAGACTGCCATATCCAGAGATCCATCCCATGATCAGCATCCAAACGCTGACACCATTGCATTCACTAGCAAGATTTTGCTGAAAGGACCCAGATATAGCTGTCTCTTGTGAGACTATGCCGGGGCCTGGCAAACACAGAAGTGGATGCTCACAGTCAGCTGGTGAATGGATCACAGGGCCCCCAATGGAGGAGCTGGAGAAAGTACCCAAGGAGCTGATGGGATCCGCAACCATATGGGTGGAACAACATTATGAACTAACCAGTACCCTCGAGCTCTTGACTCTAGCTGCATATGTATCAAAAGATGGCCTAGTCGGCCATCACTGGAAAGAGAGGCCCATTGGACATTCAAACTTTATATGCCCCAGTACAGGGGAATGCCAAGGCTAAAAAAATTGGGAATGGGTGGGTAGGGAAGTGGGGGGGAGGGTATGGGGGACTTTTGGGATAGCATTAGAAATGTAATTGAGGAAAAGATGTAATAAAAAATATAAAAAACAAAACAAAACAAAAAAAACAAGTGTTATCTAGACATGGTAAATTGTGACCTTAATTAGCAGAGTTTCCCCACAGTCTCTATTAATCACTATTGCACAGCCTGGTTGATCATTTCTTTTCTTATTTTAAAAATTGAAAATAGATTTTTTCATATACTATATTCTGATTACAGTTTCTGCTCACTCAACTTCTCCCATATCTTTCCTATTATTCTCCTGCCAAAATCATCTCTCTCTCTCTCTCTCTCTCTCTCTCTCTCTCTCTCTCTCTCTCTCTCTCTCTCTCATTAGAAAATAAGCAGGTATCTTTTTTTCATGGTTTTAGAGCTTTATTGTAGGAAAGCAGAGAGAGAGAAAAAAGGTAAAGAAGTAGAGGCTAACCATGTGGAGAGAAGAGAGAAGGGAGGGGGAGAGAGGGAGAAAGAGGGCTAGAGCGAAAAGATAAACAGGTATCTATAATAATAATAATAATATAAAAATAAACTAGAATGGGATAAAACAAACAGAAGAAAACGAGTCAAAGAAAAAGCACAAGAAACACATATAGACACAAGGAATCACAGATTCAAACAAACAGAAATCCATAAAGACACAAAACTGGAAACCATAAGAAGACTCCAAGACTGATGTTTTTTTGTTTTTTGTTTTTTGTTTTTTGTTTTTTTTTCTGTTGTCCATCTACTACTGAGCATAGACTGCCCTTAAGAGTGATTTTTCTATCCAATAATGTTCCATTGGGGAAATCTAAGTTTTCCATCATGGGTGATTGTACATTAGAGATAACTTCTGGGTTAGAAATGAAGAGTTTTGTCCACTTCCCCTCTCACTGCTGGGGCTCTATTTGATTTATACTTTTGCTAGCCCTGTGTGTATTGCCACAGTCTCTGTGAGTTTATGTGTGTTGGTCCTGCTCTGTTTAGAAGGACTGGCTTTCCTGGTGTCTTTTTTTTATTAGATATTTTCTTCATTTACATTTCAAATGCTATCCCAAAAGTCCCCTATACACTCTCCTGCTCCCCAACCCACCCCTCCTGCTTCCTGGCCCCTGCATTCCCCTGTACTGGGGCATATAATCTTTGCAAGACCAAGGGCCTCTCATCCCATTGATGGCTGACTAGGCCATCCTCTTCTACATATGCAATTAGAGACACAAGCTCTGGGGGGTTGGGGGGTACTGGTTGGTTTATTTTGTTGTTCCTCTTATAGGGTTGCAGACCCCTTTAGTTCCTTGGGTACTTTCTCTAGCTCCTTCATTGGGGGCCCTTTGTTCCATCCAATAGATGACTGTGAGTATCCACTTCTGTATTTGCCAGGCACTGGCATAGCCTCCCAAGAGATAGCTATATCCTGGTATCTTCTATCCTATCTGGCTCGTAGTACCTTTCCACCTCCTCTTCCAAAAGTTTCCCTGAACCCTGCAAGAAAGGATTCTGGTGGAGACATCCCATTTGTTTCAAAGTTTCAAAGTGTTTCAAAGTTTCTCACTCTGCACAGTGTCCAGTAGGAAAGTTCTATAATGATGACTGAGTAAGACACTGATCTATAAATATAGTAGAATGTCATTAAGACTCATTTGATTGTTACATTCCTTTAGCAGAACAGTAGTATTTGGTTTTTCCTAGGTCCTACCCAAGCTAGTCTGAGGTTCTTGGTCACCCAAGCAGTATAAGGTATTGGCTTTATCTCATAGGGTGGATTGTAAATCAAACAAACATTGGTTGATTTGGTTTCTTCTATAAGTTCTGTACCCATATTGCACCAGATTATCTTGCAGACTGATCACCATAATAGATTTAAAGGTTTGTAGCTGGTTTGGTGTTTACCTTTTTCCTTTAGTAGCATTCAGAGTAGCTTCCATCCCCATGAACACTAGTTAGTAGGGTGAAGGCTCTAAGCATCTGCTAAACTTTTTCATGTTCAATGAATTGTGTAGGTGTTGTCTCAAGCAATAGGACCCTAACATCAGTTTGAAGAGAACAACCAATAGCCTTGGAAATAGCCTGGGTTGTTTGGGAGTGCTCATAGGCCTCCTTTGGCCAACAACTCCATTCAATCTACTCCATTCTGGAGGTTTCATTTGATGACAAGAAATGTCAAGTTGGGGTTTTGTCTCCCCAGTTATTTCCTGATCCCATTTAGATTTCTTTCATGTATTATATATTTTAAGAATCTTCTGCATTAATAGGTTTGCATATGAACTGTCAAATGACCATTAGGTTTAGTTGTTCCTTCCTACATTCATTCTCTCTCTCTCTCTCTCTCTCTCTCTCTCTCTCTCTCTCTCTCTCTCTCTCTCTCTCTCTCTCTCTCTCTCCCTCTCCCCACCCTTCCACTACTTGCTGCCTGAGGATCAAGAGGTAAAGCACTTAGATACTTCTCCAGCACCATGACTGTATTCCACCCTGATGATAATGTACTACATCTCTGAAACTGCAAGTAACCCCCAATTAATTGCTTTCCTTTATAAGAGCTGTATGGGTCACGATGTCTCTTCACAACAATGGAGCTCTAACATTCTGTACCTTACATCTCTGGGTTTAGCAATTGTACCATGCTTATTGAAGACTTATAGATAACACTGACATACTAGTGAATATATACTATTTTTGTCTTTTGCATTCTGGGTTACTTCACCTGGGATGATGTTTTTCTAGCTCCATTCATTCACTTCCCAACATTCCATGATGTAAGTGTACGATAGACATTTTCTTTATCTGTTCTTCTGTTGACAGTTATCTAGGGTGTTTCCAATGTCTGGCTCTGGAAAGAGTAGCAATGAACATGGTTGGTCAAGTGTCTCAGTAGAAGAATGTGGCATCCTTTGGGTATATGCCCAAGAGTGGTACAGCTAGATCTTGAAGTAGATCAACTCCCAGCTTCTCCAGGAACTTCCACAATAATTTCCACAGTGTCTGTATGAGTTTTTCATTCTCACCAAGAATGAACGTTTCCCTTATTCCACATCCTTTCTAGCATGAGCTGTCATGTGTTTTATTGATCTTAGCCATTCTGACAGATATTAGGGGAAATCTCAAAGTATTTTTGATTTGCATTTCCCAAAGGACTAAGAATATTGAAGAGCTCTTTAAGTGTTTCTCAGTCATTTGAGTTTCCTCTTTTGAGAATTCTCTGAATAGATCTGTACCCCCATTTAAAAATTTTCTCAATGTGCAGTATTTTCATAAGTTATAGATTGCATATATTAGCACTTTATGGGATGTGTAGTTGCCAAAAATCTTTTCTCATTCTGAAGGCTGCCCTTTTGCCTAAATGGTGATTTCATTTTCCATACAGAAGCTTTCAGGTTCATGAGGTTCTAGTTATCAATTGTTGTTCTTTGCATCTGTACTATGTTTTCTTTTCAGAAAGTCATTTCATATGCCAGTGAATCTATCAGATTCAGTGAAGCTGGCCTTGGGTGTTGAGGCCTTTGTTACATTTGGAGTTGAGTTTTGGACACAGGGATAAGTATAGATCTGTTTGCATTCTTCTACATGGAGCCATCCAGTAGAAGACCAATACCATTTGTTGAAGATGCTACCTTTTTGTTCCACTGTACATTTCTTGCTTCTATATAGAAAACTCAGGTGAACATAAATATGTGAATTTCAGTCCAATATTCAATTATATATGGTTGAACTTCAATTAGATAATTCAATTTCATTGATCAGCATGTCTGTTTTGGGTCCCAAACCATGCTGGTTTTATTACTATACATCTGTAGTACAATTTGAGATAAGGGATGATGATACCTACAGCAGTTCTTGTACTATTCAGGATAGTTTTAGCTATCCTGGTTTTCCTGTGTTTCCATATGAAGCTGAATTTCTTTTCCTTTAAAGTTCTGTGAAAATTTGTGTTATAATTTTGATGGGGGTTGCATTGAATCTGATTGCTTTTGGTAAGATGACCATTTTTATTATATTAACTTTACCGATCCATGACCTTTCCATTTTCTATATCTTCTTCAATTTTATTCTTCAAAGTCCTAAAGTTTTTACTATGAGTCTATAACTTGCTTAATTATAGTTACCCCAAGACATTTTTGAGGCTATTGTAGAAGATATTGTTTCCCTGATTTCTTTTTCAGTCCATTTGTCCCATCATCTTTTATTTTGAGTTAAATACGTATTCTGCTACTTTGCTGAAAGTTTTTGTGAAATTATATATATATATATATATATATATATATATACATATATGTGTGTGTGTGTGTGTGTGTGTGTATAATCTGCAACTAAAAATATTTTGACTTCTTTCCTTACTATTTGTATCCCCTTGATCTCTAGTTCTCTTATTGCTAAGACTTCAAGAACTATATTGAATAGGTATAGAGAATGTGGGCAACCTTATTTTGTTCCTAATATTAGTGGAATTGTTTTGAGATCCTTTCCATTTAATTTGGTGTTGGTTATAGGACTGACATAAACTGCCTTTATTATATTGAGGCAAGTACCTTGCATCCCTAATCTCTCTAGGGTTTTTCTCATTAAAGGATGTTGGAGTTTGTCAAAGGCCTTTCTGACATCTAATGAGGTGATCATGAAGAGTTTTATTGTCTTTCAGTTTGATTATATGAATTACATTTATTGATTTATGTACATTGAACCATCCTTGCATCTCTGAGATAAAACCTATTTCATTATGGTGGATGATCTTTATGATTGATGTGTTCTTGGATTCAATTTTGCAAGTATGTTATTTATAGTTTTGCATCTATGGTCATAAGGGAAATTGTTCTGTATTTATTGTTGGCTCTTTATGTGGTTTATATATCAGAGAAAATTTGGCATAATAAAAATAATTTGACAAAGTTCCTTCTGTTTCTATTTTGTGTAATAATTTGTGGAGTATTGGCATTAATTCTTTATTGAAAGTCTGGAAGAATTCTGTGCTAAAACCATCTGGCCTGTGCTGATTTCAGGGGTGAGGGGGGGACATAAATACTGCTTCTATTTCACTAGGGAATATAGGTCCATCTAAATTGCTTATATAATCTTGATTTACCTTTGGTAGGCAAAATATGTCAAGAAAATTATAGATTTCTTTTAGATTTTTTCCAATGTGGTGGAGTACAGGTTTTTAAATAAAGTGTTTCTTTATGATTCTCTGGATTTTCTCCATGTCAGTTATTATGTCCTCCCCCACTTTTGATTTCTAATTTTGTTAATTTGAATCTTCTCTCTAAGACTTTTAGTTAATTTAGCTAAGGGTTGGTCAATTTTACTAATTTTTTTTTTAAATCAAGTCTTTCTTTTCACTGATTCTCTGTATTTCTTTTCTCTGACTGGTTGTTTCTACTCTATTGTTTTTAGCAGAGTTTGATTATTTCTTGTTTCTTCTCCTCTTTGGTATGATTTGTTTTGTTGTTCTAGAGTTTTCAAGTATTTTAAATTACTAATCTGATATATCTCATATATTATATATGACATATATGAGTATATATGCACTTAGTGCTGTGAAGTTGCCTTTTAGACTACCTTCATTGTTTCTTATAAGTTTGGGCATTCAATTCTAAAAAGTTTTTTTTTTTTTTTAAAGTTCTGTCTTGACTCATATTTTCATTCAAAAGTGAGTTGTTGGGTTTCCATGAGATTTTAAGCTTTCTCTTGTTTCTCTGAATACCCAGATTTAATTTGTGGTGGTCATATAGGAATCAGGATATTATTTCAATTTTTATGTATCTGTTGAGAACTACTTTGTATCCATGTATATGGTCAGTTTTGCAGAAAGTCCTTTAAGGTACTGAGAAGAAGGTATATTCTTTTGTGAATCGGTAAAATGTTTCATAAATATCTGTTAGGTCTATTTGGCTGATGATACCAGTTAGCTCCAGCATTCCTCTGTTTAGTTATTATTTGGATTATCTATTAGAAAGAATGGAATGTTGAACTCACTCACTAAAAATGCATGAGAGTCAATGTGTGATTTAAGTGTTTCTTCTATGAACTTGGGTGCCCTTGTGTTTTATGCATAGATGTTAAGGATTACAATGTTCACTTGGTTGGGTTTTCCTCTGATAAGTTTCTTGTGTCCTTCCCTGTGACTTCTGATTAGTTTGGGTTGAAGTTTATTTTATCAAATTTTAAAATGGATATGCTAGTTTACTTCTTATGTCCATTTTCTTAGAATATCTTTTTCCATCTTTGTAGCCTGAATTGATATCCATCCTTGATGTTAAGATGTTTCTTGGATATAGTAAAAGGATGAATCCCGTTTTCAATTCCAATCACTAGTCTATGTTTTTTTTTTTTAATTAGGGAACTGAAACCATATATATTGAAAGTTTTCACTGAGCTGCTTGCTGATTCCCAAATCTGTTGTGTTGGTATAGACATATTGCCCCTCTTTTGATCTGCTGGCCTGCTTTTCTTCTGTGTTTTCTTCTGTGTGGTTTACCTCTCCAGGTTGAGAATTTCTTTCTAGCACCTCTGTAGGTATGAATTGGTAGGTAGATACTGCTTAACTTTTAATTCATCATGGAATATTTTTCTTTCTCTGTAACTGCTGGCTTTTCCACCCATGTCCCAGTTCCTGAAATAATGGTTCTGAGAATGTCTCTTTATGAATAAATGACTAGTCCATAAGCTAAGGCTTGTTCCCTGACTAGTTCATAACTTAACTATCCCTCTAATCTCATCTAAGTCTGCCATAAGCTTAATTACCTCTCCTCAGTTTCATGTAATCATGGTCCTCAGATTTGGGGTGAATCTGTTCCTGCACCTGACTCTATCCCAGAGTTCTTCTCTCCCTACTTGAGCTTGTACCTCCTATTTCCTACCTCAGCTAATCTGCCATTAGCTTTTATTGATAGGTGATGCTTGCATATAGAACAAAAGAGATTCTCTCTACATTTCATTATATATTGTAACTGAAAGTTTTGCTAGGTATTTAGGCTGGGATGGCATCCATGATCACTTTAAGAGTTTCTAGAGCATCTCCTCAGGCCCTTCTGATTTCAGAATCTTCACCGAGAAGTCAGGTGTTATTCTAATTGGATGAACTTCACATGATACTTGGTCGTGTTCCCATGCAGCTTTTAATATTCTTTGATCTGTACTTTTCCTGTTTCGATTACATGTGCTGAGGGAAATTTTCTTGTTCCTTGTATTTGGTATTCTGCATGCTTTTTTGTACCTAGATAGATACCTCTTTCTTTCAGTTAGGGAAATTTTCTTCTATGATTTTATCAAAAATATTTTCTATACCTTACTGTCCAGGATTTCTTCTACTTCCTCTCAATCTATTATTCATAGATTTGAATCTTTTCACAGTGTCCCAGATTTTCTGGATGTTTTCTGCCTGAATTTGTTAAGATTTAACAATTTTTTTTATTGAGGTATCCATTTTTTCCTATATTTTCTTCAATGGCAGACATTCTTTCTTCCATTTCTTGTATTCCGTTCTTGAGGGTTACTTCTAAAGTGTTTGTTTGACTTCCTAAATCTTTTATTTCCAGTTTACTCATGCCTGGGTTTTCTTTAGTGATTCTATTTCTATGTTCATGTCTTAAACTGTTTTCTTCATTTGCTTCCACTGTTGGTTTCTTTTTTGCAGATTTTTTTTAATAGGTTTCTTCATATCTTTGTAAGGCCTTTAAGGAAAATGGTAATGATAGCCATTTTGAAGTCTTTGTCTTATGCTTCAGTGACATTGTATTTCTCAGGCCTTACTGTAATGTTGTTGAGTTCTGGTCGAAACAAATTTTCTGGTTATTATTGATTGTGGTTTCACACTGGATATGTATAGGCATCTGGGTTTGGACTGATTGTGATTCTAAGTGGTTATATCACATCTTGTCTTTGTTAGGTAGGTGCTCCATTTCTTAGTTCCTACTACCCTGTCTGCTTCTTAAGAGAGTGTGATGACTGTGGGTGACCTGAATGCTTTTGAGTCTCTGCCAGGTGTGGTGACTGTGGACTCTTGGAAGAATGTGTTTCCAGGAGCTTACAGAAGGAATGAGGATGCCTGAAAGGATTCAAAAGAGGAAGAAAGTTGGGTTTGTCTGGAGGAACTGTTGAGTTGCCAGGCAATGACAGCAGAGAGTGAAGACATGCCCCTGCATTTAGACTACTACAGGGCAAGGGATAAGACTAGAGAGCTGGAATTAAGAGCAGGATGGATGGTGGAAATCAGCTATCTGACTCCCTGGCAGGCCTGGCCAGCAGATTTCCTGGTAGAGCGGGCCTCACCTGTTGGCAGCTGATACAAAGTAATAGAGTAAGGAAGAAAGAATGCTTCCTGAAATGATTCTTGGAGTCCTCAGGCAATGGAGACAGAGAAGAAAGACAGAATCCTCAGGTGGTCTCCTACAAGGCTGAGGTTGAGAGTGGGGAACTGGAAATCAAGAACAAGAAGAAGAGTGAAGATCACCTGATTCCCAGGTGATTCTCAGGCCAGTGTGACTGCTGGGTTGGTTCTGCTGGTTGACTTTTTTAAGACCACATATGAACAAACCCAGGTAGAATATTCCTTTATATGTCTGATTTATTTCACTTAATATAATGTTCCCAAGTTCATATTTATACATGTCTATTATTATACAAAGATAATAGTAGACCAGATTTTATATAGCTTAATAATATTCCATGTTGTATTTGCTCACTCATCCCTTGATGGGTTTATTCCATCTTAGATATTATAACACTACAAAAATGAATATGAGCATGTGTTTATTTTTCTTTTGGTAAGTGGTCATTTCCTGTGGATAATTTGGAAGAAATACATTGTGTGTGTGTACATGTGTGTGTGTGTATCTGTTTAGAGAGGACTATATTCATCCTTAGAGAAGACTGAATCTTTCTCTATTAACAACCATTAATTCCTTATAGCTCTATATCTAGCAATGGAAACCTATATGATTTTCCCCATCTACATGGAAATGCACACTGGTGTTGGAATTGTTCAGTTCTTGCTGAGGAAACCACACTATTGAGATTTCATGGGCATAGCTTATCTGTCATAGTCAGAAGACACTACCACATGGCAAACTTCTCTGACCCAATGGCTCTAGAATCTTTCTGCCTCTAGCTTCCATAATGTTCCCTGTGCCTTAGGTGTAGGGTTTGTGTTGTTGATATGACTACTGGTGCTGGGCTTTCTATATCAATTGTTCTCTGACTTTTAACCTGGAAAGATCTGTGGAGTCTCCAGGGAATGACTATCATTACAGAAGGGCTGGCCCCTTCAGGTGGTCTGCTACAGGGCTTTCTGTAATGGTCTCTGTCTGTTGCAAGAGAAGCTTCTTAGTGAGGAAAGGTGTTCTTAATCTGTCTGTAAATTGGAAATTTTGCTGTTGGTGTTTTTAAGTTCCTTATCTACTCTAGATCAATATTCTTGTCTCAACAGTTTGCACTTGTCCCCTTCTTTGGTAGAGGTTGACTCTTTCCCATTGATTGTTTCATTTCTGGGCCAATGCATTCTGACTCCATAGAACTTCATTTGTCTGGTTTTGATTTGTTTTCTGCCCTTTGGGTCCTCCCCTGCCACTGGTATCCTCTACTTTTTCAAAGTTCAGATCTTAAACTTCTCATTTTAAACATAACACAACACACACACACAATCAATCAATCAATCAATCAACCAATCAAATGGATTCTGAGAGTTTTACAAGACACTTAGAGGTGAAGATTGAAATGATTACCCTATGTTCTGTGAAATATTAGCAAGTCTTCTCTGTGATCACCAGTCCACACTGGTCTGTTGGAAAACAGATCTCATTTTGTATCCACAGCACTCAAACCTTCTGGGTTGGGGGCTTGTTGAGCTCTCCTAGAGCTCCTGTGAGGCCAAAGAAACTGGTCCCGTCCCTCCATCTACCACCTGATCTGTACCTACTAAATGAGTTTGTTAAAATATTCACAAGCCCCTATGCTTACACAAACCCTACACCATGGAGCCCCCTCTTCATTGAAATAGTCCCCCAAACAAGGTCAGAGACGGAGAAGCTCTGCCAATGAAAGGAGTCCTCCCTCCATAATGCATGGAGCTCACAAGGCTATCTTGTCAATAGTAGACTTCAGACTTAATTAATGGAGCAACATAGAACCACCCCTTCCTTCCCTTCAGTCATAGACAAGTAAGGGCTCCTGATAGCAAAGAGAATGTTTCTCCATGTAACAAAGGCTGAGGAAGGGAAACACTTTACATATGAAAATATCCCAGTACAGAAAAAGATGGTTCCGGTAGGACCATCACACTATTGTTTCTAGCCATAGGACTGTAAGGCTATTGTTTCTACCTGCAATGTATTCATCTTGTTACTACTTTCTACACTGGCATTACTGTCACAATGTTGAGCCAAGGACACTGCTGCTACATTAAACTTGAACCAGAACTTGGCTTTCTTCTAGTTCCATGTGGTCCCCAAGTTGTACTGTGGGAGACTGTGAAGGGCTCATAAAGTTTGGAAATGCTCCATGTATGAATAAAGAGAGTCAGTAAAGACATAGGCAGTGGTGTCTGAAGTGAATCATTAATGATAGCCACCAGCTGTGCTTAAATCCAGCACAAAGACAAACATACTTAAGCAATGAGGGTCAGCTGCTTCTAGTTCTCTGGACAGAGTTGTTCCTGGATCCTTTGGAAGACTTGGCAGTCAACATACTTTCATCCCACTGTCTTAGCTCTTTAAGCCAGGTAATACACAATAGAGGAAGAATCCCAACAAGACAGACTGGACTGTGAACGCTGCAGCCTGGTTTGGGCATTATCTCCAGAGCCAGCTTTACTACATCTTCCACAGAACAGTTACGTGACTTTGAGAGACTCGCCTCTCCTTCCCTCAGTTGAGAGTTCTGGGAATGCCTTTCTCTTTGCCTTTGGTGTTCAGGAAAGAGAATGATCCCCATTCCCTGTCCCACCCTTTTCCCCCACTGAACTACTTGGGTGGTAACAATGACAACATAAAAGTTTTCATCATGCATTTTTGCTTTCTAACTTACCTGGGTGAAGAAATAGCCATTACCATGTACATGACAGCTCTGTAAACCTGAATATTCACTGAGTGTGCTTTTCCCAGGTCTAAGTTGTGTGTGAGAACACTAAGAACCATAGCACATCCACACACCTAAACTCTGCTCACCACTTCCATTTTCACTGATATCTTAGCTGATCTGACTTACATCTTGCCTTGTTGCTTTCTATTGCTCATTATCCCCTCACACTCCAGTAATAATGGGCCCTCCCTTCTGTAATCCTGGCGATGAGTGTCGAGGTAATAAAGATGTAAAGTGTCTGGAACATATTACGTGCTCACTACCTGTTTGCTATAGCAATTGTTAATGGATATTTCACTTCTACAAACCACATAAGTGCCTCTTCTTTAAGTTTCCTAACCTTTAACATGCCATTAAGAAATTGTATGAATTTCATTTGGTTTAAGGTTGGCACTTGGTACACAGTATGCCACTTTGTCCAGTGTGACTTCGTTAAATTTATAAATGCATTTTGATTCTGTCCCATGGGTACACCATGAAATAGCAGAGGAATGTTTTACAAATACTCTGCAGCAAAATGGGTTCCCCAAATTCCTTGAAGCAAGTGTCCTCGTCTAAGATAATTAATATATCATGTGCTCTCCTCCCAGGCTTTAGAAAACATCCTCTCCTCCAGGTATACTTTGCAAATGACATACTGTTCCACAGAACTGTGTCCTAGCTCTTAGAGCCTATTATTTATTATTATATCATATGTATTGATGATTTTGTGTGTGTGTTTTGAAAACACAAATTCAAGCTTTGAAGTTGGACCTATAACTTACAGGTCACATGATCAAAACCCCTAATGCTCTCCTAAGGTAAAAGTAGAAAACCTGATCAAAGAATAACAACAAAAATGCAGGCTTGTGTATGCAATCAAATGCTTGATACAAACCCAGGATTTCTGCACACATCTGTTCCTTGTTCTTGGAAGCAGGCTTTGCCTGTGACACAGTCACCTCTACATATGTGTTAAGGTCTACTATGCTCAGCTTATTAAGAAGTACTGATGAGGGAAAAAGTAACTAACTTCACAAACCTGGCCTCCGCACACATACTGTGATACATAGACAGCAGTCACACACAAGCATCATAGACATATACTCTGACATATACTCAGGTGCCTGCACAATATTGATGTGTACATTTATTATTTTTTTAAATACAATGCTTCAAAGAGTAAATCTAAGTTTACAGCTGCCTTTCTGATGGTTACCCATGTTCAAAAGAACACAACTCTCAAGAAAAAAAAAAAATGGTGTCATCTCTGTCCCCATTTTGAAATAAACAATGTGTTCTGCTGGGGTCAACATACAGATTGCCAAATGTGTTAAATGCTTCACTCTGTGTATCTCAAAGCAACAAGAATATCATGGCCATCATTATCATCACTATCTTCATCACAAACAGCAACAGCATCACCCATCTCATGTACTAGGAGAGGAGGAGACTTAGTGGGTTAGGAAGAGTAAAACTTAAGTTTTACTTTTAAGAGGAATAGTAGAGACAAAGAATTTAGATCCTAGAGAATTAAGACATGCGTGTATGTGAAAGTGGTTTAGGAGGTGGATAAAGGAGAAAATGGCAGAGGGAAGTGGAGTACAGCAGTATTAGAGACCTAAACTGGGCTGGAAGGCAATGGTTCCTATGCATCCCAGGCCAGCAAGAAGACATAGTGGTGACTGCAATCCCCTCTACACACCAACTCCATGGGTCTCAGAAATCTGAGAAAGGGAAAAGCCACATGGACTCAGGAACTTAGATTTAAATCTTAAAGGGAAGAATGCCCACAGAAAGTGATAAGCCTATGGGAGGCAGAGGTCTGGGCTCAACACTGAATTGTTTTCATTCTTACTAGGTTCCAATCATGTAGGAAATGTGGGAATCACCAAACATAAACATTCTAAGAATGAAGAAATCAAGGCCTAGCTACAGAATGGTCCTACCTGTCCACTAGCTCACCAATGGGCATGTGTGTTTGACAAAGTAGAGCAAGAAAGATCATTTTGTTTATTATTTATGTTATATTAGCATCGCCATAAGAACAGCTCCATTTTCACGTGTCTGGAAATATAATCCCATTGAGTCAACCCTTAATATCAGCATCCTTTCATGGTTCCTCTGCAGCTGAGAAACCAGGGGTGGAGCAGGGATCAATATATGGACTGCCTCTTTTTTTTTCCCCTCTCCCAACTCCACCTGTTCCCCTGAAATGTTCCAGCATTCAGAAATAATGGAAGATCTTCTTTTTTGAACCTCCCTTTTACTTGTAAATGTCCTGTTAAGGCAAACTTACCAGTGCTCTCTTTCTAATTAGAGGAATTGATAGGGTTCTGACCATTCTTGTCTCACATCACAGAAGATGCCCCGTGTTTTACGTGCATAAATCCAACCTCTTCTAATAGTCCCTTATGACTGGCTTGTGTGGCATTGTGCCTCCCTCCTCCGTTTGAAAGTGGAGGCAATTGACAAGTCTTTTATTTCTCAGAATTGCCTTCAAAGCTGTCCTTCAAAGGTTCTCCTTTTTCTGCCAGGCTGAAGTGCCCAACATGATGAAGCTTACTGTATGAAGGCACCTGTCATCCATAGTTATCAGGACCAATTTTCTTTACCTCTCTGTCTCTTGGTTTCTTTGTTGATAAATAAAACAGACATGGTGATAATAGTCTCTGCCCCAGGGAGTATTGTATAGAATGAGTGAGTAAGTAAATATGTGAAAAACTCCAACATCAGTTTTCTTGTCCACAATTATTAATATTCGCTATTTTTCATTATTGCCCACAGCTGTAGGTCCTTAGCCAGCACCGGAAAGCAGCAGGAAACAATGCAGTTAATATCATGTATCACCCAGATGCCTCCTAGATCAATCATTTCATCTTCTAATGAGTAAACACTGACACAGAAATCAGCATCAGGAGCCAAACCCAAGCCTCCCCCGTGTTTTTGCTCCTCAGCGTCCACAACACTCATTACCTGAATTATATATTTCGAAAGAAGATTGCATTTAGTTTTGCATTTGATTACAGGGTGTCTAATCCTGCTTTCTATAATGGCATGCCAAATATGAGTTTTCTTCTTTCCTAAAAACTAAGACTCAGAGTGAAGAAAGCCCTAATTACCCCACATTCAAAAGAGTACTGGAAACAATTAGCCCTGGCCTCTCCAAGGGCTTACTAGGAGGTATATGTAACTGACCTATAATAGCCTTAGACATCCCAGTTTCCTTCTCATGTTATAAAAAGGACAGATGAATAAAGGAAAAGAAAAGAGTACGTTGCCTTTTATTTAAGACAAAGATAAATTTAAGTGTGTTCAAAATACTACACGGGATAGACTTATGCTTTAAAAATGTTATTCAGATGAAACTCCTCTTTGCCTAGTTTCTGTATATTTTTACTTGCTAACTATGGAAACCCTATTGCTAATAAAGAAGCGTTTTTAAAAAAAATAGTGGACTCTGTCCCTTATGATTTAGCCAGCTGAAACTGTGTCGTATACCCGGTACAGCTCACATATTCCTTAGAGGCTCACATCTCAGGTTCATGGTGGAAAGACCAACAGTACCAAGACAGAATGTGAGTAGAATTGTTTCCCCACTGTGAATGCATGGTCAGTGACAAAATAGAGCCACTCCAGAGAGGATCAAGCAAGATGAGAAGGAAACTGTAAGCACTTGTCTCGTTTCAGGACAAGGCAAATTCTAATCTCCTACCTTGAGTTCACACACACACCTACATTTTCCACATGACTGTGTTGAAGGAATGAAAGTGTGAATCACAATTCTAAGAAGGGGCACAGTGTCCACATTTTGGTCTTCATTCTTCTTGAGTTTCATGCGTTTAGCAAATTGTATCTTATATCTTGGATATCCTAAGTTTTGGGCTAATATCCACTTATCAGTGAATACATATTGTGTGAGTTCCTTTGTGATTGTGTTACCTCACTCAAGATGATGCCCTCCAGGTCCATCCATTTGGCTAGGAATTTCATAAATTCATTCTTTTTAATAGCTGAGTAGTACTCCATTGTGTAGATGTACCATAATTTCTGTATCCATTCCTCTGTTGAGGGACATCTGGGTTCTTTCCAGCTTCTGGCTATTATAAATAGGGCTGCTATGAACATAGTGGAGCATGTGTCCTTCTTACCGGTTGGGACATCTTCTGGATATATGCCCAGGAGAGGTATTGCTGGATCCTCCGGTAGTACTATGTCCAATTTTCTGAGGAACCGCCAGACTGATTTCCAGAGTGGTTGTACAAGCTTGCAATCCCACCAACAATGGAGGAGTGTTCCTCTTTCTCCACATCCTTGCCAGCATCTGCTGTCACCTGAATTTTTGATCTTAGCCATTCTGACTGGTGTGAGGTGGAATCTCAGGGTTGTTTTGAAACTCAAGAAGAATGAAGACCAAAGTGTGGACACTGTGCCCCTTCTTAGAATTGGGAACAAAACACCCATGGAAGGAGTTACAGAGACAAAGCTTGGAGCTGTGATGAAAGGATGGACCATCTAGAGACTGCCGTATCCAGGGATCCATCCCATAATCAGCTTCTAAACGCTGACACCATTGCATACACTAGCAAGATTTTGCTGAAAGGACCCAAAGATAGCTGTCTCTTGTGAGACTATGCAGGGGCCTAGCAAACACAGGAGTGGATGCTCACAGTCAGCTATTGGATGTATCACAGGGCTCCCAATCGAGAAGCTAGAGAAAGTACCCAAGGAGCTAAAGGGATCTGCAACCCTATAGTTGGAACAACATTATGAACTAACCAGTACCCCGGAGCTCTTGTCTCTAGCTGCCTATGTATCGAAAGATGGCCTATTTGGCCATCACTGGAAAGAGAGGCCCATTGGACTTGCAAACTTTATATGCCCCAATATAGGGGAATGCCAGGGCCAAAAGAATGGGAATGGGTGGGTAGGGAAGTGGGGGGCGCTATGGGGGACTTTTGGGATAGCATTGGAAATGTAATTGAGGAAAATATGTAATAAAAAATATTAAAAATTTTAAAAAAAGAAAGTGTGAATCACAAATCATAGTCTCATTTTGTTCAGCTCACAATGCAAAAGTTTAAAATTTCAGATTGAAGTTTTAATATGGAGCCATTTCGAATACCCAATAAAGAGCATAAATTCTTTTTTTCAGCAAGATGGAGAATATGGACTTCATTCTAGTTCTTTCTGAATGCAACCCCAAATCACAGGATGTGTCAGGGAGAGGGAGAGGACAGGGAGGAGGCAGGAAAGAAGAAGGGAAGGAGGTAATGATGATCCTTAAAGATGGAGGGAAAAGCAGACAAGACATGACACTGGGATGTAAGAACAGCACCATGATGTGTTTCCTATTTTATTTGTTTGTTTGGTAGGTAGTAGCTTTTATTTTTCTTTCTTACATATTATATTTCAGATCGAAAGCAGTCAAAAACACTCAGTAAAAACCTTTCCTTTGTAATCGAATGATCCAAAAAAGTAACCCCACCAACAAAGATTAAGTGGGGGAACAAAAATCCATACTTGCCAGGCTACAATGGGGCATCTCCTAATCCCTTTGTTAAACTGTAGTCAGAAATGGCTTAGTGGGGAGCCAGCTTTCACCACAGTTCAGCAACAAAGAGACTTTGCTCTTTTCTTCCCTGCTCACCTCCTCTGATTTTCAGAGGCGACCATATGAGGAGGAAGCTGGGCTTCCACTACCACCATTGGCTACCAACAAGACAACTCCCGTACACCCTACTGTGGTGGTATCAGGGAAGACCCTGAGAACAACATTGTTCATGAGTAAGCGCTCTCCTTAGAGTCAGGAGAGGACAACTAGGAACAGATATAAAGCTGAACCCAGAGTTCCATCATCCACCCTGCAGTAGCAAAGAGCTATCTTCATCAGGGCCAGTAATATGGCTGAGCGAGTAACAAGACTTGTTCATTCTGCCAAATCTGAGAACCTTAATTTGATCCACAAGACCCACAAATAAGGAAAGAACAATTCCGAAAGACTGCTCTCTGACCTTCATAAAGTGCCGTGGTACCTTCCCACATGTTCCGTCCCACTACATACATAAATAAATAAATAAATAAATACAACTTTAAAAAAGAGCTTTCCTTCCCTCGCAAATGTCAGTAAAGATCAAGTGGACCTGTTCAACTTCACCTGCCTTTAATGGGATGGTTCTGTATATCACCCACCAAACTAATTTTGCCAGATGCCAGCTAAAAGAAAAGAAATAGATAACATCATTATAAAATCACCCAATAACATCTAAAGTTGTCTCTGCTTTTATTTCAAAGTGATTTACCACATGAAAAATGAGGAGAGGGGGCTCAAACTAGGTAAAGACATCTAATCTAGTAATAGATGTCATTACTATGATGGTAATAATCTTAACTATAAGCATAAAGCAACCATACACGGCAGTGTTTAATTATTAAGTAAGCACATTTGAAAAATAATAGAAGTTAAATCTCCAGACACAAGTCGGAAGTCTCAGCGACAAACCAGTTTAGAAAGGGGACAAAGCAGAAATTTTAAAACTGAAAAATTTGAAAATAATTAAAGAAAGGTCTCTAAGCAAAAAGTTGGTAATAAAAGAAGGGTTTTGGTAGATCAGAAAGAAGGAAAAAAAAAAAAGAAGTAGTAGCCTCTAGAAAGATAAAGCAGCAAGTGAGCTTCCTTTCTGTTCTTTACTTTTCTAAATTTGATTTAATTAAGCCAAACTTAGAATACTATACAGCATATGTGGAAGAAAAATCTAAAATAATTGCAATTGAGGGAGGGCAGATAAAATGAGTTAACTTGTATACTAGTAAATTTGGAAAAATATGTATATGCAGTATAATACCTAGTACACACATGAATTAGAGATCCAAAAACATTATACATAAACCTTTCCAGCAGTGTGATATGGTATGACTGTAAAGGGGTTACCAACTACTTACTGATTAAAATCATGATCTAATTCACAGGAGGGATTCCATGCCTTTTACTGTAAACCTAGTCAAACCCCCATGAATGAGGAGTGTAGGGAGCGGGTGTGGCAGCAGTCCCAAAGGTGCCAGGGACTGCAGCTAAGTCGTATGACTTGCACCTGACTTCCTCATATAAACCACAAACATCGTGAGAGCTGCGCAGGTGTGCCAGGTTACTGGCGAAGCCATTTTGGTGGAGATATGCCCCTGCTGCCCTGATTAGCTGAAGCTGCGTACCTGGTGAGGTGATGTGGCTGCTGTGAGTGGATGGGAACTGATAGTATATAAGAGTGAGAGGCCCAGGGCTCAGGGTCTTTCGCCTACACAGTCAATGTGCAGCCCAATAAACGTGTGCAGAAGGATCCTATTGTGGTGTCTTTCTTGCTGGTGAGTCAGGCGCCCCACAGAGGAGGTTGTAGGCCCTAGGATAGGGATACTATTTTTATTTGGTAAACTGTATCTTTGTCAAACTGCCTTCTAAATATGGTATATCTTGGTCAGAGAAGTTTCTTTTTAGATCTTACAGACAATCACAGGATAATGAGAGAGAGAATGGTATAAAGAAGTCCACACACACCAAAACTACAAAGCAATGAAGCTCACCACCCAACATGATGAAGAAAATAATAATAATCCTTACCAAAATTTAATTTGGGTTCACCAATCCAAGAGCCAAGGTCATAAAGGACAGCACAATGGTCAGCTACATTGAACAAATCCTTGTGAGCCTCTATGTGATGATACAAATAGAATACTGGAGCAAAGTGAATACAATGTCTAAGGTCATATTTCAGCTTTTCATGGTCTTCTACATACAGTCTAGTGGGAACCAGGCATGATTAATTGTAAGCACTAAATCAGAGAAATCCTGGAGGATACCTTGTGGAAAAGAGGGAACTAGCCCTGCCTTAATGCCGAGTTTTCTTTCTCCCTTATTTCCCAAGGCATATTGTGCATCATTTTTTACCTTCAATTTTAACAAATTGAGAAATAGGCATGAATTGCATTAACTATGAGGAAATTTGACACCTTGGGCATCTGAAATGGCATCATGGAAGAGAAACACCAGCTGTTTATCACACTCCAACTGATAAATTCACCATGCACCCCCTCACCAGAGATTCTCTATGCATAGAACAAGAATTAGATTTGGGAGAGTAGATTTTAAACTGGGTAGATGTTTTTCTGCAGAGATAATCACTACAAACATTCTCTGTGAAAGTCATTTTCCACTTTATTTCCTGCGCCTTGCTTGGCCAAAAAACAAATCTCACCAAAGAACCCTCTGTAGTGGCATCTGTGTGCAATCTGCTGCTGACTCTTTTTTGGTGTCAGCAGCCCACTCAGAATTCATGGGCTCCTCGGAGAGTCACAGGGGAATTCTGCAATAACTGGCATCTCAGACACATTTCTTTCCAGCTCAACTATAAACTCAAACCTTTTCTTAAGCAAGCAACTTGCCAAGTTCTCTTATTTCTTCTAGCAGGACCCCAGTTTAAGTCCCAGCTCTGATGAGCAGTATAGTCATGAGCAAGTTTCCTCAACTCACTGAGCACAGATTTTATATATATATATATACACATATCAGAAGAACATAAGAATGCCTAGGAGTTTGTGGAAATTTCAAAGATAGAGCACTGTCAAAACACCAAGCAGCAGTAGGTGCTCAACAAATGTCTTCAAGAAAATGAACCAAGAAGCTCCATTCCATATAATGAGCCATCTCAATGCTCATAAAGCAATCACCATCCCTACGTGTTCACAACTTTGTACATTGGGATTTCTGGTAGACCTCATAGAGATAGTTCATCTTTTCTCTGTCACAACAGAGCATGGACTGGAGAGACTCAAATATGCAGGTGACTAAAGAGATTATCACGGGTCTTGAGTCCGGGTCCTCATTGTATCCTTCTGGGCTTTTTTGATTCTTTTCTGCATTGTTTTTGGAAGGCCTGATATTTACTATTTACTCACATGTCTGGAGTCACGAGTAGGATGATTAGAATATCTCAGAGAAGCCAGGACATCTGCCTTTCTTCACCCAGTTTCTAGGCTTTTTCACAGCATGTTCTCCATGGTCAGGTTTCTGATACCATGCTTCGTTTTCAACAGAGTGGCTGTTTCCAAAAGGCCTGGCTGTAAGTTGCCAGACTTCTTTTGGTTTGGCCTCAGAATCTCAGAAATAGCTCTTGGCCATGCACGTTACAAGGACCAGCAAAGCTGAAGTAAAGAAAGTTGATGCCACTCATGACTCAGCAAAGCATTCATCTGTCATCTTTCCATACTTTCTTCATTACAGTATCAATATGCTTTCAGGTTAGGTCTTCCTGGCCAAACTGTCTTCTGATTAGCTTTATCCTTTGGCCTTTATTCTAAATTCTTAAATTAATTGCAAATTTTATGTGACACGTTACTCTGAGGTTTTTGCTATGTAATATTATGATATTTGTGTCATGCTATGTTTGGTTTGGTTTATTTTGATTCAATTAAGTTACATTTGGATTGAGATAGCTTCTCCCTCTATAGCTCAGACTGACCTGGAACTCATGATGTTTCCCAGGCTTAACTAAAACACTGAAATCTTGTCTCAGCCACCCAAGTACTAAGATGACAAACATAAATCACCACCCAGGATTCTGGCTCTTCCTTATAGCATTGGCATAAATGGCATAACCATAAAGTATCAACTTGTAGGGATAATCTTTTGGGCACTGTGTAAAAACATCACCTGTCAATACAAAGTGGATGGCCTATTAGCAAAAGGCAAAAAGTGGAAAGTTGGATTTCCAGTAGATATAGGATCCTGGAAAGGAATCAGGGATGGAGAGATTTACCATCTGGAGTTGAAGGAAGTTGGACATATGAAACTGAGGAAGGGTAATCAGCCATGTAGCAGACATAGAATAGTATAAACAGCTTTATTGAACTACAAGCTAATGAGCTAGTCAGGGGACAAACCTAGCTTAAAGCTTAAAGCCACAATTAATAAATAATAAGCCTTGAGTCATTATTTGGGATATGCAATGTAAGTAGAAAAGCATATCAACTGGCAATAAAATGAAGCACAGCAGAAATGCTGACTCAGCAAAGACAGTTTGCTCCCCAGGAAAGCTAGAACCCTGGATCAGTATAGAAGCAACAAAGAGGTTATGTCTCCCAACACAGGCCCAAACAGTCAACTTCCATCAGAGTCTGGATAAGGGTACTAATTGACTAATCCCTGAATGTTCCTAATGTCTATCATTTGTGTCTCTTCCCTCATTCCTGGGCCCTTGAGTACCACAGTAAAATCTGGCTCCCTTCATGAACAGGTCCCAAGGTCTCTTCAGGAAACACTTGCCTAGATTTATTATGTCCCTTCCACACTCCTTTTATTTTTCCCCTAATCATTAATTAGTAAAATGATAATTACTGAGTTCCAACTATAACATAAACTCAGTTTTAGGCACTAAGGTATCAATGATATATGAAATCTTTGCCCTTGTGAAATGCTAACTCTAATGAAATGATATTAGGCAGCATAATAATGAGATTCTTGGGAAAACAATGGAAGGTCAGCCAAGATTAGTCATAATGTAGGTGTACCAACCCACAGTCTGAGGAAAAATTTTTAAAAAATATACGGGAACTAAAGGACTGGAAGATGCATCAGCAGTAAAAGTGCTTGACATGCAAGCATGAGGACTGGAGTTCTGACCTCCAGAAGCCACTTCTTGCTGCCTCTAATCCTTGGGTTCAAGACATGGAGACAGAAGCTCCCCATGGCAAACTGGCCAGACTACAGTGGCTGAAATCATGGGCTCTGAGTTCAGCTACAAGCAAACAAAGAAACAAGCAAGCAAACAAAACAAAACTGTTTCAATATATAAAGTGAACATAAATAAAATCAACATCATCATTTGGCCTCCACACACATACTCACATATATGTGCATACATATGTACCAACATATATACATACACATGCATCCTCCACACATATACACAATTGAACAATCTACATTTTTATTATTTCCCCAATGTTTCTAAGCTCTTGATCCATGTTTCAAATAAGAAAAGGAAAAAGTTAGGTGAGAGAAAAAAAGAGGGATAAAGGATAGAAGAAGACTGAAATAAGGAGGGGAAAATGAGAGAAAACAGGAAAAAGGAAATGGCCATTAAGCATGCGAGTCAATAAAGCCTGTGTAGCTGTCTCCTGCTCTGTAGACTTGGGTCACAGTTAGAGGGGCCTTCTAGATTCATAAAAATATTATAATAGTTTTCTATTCAACTTTGATGTTTTATGCTAAAACTTTAATATATTTTAAGCAATATTGTTGTGATAATACATGAATCAGCTTAAATTCATAGATATACAGCTATTCCATAAACATTAAATAAGGAATTCAATTCTTCACTTACTAATTTATTCAACAATTATTCCAGCATTACTGTACATCAGACATGGTCTAGATGCTAGGAATTCTGCCATGAAATAAATAGAAAAGACTGCTTACCATTTGTGGCTTAACTTATGTTGGACCCCAATCTCTGAATGCATTCAAATCTATTTCTACAGGTTTTATCTCATTCTTTAGAAATGCATGTTAATTTACATGATGGCATCACAACAGTGGGAAGCTTTCGATTGACATGTTTACTATGACAAAGGAAATTGATCCTTAATGTTCTTTTTTCCAATTTTTCTTGTTGTCCATTCTTGTATATTTTTCTGGATATAACTTAAAACCATGTTTTTCATTTCATTTTGTTTTGAGGTGTTGGAGATTGATTCAGGACCCCAGGTATGCCAGGCAAGTATCTTACCATGGAGCTATACCCAAATTATCAGAATCAGCAAATCTGAAACCAATAGGAGATAGCATGCCATCTGATAACATTAAATGCATAGTTGTTTCTAAGGAGGTTTGTGTGTGTGTGTGTGTGTGTGTGTGTGTGTGTGTGTGTGTGTAAGAGAGAGAGAGGGGGGGGGGCGTGGGGGAGAGGGAGAAGGAAAGGGAGAGGGAGAGAGAAAGAGAGACAGATAGAGAGGAGGAAGAGAGAGAGAGCGAATCTTCCTACTCAAGACTACACAGGACTTTCTAGTTTATGAATACTCAGTCCTATTACTATGAAACAACACTTAGCTTAATTTATACCAACATCTCAAATTATGTCTGTGATTCCTGCCACGTATTTCAGTGGTAAGTGGCATTGTCTCTTACATTTAGCCAGCTAACTACACATTTTATGTCTGAAAAACTATTGATTGTTCTATATTAGTGTGCTCTTAATTAAAATTTATCAGTATGTACTATTTTTCACAGATTTTCTTGTGCTTGCCATGTAATCATGAAACCTAAAAATAATGATAACTTACAAAAATTACCCATAAAACAGCTCAAATGTTCTAACTTCCTTACACTCAGTTGTCCAATCCAGATTTTGTATTACAACTACAATGACTATAATAAACCACAAATGTAATTTTGTCTCAAATACTATGTCGTCCATTTTAAATGCTTCTCATTTCTTTTAAGACTAAAATCAAAATCCTTAGAAAGATGAACAGCAATCACACCTTATCTACATCTGTAAGTCTATTCCATCCCAAATACTCTGTTTCTTTTCTCTAGCTTTTTGATGGAGCTGTCTTCAACACAAAGAGTTTACCTGTAACTTTATCACTGTCTCAAGTATTTTGACACCTCTTCTTTATTTAGTTATTACACATTCTTTTATTCTCATTTCAATTACCATTTCTTCAGGTCCTACTTCCTGTGTCTTTGAAATTTTGATGCAAGTATCTAAGTCTACCCTCTAGAGGTGTATTTTATGAGTGTCCATATTAACGCCATGCCAAGGAAGCCATATTTAATTTTTTTCAGTTATCTCCCAGACTTTTCATGATAGCTACCTAAAGTATTGGGGCCGAGCATTGTAAGCCTAGTGTACTAGGACATCTCCTAAAGTAAAGAAATGAAGCAAAAAACAAGCGCACCTTAGTCCTTTCTCTGGATGTTTCTGTTAATACACTTGAGATTTGGCTTTCTTTTAATCTACCTCCAACTAGACTGGGACTGTGTTCTCAAAGGGTTCTGAAATAATTTGAACAATAACTTTATTGTATGACTCCAAAAAACTATATTCAAGTTGAAAATATACTTCTAAGTATTCCCCACTTCCAGTTGTGTTTAGAGAAATTATGTGATACAACTCATTAGAAATTCTGTGGTAATATTTAAAAACAACAGAGAGATATTTTGATAACTTAAAATCAATTGTGTATAAATTTCCTAAATTTGAATTTTAAAAACAGCCCCAATTTAATGTTTTCAGAAAGCAATTGAACTCCAAAGATAAAGTCTAAAAAAAATGTGTTGACTGACAAGCATTGGTGAGGGGTTGGAATCTTGTGAATGAAATGTGGGTAGAAGTGATATGCCCCAAACCCCATCTAAATCAGGGTTCCTTCTTGGATCCCATCTGGACTTGTCTAGCATTTGATTACTTAGAACCACAGCAAACAATCTCCTTTGAGCTTCATTCATTCAAAAGTGTAAACCAATACTACAAATGTGACTCACTGTCCTGGTCCTAAGCACTTGAAATTTAATATACAATTGAATCAACAATTCTAAGTGGCCTCTCTTCAACAAAACTGACATATATGGAACTGAAAATAAATGTCACCAAAGGAAAAGCAGAAAGAAGAAAGGAGGAGAAGAAATTTAATACTGTGGAGTATCTTCCCTAAACTCAACATATCTGCAGTACTGTTCTGGCTGAATAAGATTCGTGGCCATAAACTAAACACAAGTGGCCAATCATGTCAAGTTTTCATCGTCTAGGAAACCAAACATGACTGGGATTGACCTCCAGACAAAGTGATGTTAAGTCATAGTAATCTCCACTCACCTATGAAGGACAGGGAACCATCAATGACTAATTGTCCTTGTACTAGAAGATAATCTTTGTGAGACTTTTGCCTACTTTGTAAATTTATAATGCAATTTACAATTTACATTATAATTATAAATGTAATGTAAAATTACAAATTATAATGCTGACATCTGTAGTCACTAGATGTTATATGGGTCCCTTTCCTTTTGAAGTGTGTGGTGGTACCCCTGCTGTAGTAAATCAGAGCAAGAAAGATACTTATGCAATATCCCTTCCACCATATCCTGGAAATATTCCTCCACTCTGCAATCATCTTAGTGTTTATCAGTTCTGCTTATTGACTGGAATAGCTTAGGTCTACGATATCAACTTCCAGAGGTATTTTCTCTGTGGTTTTCATTTTTCCTTAACAAAAATTAATTGTTGATGTCCCAAGGTCCATGTCCTCAGGGAATCAGTGAGGACAAATAATCCCTAGAATGTACCTGTGTATTTTATTTGTCTTTTTCTTGGAAAGATGGGCTATACAAAAAAAAAAAAGAACAAGAATGAAAACTACTGTGAGCTTTCAGTGAACCACAATAAAAATCAGTGAATCATATTTTCTGAGATTTAAGGTGTAGAAAAATATAGGATGCTATAATAATACATAGACTTGCAGAGAATTTCTCAAAAAACCAAACCAAACCAAACCAAAACAAAACAAAACAAGTACTAGTCCTGATTTTGCTCGGAGCTCTTCTTTCTGGAGAATAGAAGCAGCAATAGAAGAAAGACCTGCCAGTGACTGGTGAGCTTACTGTGAACTCCAGCACTGGCATCACTTCTGGGAGAGGCTGCAGCACATATCCCAGCAACAGCAACTTTGAGGCAGTATAGTGTTCTCATTCTCACTGGAATCTCTGCCAGCTCCTGGGAAGTACTGAGTGTCACCAGCAGATGCTTTTGTGACTTGTAGATGTGTAAGATGGATTTGTTAACTTCTTATCAGCTCACAAGTGACTTTGACAAATTTCTTTGTTTCATTTTTTCCCCCTCTCTCTTCTTTGGGGAGAGGTTTGAGTTCCTATGGCATAGACTTGTTTATATCCCAATTAAAACAGGAAACAATTATCATCAATTATCATGTAAGACTAGCTACTATCTTGTAATTACCATGTTAATTGACATTAAGTTTAGATAGGAATTATTGCTACTTCCTTTCAACTAAAATCTAAAGAATCGCATGACAGGAATTTAAAAAAAAAAAAAAAAAGACTGTATTCCTTTCAAAGAAAGTCTGTCTAGACTATCGCTGATGCCAGGAGCCTGGCATGGAACCTGTCCTCTGAGAGGTTCTGCCAGCACCTGACTAAGACAAATGCAGATACAGCAACCATGGAACTGAGCCTGGGGACCCCAATGGAAGAGTTAGGGGAGGACGAAGAGTTGAAGGGGATTGCAACCCCATCAGAACAACAACAATATCAACTAACAGGACCCCTCAGAGTTCTCAAGGACTAAACCACCAACCAAAGACTATACATAGGTGGGACTATGGCTTCCTCTACTTATGTAGCAGAGGACTGCCATATCTGGCCTCAGTGGGAGGGGATGTGCTTGGCTCCTTGGAGGTTTGATGCCCCAGAGAATGAGGATGTTATGAGGTGGGAGTGAGTGGGTCCAGGGGGAAACACCCTCTTAGAGACAAATGAGAGGGCGATAGGAGGGGGTGTTTCATAGAGGGTTGACCAGGAATGGGAAAAACATTTGAAATAAATAAAGTAATTAATTTTAAAAAAGAAAAAAATATAGAGAAGTGGATATATAAATTAAAGCCTGAAAATGACAAAGAAATTATTGTATCCAATAAGAAATGTATACTTTGAAATAGTGCCTAAGGAAACTGAACAATAAAGAAAATAAATTTAAATATATTCTCAATGCATAAAATGTACTTTCAATATCTTGGCAAGGGAACTCAATATTAAAGAGCCAGATACATTAAGCACAAGAATAATATGGAGCATACTTTAATGTTGAGTAGAATTAAAATAAAAAAATATTTCATTGAAATAAAAGAAAGAAAAGAAAGCCTATCTAGAGAGTACTTTGCCTGGATGTTGGTATATTCCTCATTGCTGAAGTCATTCATTTGCTCAAAAGTCGATATTGATGGTGTGACACACAGCATCCAAGATGGCCACACCAGTAAGCCACACCTGCTTTTCACACCCTGGGGTAGACTCCTTTACATCCAGCATGGCTGATTCACATAACCAAAAAGATATAAAGAAAATGATGGTATGTGGCTTCCAAGGAAAGGTATTGGAGCTTCCTCCTTTCTCATCAGACAAGCTAGCAGGAACTGTGTTGAGAGGACAGTAAGTCAGAGAAATTATGACTCCTGCTGACAGCCAATACCAGCTATTGCATAGTCTCTGTAGAAATGGGTCCTCCAGCCTCAGTCAAATCTTAAAGAACTGTAGCTGCAAACTACACTGTAATTCCACTTTTAAAAGGTCCACAAAGCCAGGGCTGCCTTTCTAAGTCATTTCCAAAGTAATGTCTCATAGAAACAATAAGATATATTTACTACATACTGTTGCTTTAAGCCACAAAATTTATAGGTGATCTGGTAAGTAGCTGCAGATGATGGGTACAGATGGTGACTATTATTACTGATGGCAGAAATGGTGATGCTAACTCACAGGCCCTAGACCAAGAAAAGACATAATCAGATATGAGATTTGCCATGTAAAATGAAACAGATTTAATTAAAAATAAAAGCAAGCTCCTTGGAATTAACTGGCATTGCTTACTTAGAGTCTCTCTGTGTTTTCTTTCTCTTTGTGAGAAATGTAAAGAGAATGCCTAGATATTTTGACCCTGGGACCTAACACACAAACAAGCAAGCCCTGAAGTTATTTGTTCATTAAGCATGTAGGCTTCTTACACATGGATCAGATGTGCAGCTTGATCTTCAATGGGTCCCCTAACAATTGGAGCAGAGGCTGTCCCTGAATCTGTTCCCTGCCATTGGAACCCATTCTCCTAACTGGATTGCCTGGTTGGGCTTCAGTGGGAAAAGATATGCTTACTCCTGCTGTGACTGTATGTCTCAGGGTAGGGTGGTACCTAAGCGAGGCCATCTTCTCTGATGAGAAGGAGAAGGGTTATGGGAGGAAGAATTTGTAAGGGTTGGGACTGGGACAAGAGAGGGGAGGATGACTTAGATCAAGATGTAAAGTGAATAAATAAATAAATTAATGGGAAACAAAGAATGTAGAAGCAAGCTTTTTGGAAAACAGAATCCTGATGGACTCTTTTATCAGCCATATAGATTATCTGCATTGCATTTCCTATTGCTATGTATAGACAGATAACTTCTCCTTGCACCAAATTACAGAGTTGTTTTTGCCCATTTGAAATGGCATGTTGGAGAGGACATCATTTTAGGTAACAGCATAAGGTGATAAATCAGATGGGGGGGAAGAATTTGTACCAATCCTTATCAGTAACTTCATCTATCACTCACCTTAACTGAAAATGAACATATTTTTGTTCTGCTTTTCTGCTAGATACTGACACTGACTCTTAACATGCACTTCAGAAATAAATTGAAATAAAATGCACCTGGGCTTTTGACTTGACTATTCAAATTTGTATACTGCTTCTCTAGCATTGAGTCAAAGGAGGCTTAGTTTAAATAACAATAGTTCTAATTTTTCCCAAATCAGAAGCATGATGTCAAGTTATTATTCTTCCACCTATGGAGTCTTTGGCAGGCTTTCCTAAAACTATCTGAAATTATCTCTGTTGTATCTGCAATAAAAGTAGCATCAGGAGTAAATTTCTAAGGAAAGTACCAATAATCTGAAAACTCCATAAAACAATATCAATCAACAGGGTAGGTATTTTGGTGCTCATGGTGTAGATAAGTAACAAATATAAAAAGGAAGAACATGAATGCTCCTAGGTATGGAGGAGGCAAAGGCTTATTGTAGGTAAGAGGGGGAGCATAGACAGAGGCCGGGACATCTGAGAATGTTCAGTCTGAACATGACCCTGAGTCAGGCCATGAGGAGAGAGGGGGAAGGAAAAGGGGAGAGGAGCCACTGACCAAGAGGGGTGGGCTGGACCAAGATGCTCACTAAGAGAGTAGAGGAAAGACAAAAACGTTAGAAGTCCCCATAACCAAAATAGCTGGATGATATAGAGAAGGGCAGGTCGGGGGAGGACAGGGTTTAGGATAGGGTGTGTATGCCAGCCATGTCCTGTAACAGATAAAGACAGGAATGCTGGGAGAATCTGGTGGCCAGGTCCACTTTGATATGTTAAGTAGGCACCTCAGCCATCTGTCCTGGGTTTGTGACCTACAAGTACTCAGTAGCCTATATAGCAGAACAGCAGAGAGTAAAGGGTGCATTCATCCTGAAGCCTATATGGTAAGCACCAGAGCCTGTATGTAGTCAGGCCTGTGGTGTCTCCACTCCAGTCTGCTGGTACAAGTTGAAATGAGAGGTGCTATGAAATGGTTATTTCTAAAGTTTCAAGAAGTTACAATATTGTCCCTGTACCCTGCAAGGTTTACCCTATAAGGTACCTAAGGAA
This sequence comes from Mus caroli, assembly GCF_978045245.1. Classification (NCBI taxonomy): domain Eukaryota; kingdom Metazoa; phylum Chordata; class Mammalia; order Rodentia; family Muridae; genus Mus; species Mus caroli. The sequence continues at coordinate 36,208,416 of NW_028227271.1, read as the reverse complement.
GGCATATACATAAAATCTGCTTGGCAAAGAGCACATTTCTATTAGCTCTGATTTCATCCAATGCCTCCAATGTGAATTACTAATAAGGTAGACCTGGATCATATGACCTGGTTTTCCTAAATCCAACTTAGTTCCCCTTCCTATAAAGCTTCAAGAGCTGAGCCCCTTTTCTCCAGTCTCGTGTCCCTCACATCAGCATCTATCCAACTAGTATCAATATTCTGCCAGTTCCTAAGCTTAAACCAGTGTTTTTCACATGTTTTTAGCTGATGCTTTTTTCTGGCCATGGAATGGTGATAAACTATTCATTCACCAGGATAAGTGGGATCCATTCAAAATTACATGGGTGGCATACGGAATATAAGTAGTGTATCTTGATTTTTTTTCTAAACCAGAGAGAAGGAAGAGGAAAGGGGGAAAGAGCGAAAGCAGAATGAGGAGAGAGGAGAAGGGAGAGGACAGAAGAGAGAACTGGAGAAGGAGAAGGAATTATCCAAAATTTGAAGCTACTTCTCTTACTCTTTACCATAATGGATGTACAAGGATTAGCATCTATAATTAAAGGGTGTTCATACAAATACATAAGAAGCTAAATAAAGAATAAAAGGCAAGAGTCACAAATAGATATTTCAGACAATAAGAAATATAAGTGACCATTTAAGCACTCTTCAGTGGTTATCAAAACAGTGCATAACAAGAACAGAATAAGATAAGACACTTTACTCAGTTGATGGGTAAAAATTAAGAACACTTAAAAGAAGTGTTATTGAAGATGTAATTCTTCAAAATTCTTAATAAAAGAATTAATGATTAATAAAACAATATGGCATTATCATACTTGTTAGGTAGACCAACAAGTACAGCATTAATCTATAAATCTCAGTGGCTTAATACAGTCAAGATCTTCCTGAAGAACCTATGTTCTTAGTGTATATGCCCTAAGTTCTGTCTTCTAAATGGTAACTAAATAATACAGGTCTTATCCACCATTGACTCTGCCACTTTAGACATCAAAGCTTCAGTTTGAGAGATTAGGTGGAATACTATATAGCCAAGTATGTGATGGGCTATATGGCATCTACCAGCATGACTCTGTGCTACTGTAAAGAAGGCTGGGAAAGTGGTCTTCTGTTGTTACCAAAGGAAATGAGAGACGTGAACACAGAGAAGTTCCTGGAACATCTTGCATATTTGATCACAAATACACCTGCCATATACAAAAGGAATTCATTGACAGCCTCAAAGGCCATTAATAGATCTAGATGAGTCATATACATACTCTCTAGTACATACACCTAAGAATGTTCATAGGAGAACTGTTCCTAGCGGCAGGCCTTGAAATCAATCCAAATATCTAGTACCAACAACTGGAAAATATCCAAATATTTAGCGTGGAGGCCTGGAAGCAATCCAAATATGATCAACAGATAAAAAAAATAAATAATGTCATTTTTTTCTACCAAATGAATGTTTTGTACATAAAAGGAATGAAGCATAAACACAGTTTTTAAAAGCTTATCTTGTAAACATACAGATGTTGAGTGCAAGCCTAGCAAACTACCAGAGTACATTGCAGCATAGTCTGCTTTTGTGTTCTCCAGTCTGTTTTGACTGTTGTTTTTGTCTGTTTGTCCTTTAGTTTGGCTATATCACTTTTTTTTTACTTGTAGCAGAGATAAATGCTTGTGCATAATGTGTGTGCCTCGTATCCTTGGAAGTCAGAAGATGGCCCCTGATCCTCTGAGGCCAGAGTTAGAGATGATTGTAAGTAACCATGTAGGTGCTGGGAACTGAAATGGGTCCTCTGGAAAAGGAGCCAATACTCCTAACCACTGAGCTATCTCTCCAGCTCCTGGTTTGGATTTTTGAGATGGGCTCTAACATTGTAGTCCAAACAGGTCTGAAACTCACTATACAGCCTCAAATGAGCCTCCAACTCATAACAATCACCTTATGTTAGCCTCCCAAATGCTAGGATTATAGACTTGAGACTCCATGCCCAGTTTGTGTTTGTTTTTGTGAGAGATGGTTGTACTATCTATTCTTGACTAGCTGCCTGGAAATTTCTGGTTTGATACAATGGTCTTGGACACTAAGTGATCTACTTGCCTTCTGCTGCCTGATTACAGTCATGAAAGTATAATGCAGTTTTTAACTTATAAACTAAGTTCTAAGTAGTTTAATTTCAAAATTTGGTTGTAGATTTAAAAAGTTATCTTAGAGTAATTAAAAGAATTCTCAGGAAAATAAGAGGAGTGAATGGCCTAAACTAGTTTATTAGCTATTGTATAGGCACATGGATATTTATTTGCCTTTTTACTATCGTTTTTTAACCCAGATACATTTTAACAACAGGGGAAGTCTTATCTATTTATGTCATGGTTATTTGATAACTTTATTTTGCCACACAGAAATAAGAGGAAGTAGAAAGGACCCTACTAAGGGAAGAGGAAAGGAACCAGAATAAGAATAAGAATAAGAATAAGAATAAGAATAAGAATAAGAATAAGAATAAGAATAAGAATAAGAATAAGAATAAGAATAAGAATAAGAAGGGCTATGCCAGTGCCTGGCAAATACAGAAGTGGATGCTCACAGTCATCTATAAGATGGAACACAGGGCCCCCAATGGAGAAGCTAGGGAAAGCACCCAAGGAGCTGAAGGGGTCTGCAACCCTATAGGTGGAACAACAATATGAACTAACGAGTACCCCCAGAGCTCATGTCTCTAGCTGCATATGTAGCAGAAGATGGCCTAGTCGGCCATCATTGGGAAGAGAGGTCCCTTGGTATTGCAAATTTTATATGCCCCAGTCCAGGGAAATGCCAAGAAGTGGGAGTTGGTGGGTAGGGGAGCAGGGCGGGGAGAGGATATAGGGAACTTTCGGGATAGCATTTGAAATGTAAATAAAGAAAATATCTAATAAAAAAAAGACAAGGAAAAAAAGAATAAAGGAAAGAAATTCAGGAGAGGGGACAAAATATGACCAAAGTATATCATGTACATATAAGTAAATATCACAATGAAATCTATTATTCTGTATAACTGATATAGATTGTAAAAGGAACATAAGAAATAAGGAGAAGGCAGGGAAAGCTTTGCCACAGCATCTGGGGGAGCCATCTTGGGTTCCCGTATTCCAACAAGACTGGTCTGCACAGGTGAGAGTGTGGACTGCAGAGGCTAACAGCTTCTGGGACAGGGGGAAGCCACAGCTCTTCTGGGGCAGACCGCATATCCAGCTCCAGTCACCTGGGCACCTTCCCTGCCAGAGGAGAGGTATCCACTCCCAGCCTGGGAGGGCTTTGCCACAGCATCTGGGGGAGCCATCTTGGTTCCCGGATCCCCCTGAGAATAGTCTGCACAGGTGAGAGTGTGGGCTACAGAAGCTAAACAGATTATAGGACAAGCCCTGTTTCTGGCCTTAATCTTCTGCCAGGAGGCAGGTCTGAACGCCAGATATCTGTCCACCTTCCCTAGAAGAGGAGAGCTTGCCTGCAGAGAGTGCTCTAATGACTGAAACTCAGAAGAGAGTTAGTTTTCCAGGTCTGTTGATAGAGGCTAACAGAATCACAAGAGGAACAAGCTCTAACCAGAGACAACTATAACAACTAACTCAAGAGATTACCAGATGGCGAAAGGCAAACATAAGAATCTTACTAACAGAAAACAAGACAACTCACCATCATCAGAACCCAGCACTCTAACCTCAGCCAGTCCTGGGCACCCCAACACACCCGAAAAGCTAGACGTGGATTTAAAAGCATATCTCATGATGATGGTAGGGGACATCAAGAAGGACTTCCATAACTCACTTAAAGAAATACAGTAGAACACTGCTAAAGAGTTACAAGTCCTTAAAGAAAAACAGGAAAACACAGCCAAAGTGGTGCAATTCCTTAAAGAAAAACAGGAAAACACATCCAAACAGGTGATGGAAATGGACAAGACGATACTAGACCTAAAAAGGGAAGTAGACACAATAAAGAAAACACAAAGTGAGACAACTCTGGAGATAGAAAACCTAGAAAAGAAATCTGGAAACATAGATGCGAGCATCAGCAACAGAATACAAGAGATGGAAGAGAGAATCTCAGGTACAGAAGATTCCATAGAGAACATCGGCACAACAATCAAAGAAAATGCAAAATGCAAAAAGGTCCTAACTCAAAACATCGAAGAAATCCAGGACACAATGAGAAGATCAAACCTATGGATAGTAGGAGTAGATGAGAATGAAGATTTTCAACTTAAAGGGCCGGCAAATATCTTCAACAAAATTATAGAAGAAAACTTCCCAAACATAAATAATGGCATGCCCATGAACATACAGGAAGCCTACAGAACTCCAAATAGACTGGACCAGAAAAGAAATTCCTCCGGACACATAATAATCAGAACAACAAATTCACTAAATAAAGATAGAATATTAAAAGCAGTAAGGGTAAAAGGTCAAGTAACATATAAAGGCAGGCCTATCAGAATTACAACAGACTTTTCACCAGAGACTATGAAAGCCAGAAGATCCTGGACAGATGTTATACAGACACTAAGAGAACACAAATGCCAGCCCAGGCTACTATACCCAGCCAAACTTTCAATTACCATAGATGGAGAAACCAAAGTATTCCATGAGGAAACCAAATTCACACATTATCTTTCCACGTATCCAGCCCGTCAAAGGACAATAACAAAAACAAAACAAAACAAAACAAAACAAAACAAAACAAACAATACAAGGACAGAAACCACGTCCTAGAAAAGGCAAGAAAGTAATCCTTCAGCAAACCTAAAAGACGACAGCCACAAGAACAGATCTCCAACTCTAACAACAAAAATAATAGGAAGCAACAATTACTTTCCCTTAATATCTATTAATATCAATGAAATCAATTCCCCAATAAAAAGACACAGACTAACAGACTGGTTACACAAACAGGACCCAACATTTTGCTACTTACAGGAAATCCATCAAGGGAAAAAGACAAACACTACCTCAGAGTGAAAAGCAGGAAAACAAATTTCCAAGCAAATGGTCTGAAGAAACAAGCTGGAGTAGCCATTCTAATATCAAATAAAATCAACTTCCAACCCAAAGTTATCAAAAAAGACAAGGAGGGACACTTCATACTCATCAAAGGTAAAATCCTACAAGAGGAACTCTCAATTCTGAATATCTATGCTCCAAATGCAAGCCACATTCATTAAAGAAACTTTAGTAAAGCTCAAAGCACACAGTGTACCTCACACAATAATAAGCCACAACATACCCAAACTTATGGAACACAATGAAAGCACTTCTAAGAGGAAAACTCATAGCTCTGAGTGCCTACAAAAAGAAACTAGAGAGAGCACACACTAGCAGCTTGACAACACACCTATAAGCTTTAGAACAAAAGGAAGCAAATTCACCCAAGACTACTAGATGGCAGGAAATAATCAAACTCAGGGGTGAAATCAACCAAGTGGAAACAAGAACTATTCAAAGAATCAACCAAATGAGGAGCTGGTTCTTTGAGAAAATCAACAAGATAGATAAACCCTTAGCCAAAATTACTAGAGGGCACAGAGACAGCATCCTAATTTAAAAAAACGGAAATGAAAAGGGAGACATAACAACAGATCCTGAAGAAAACCAAAACACCATCTGGAAAACATGGATGAAATGGACAAATTTCTAGACAGATAACAGGTACCAAAGTTAAATCAGGATCAGTTTAATGATCTAAACAGTCCTATATCCCCTGAAGAAATAGAAGCATTCATTAATAGTCTCCCAACCAAAAAAATCCCAGGACCAGATGGCTTTACTGCAGAGTTCTATGAGACCTTCAAAGAAGATCTAAATCCATTTCTTCACAAACTATTCCACAAAATAGAAGCAGAAGATACCCTATCCAATTAATTCTATGAAGTACAATTACTCTTATACCTAAACCACAGAAAGACCCAACAAAGATAGAAAACTTCAGAACAATTTCCCTTATAAATATCGATACAAAAATACTCAATAAAATTTTCACTAACCAAATCCAAGAACACATCAAAACAATCATCCATCCTGACCAAGGAGGTTTCATTCCAGGGATGCAGGGATGTTTTAATATACAGAAATCCATCAATGTAATCTACTATATATTCTAACTCAAAGACAAAAACCACATGATCATCTCATTAGATGCGGAGAAAGCATTTGACAAAATCCAACACACATTCATGTTAAAAGTCTTTGAAAGATCAGGAATTCTAGGCCCATACCTAAACATGATAAAAGCAATCTACAGCAAACCAGTAGCCAACATCAAAGTAAATGGTGAGAAGCTGGAACCAATCCCACTAAAATCAGGGACAAAACAAGGCTGTGCACTTTCTCCATACCTATTCAACATTGTACTTGAAGTCCTAGCCAGAGCAATTCGACAACAAAAGGAGATCAAGGGGAAACAAATTAGAAAGGAAGAAGTCAAAATATCACTTTTTGCAGATGATATGATAGTGTATATAAGTGACCCTAAAAATTCCACCAGAGAACTCCTAAACCTGATAAACAGCTTCAGTGAAGTAGCTGCATATAACTCATATTAACTCAAACAAGTCAATGGCCTTTCTTTACACAAAGAATAAACAGGCTGAGAGAGAAATTAGGAAACAACACCCTTCTCAATAGTCACAAATAATATAAAATACCTTGGCGTGACTCTAACTAAGGAAGTGAAAGATCTGTATGATAAGAACTTCAAGTCTCTGAAGAGAGAAATTAAAGAAAATCTCAGAAGATGGAAAGATCTCCCATGCTCATGGATGGGCAGGATCATTATAGTAAAAATGGCTATCTTGCCAAAAGCAATCTACAGATTCAATGCAATCCCCATCAAAATTCCAACTCAATTCTTCAACGAGTTAGAAAGGGTAAACTGCAAATTCCTTTGGAATAACAAAAAACTTAGGATAGCAAAAACTCTTCTCAAGGATAAAAGAACCTCTGGTGGAATGACCATGCCTAACCTAAAACTGTACTACAGAGCAATAGTGAAAAAAAAAAAAAACTGCATGGCACTGGTATAGCGACAGACAAGTAGACCAATGGAATAGAATTGAAGACCCAGAAATCAATCCACACACCTATGCTCACTTGATCTTTGACAAGGGAGATAAAGCCATCCAGTGCAAAAAAGACAGCATTTTCAACAAATGGTGCTGGCAAACTGGCAGTTATCATGTAGAAGAATGTGAATTGATCCATTCCTATCTCCATGTACTAAGGTCAAATCTAAGTGGATCAAGGAACTCCACATAAAACCAGAGACAGTGAAGTTTATAGAGGAGAAAGTGGGGAAAAGCCTCGAAGATATGGGCACAGGGTAAAAATTCCTGAATAGAACAGCAATGGCTTGTGCTGTAAGATTGAGAATCGACAAATGGGACCTCATAAAATTGCAAAACTTCTGTAAGGCAAAAGACACCATCAATAAGACAAAAAGGCCACCAATAGATTTTGAAAGTATCTTCACCTATCCTAAATCAGATAGAGGACTAATATCCAATACATATAAAGAACTCAAGAAGGTGGACTCCAGAAAATCAAATAACCCCTTTAAAAAATGGGGCTCAGAGCTAAACAAAGAATTCTCACCTGAGGAATACCGAATTGCTGAGAAACACCTGAAAAAAATGTTCAGCATCCTTAATCATCAGGGAAATGCAACTCAAAACAACCCTGAGATTCCATCTCACACCAGTCAGAATGGCTAAGATCAAAAATTCAGGTGACAGCAGATGCTGGCAAGGATGTGGAGAAAGAGGAACATTCCTCCACTGTTGGTGAGATTGCAAGCTTGTACAACCACTCTGGAAATCAGTCTGGTGGTTTCTCAGAAAATTGGACATGGTACTACAGGAGGATCCCGCAATACCCCTCCTGGGCATATATCCAGAAGATGTTCCAACTAGTAAGAAAGAAACATGCTCCACTATGTTCATAGCAGCCTTATTTATAATAGCCAGAAGCTGGAAAGAACCCAGATGCCCCTCAACAGAGGAATGGATACAGAAAATGTGGTACATTTACACAATGGAGTACTACTCAGCTATTAAAAAGAATGAATTTATGAAATTCCTAGCAAATGGTTGGACCTGGAGGGCATTATCCTGAGTGAGGTTACCCAATCACAAAAGAACTCAAATGATATGTACTCACTGATAAGTGGATATTAGCCCAAAACTTGGGATACCCAAGATATAAGTTACAACTTGCAAAACACATGAAACTCGAGAACGAAGACCAAAGTGTGGACACTTTTCCCCTTCATAGAATTGGTAACAAAACACCCATGGAAGGAGTTACAGAGACAAGTTTGGAGCTGAGACAAAAGGATGGACCATCTAGAGACTGCCATATCCAGGGATCCATTCCATAATTAGTCTCCAAAAGGACACCATTACACACACTAGCAAGATTTTGCTGAAAGGACCCTGATATAGCTGTCTCTTGTGAGACTATGCTGGGGACTAGCAAACACAGAAGTGGATGCTCACAGTCAGATATTGGATGGAGCACAGGACCTCCAATGGAGGATCTAGACAAAGTACCCAAGGAGCTAAAGGGGTCTGCAGCCCTATAGGTGGAACAACAATATGAACTAACCAGTACACCAGAGCTCATGTCTCTAGCTGCATATGTATCAGAAGATGGCCTAGTTGGCCATCAGTGGAAAGAGAGGCCCATTGGTCTTGCAAACTTTATATGCCCCAGTACAGGGGAACGCCAGGGCCAAGAAGTCGGAGTGGGGGTGGTAGAGGGGTGTGAGGGGAGGGTATGGGGGACTTTTTGGGTAGCATTGGAAATTTAAATGAAGAAAATACATAATTAAAATTTAAAAAAAGAAAAAAAAAGAAATCAGGAAAAGGAAGATAATAGAAGTGATATGATGTACTACACAAAGACTCTTTTTTTCTACCCTCAAGGTATAAACATCCCTAGACTGACTCCCCTTGGTTGGTAGTCTTGATGCCCTGTACAGATTTGAGTCCTGGAGACCCACCAAAGACAGGATGGCAAGATCTAGGCCACAGAACCTGGGTAGATTCATTGAAGACTTTTCTTGTTAGACCAGCAATAGGACAAGTATTGATTGCACTGAGATGTGTCCATTTACTTTGAGTAGAGGGCATTCTGGATCTCATTGCTCTCTGATCTCTGAGTATAAGATTATGCTACACTGATTTTGTTTCAGTACAGGATATCAAACCTAGAACATCACAAGTGTTAAGTATTTTCTGTTCAATTTTTTTTTAAAGGAAACAAAATACGGCAGAAGGAGAGAATGGAAACCAATCCAGCAAAACCAAAGGCAAATACATATAAAGAAATACATGGAGTGGTAAGGGTATTAAGATATGCCTGTTGCTATGATATTATTACTATGACTATCTATTATGTATATACTACATAAAAAGAGTAAATATATTTGTATATATGTGTACATATTCAATTTTCATATATTTTATTACATGCAGATGATAGGCCATATCCTAATATGTTGAATATGCATAAAGGGTGGTGTTCCCTACTGAAGCTCTGTGTATAGTTTCTTGCCTGTCCATCACACTGTTTTTCTGTGTGTCTTCATCATCTTCTTCTCTTGAGTCACGCCCTTCCTTTTCTGATCCCATGAGAGTGATATTCCTTCTCCTAGCTTTGCTTTGAAGATATATCAGTGTCTAGCCTAAGAATAAATACCTGATAGTTCTATAGTTTCATATTAGTAAATTTTTCTACCCCTTCATTTTGGTTTTTTGCCGTACATAGGGTTGAAGGATTAAAAGCAGCACCCTGAGAGTTACTGGGATGTGCTTGTTTATTCAATGCTCATAAGAATGCCTAGCCCCCATAGTTGAAAAGGATATAATAATAGGTGTCCATTTGAAGGTTCTGGCCTCACCAGATTCTGAAGAGCCATGATTACAACATTATTCTTACAAGTTCATGGCTGGGAAACACAAAGCCTCTCAACTTTCCAGACAACAAATATTAAATATATTAGCAAACGAATGAATATTTCAAAAATTTCTTCCCTGAAGTATGAAGAGAGGTACAGTCTACTTCAGATGTAGAAAGAAAATTTTTCACATTGTTCTCTTGAAGGTTTAAGGAACGAGATCTGATGGATTTAACCAGGCTTATTGATTATGCTGCTAAGAAAAAAACTGTCATGTTGTTTATGGGTGGTTACCATTGTTAGGAGGCACTATCTGTCTAGTGTAAGTCTGAGGGACAATCTGCTGTTATGGAAAGAATCTTCTTAAGAGCCATCCATCCTGCCATGATTCTAACTTCAATTCTGCATGGGCTGAGTGTATTGTTTTAGTTAAAGCATTTACACTCTCAGAATCTAAGAGTATTCATTGACAAAATAAGGCAGGCATATCTGCCACAACGTAAAGATTAAATGAGATGGTTAGAACATTCCCAGCTTAAGGGAGGTACTCAATAAATATCAGTCCCATTTAATGCAAACCTATTTGCTTTGGTTCAAGCTTATAGTCCTACAAAAAGAGTTATCTTCCACTCTGGAATGTCAGATACTGAGTCTACTAGACCAGACTATAGTGTCATTTATGGTCTAACTCCAAGTAGAGCAGTTTCAACATCAATGATATTTGAAAGGTAACAAACTTTGTTGATATCACAACACAGATTAAATATAATTCTAACAGCACATAAGATGTAGTATGTGTCTGTACCCCATTATGAGGAAGTAGAATCAGAGATGAGTCTGTCTGACATCATCAAATCAATGACAAAGAAAACTTAAACTATAAATTTCAGTGTCTCTGGATTTATGTGGAGGTCTTTGATCCACTTAGACTTGAGATTTGTACAAGGAGATAAGAATGGATCAATTCACATTCCTCTACATGATAACCACCAGTTGTGCCAGCACCATTTGTTGAAAATGTTGTCTTTTTTCCACTGGATGGTTTTAGCTCCCTTATCAAAGATCAAGTGACCATGGGTGTGTGGATTCATTTCTGGGTCTTCAATTTTATTCCATTGATCTACCTGTCTGTTGCTGTACCAGTACCATGCCGTTTTTATCACAATTGCTCTGTAGTACAGCTTGAGGTCAGGCATGATGATTCCACCAAAGTTTCTTTTATCATTGAGAAGAGTTTTTGGTATTCTAGGTTTTTTGTTATTCCAGATGAATTTGCATCAGTGAAGAATTGAGTTGGAATTATGATGGGGATCGCATTGAATCTGTAGATTGCTTTTGGTAGGATAGCCATTTTTACGATATTAATTCTGCCAATCCATGAGCATGGGAGATCTTTCCATCTTCTGAGATCTTCTTTAATTTCTCTCTTCAGAGACTTGAAGTTCTTGTCATATAGATCTTTCACTTCCTTAGTTAGAGTCACACCAAGGTATTTTATATTTTTTGTGACTATTGTAAAGGGTATTGTTTCACTAATTTCTTTCTCATCCTGTTTATCTGTTGTGTAGAGAAAGGTCACTGATTTGCTTAAGTTAATTTTATATCCAGATACTTCACTGAAGCTGTTTATCAGATTTAGGAGTTCTCTGGTGAAACTTTTAGGGTCACTTAAATGTACTATTATATCATCTGCAAATAGTGATATTTTGACTTCTTCCTTTACAATTTGTATCCCCTTGATGTCCTTTTGTTGGCGAATTGCTCTGGCTAGGACTTCAACTACTATATTGAATAGGTAGATTCTGTAAGGCAAAAGACACTGTCAATAAGACAAAAAGGCCACCAACAGATTGGGAAAGAATTCTTACCAATTCTAAATCTGATAGGGGTCTAATATTCAATATATACAAAGAGCTCAAGAAGCTGAACTCCAGAAATTCAAATAACCCCATTTAAAAATGGGGCACAGAACTAAAAGAATTCTCAACTGAGGAATACTGAAGGGCTGAGAAGCATCCTTAATCATCAGGGAAATGCAAATCAAAACAACCTTGAGATTCTATCTCACACCAGTCAGAATGGCTAAGATAAAAAATTCAGGTGACAGCAGATGCTGGCTATTGCAAACTTGTACAACCACTTTGGAAATCAGTCTGGAGGTCCCTCAGAAAATTGGACATAATACTACCCAAAGATCCAGCAATTCCAGAAGATATTCGAACTGGTAAAAAGGACACATGCTCCACTATGTTCACAGAGGCCTTATTTATAATAGCAAGAGCTGGAAAGAACCCAGATGTCCCTCAACAGAGGAATGGATACAGAAAACGTGGTACATTTACACAATGGAGTACTACTCAGTTATTAAAAACAATGAATTCATGAAATTCTTGGGCAAATGGATGTATCTAGAGGATATCATCCTGAATAAGGTAACCCAATCACAAAAGAAATCACTTGACATGCACTCACTGATAAGTGCATATTAGCCCAGAAACTTAAATACCCAAGATACAATTTGCAAAACACAAGAAAATCAAGAAGAAGGAAGACCAACGTGAGGATACTTCAGTCCTTCTTTGAATAGGGAACAAAATACCCATGGAAGGAGTTACAGAGACAAAGTTTGGAGCTAAGATGAAAGGATGGACCATCCAGAGACTACCCCACCCAGGGATCCATCCCATAATCAGCCACCAAACACAGACACTATTGCACATGCCAGAAAGATTTTGCTGAAAGGACCCTGATATAGCTATCTTGTGTGAGGCTAGACCAGTCAGTGACTTGCAAATACAGAAGTGGATGCTCACAGTCATCTATTGGATGGAACACAGGGCTCCCAGTGGAGAAGCTATAGAAAGTACCCAAGGAGCTGAAGGTGTCTGAAACCCTATAGGTGGAACAACAATATGAACTAACCAGTATCCCCAGAGCTCGTGTCTCTAGCTGCATATGTAGCAGAAGATGGCCTAGTTGGCCATCATTGGGAAAAGAGGCCCCTTGGTCTTGCAAACTTTATATGCCCCAGTACAGGGAAATGACAGACCCAAGAAATGGGAGTGGGTGGGGAGGGAAGAGGGGCATAAGGGACTTTTGGGATATGTAATTGAACAAATGTAATTGAACAAAATGTCTAAAAAATTGAAAAAAAAAAAAAAAAAAAGAAAGAAAACTTCAACAAGAAGCTAGCTAACCTCCACTCTAGGGACTTTGCCTTCTTCCTACCTTTTTCTCCCCTATACTTCTTCTTGCCTATGGCAAGTACTTCACATTTTTAAGTTGCAGTCACTTATAAGCATCAAAATGAGAAGTTGTTTTCACAGTCTTGCTATAATTAAGTCATCAGCACCACTTACAAAAACAAAACTGTGCCTTTTTAATTAGCGTCTTGAATGTAAATTAATGGTTCATTATTCTTTCTCATTTCCAGCTGAGATAGTTATTAAAGTTGGAGGAAATAATGAATAGTCAGACAGGAAAACCCAATGGTTTGAAGAGGGTCAATTTCCCCCTTAGATCCTCAGTATACTGGAGTGAACTAAGAGGCTGCAACTCCTCACAAAATACCACGTAGTCCATGGGAAGGTAAAGAGAACATGTAACATTTGAGTTTACATCACCTCCAATCAATGATAGTCTACATAGAGACTAAGGAAATGTCCTAAGAGGGTACCCAGGGTATCCAGTGTCCCCATGAGGTTTACTGGATTCTGATAGCAATGCCATACCCTTCTGATTTCATGATTGTAGAGAAGTTAGAGGCATCTTTTATTCATTCACTCTGCTATACTTGTTGAAGACTTACTGTGAGCCAATGATAGTGCTAATTGCTGGAGACTCAAGATCAATCACTGAGATGCGATTCAGCTTCAAATATGAGATGTATGAATACATGAGAAATTGCTGCTAACCATGGGGCCAAGTTTATTTGGCAAAATTGACTGGCTCTTTCCCCAGTGTTCGGGACTAAGTCTTGCATAAAATTGAATATTAAAAATAACTAGACCTAAAAAGTTAAGAGAATATTGTGTTCCTGCTTTATTCAATATTATAACACACATTTTTCTGTATTTCTCTAAATATTTTATGATACCTATCTGAAGGATGCTACAATATACCTAAAAGAAGAAGTTATTTTCATTTCAGCAACATTTACTGGATCCTCCCCACTTTGGAGAAGCCCAATGGGACTTAGCAGAGTTTCAGTGACACACTGGATGTCCACCTGTCATTGGCATAAATTGCCATTCCATGAGCAAACACCAAACTTTGACACTATTAATGATACTCTGCTTTGCTTGCAGACAGGAGACTAGCATAACTGTCTCTTAGAGGCTTCATTCAAACAGATGCAGATATCACAACCAAATATTGGACATAGGTCAGGGACTCTTTTTTTTTTTTTTTTTTTTTTTTTTTTTTTTTTTTTTTTTTTGGTTTTTCGAGGCAGGGTTTCTCTGTGTAGCCTTGGCTGTCCTGGAACTCACTTTGTAGACCAGGCTGGCCTCGAACTCAGAAATCCTCCTGCCTCTGCCTCCCGAGTGCTGGGATTAAAGGCGTGCGCCACCACGCCCGGCAGGTCAGGGACTCTTATGGAAGAGTTAGGGGAAGTTTTAAAAGCCCTGAAGGTGATAAGAGCTCCATAGAAAGACCAACAGGATAAACTCACCTGTACCTCTGGGAGTTCTCAGAGTCTGAGCGACTAAACAAAGAGCATACATTAGCTGAGCTGAGGCCCCTGGCACATATGTAGCAGACATGCAGCTCAGGCCTCATTTGAATCCCCCAATGGCTGAAGTTGGGGCTGTCCCTAAAATTGTAGCTTGACTATGGAATCCATTCCCCAACAGGGCTGCCTTGCCTGGCCTCACGGGAAAGGATGCATCTAATCCTGCAGAGACTTGATGTGCCAGAGAGAGGATACCCAGGGGACCCCCATTCTCTCAGAGGAGAAGGGGAGTGGGTATGGGGGAGGGACTTTGGGAAGAAAGACTGGAAGAGGACAGGGTTTGAGATGTAAATAGATAGATAGATAGATAGATAGATAGATAGATAGATAGATAGATAGATAGATAGAGGTCAAATTATGATGATCCCATTCTGTAATTTAGAGCTGGGCTAGCAAGTCCTAGTGGTACATGTGACTTTTCCCTTCTGGAACCTGGTCTATAAAACAAAGAGGTCAAACACAAAGGCACTTAAGCACTCTACCATGTGATTGCATGATCCTACTATTTTACAAAATATGTTTTTGTCTTTGAAGACCTCAGTCCCTGAATGATTCCACCCACAAGGACAGTACCAAAACTCAACAGATTCTAGGGTGTCTAAAGAGCAAGAAAAAAATCTCTTATCCCAGGACATTCAAAGAGAATTGAAAAATACCAGAAAGTAGCCAGCAACCTTGCTTATAATCGTAAGATGGAGAGGGCAAAGCACGCAAGCCCAGACAGCAGGGTTGTAAACAAGGGCACATTAGCTGAATGAAAGGCTTGCCAGGAGCAAGGACCATAAATATTCCATGACACCCAATTGATTTCTCAAGATGAGTTCCACTTCGGATTTGTAGATCTGGCTGATGATACTTTGGGTTGTTCTTTAACCTCTGCATCCAGTGTGCTGTGTCTACCTCAGAACTTTTCTGCTCCTGTCAAACAATCACACTCAATCCACTCTACCATAACACTTCCCAGCTCACTGAAGCTCACAGGCATGAGGCTTATAAAATAGGCTCATGAACTAGGTGCCAGGATGCTTGAGAAAACTGGTGCAAAGAAAGGTTTTGAAGATGGATAGAGGTGACATCCTAAACTGCAACAATGCCCACAATGGGATGCTGGAGATTCCTAAGACTTGAGTTCAGACAGGTCCCTCTTAGTGTTTTTTAACTGTTTTCAAATGACAGATGCCACAAAATGTAAATATTTTTTAAAGCTATCAAATTAAAGGTGCTTAAAGACTGGTAATACAGGACAATAAATTCTATTTCTAACCATCATACCCCAAGGACTAAGGGAAAAGCTTAACATATCACTGTAGCAATCATGGAACTGGGCCATCTGTTTTAACAGCCAATGAATCTCAGCAGTTTAAAATAGATAGGGATGACTTCCTAGGAGATCATTGTCTAATTACGTGTCCCAAGCAATAAGTTGTAGTCTAAGGGAAGATTGCCCATATGGAAAGGAACTGTAGTCAGGAAGTCTAGGAAGAAAGTACAGGGCCTATGGTACATGTAAGATTCCTCAATAGAGATATTTCCCTCAATATAAACCATGATTAGGAGCCTGGAAACATCCTGGAAACATCTGGGGCCTGAGTTTATATCCCTCCAAATAAGAATAAAAAGAACATAGTAGCACACTCCTATACTCCCAGTTCTGGGGAGGCAGAGAAAGGAAGATCTGTGGAACTCACAGGTGAGTCCAAAGCAGAATAACAAAGCTTCAGATTCAGGGGCAGACTGTCTAGAAAGAGTGTGGAGAACAATTTAGAAACATGAGTAACATTGATATATATATATATATATATATATATATATATATATACATATACACACACACATTCATATATATATATATATATATATATATATATATATATATATATAGGTACACACACATGTGCACACACACTAACATATAAATGTGCACATACACACATTCATACAAAAGAAGGGCACCTTGGGACTGGTAAAGATGGTCAGCTGTTAAGAGCACTCACTTCTCTTCCAGAAGACCCAAATTCAATTCTCAGCACCCACATGATAACCCACAACCACCCATACCTCTAGTTCCAGGGAATCTGACAGTCTTTGTGATCAGACATATAAGCAAAACACTCATACACGTAAAATAAAATAATAATTTAATTTTTTAAAGAAGTTGATCAATATTTTCAAGAGTTTTCAGATTTATCCACAACCTATCTTGTGTCAGGTACAGAACCACAGGCTTGCACATGTTATGTTATGTAACAATTGCCACAACACTGAGGAAAAAGTCAATATCTCAATATGTAAACAAATCCGTCCCGTGTTGGGAAGTGCTTGTTGATGGAAACCTGATATGGCTGTCTCCTGAGAGGCTCTACATAGCCTGACAAATACAGAGGAAGAAACTCACAGCCAACCATTGGACTGAGCTCCAATGGAGGAGATGAAGATGGGACTGAAGGAGCTGAGGGGATTTGCAGGCCTATGGAGGGAGCAACAGCGTCAACAGGCCAGATACCCCAGAGCTCCCAGGGACTGGACCACCAACCAAAGAATACATGTGAAGTAACCCATGGCGCTGGCCACATATATGGCCTTGTTGGACATCAGTGGGAGGTGAGGTCTCTGTTGGCATCAAACATCTAAGGGTGTTTGATGCCAAAGTGTAGGGAAATGCCAGGACTCCCAGGAAGATGGGAGTGGGTAGATGGGTGGGGGAGCAACCTCTTAGAGGCAGGGGGAGAGGGAGACAGGATAGGAGGCTTCCAAAAAGAAGAGCTGGAAAGGGGAAAACATTTTAAATGTAAATTAAAAAATATATACAATTTAAAAAAAAAAAGAAGAAGAAGGAAAAGAAAGAGAAATCCACCCCAAACTATATTCAGTTCTGCCTTCATCAAGTTTCTCCCCTCCATGCTCAAGGATCTGTAGAAACGAGGAGATGGGGAGGTTGAAAGAGCCAGAGGTCATGGGAGACTCCAACTCTCTTCCAGTCATAATAGGACTGGTACACATATGAGCTCACAGCACCTGTGGTAGAATGCACAAGACCTGCACAGGTACTAGAAAGACGGAGACTTAGCTCTGAGAAAGGGAAGTGAGGAAAGGGTCACACCCTAACCAAGAAACTATTTTCAATTATTACCTACTGGAAAAGGGAAAATCAGTTTTCTTCAATGGAGTGTCACTGGGTATATCAACAACACTCCAGGGAAGGCCCTATGCCAGGAGCAGTTGGCCAACACAGAGTGAACTCCATGGCTTTGTTTCTTGGGTTTTTGTTTTATTTTGTTTACTTATATGCCTGTGCGTGTGCATGTGCAAGTGCATGTAAGTGCTTGTATGTGGGTGTGTGCTGCTTTTTGTTCTATCTTTTTTGTCTTATTGGTCTTTTGCTTAATTGTTTTGATTTTCCGTGTGTGTGTGTGTGTGTGTGTGTGTGTGTGTGTGTGTGTGTGTGTTTAAGAAGGAGAAAGAGAGAGGAGAGGTGTCCACCCTGCCTGAAAGGGCTTTCCTGGAGCACCTGGGGGAGCCATCTTGGTTCCAGGATCGCTCAGAGACTAGTCTGTGCAGGTGAGAGTGTGGAGTACAGAAGCTAACAGCTTCTGGGACAGACAGAAGTCACAAAGCTTGTGAGGCAGATCCCGTTTTGGGCTTCTGATACCTGGGCACCTTCCCTGCCAGAGAAGTGTCTGCCCTGCCTGAGAGGGCTTTGATGGAGCACTTGGGGGAGCCATCTCTGGTCGGGGATCTCTCAGAGACTAGACTGTGTAGGTGAGAGTACCAACTACAGAAGCTACACAGCTTCTGGGACAGGCTCCGTCTCACAAACAGGTGATGGAATTTAATAAAACCATCGAAGACCTAAAAAGGGGAGTAGACACAATAAAGAAAACCCAAAGTGAGGCAACGCTGGAGCTAGAAATCCTAGGAAAGAAGTCTGGAACCATAGATGTGAGCATCAGCAACAGAATACAAGAGATGGAAGAGAAAATCTCAGGTGCAGAAGATTCCATAGAGACCATCAGCACAACAATCAAAGAAAATACAAAACGCAAAAAGATCCTAACTCAAAACATCCAGGAAATCCAGGACACAATGAGAAGACCAAACCTACGGATAATAGGAGTAGAAGAGAATGAAGATTTTCAACTTAAAGGGCCAGCAAATATCTTCAACAAATTTATAGAACAAAACTTCCCAAACCTAAAGAAAGAGATGCCCATGAACATACAAGAAGTCTACAGAATTCCAAATAGACTGGACCAGAAAAGAAATTCCTCCTGACACATAATAATCAGAACAACAAATGCACTAAATAAAGATAGAATGTTAAAAGCAGTAAGGGAAAAAGGTCGAGTAACATATAAAGGCAAGCCTATTAGAATTACACCAGATTTTTCACCAGAAACTATGAAAGCCAGAAGATCCTGGACAGGTGTTTATACAGACACTAAGAGAACACAAATGCCAGCCCAGGCTACTATATCCAGCTAAACATCCAATTACCATAGATGGAGAAAACAATGTATTCCATGACAAAACCAAATTCACACAATATCTTTCTACGAATCCAGCCCTTCAAAGGATAATAACAGAAAAAAATTTAAAAAACCACACACACAATACAAGGACAGAAACTATGCCCTAGAAAAAGCAAGAAAGTAATCCTTCAACAAACCTAAAAGAAAACAGCCACAAGAACAGAATACCAATTCTAACAGCAAAAATAATAGGAAGTAAATAATAGGAAGCAACAATAACTTTTCTTTAATATCTCAATATCAATGGACTCAATTCCCCAATAAAAAGAGATAGACTAACAGACTGGCTACACGAACAGGACCCAACATTTTGTTGCTTACAGGAAACCCATCTCAGAGAAAAAGACAGACACTACCTCAGAGTGAAAGGCTGGAAAACAATTTTCCAAGCAAATGGTCTGAAGAAACAAGCTGGAGTAGCCATTCTAATATCGAATAAAATCGACTTCCAACCCAAAGCTATCAAAAAACAAAAAAACAAAAAACCCAAAAAAACCAATAAGGAGCACTTCATAATCATCAAAGGTAAAATCTTCCAAGAGGAACTCTCAATTCTGAATATCTATGCTCCAAATGCAAGGGCAGCCACATTCATTAAAGAAACTTTAGTAAAGCTCAAAGCACACATTGCACCTCACATAATAATAGTGGAAGACTTCAACACACCACTCTCATCAATGGACAGATTGTGGAAACAGAAACTAAACAGGGACACAGTGAAACTAACAGAAGTTATGAAACAAATGGATTTAACAGATATCTACAGAACATTTTATCCTAAAACAAAAGAATATACCTTCTTCTCAGCACCTCATGGTACCTTCTCCAAAATTGACCATATAATTGGTCACAAAACAGGCCTCAACAGATACAAAAATATTGAAATTGTCCCATGCATCCTATCAGATCACCATAGACTAAGGCTGATCTTCAATAACAACATAAATATTTGAAAGCCTACATTCACATAGAAACTGAACAACACTCTACTCAATGATACCTTGGTCAAGGAAGAAATAAAGAAAGAACATAAAGACTTTTTAGAGTTTAATGAAAATGAAGCCACAACATATCCAAACTTATAAGACACAGTGAAATCACTTCTAAGAGGAAAATTCATGGCTCTGAGTGCCTCCAAAAAGAAACTGCAGTGAGAGCACACTAGCAGCTTGACAACACACCTAAAAAGCTCTAGAACAAAAGAGAACAAATTCACCCAAGAGGAGTAGATGACAGGAAATAGTCAAGGGGTGAAATCAACCAAGTGCAAACAAGAACTATTCAAAGGATCAACCAAACGAGGTGCTGGTTCTTTGAGAAAATCAACAAGATAGATAAACCCTTAGCCAGACTCACAAGAGGGCACAGGGACAGCTTCCTAGTTAACAAAATCAGAAATGAAAAGGGAGACATAATAACAGATCTTGAAGAAATCCAAAACACCATCGTATTCTTCTACAAAAGGCTATACTCAACAAAATTGGAAGACGTGGATGAAATGGACAAATTTCTAGACAGATACCAGGTACTAAAGTTAAATCAGGATTAGATTAAATGATCTAAACAGTCCTATATCCCTTAAAGAAATAGAAGCAATCATTAATAATCTCCCAACCAAAAAAAAGCCCAGGAGCAGATGGGTTTAGTGCAGAGTTCTATCAGACATTCAAAGAAGATCTAATTCCATTTCTTCACAAACTATTCCACAAAATAGAAGCAGAGGTACTCTACCCAATTCATTCTATGAAACCACAATTACTCTGAAAACTAAACCATAGAAAGACCCAACAAAGATATAGAACTTCAGACCAATTTCCCTTATGAATATCTATGCAAAAATACTCAATAAAATTTTCACTAACTGAATTCGAGAACACATCAAAACAATCATCCATCTTGACCAAGTAGATTTCATTCCAGGGATGGAGGGATGGTTCAATATACGGAAGTCCATCAACATAATCCACTATATAAACAAACTCAGACAAAAACCACATGATCATCTCATTAGATGCAGAGAAAGCATTTGACAAAATCTAACACGCCTTCATGATAAAAGTCTTGGAAAGATCAAGAATTCAAGGCCCATACCTAAACACGATAAAAGCAATCTACAGCAAACCAGTAGCCAACATCAAAGTAAATGGTGAGAAGCTGGAACCAATCCCACTAAAATCAGGGCCTAGACAAGGCTGTGCACTTTCTCCATACCTATTCAACATAGTACTTGAAGTCCTAGCCAGAGCAATTCGACAACAAAAGGAGATCAAGGGGATACAAATTGGAAAGGAAGAAGTCAAAATACCACTTTTTGCAGATGATATGATAGTATATATAAGTGACCCTAAAAAATTCCACCAAAGAACTTCTAAACCTGATAAACAGCTTGAGTGAAGTAGCTGGATATGAAATTAACTCAAACATGTCAATGGCCTTTCTCTTCACAAAGGATAAACAGGCTGAGAAGGAAATTAGGGAAACAACACCCTTCTCAATAGTCACAAATAATATAAGATACCTTGGTGTGACTCTAACTAAGGAAGTGAAAGATCTGTATGATAAGAACTTCAAGTCTCTGAAGAAATTAAAGATGATCTCAGAAGATGGAAAAATCTCCCATGCTCATGGATTGGCAGGATCAACATAGTAAAAATGGCTATCTTTCCGAAAGCAATCTCCATCAAAGTTCCTACTCAATTCTTCAACAAATTAGAAAGGGCAATGTGCAAATTCATCTAGAATAACAAAAAACCTAGGATAGAAAAAAACCCTTTTCAATGATAAAAGAACCTCTGGTGGAATCACCATGCATGACCTAAAGCTGTACTACAGAGCAATTGTGATAAATCTGCATGATACTGGTATAAGGAGACAAGTAGATCAATGTTATAGAATTGAAGATCCAGAAATGAACCAAACACCTATAGTCACTTGATCTTTGACAAGGGAGCTAAAACCATCCAGTGGAAAAAAGACAGCATTTTCAACAAATGGTGCTGGCACAACTGGCAGTTTTCATGTAGAAGAATGTGAATTGCTCCATTCCTATGTCCTTGTACTAAGGCCAAATCTAAGTGGATCAAGGAACTCCACATAAAACCAGAGACACTGAAACTTATAGAGGAGAAAGTGGGGAAAAGCCTCAAAGTTATGGGCACAGGGGAAGAAATCCTGAATAGAACATCAATGGCTTCTACTATAAGATCAAGAATCAACAAATAGGACCTTATAAAATTACAAAGCTTCTGTAAGGCAAAAGACACCATCAAGACAATAAAAAGACCACCAACAGATTAGAAAAGGACTTTACCAATCCTAAATCAGATAGGGAACTAATATCCAATATATATATATATATATATATATATATATATATATATATATAAAGAACTCAAGAAGGTGGACTACAGAAAATCAAATAACCCCATTGAAAAATGGGGCTCAGAGCTAAACAAAGAATTCTCACCGGAGGAATACCAAATGGCTGAGAATCACCTGAAAAATTGTTCAGCATCCTTAATCATCAGGGAAATGCAGATCAAAACAACCCTGATATTCCACCTCACTCCAGTCAAAATCAAAACAACCCTGATATTCCACCTCACTCCAGTCAGAATAGCTAAGATCAAAAATTCAGGTGGCAGCAGATGCTGGTGAGGATGTGGAGAAAGAGGAACATTCCTCCATTGTTGGTGGGATTGCAAGCTTGTACAACCACTCTGGAAATCAGTCTGGCGGTTCCTGAGAAAATTGGACATAGTACTACCAGAGGATCCTGCAATACCTCTCCTGGGCATATATCCAGAATATGTTCCAACTGGTAAGAAGGACACATGCTCCACTATGTTCATAGCAGCCTTATTTATAATAGCCAGATACTGGAAAGAACCCAGATGCCCCTCAACAGAGGAATGGATACAGAAAATGTGGTAGATTTACACAATGGAGTACTACTCAGCAATTTTAAATAATGAATTTATGAAATTGCTAGGCAAATGGATGGACATGGAGGGCATAATCCTGAGTGAGGTAACCCAATCACAAAAGAACTCACATGATAGATACTCACTGATAAGTGGATATTAGCCCAGAACCTTAGAATACCCAAGATACAAGATACAATTTGGAAAACACATGAAACTCAAGAAGAATGAAGACCAAAGTGGGACACTTGGACTAAGAACACTTCTTAGAATTGGGAACAAAACACCCATGGAAGAAGTTACAGAGACAAAATTTGGAGCTGAGACAAAAGGATGGACCATCTAGAGACTGCCATACCCGGGGATTCATCCCATAATCAGCCTCCAAACACTGACACCATTGCATACACCAGCAAGATTTTGCTGAAAGTACCCTGATATAGCTGTCTCTTGTGAGGCTATGCTGGGGCCTAGCAAACACAGAAGTGGATCCTCACAGTCAGCTATTGGATGGAACACAGAGCCCCCAATGGAGGAGCTAGAGAAAGTAACCAAGGAGCTAAATGGGTCTGCACGACTATAGGTGGCACAACAATATGAACTAACCAGTACCCCCAGAGCTTGTGTCTCTAGTTACATATGTAGCAGAAGATGGCCTAGTTGGCCATCACTGGGAAGAGAGACCCATTGGTCTTGCAAACTTTATATGCCCCAGTATGGGGAAAATTCAGAGCTAAGAAGTGGGAATTGGTGGGTAGGGGAGTGGGGGGAGTGGTCTGGGGGACTTTTGGGATAGCATTTGAAATGTAAATGAAAAAATACCCAATTAAAAAATAAATTAAACAAAAGAACTTAGACTGAAAGGAAAAACAAAAAAACGAAAGAGAAAGAACATAAAGTTGAGTAGGTAAGGAGGAGGGGAGTATCTTTGAGATGTAGTGGGATGGGAAAAACATGATCAAATATATTGTATGAAAAATATTTTTAAATCAATGTTTAAAAAAGAGAAAAGAACAACATTTATCCCAACTATCTTGCTAGTTATCAAGTGCATAAAACCAGGTACTTTTCATCTTCCCCCATGCAGTACTTTAACTATAGTTGAAGGTTTTTTTTAAACTTTTTTATTAGATATTTTCTTCATTTACATTTCAAATGCTATCCCAAAAGTCCACTATACCCTCCCCCTGCCCCGCTCCCCTACCTACTCACTCCAACTTCTTTGCCCTGGCATTCCCCTGTACTGGGGCATATAAAGTTTGCTAGACCAAGGAGTCTCTCTTCCCAATGATGACCATCTAGGTCATCTTCTGCCACATATGCAGCTAGAGACATGAGCTCTGGGGGTACTGATTAATTCATATTGTTGTTCCACCTATAGAGTTTCAGACCCCTTCGGCTCTTGGGTACTTTCTCTAGCTCCTACATTAGGGGCCCTGTATTCCATCCTATAGATGACTATAAGCATCTACTTCTGTATTTGCCAGGCACTGGCAAAGCCTCACAGGAGACAGCTATATCAGGGTCCTTTCAGCAAAATCTTTCTGGCATGTGCAATAGTGTCTGATTATGAGATGGACCCCCAGGTGAGGTAGTCTCTGGATGGTCCATCCTTTCGTCTTAGCTCTAAACTTTGTCTCTGCAGCTCCTTCCATGGATATTTTATTCCCTATTCGAGGGAGGAATGAAGTATCCATGCATTGGTCTTCCGTTTTGATTTTCTTGTGTTTTGGAAATTGAATCTTAGTATTCTAGGTTTCTGGGCTAATATCCACTTATCAGTGAGTACATATTGTGTGAGTTCCTTTGTGATTGGGTTACCTCACTCAGGATGATATCCTCCAGATATATCCATTTGCTCAAGAATTTCATAAATTCATTGCTTTAATAGCTAAGTAGTACTACATTGTGTAAATGTACCACATTTTCTGTATCCATCCCTCTGTTGAGGGACATCTGGGTTCTTTCTAGCTTCTGGCTATTATAAATAGGGCTGCTATGAACATAGTAGATCATGTGTCCTTCTTACCAGTTGGAACATCTTCTGGGTTTATGCCCAGAAGAGATATTGCTGGATCTACTGGTAGTACTATGTCCAGTTTTCTGAGGAACCGCCAGACTGATTTCCAGACTAGTTGTACCAGCTTGCAATTCCACCAGCAATGGAGGATAGTTGAAGGTTCTTTAGAAATTAAGCCACCAGATTAAAAACCTGAAAAGGCTTTTATCCTTCTGTATTGGAGATGAAAATGCAATGCTCAGTCAAGGCTTAAGACATATACATTTTAAATGATTCAGTGTGAAAACAAAGAAAATTTCCTGCAGTTAGATTTAAGAAGAGGTCTTACAGGCTGTTCCAGTCGGTCATAACTCACTGAGAAATGTAGTGTTCCTCATAGATCAAGGTATCAAGGGTAGTCAGGCCACCCTGCTCCTTGGCTTATTCCCATGGCAATTATATAGCTTATGGAAATAATTATAAAGCTTAATCTCATCACACGGTGAACAACTGCAAGGAAATGCACCCGTAGTATTCTTTTGGTGCAAGGACAAAGCTGAAGAAGATACAGGGCAGGCTCGGTATGATCCCTTTGTCTGTACTCTTCTCCTAACCAGCCATATTTGTTAAATCTGAGAGCAAGATTTGCTACCTTACTTCAATCTTATGATCATCAAGCATACCGAGTCCCTGTGTGGTGGAGGCTAGAAGTTCTAAGTAAATGAGTGGAATGTCATTGGGAAAGACTATTAAAAATGTGTCTTTCTTGGGAGTGGAAAGATGGCTCAGTAGTTAAGAGCACGATCTGCTCTTCTAGAGGATCCAAGTTCAGTTCCCAGGATGCATATCAGGTGCACACAACCTCCTGTAACTCCTACTTCTGAGAAATCTTTACCTCTGGTCTACTAGGGCACTTGCATCCAACCTCACATACTCATACATAGACATACATATATTCAAATAATTTTTAAAACAAAATTATGGGTTTGAACCAGGACTTCAAGATAGCATCATTTGTGCAACTGAAGAGGCTCATGGAGGTTAAACTTGGATAGCTCCCAAGTTGGATATCGATGTGAGATTTCACCCCCAAGGGCATTGTGGGAGCTTTTCCGAGAGTTTACTACTGGTATTACAATATGTACATTAACATTTTGTAGTACTGCCCTGTGGGGCTCAACATGATGATGGCGGCCTACCTACCTTTCAGATACTGCCTTTCTGACAAGGAACTCAAACATAATTGGCAGTGCAAGTACTAATGACAAGAGCTCACTATACAGGACACTGTACCTCAGAGCAAAACTAGTTGCCCAGCTTTCATTGGTGACAAAGTTAACTGTGGCTGAATCTTCATATTGACTGAGAACTAATGTCCAATAAAAGGTGACTGGTTCAAAATGATGATGATGGTGGTGGTGGTGGTTGTGGTGGTGGTGGTGGAGGTAGAGGGGGTGGTGGAGGTAAAGTTGGTGGTGGTGGTGGTGGTGGTGGTGGTGCTGGAGGTGGTGGTGGTGGTAGCAGTAAATTGTTTAAAAATACATATGTCCCTGAGCATGTCTTGATTATTTTCTATTGCAGTAATAAGACACCATGGCCATGATGAGTAGTATGATTAAAAATTGCTGAGAAGTTGAACCAACTTAAGCACTTCAAACAGGGAAAATTGGAAATTCAATGGCTTGGGGACATAAAAAGGTAGATATCAATGGGTCTTTTCTAAAGCACAAAATTTGAGAAGTGGACACAGAAAGATGCATTGGTACCAGATAATCGTATACTCTATCTTTAAGTGTGATCGCCTGGATAAGGCAGAAGGAAAAGCACCAAGGAAGAAGGAGATAATTCATATTGTGGGGTGTGCTCTCTCGTGGGACAAGAGAAAGTTATTACAACGTGGACATTGAATGTGAAATGCCCTCTGCATGTTCACATATTTGAGCACTTGGTCTCTAGATAATGGCATTGGCTCTAGAGCTCATAGAACCTTTACAAGACAAGTTGCTGAGGGTGGGTCTTGGAGTTTAGAGGTGAGACCCACTTTCAGTCAGCTCTCTGCTTTCTGACTGTGTGTCCAGTGTGACCTTCCTGATATCTTGCCTTCCTTACCATTATGTAGTATATTGTTTCTTAAACTGTAAGACAAAGTAAACCCTTTCTCCTTTGAGTCATGTATTTCAGTTATCTTACTACATTTATGAGAGAATACCAATTAAAGAAGGCAGTATGGTTCTGGAGAGATGGAGAATATATGGCAAGCAAATGTGTTTCTCCTGTCGGGAGTCAGTGGAGTTAGAACCAAAATGGTGTAATGTAAGTCAAACTCCAACTGGGCAAAAGATAAGTTCAAGTCTTTTGTTTGCTTGCTTGTTTGTTTTTGTTTTTGTTTTTCAAGACAGGGTTTCTCTGTATAGCTCTGGCTGTCCTGGAACTCACTTTGTAGACCAGGTTGGCCTCGAACTGAGAAATCCATCTGCCTCTGCCTCCCAAGTGCTGAGATTAAAGGCATGTGCCACCACACCTGGCTGTTTGGTTTTTGTTGTTGTTGTTTGTTTGTTTGCTTTTATAATTTTTTCAAAGTCTACTTTTTTTCTTTTTAAGATTTATATATTATTGTATGTACGTACACTGTAGCTGTCTTTAGACACTCCAGAAGAGGGCGCCAGATCTCATTACAGATGGTTGTGAGCCACCATGTGGTTGCTGGGACTTGAACTCAGGACCTTCAGAAGAGCAGTCAGTGCTCTTAACCTAAGTTCAAGTCTTAATCTGCAGTATATATGCTCTTCAGCATTACTTAGAAACAATGTCTTTATAGATATAATCAAGTTAAAAGTCAGTCATTAGTGATGGTGGCCTCTAAGCCAGTGTCTCAGAGGAAGAGGGAATGTTGATTGGAGGGACACACAGGAAGATGGCATGTGATAAGAATTATAGGGGGTGCCTGCATCCCAAGAAGCTATGTAATTCAAGTCTTCTGAGGAAGCAAGGCTTGCGGACATAAAAATGGCCTCAGACACCAACCTCCAGAACTGAAGAAATAACTTCTGTGGTTTTTAAGCCCTAATTAATGGTATTCTGTTACAGCAGTCCTAGAAAGTTAACCATAAAGGACATAAAGAGCAGGTGGGTGAGAAAAAGAATGCCCTGTAACTAGTTAACAGAAGCTGTAAGACTTAGAAAGGGTAGAAACTGGGTTTGGAGAGAGGATGGAGGGAAGATGGACCCAAAGCTTTGAATGTTCTCCAGAGTTTGAAACAATAAGTGTGGGTATTTAAGAACTGTAGTCTGGCTGGAAATTACTGACCTGCTCTGAAGGCAGGCAACAGGAACAGACTGATGGCTCCACAGTACCCTAGAGAGGTACGTATCACAGGCCAACGACAATTTGAACTGCTTGCTGCATGACTTTAGAGGAAGAGAAACCCGCACTCTTGGGTATCATTTGCTGTGTGGTTCAAGAAACAGATTTTCCCCCTTTAATCTGAAGCTCTCCTTTAATCTGAGGGATGGTGGGCTTCAACTAAACCATGGCAAATGTCATTTGTCAATGTGCAGCTGTATACGTTTGTGTCACATGACCTGTGGCAATTTTATTCACCGATGATGCATCCATCCTTCTTCATCAGGCTCTGCATGGGTCATCCGTGCTTCATGTTCAGTGATTTTCCTACTCTCACTCTTAAGTAACCTTCTCAATGAACTTTCTACCTGAAGCCCGCCTCCTTGTCTAAATCCATCTCTATGTGAAATCATCTGAAAGTATACAAACCCATCTCCCCCAAACCCATAAGAGATCTCTGGCTCCTACCCCAGCCTCACCTTTGAGTGCACTTTTGCATCCCTAAGTTTGTTTGTGAGTCTACTACTCAAAGTTCTCCAAATTTCATTCTACTGCTCACACTCTTTTCTTGCCTAGACCAACATTATTTTTTGTTAAATATCTTCCTTATGGATCCTACAGAATTTCTAACCCAGTATTAGCATTTAGACCTACTCCCATTTTGAACATTCCTAGCAAGTGCCTCTACAATGCTTTGTTAAGACTTTGCCCCTCTAAATAGACTACATTCAATCTGCATCGCATCTCTTGCCTCAGCACCAGCACGATGACACATGTAGACCCTCAAGCTATGATAAATGAAAACAAAGCTACTTAAAATTTTCTGGAAGCTGCCTTCCAAGAGAGCAGCTTCCAGTGTAAGCACCCAGGATTTTTCTATCACAGCCATGTGATTTACGAGTTGTATGATTCATCAGGCTCTGTGTACCAGGTGTCACCTCTGTATTCAGCTTCGCTGATCAAGAAAATGAGTTTGATCCTAGATCTCTGTCCTCCAGACAGCAGCTTGCCTGGAAAAGTCGTTAATGCAGTAAATTATCTTCCCAGCTGTTAATATCACACACTGTCCTGTTTGCCGTCTTTTGGTTCAGCTGAGCATCAATTTGTGCTGTGATATTTACATGAATATCTTCATTTCATCAGTCCCATTGTCTGTCTATTTGGCTGGGGATAAGATTACCAAGCTATGGCCAGAAATGGATGCATGAGCCAGACCAGATCATAACTTCCCACACTGGATGAAGGGCAGCCCATTCCAATTCTCCCACTCTAGCTTACACTAAATCCTGCCTAGCAGGCAAGGAGCGGGGGATTAGAGATGCCACTGTTAAGTAGGAGGCTAAAAATTAGGAGATATTTGGTCTTCAATAAGACAGAAGCTCTGCCACAAATGCTGACTGGAAAATTGAGAAGGATCTTAATCTCCTTAGCTAGGTCTCCAGTTGGTAATGCCATGTCTCACACATTATTCCTGGATTTCAAAACTCACTAACATGAACCTACTATGAGCCATCCACATTTCATTAAGAATTAAAAATGCATTAGTCTCTGAATTTTTTATTCTATTCTATTCTATTCTATTCTATTCTATTCTATTCTATTCTATTCTATTCTATTCTATGAGTTCAAGTGTATTGTTTTGGTTTTTGTCACATCAACACAAAGTAAGGTCTTCTGAGAAGAGGAAAACTCAATTGGGAAAATACCTCTATCATATGGCTTCTAGGCAAGCCTGTGGAACATTTTCCTGATTGGTGATTGGTCTGGGAGGACCTAGCCCACTCTAAGAATTGTCACCCCTGGGCAGGTACTCTCAAGTTGTATTAGGCTAAGAAAGCCAGAAAGCATCAGTCCCCCCATGCCCTCTGTTTGAGTTCCAGGCTTGAGTTCCTGCTCTGACTTTCCTTCACGATGGACTATAAGCTATATGATGAAATATGCCCTTTACTCCAAGTCAGCTTTGATCACTGTTTTTATCACATCAATAGAAAGCAATCTAGGATATCATTCAATACCTCTTACGTTCTGATTGTAAGGGTGTCCCAGGGACAAAGCACTGAGATGGAAAGCCTAACCTGTATGTCTCAGGCAAGTATGTCTTAAGCCTCTGGGGGCCAAATTTGGAGAAAGAACTATCTAAATATGAAAAATAGTGGTCACATGAGCTCCAAGACAGAAATAACTCTTCATGCTCAGGGAAAAGCAAGGGGCAGTGTGGGGAAAGAATGGTGGTAGTGTCTGGACAGTACTAGGAAGTGACAGCAGTTACAACTATATCTTATCATATACATGACAGGAAGATGTTAAGAGGAAACTAGAGTTTTATGAGTGTCAGAAAATGATAGGGAAGACTATCTGGTCAATGCCCAGATGCTCAGAATCCAGGTTTGGAGCAAGGACTCCAGTTAGAACTATTGCTGTGGTCAGTGAGAAGTAGGGCAGTGTGGTCAGGAATGTTGTGAGAGATATGGTGAGAAGTGACTGAGTCAGGGAAGCAGATAGGACATCTTTTTTTTTTTTAATATATTTTATTACGTATTTTCCTCAATTACATTTCCAATGCTATCCCAAAAGTCCCCCATACCCTCCCCCCTCTCCCCCATTTCCCTACCCACCCATTCCCTTTTTTTTGGGGGGGGGCCTGGAATTCCCCTGTACTGGGGCATATAAAGTTTGTGTGTTCAATAGGCCTCTCTTTCCAGTGATGGCTGACTAGGCCATCTTTTGATACATATGCAGCTAGAGTCAAGAGCTCAGGGGTACTGGTTAGTTCATAATGTTGTACAACCTATATGGTTGCAGGACCCTTTAGCTCCTTGGGTAGTTTCTCCAGCTCCTCCATTGGGAGCCCTGTGATCCAT
Organism: Mus caroli; assembly: GCF_978045245.1. Lineage (NCBI taxonomy): Eukaryota > Metazoa > Chordata > Mammalia > Rodentia > Muridae > Mus > Mus caroli. Next base: position 36,177,090 of record NW_028227271.1, on the reverse strand, counting down.
CCACTAGCTGACTGTGAACATCCACTTCTGTGTTTGCTAGGCCCCGGCATAGTCTCACAAGAGATAGCTGTATCAGGGTCCTTTCAGCAAAATCTTGCTAGTGTATGCAATGGTGTCAGCGTTTGGAAGCTGATTATGGGATGGATTCCTGGGTATGGCAGTCTCTAGATGGTCCATCCTTTCGTCACAGCTCCAATCTTTGTTTCTGTAACTCTTTCCATGGATGTTTTGTTCCCAATTCTAAGAAGGGGTACAGTGACCCCACTTTGGTCTTCATTCTTCTTGAGTTTCATGTGTTTAGCAGATTGTATTATATATCTTGGGTAACCTAAGTTTTGGGCTAATATCCACTTATCAGTGAGTACATATTGCGTGAGTTCCTTTGTGATTGTGTTCCCTCACTCAGGATGATGCCCTCCAGGTCCATCCATTTGCCTAGGAATTTCATAAATTCATTCTTTTTAATAGCTGAGTAGTACTCCATTGTGTAAATGTACCACATTTTCTGTATCCATTCCTCTGTTGAGGGGCATCTGGGTTCTTTCCAGCTTCTGGCTATTATAAATAGGCTGCTATGAACATAGTGGAGCATGTGTCCTTCTTACTGGTTGGAACATCTTCTCGATATATGCCCAGGAGAGGTATTGCTGGATCCTCCGGTAGTACTATGTCCAATTTTCTAAGGAACCGCCAGACAAGCTTGCAATCCCACCAACAATGGGGGAGTGTTCCTCTTTCTTCACATCCTCGCCAGCATCTGCTGTCACCTGAATTTTTGATCTTAGCCATTCTGACTGGTGTGAGGTGGAATCTCAGGGTTGTTTTGATTTGCATTTCCCTGATGATTAAGGATGTTGAACATTTTTTTCAGGTGCTTCTCAGCCATTCAGTATTCCTCAGGTGAGAATTCTTTGTTCAGTTCTGAGCCCCATTTTTTAATGGGGTTATTTGATTTTCTGGAGTCCACCTTCTTGAGTTCTTTATATATATTGGATATTAGTCCCCTATCTGATTTAGGATAGGTAAAGATCCTTTCCCAATCTGTTGGTGGTCTTTTTGTCTTGTTGACAGTGTCTTTTGCCTTGCAGAAGCTTTGCAGTTTCATGAGGTCCCATTTATCAATTCTTGATCTTACCGTGCAAGCCATTGCTGTTCTGTTCAGGAATTTTTCCCCTGTGCCCATATCTTCAAGGCTTTTCCCCACTTTCTCCTCTATAAGTTTCAGTGATAGGACATCTTAATAGAGGAGAACTGGATATTTGTAGGACAAATAAAGATAATTTCAAGGCCTGAAGCTTGAGTACCTTGGTGGATGGCAATGTTCTTTATTAAGGAAAAGGAAACTTAGGAGAGTCAAACTGGCTTGCAGAGCAAAATCACTAGTTTTGATGCTGATATGTTGTATATCAGGCATTTGACCAGGGTTTCTCTCTCTAACAGCACTATCTGTCCTGAAACATACTTTGTAGACCAGTCTGGCCTCGAACTCACAGAGATCCACCTGCCTCTTTCTCCTGAGTGTTGGGACTAAAGGCTTGGGCTATCTTACCTAACCCTATTTTTTAAATCTTTTTATATTTTTCTTTTTATTTTTTCATGAGAAGGAATTATTTCCCATGCATACATGTATGTGGACCATGTTTGTACACAGTGCCCATGAAGAGGACATCAGAACAATTGGGACTGTAGTTACAAAGTTGTAAGCAGCTATTGGCATGTTGGGACTTGACCCTGGGTACTCATGCTGAAAAACAAGCGTTCTTAAAGCCAGAGTCAACATTCACTCATGTGCAGTATCTCATTTTTCACACAGTGTTAGGGAGATATAACTTTCTGAATGATATAAGCCTAAAGAGTAAGGTATTATGTCAACTCATACATTTATAGCCAGCTTGTATCTCCACTTCCTTTCCATGTAACCTTTAACAAGTATCTGAACCTATGTAGCTCTTTGTTTCCTCAGCTCCAAGTAAAATCTTTATGAAATGGGACATAAGAAATGATGAAATATATGCAAATGATTATTATGCAATAGATCTCATAATTATTATTCTTTATGCACTGTTAGGGGTGTGTGGTGTTTCATGAACTGATGTACTAGCACCCAGTCTAACTTGGAATTAGAGTATTTTCAGAGGTTTTATAAAGTGAAGATGAGGTCGCGGTGGTTGTGAATAGGCCATAATCCTATGACTGATGTTCTTAAAAGAAGAGGAAAGGTTGGATGGGAGGCAAATCACAAGGACTGCCATGTGATAGGATGCTGCCACAAAATGAGAAATGTTGAGAATCACCAGGAAACAGCAGAAATGAGCAAAGAGACACAGAACAGAGTTTTTTTCATCAAGCCCCAAGAAGGATGCAGTTCAGACAAGACACCTGTCCTCTGTAAGCCAGAGGGAATAGCTTTGCCATAGTAAGCAACTCAGTTTGTGATATTTGTTATGCAGGCTGTAAGGAGCTAATGCAAGTTCTGTTTTAAAACTGAGAAAGTAAAAGATACAAGGTGATGATGCCCTTAATCTCCAAAGATCATGTGGGAGGATGTAAGCATCCTTGAACCCACATCAGAGCAACAGCCTTCTTTCCACCCAGCCTGTCCATTATCAAGTTCACTGATGGCATCTCAGCTTACAAATGACCTAGTCAGTGCCCTAGAGGGACCCACAATGTGTGGATGAGACAGGCAGGAAATTGAGTAAAGTAAATGTCATGTTAACATCAAGGTGGCAGGAAGGGGATTGTGAAGAATATAGACAGAGCCATTCTGACCTGGGCAGAGGTCAGGACATTTTCAAGGCATAGGACTGTATGAATGATGTGAACATGCCTGAGGAATGGCAGAAACAAGGGAGAGCCAGCAAGTATGCTGCCTGGGATGGGGTGGGGCATAGTATTACGATTCAGTTGCTGGGCACTGCATGGAATTATGCCTCATGAGATGGTATGCACCGTCTCATGAAGTCTTCATGGTAGTGCTCCAAAGAAGGTTTCATTCAAAGTGAATTTAACAAATAGAACAACAAACATTGAGAGGCAGAGTCCTGGGATTCACGACTTGTCTGATGCCTCCACACAGGATACATGGGTGGTACTTGCTTCTGTGGCCACTATTGTAACCTTGGTGTTTTTCTGGTCCTCAGGTCAGTTACTAGCTCATAACCTTATGAAGGTACTTGCTTTCCTTTATGCCTGACACTTGTTCTCCCTTATATGCAATGTAGGAGTGCAGATGGATTTTTTCAGTCTGCAGGTTACCCCTCCTAGTACCCATATCAGGTGGCTTCTGTAATATAAGCAAGGTCACAGAGACATCAGCTGAGAATAAAGCTATCAGAATTCTCCCCAGTTCCTTGTAAGCACTGATAGCAGAAGGGCAGAGAACTTGCCTGTAATATTACAACATCTTCAAGTGAATTAGAGGCAGACAAGGTCAATTAGGGGGTAGAAAAGGGGAGAATTATAGCCTGGGAGTTGGTCAGAAACCCATAATGATGACAGAAAAATTGGCGGATAAGTGCTCTTCGCAGAGAACAGATGAGGCAAAGTACATCCATAGGAACACAGCAATTGTATTTCAATTGGAGACTCGACAGTGTGGGTGTGCTTAACAAGTCATCTGACTTCCCTGGGAGATCACTGACTCCACTGGAAAGTGGATGCAAGAATGGGTACATAGATCTAACCTTTACCAGGAACATTTATAAAGAAGTAAAAGGCAGCTGGCTGAACTGTAAAGTTAGAACATGAATGCAGAAGGCTCTCCCTAAGCAAAAGGGGTCTATAGGAGGGACGGGTCACTCTGCACTCTGGTGACAGAGGATCAATGGCATGTATTGACTGGTTGCTTTTCATATGGCTGGATTTTTCTTAATACACATTTGTGTTTATGTGTGTACATGTGGATATATATGTGTACATGTGGAGGCCAGAGAACAACTCTGTGTTCCATTTCTTAGGAAGGCCATCCACACATTTGAGACATGGTCCATCACTAGCCTAATGCTCCCTGATTATGCTAGGGAGACCAGTTCACCAGTATCATGGATCCTCCTGTCTCCATCATCCAAGTGATGGGATTACAAGATACTCCACTATGCTTAGTATTTGCTTGAGGTATCTGCGAAACAAACTCAGAGCATTTTACTGACTAAGCAGCCCCTGACTAACCATGCCTGGTATTTTCTATTCCATTTTTTCTATCCACTATGAAATTAAGATATTTGAGCCCAAGGTATCTTCCTTGCATTGTATAGTCTTAACTGTCATCCTATACAACCAGGCCCCTAGAAGAAACAGACTTAGAATGAGATACTGGATGTGGGTCCCAAGAAGAAGGGAATAGGCTGGAATCTAGCAAGTTTACAGAGGCCTCAGATACTGTCACCAAGTTTTGTTTCAAGAGAACCATGAAACTATATTCCATTTGCCCTGCTAAGAGTGTTTGACATGCAATCTGTGCCCAGCTAGTTAAATCATGCAAAGAAACTGAGGAGGATTTGGGCCCAGAACAATTGATGTTTCATGGTGCCTTGAACAAATAAAGACCAGAAAGTGAAAAGGATACGGTTATAAGGAAGTCCATGGAGAATGGGAGTATTCCAGGAGACCTGAAGAAAGCAAAGAAATATAAGGCATCCATTTTACAAGAGATTGTATGACCTGGAGAAGAAAATGATATAAGGGAATTTCTTGTCAAACTTCCTGCACACGACCATATCCAGAATGATAAGGTACTGCAACTTCTATGCACAGGAGAATATTTTAATGACTTTGGCATTTGATCTACAGCCACGTGAGACCTCAGCCTTAGCCAACTCCATAGCAGTCACTTGGTTAGACAACCTGAAGCACAAGGGTCTCCTGTGAAGCTTGCCTCAATACCTAGTCCACACAAACTGAGACAACCAAAATAGTTTCTGTGAAGCCAATCAAGCAGGACACTTAGACTATACAATTCCAGTCTTGACCCTTTCATCTTGTTCAGGCTGCCTTGACTCAGCAACAACATGGGTCCAAAGGTTTAATCTTTATCTTCTCTAAGTCTCCAATATCTGTGCAGAACCATAGCACCTTTGTGGGGGCTCTTTTCATACTGGACCAAATCTGTCTCCATCCTGCAACTTCCTTTAAACAGGACTTTCTTTCAGTGCAACTCTGACAATCAGGAAAATAAATTAGATCCTAGAATCTTCTCTGGATAATAGCTCGTTGCAGGAAGTCATTAATGCAGCAAATCAAACCCACAACTGTTGACACCATGAAAGCGTGTTGTTTACCTTCCTTTGATTCGGCTGAGTATCAATTAGTTCAGTGATATTTACATAAATATCTCGATTTGGAAAGTAAAATTGTCCATCTGCTTCTGGAAGATTTAATTAGGTCTGTGTTGCTATGGAAGAAGAGATTAATCCTTTTCGACATTAACCTTTTCAATTAATATATGTTTTGCAAAGCATTGTATAACATGCCTTGTTATGTAAATTGGACAAACTGGAACATTTGAGTCTTTCAAACTGAAAGCATCTCCCTCTTTCCAAATCTAGACTATGACCGCATACTTACAGGATTTCATGTTTGCTATTTTCTTGCTAGTGGGTTTTCTCCACTTCTCAAATGTTTCTCTTATGCATCTCCTTTAGTCTCTACAGAATGCCCAGGCTTCTTTTCCCTACTTACTAACTGTTGCTGGGACCCTGAACTTTCTTTAACATCTCCCTTGTCAAGGTGTGTGGCCTTCTTTGGATTCTAGAGAAAGATCCATATCTCTTGGCATACATATTCATATCTCACTTGAAATTCTCTTTTATCCATGTCCCATCTGTGATGATAAAGATCATGCATTTCTTATTTCTATTTGTTTTGTTGTTGCTCACAAAGTGTCTGGCCCATGGAAAACATTACATGCACATTGAATGAATGAATGAATGGATGAATGTAAAAAAAACAGACCCATTAGGTGGCAATTTTGTTGCGGTATAATGGCTCAGCTGCTCCAGTCAACAAAAGCAAAATCCTCATGAATGAGATGGGACCCACAAAAGTACCTCCCTTAGTTCTTGTCTACACTTGACCTTCACAGAAGCTACTACTCCCAGACTTTCTCTGCTTCACAGCCTGTGCAGACTAGCGAACTAACTGAAGACTGCCACAGTGTTCAGTTCAACCTTCCCAAGGTCCCACAGTTAAAGATAAAAAATGTCCTTTCTACTTGATTCCCTGGAATCCATTCTCTATCTCCTTTCTCCTCTCCAACCACATGTTTCTCAGTACTTAAAGTCTTTCCTATGAGCCAAAGGTTTTCATGGGACCTCCCAAAATATTCATCCAACACAGAGAAGGAGAATATGCACAATGATGGCAGTCACTAGTCAGATGTCTTTAATGTCCATGGCAATGCCATAGGGTTCATTTCTTCTGCTTCCAGGTAACAAAACAAGATTCAAGGTGGTGAGCATCTGCAAGTCACTTTGCAGGTATAAAGGACCTGATTCAGTCTTCATTTGCCCCCTAAGCATACTTGTTTTGCTGTTAGATCACAGGGCAATAAAGTCAAGTGTTTGGACTTCTATTACAGATCTCTTGAACAAACTGACCAGAGTCAGATGAACAGTCCTCAAAAGATGTAGTTCTGCTCTTGTTATTGCCTGTCGAAAATTTCAGCCTTCTGGCAACTGGTTGATGAAATTTGAATTTATACCACTGAGACTGACCAATACTTTTTTTTTTAAATATATTTTTTATTACGTATTTTCCTCAATTACATTTCCAATGCTATCCCAAAAGTCCCCCATACCCTCACCCCCACTCCCCTACCCACCCATTCCCACATTTTGGCCCTGGCATTCCCCTGTACTGGGGCATATAAAATTTGCATGTCCAATGGGCCTCTCTTTCCAGTGATGGTCGACTAGGCCATCTTTTGATACATATGCAGCTAGAGTCAAGAGCTCGGGGGTACTGGTTAGTTCATAATATTGTTGCACCTACAGGGTCGCAGGTTTCTTTTTTTTGTTTGTTTGTTTTTTTGTTTTTTGTTTTTGATTTTTAATATTTTTATTACATATTTTCCTCAATTACATTTCCAATGCTATCCCAAAAGTCCCCCATAGCGCCCCCCACTTCCCTACCCACCCCTTCCCATTCTATTGGCCCAGGCATTCCCCTATATTGGGGCATATAAAGTTTGCAAGTCCAATGGGCCTCTCTTTCCATTGATGGCCGACTAGGCCATCTTTCGATACATATGCAGCTAGAGACAAGAGCTCCAGGGTTCTGGTTAGTACATCATGTTGTTCCAACAATAGGGTTGCAGATCCCTTTAGCTCCTTGGGTACTTTCTCTAGCTTCTCCATTGGGAGCCCTGTGATACATACAATAGCTGACTGTGAACATCCACTCCTGTGTTTGCTAGGCCCCGGCATCTTCTCACAAGAGACAGCTATATTTGGGTCCTTTCAGCAAAATCTTGCTAGTGTATGCAATGGTGTCAGCGTTTAGAAGCTGATTATGGGACGGATCCCTGGATACAGCCGTCTCTAAATGGTCCATCCTTTCATCATAGCTACGAACTTTGTCTCTGTAACTCCTTCCCTGGGTGTTTTGTTCCCAATTCTAAGAAGGTGCACAGTGTCCACACTTTGGTCTTCAGTCTTCTTGAGTTTCATGCGTTTATCAAATTGTATCTTATATCTTGGGTATCCTAAGTTTTGGGCTAATATCCACTTATCAATGAATACATATTGTGTGAGTTCTTTTGTGATTGTGTTACTTCACTCAAGATGATGCCCTCCAGGTCCATCCATTTGGCTAGGAATTTCATAAATTCATTCTTTTTAATAGCTGAGTAGTACTCCATTGTGTAAATGTACCATAATTTCTGTATCCATTCCTCTGTTGAGGGACATCTGGGTTCTTTCCAGCTTCTGGCTATTATAAATAGGGCTGCTATGAACATAGTGGAGCATGTGTCCTTTTTACCGGTTGGGACATCTTCTGGATATATGCCCAGGAGAGGTATTGCTGGATCCTCCGGTAGTACTATGTCCAATTTTCTGAGGAACCGCCAGACTGATTTCCAGAGTGGTTGTACAAGCTTGCAATCCCACCAACAATGGAGGAGTGTTCCTCTTTCTCCACATCCTCGCCAGCATCTGCTGTCACCTGAATTTTTGATCTTAGCCATTCTGACTGGTGTGAGGTGGAATCTCAGGGTTGTTTTGATTAGCATTTCCCTGATGATTAAGGATGTTGAACATTTTTTCAGGTGTTTCTCTGCCATTCGGTGTTCCTCAGGTGAGAATTCTTTGTTCAGTTCTGAGCCCCATTTTTTAATGGGGTTATTTGACTTTCTGGAGTCCACCTTCTTGAGTTCTTTATATATATTGGATATTAGTCCCTTATCTGATTTAGGATAGGTGAAGATCCTTTCCCAATCTGTTGGTGGTTTTTTTGTCTTATTGATGGTGTCTTTAGCCTTGCAGAAGCTTTGTAGTTTCATGAGGTCCCACTTGTCAATTCTCGATCTTACAGCACAAGCCATTACTGTTCGATTCAGGAATTTTTCCCCTGTGCCCATATCTTCAAGGCTTTTCCCCACTTTCTCCTCTATAAGTTTCAGTGTCTCTGGTTTTATGTGAAGTTCCTTGATCCACTTAGACTTGACCTTAGTACAAGGAGATAGGAATGGATCGATTCGCATTCTTCTACATGTTAACAACCAGTTGTGCCAGCACCATTTGTTGAAAATGCTGTCTTTCTTCCACTGGATGTTTTTAGCTCCCTTGTCGAAGATCAAGTGACCATAGGTGTGTGGGTTCATTTCTGGGTCTTCAATTCTATTCCATTGGTCTATTTGTCTGTCACTATACCAGTACCATGCAGTTTTTATCACAATTGCTCTGTAGTAGAGCTTTAGGTCCGGCATGGTGATTCCACCAGAGGTTCTTTTATCCTTGAGAAGAGTTTTTGCTATCCTAGGTTTTTTGTTATTCCAGATGAATTTGCAGATTGCACTTTCTAATTCGTTGAAGAATTGATTTGGAATTTTGATGGGGATTGCATTGAATCTGTAGATTGCTTTTGGCAAGATAGCCATTTTTACAATGTTGATCCTGCCAATCCATGAGCATGGGAGATCTTTCCATCTTCTGAGATCTTCTAGAATTTCTTTCTTCAGAGACTTGAAGTTTTTATTATACAGATCTTTCACTTCCTTAGTTAGAGTCACGCCAAGATATTTTATATTATTTGTGACTATTGAGAAGGGTGTTGTTTCCCTAATTTCTTTCTCAGCCTGTTTATTCTTTGTGTAGAGAAAGGCCATTGATTTGTTTGAGTTAATTTTATATCCAGCTACTTCACCGAAGCTGTTTATCAGGCTTAGGAGTTCTCTGGTGGAATTTTTAGGGTCACTTATATATACTATCATATCATCTGCAAAAAGTGATATTTTGACTTCATCTTTTCCAATTTGTATCCCTTTGATCTCCTTTTGTTGTCGAATTGCTCTGGCTAGGACTTCAAGTACAATGTTGAATAGGTATGGAGAAAGTGGACAGCCTTGTCTAGTCCCTGATTTTAGAGGGATTGCTTCAAGCTTCTCACCATTTACTTTGATGTTGGCTACTGGTTTGCTGTAGATTGCTTTTATCATGTTTAGGTATGGGCCTTGAATTCCTGATCTTTCCAAGACTTTTATCATGAATGGGTGTTGGATCTTGTCAAATGCTTTTTCCGCATCTAACAAGATGACCATGTGGTTTTTGTCTTTGAGTTTGTTTATATACTGGATTACGTTGATGGATTTCCGTATATTGAACCATCCCTGCATCCCTGGGATGAAACCTACTTGGTCAGGATGGATGATTGTTTTGATGTGTTCTTGGATTCGGTTAGCAAGAACTTTATTGAGGATTTTTGCATCAATATTCATAAGGGATATTGGTCTGAAGTTTTCTATCTTTGTTGGGTCTTTTTGTGGTTTAGGTATCAGAGTAATTGTGGCTTCATAGAATGAGTTGGGTAGAGTACCTTCTGTTTCTATTTTGTGGAATAGTTTGTGAAGAACTGGGATTAGATCTTCTTTGAAGGTCTGATAGAACTCTGCACTAAACCCATCTGGTCCTGGGCTTTTTTTAGTTGGGAGACTATTAATGACTGCTTCTATTTCTTTGGGGGATATAGGGCTGTTTAGATCATTAACCTGATCTTGATTCAACTTTGGTACCTGGTATCTGTCTAGGAACTTCTCCATTTCATCCAGGTTCTCCAGTTTTGTTGAGTATAGCCTTTGGTAGAAGGATCTGATGGTGTTTTGGATGTCTTCAGGATCTGTTGTTATGTCTCCTTTTTCATTTCTGATTTTGTTAATTAGGATGCTTTCCCTGTGCCCTCTAGTGAGTCTGGCTAAGGGTTTATCTATCTTGTTGATTTTCTCAAAGAACCAGCTCCTTGATTGGTTGATTCTTTGAATAGTTTTCCTTGTTTCCACTTGGTTGATTTCACCCCTGAGTTTGATTATTTCCTGCCGTCTACTCCTTTTGGGTGAATTTGCTTCCTTTTGTTCTAGTGCTTTTAGGTGTGTTGTCAAGCTGCTAATGTGTGCTCTCTCTAGTTTCCTTTTGGAGGCACTCAGAGCTATAAGTTTTCCTCTTAGAAATGCTTTCATTGCGTCCCATGAGTTTGTGTATGTTGTGGCTTCATTTTCATTGAACTCTAAAAAGTCCTTATTTTCTTTCTTTATTCCTTCCTTGACCAAGGTATCATTGAGAAGAGTGTTGTTCAGTTTCCACGTGAAGGTTGGCTTTCTATTATTTATTTTGTTATTGAAGATCAGCCTTAGTCCATGGTGATCTGATAGGATGCATGGGACAATTTCAATATTTTTGTATCTGTTGAGGCCTGTTTTGTGACCAATTATGTGGTCAATTTTGGAGAAGGTACCATGAGGTGCTGAGAAGAAGGTATATCCTTTTGATTTAGGATAGAATGTTCTGTAGATATCTGCCAGATCCATTTGATTCATAATTTCTCTTAGTTTCTCTGTGTCCCTGTTTAGTTTCTGTTTCCATGATCTGTCCATTGGTGAAAGTGGTGTGTTGAAGTCTCCCACTATTATTGTATGAGGTGCAATGTGTGCTTTGAGATTTACTAAAGTTTCTTTAATGAATGTGGCTGCCTTTGTATTTGGAGCATAGATATTCAGGATTGATAGTTCCTCTTGGAGGATTTTACCTTTGATGAGTATGAAGTGTCCTTCCCTGTCTTTTTTAATGACTTTGGGTTGGAAGTCAATCTTATCAGATATTAGAATGGTTACTCCAGCTTGTTTCTTCATGCCATTTGCTTGGAAAATTGTTTTCCAGCCTTTCATTCTGAGGTAGTGTCTATCCTTTTCTCTGAGATGAGTTTCCTGTAAGCAGCAAAATGTTGGGTCTTGTTTGTGTAGCCAGTTTGTTAGTCTATGTCTTTTTATCGGGGAGTTGAGTCCATTGATATTAAGAGATATTAAGGAAAAGTAATTGTTGTTTCCTGTTATTTTTGTTGTTAAAGTTGGCATTTTGTTCTTGTGGCTGTCTTCTTTTAGGTTTGTTGAGGGATTACCTTCCTGTTGTTTCTAGGGTGTGGTTCCTGTCCTTGTATTGGTTTTTTTCTGTTATTATCCTTTGAAGGGCTGGATTCGTGGAGAGATAATGTGTGAATTTGGTTTTGTCGTGGAATACTTTGGTTTCTCCATCTATGTTAATTGAGAGTTTGGCTGGGTATAGTAGCCTGGGCTGGAATTTGTGTTCTTTTAGTGTCTGTATAACATCTGTCCAGGATCTTCTGGCTTTCATAGTCTCTGGTGAAAAATCTGGTGTAATTCTGATAGGCTTGCCTTTATATGTTACTTGGCCTTTTTCTCTTACTGCTTTTAGTATTCTATCTTTATTTAGAGCATTTGTTGCTCTGATTATTATGTGTCGGGAGGTATTTCTTTTCTGGTCCAGTCTATTTGGAGTTCTGTAGGCTTCTTGTATGTTCATGGGCATCTCTTTCTTTAGATTTGGGAAGTTTTCTTCTATAATTTTGTTGAAGATGTTTGCTGGTCCTTTGAGTTGAATGTCTTCATTCTCATCCACTCCTATTATCCGTAGGTTTGGTCTTCTCATTGTGTCCTGTATTTCTTGGATGGTTTGAGTTAGGATCTTTTTGCATTTTACATTTTCCTTGATTGTTGTGCCGATGTTCTCTATGGAATCTTCTGCACCTGAGATTCTCTCTTCCATCTCTTGTATTCTGTTGCTGATGCTCGTATCTATGGTTCCAGATTTCTTTCCTAGGGTTTCTATCTCCAGTGTTGCCTCATTTTGGGTTTTCTTTATTGTGTCTACTTCCCTTTTTAGGTCTAGTATGGTTTTGTTCATTTCCATCATCTGTTTGGATGTGTTTTCCTGTTTTTCTGTAAGGACTTCTACCTGTTTGATTATGTTATCCTGTTTTTCTTTAAGGATTTGTAACTCTTTAGCAGTGTTCTCCTGCAATTCTTTAAGGGATTTTTGTGCTTTCTCTTTATTGTCTTCTGCCTGTTTAGCAGTGTTCTCCTGTATTTCTTTAAGTGTGTTATTAAAGTCCTTCTTGAAGTCCTCTACCATCATCAGGAGATATGCTTTTAGATCCGTGTCTAGCTTTTCCGGTGTGTTGGGGTGCCCTGGACTGGGCGAAGTGGGGGTGCTGGGTTCTGATGATGGTGAGTGGTCTTGGTTTCTGTTAGTAAGATTATTACGTTTACCTTTTGCCATCTGGTAATCTCTGGGGTTAGTTGTTATCGTTGTCACTGTTTAAAGATTGGAGCAGAAGCTGTGTTCCACTCACCAGCAGTCTCTAAATCCTGCAGTGGGGGTTGTGGGTAGCTGACGGTACCCCGGTGCTGGTCCAGCCGGAAGAGGCCTGTGGTCCTACTCAGGCCGGTTTTCTGCTTCCCTAACTAATGCAGTCTCTGGTCCCGCGTGCAATTGGATTGGAGCAGAAGCTGTGCTCCACTCACCAGAAGTCTTAAGATCCTGTGGCGGGTGTTGTGGGTAGCTGGCGAGTGTCAGCCGACCCTGCGCCCCAGCTGCCCCGGTGCTTTTCTGACCGGAAGAGGCTTGTGGCCCTATGTAGGCCGGATTTCTCTCTCCCCAACCAGAGCAGTCTCAGGTCCCGCGTGATTGGACTGGAGCAGAAGCTGTGTTCCACTCACCAGCAGTCCCAAAATCCTGCGGTGGGGGTCGTGGGTAGCTGGCGGGTGTCAGGCAACCCTGCGCTCCAGCTACCCCGACACTGATCCGGCAGGATGAGGCCTGTGGCCCTACTCAGGCTGGTTTCTGCTTCCCTAACTCCTGACCAATACTTTTTAAAGAACCAAATAGTAAATACTTGGGATTTGTAGATCCATTCTGTCTGCTACAGTTTCTCAATTCAGTGATTATATAGAGAAAATAGCCATAGGCAATAAATAATGAATAGGTATTTCTATAGCCATGTTACCGGAAAAGTATATTTATCATGCAGCTTGCTGATCTCTGAAATAGAGCAAAAGTTGGCTTGATGGTTTTTATTATTCTTTCTAAATATATAACCCAATCTTCACATTAATGTATTAAATCTGGTCTGATATTCCTTCTATTTGAAAGACAAGAACACTACAGCTTTTGAGTACAAACACGTGGCTATTCAGCTGTAAACTGTGATTGTGTACTCCTGGGCACAAGTTGGTCTTCATTTTCCAAAACTAGGCTTTTATCATCTGTCTCTCTGTCTGTCTGTCTGTCTGTCTGTCTGTCTATATATCTATTCACAACAGAATTAGGTATAGTAATACACACTTGTAGTCCAAGTACTTAGGAAGCTGAGGCAGAAAGATTGCAATTCCCAAGCCATTCGGGAAACACAGTAATACTTTGCCTCACTCCCCAACTCCCCAAAAGAAGAAACAGTGTCAGAATCCCTAGGTTTATGAAAACCTTTAACTTTCCAATTCTCAAAGTATCACTGTTTCTCCCCATAGACCTTGAGCACGTATCCAGGGTAACATTGATAAAGCCATCTCCCTCATCTATATTAACACCAGTAATGCAAGTTCCACTCTATTAAGCCATTGTGATGATTAACTGAAACAATGCATGGGAAATGTTCTGGCTAGCTTTAACTGCTACCTTGCCTAAGAAGAGAATCTCAGTTTGGGGACTGTCCAGTTCACATTGGTCTGAGGCTGAGTCTGTAAGTATCTTATTTATTAATTAATGTAGGAGGCTCTCCCTCCCAATAGCACCATTCTCTGGTCAGGTGGTCCTGGACTGTCTTATTTTTTAAAATCTAAGCCTGAGTCTGTGAGCAAGCCAATAATTAAAGTTCCTCTGAGGTTTCTGCTTCAAGTTCCTGCTTGAGTCTCCACCCTGACTTCCCTCAATAATGAGCTATAACCAGTAAACTGAAATAAATCCTTTCGTCCCAGTGTTACTTTTGGTCGGGGTAACAAAAGAAGCTAGGAGTAAAGGTATATAGCATGCTCTACAAGTCAACAAATGGCAGAAATTTTGAAGAGTAGGTTTCCCACTCATGTTAGCTCTTCTACTCAGTCTTTTCCATCCTAGAGAGAAGAGCCAAGCTTCCTCATTAGTGTTACAAAGTCCTGCCATATACTATAACATATGTCTGAATATATTGCCATGCTAGGTTTATTGTCAAACCTACCCTGAAAATCCTAAGTTCTGAAGGAGTCTAGCATAGAATTATCAATATTGAAATAACCAGAGTGGAATAAAAGTAGATGCATACTAATGTAAGGACTAATGGGTAGAATTAGCTAATAAAGACAGATCCACTAAGGTTTATATAATATGCTTTTTAGTTTGTCTATAATGCATTCTGGTAGTACAGTTGCTATGTGATTTTCTAGAGATAAAAATAGAACAAATAAATTTTTAAATAAAATAAATAAAATAATAAAAAAAATCAATGGTGTTTAACATAGGAAAAGGGGTCCTCTGTGCTCTAAAACTATGAAGCTACTTTAAGTTAAGCATTCATGAGATTGCTCCTTTCTTAAGTTGATTACAGAGTCCTATTAACATATGGTTCGGAAGACTCATGAATCGCTGCCCTGTTCCTGGGGACCACACAGCATGCTAACTAGCTGAAGAGCCTTTTCCTTCCCCTCATCCCTGTTTATTACTTGTTTCCACTCAACAGAGGAGCCGTGGAATAATTGGACCATTCAGAGGAAATACTGATGGCAATGTATGAGTAGTGTCTGCCCCATCAGCCCCTCCAGACGGTACAGATGTGGGCTTCTTGGGACATGATGTCATGTACCCCTTACTCCAAATAAGCAGGCAGCTCACTGACCAACCAAGCACTGGACCTTGAGTTTTCTGAGAGTTCTCTTGTTCTTTTTAACTCTGACCAAAATGATCTAGAGAATAGCTGTCTATTCTCTCCTCAAAAAAAAAAAAAAAAAAACCAATATTGTCCCCCAAGGGTGTCTAAATGAAACAAAAGTTCAGGGTCAGCATTTGTGACATGGCTGTGAGATAAATTGCAATTTCTCTGAGTTTTACTTTGGTTACCTTCCCTGACAATAGCACTTATATTCTACAATGAAAATAGTTTTCACCATGATTTATTCTTTACAGAACCACAACTAAGCACATATAGGTGTCATTTATTTAGATTGACAACTGACATGGAAAAAAAAGACATAGACTCTGTTCTAGTAGAAAAAGACATATATATTAACAAGGAGGAAGGGGGATCCTGTAGGGCCATAGTTCATATGTTGATGAAGTACAGATACTCTGCTATCCAGGGGGGAATAAAGGATTCACAAAATAATGTGATTTGATTACACAGTTGATTCCTGGGGGAAAGAAGGAAAGACAATGTAGTGAGTGAGAAGGTCATTGGTAAAGCTGCTGCTAGACTCAATACCCCAGCATGTTAGGAGTACATCAGGGATTTAATTGGGCCTGGAGTTCCAGGAATCATGTATGGAGCAGACCAGGTAAGAAATAATATGAAATGTTGAGTTTGATGTATAGAGTTACTAAGAAATCATTCCTAATTTCTTTGGGCTCTTCTTCAAGATTACATGTTACACAAATTCTCTTCAATCAAAATCCTAGTCCTAGCCAAACCAATTACAGCTTTGAGAGACCATGATATAGAAGGTCTCCAGCAGGTCTGTGCTGAGATATCCGTTATATATATATATATATATATATATATATATATATATATATATATATATATATATGGTTTTTCAAGACAGGGTTTCTCTGTATAGCCCTGGCTGTCCTGGAACTCACTTTGTAGACCAGGTTGATCTCAGAAATCTGCCTGCCTCTGCCTCCCGAGTGCTGGGATTAAATGCCCAGCTCCTGTGCTGAGATAAGATATTAAGCTCACAAAAATTGTGAGGCAACAAATATGTGTTGGCTTAACTCACTGAGCTTGTTGTCATTTTATATGCATAAACAAATGACCATTTGTTTATGCATATTAAAGCTCAAAAGCATCTGTGCATTTTATCAAGTCAGTTTTCTAACAGGGCAGAGAGCAAATTAGAGGACAATAAGGAAGAGAGATGGGCTAAGAGGCTCTTTTGAGATTACCCACAATGGAGTGAGGAAGGGAGCTAGAAAAGAGTAGAAGAAAATGCACAAGAGACATCAGAGGTAGACTCATAGGGACATTTTTCTAACAGGATGTGTAGAGCAAGAGGAAGACAGTGTGGAGGGAAAACAGAACGGGATCTCTGCATGGGCCTTACCATGAGCTTAGGGCTTTGTTACCTCAGCAGCCACTCAAAGCATCAGTCTGATTTAATACCAGATCCATTGAGTGGCTAAAAAAGCACAAGGGAATTTTTTAGACCCGTGGAGTAGCAAGTCCTAAAAGTCTCACGTTGAGGTTTTGTCTTTTACTGTCTATTGTGTGGCCCCCAAGACCTGCAGTCTGTGTATAGCCTCTGGGTCTCTGCCTCCAAATTAATTCTGATTGGTGAATAAAGATGATGAAATCCAATAGCTGGGCAGAAGAGACATAGGTGGGATTGACATTTCCTGGGCTTGGGGAAAAGAGGACCACTAGGATAGGGAGGAGAACCACCATGGGATAAAGGCAGAATGAGCAGGAGGAAAAAGGAGAGCCACCATAGACTAAGGGCCAAGAGAAACTGGCCCAGAGGGCTGCTCAGTTGGAGTTAAGTGCAGCCCAGATGGAACATAGTCAATAAAATAGTAAGTAATGGGTTGGGGTTATTGATCAAAAAGTAGAATCTTACAGCATGGAGGGCAGGCAGCTGCCCAGCTATGCTGTTTAAGGCATATTTAAAATTATAAGGCTGTGTGTGTCTTTCCCTGGGAAAATAAATGGTCTGAGGCAGAAAAGAAGCTCTGTACCATGATTTATAATACTATCCAGAAAAAATGCAATTTGATACACTTTTTAGTTGTGATAAGATTATCCCTTAGAATGTCCCTGCGTGTGGATACCATTACAAGTGCCATAGAGATCCTATCTCTATGTGGGCATGGAGATCCTCCTTCATGAGACATGACCTCTACAACACCCAAGCCATGCTCACACGGGGAGAGAACACATCATCAACGTGTGGGTGAATGAGGAGCTAGTTTCAGAGTTTTCAATGTCTTCTGGTATGCTTCAGATCCCATACATCTAATTTCCTTTAAAAATTCTTAGAGTTTGAAATGGGTATGTTGAAAATTGATGCTTTCATTCACTTTTAATGAGAATTTTTTCAAGAATTATTTGTGGCTGCCTTATAATCCTTTCCCCAGCCATCTGGAAGGCAGGCTTCCACTCAGAAGTGCTAACAGGGATATATATGGAGGCTGGATCTTGACAAAATTAGAGATGGGAGAAGCACATTTTAGCAGCCTTTGTCTTTCCTTCCCTTCCTCCTACCTTTCTCTCATGAGTCCCAGAACTGGGCCTAGGTGTTGTATGACACTAATTTATGCAAATGCCTTTTAACAAGATTCTATTCTTCCCATAAACCTGGTCTCTCCTGTCAGGGACATTGAGGGCTACACAGGAAAGCTAGAGGAGGATCAAAGGAGCATTTACCAGTACCTTTAAGAACCCCCTCAGTAATGGAAGCAGTTCAGATGTAATGTTATACATACAAAATGGCAGGTGAAGGTAGAATAATTTGTCCATGGCTCTAGAAACGATAGGACAGTGATTAGTGACATATAACAACTCCGGGGCTGAGCAATTTCATTTAGTGCTCATCTTTGGAGCATTTAAAGTATGTGTAAAACACTCTCCTTGACAGATAGGAAACCTACAACCATAAACACAAGGCTCATGTTTCTGAAGGACACACAGTGCTCATACCACAAGTGTGAAAGAGAACATGGCAGTCCGTGTGTGCTGTAAAGGAGCTTCTTCATCCTATTAGAAACAGGAAGCAGAAAGTAGAAATGCCAAAGGCAAGAAGATATAGGACTGAAGGCCCAGTCCTTGTGAAAAGTTCTCTTACCTTTCATGACCACCCATTGCTCTATCAGAAACATGCATGCTGTATGTTACTTTCTGTTTGTTTGTACATGTGCTTCTTTGTTTCCCTGCATGTTTCTGCTGATATAATTATGAGAGAAGAAGAAATGCTGAGCAGAAGATGAAATATGGAGCAAAAGCACCATCCTCTATATGCTGCGTATCCTGTGAACTGTAACTGTAACCCCCTCTGAAAGTTATACAGGAAAGCTAGATGAGCATTTACTAGGCACCTGCCACATGCCAGGTTCTGTGCACAGTGTCTTACTATTTCTATGTTTCTTAATACCTGCATGAGATTATTTTCAGTGTATAAATGAAGAAACTAAGGCAGACTCAGAGAATAAGCCACTTGCTTGAGACCCCCAACTACCAGTTAGAACTTTGGTTTGAACCTCCTGCTCTGACTACCTCCAAAGCTACACTCTCCAGAACAGTAGCCAGTTCTCCAGAACAATATTCTGACCATTTAAAAACTGAACCCCCACTAAGATTTGTAAAACAAACACAGATTTCAAAACTAATACAGAAACAAGACCATAAAATAAGTCAGTAACATTTATTCTGTCTACAAGCTGATTTGATAATATCTTTGCATACTGGGTTTAATAAAATGGGTTAGTAAAGTTAATTTTACTGTTGCCTCTCACTTTTTTTTTTAAACAAGGATATTGGAAATAAAATTTTGCAAGTGTGGCTAACATTGTAGCTCACTCCCCTTGGATAGGTGATAACCAAAAATGTGGTGTCATAAGGGAAGTAAGCCTTTTCTCTTTCTTCCTTCAAGTGCTCTGCCTTCCTTGGCTCAGACCTGACCCCTGGGTCAAGAAGAAATGTCAGTGTGGAAAGTTGGGATGGTAGGCAGAACCTGACCATGAAAGCCTGAAGAACGGTGCTCTGTGTGGTCCATAGGCAGCAGATTCCACCGCAGCCTCCTCCTCCCTAGAAAACATTTTAGAGTGGGTATTTACTGATATTTAAGCAAACTGAACACAACGTGACAACCTGACCACTCTGAAATACCTTGTTAATTCTTCTCACTTCCCCATTTATAACAAGAAACACCATAAGCAGGGCTGTAATCTAGCTGAAGAAAAACTAAATCAGGTCACACCTTTCATGCATCCTCCTCCTACAGAACCTATTTGTTTGTAATAATAGCAGTAATGAATAGTATAAATGAGACACATAAATGAAGAATGCTAATTATGCTTGTAATATATGTGAATGAAAGGAAAGCCATAGTGTGAGCAAATGCTGAGGCCCTGTTAAGGTGATTTTACATGCATGAATTCATAGATCCCTACAGCCTTCCATGAGCTCAATACTTTTATCAGTCCCTTGGGAGCAAGGTCGCTGACTTGTAGACAATAGCCTTCTCTATTGTATTAGATGAGATGAAACTGAATACAGGCACTCAGCCCTATGACCTTCACAGAGAGAAAGGCAGGACAGAAGAGGAAAATGAGGTTGAAACTAGCTTTTTATGGGGTTTTACTATTTATGCGTAGTCACATATTAGATCTAACATGTGGAGACTGGTCTTCAAATCACCATCAGGAACGATATGCATTTATCTGCTAGATATGCCGTTTGACTGCTACAGACGGTATATAAGAATGAATAATTCATCTAAGGTCATCCAGCTTTGAACTTGATTTCTTTGTCCCTGCAACTGGAGCTGGGGATAAGGCTAGAATGGGGCTAGGACTAGGGCTGGGGTTGGGGCTGGGCTGGGACTAGGATTGGGGTTGGGCTAGGGCTGGGGTTGAGGCTGGGGTTGGGGCTGGGGCTGGAGCTGCGGCTGGGGCTGGGACTGGGGCTAGGGCTGAGCTGGGGCTGAGTTGTGGCTGGGGCTGGGGTTGGGGCTGGGGCTGAGTTGGGGCTAGGGATGGGACTGGAGCTGGGGCTGAGCTGGGGCTGAGTTGGGGCTGGGGCTGAGTTGGGGCTGGGGCTGGGGCTAGGGCTAGGGCTTGGGCTAGGGTTGGGGCTGAGTTGGGGCTGGGGCTGGGGCTGAGGTAGGGGTTAGGGCTGGGGCTAGGGTTGGGGCTGAGTTGGGGCTGGGGTTGGGGCTGGGGCTGGAGCTGAGCTGGGGCTGGGGCTGAGTTGGGGCTGGGGCTGGAGCTGGGGTTAGGGCTGGGGCTGGGGCTGAGCTGGAGCTGGGACTGTGGCTGGGGCTGAGCTGGGGCTGGGACTGGGACTGGGGCTGAGCTGGGGCTGGGGCTGGGGCTGGGGTTGGGGCTAGGGCTGGGGCTGGGGCTGGAGCTGAGCTGGGGCTGGGGCTGAGTTGGGGCTGGGGCTGGAGCTGGGGTTAGGGCTGGGGCTGGGGCTGAGCTGGAGCTGGGACTGTGGCTGGGGCTGAGCTGGGGCTGGGACTGGGACTGGGGCTGAGCTGGGGCTGGGGCTGGGGCTGGGGTTGGGGCTGGGGCTGGGGCTGGGGCTGGGGCTGGGGCTGGGGCTGGGGCTGGGGCTGGGGCTGGGCTGGGGCTGGGGCTGGGGCTTAGACTAGGACTAGGACTGGAGCTGGAAGGTGGACATCTAAGGTAGGAAAGGAGAGATAAGAGAAGAATGTAAAGAAGTACCCCAATGTCGGTGTGTGTATCCTCAGGTACATGGGTTATTTGTTGAAGCCAAGAAAAAACAACTTTTGTCGTTATTTAAAATTGAGATTTATTTGTCCTGTGTCTGTGTGATTTTTTTGACTGTGTGTATGCATGTACTCCATGTCCATGTCTGGTACTTGAATAGGGCATAACAGAGCACTGGGACTCCTGGAACTGGAGTTATAGATTACTGTGAATCACCATGTGGATGCTGGGAATTGAATCCTAGCCCTCTGCAAGAGCAACGGTGCTCTTAACCACTGTGCTCTTTCCAGCCCCACATCTTCTAAATTAAACCACTCCTCCCAACTCTTATCACAAAGCCAAGTACATAGTAGGTTCTTAATTCTGCTTACTGACTATAAGGTATACCTCTACAGAAGCCTGACTTTTTGCATGTGAGCCACATGAGAGGAAGTGATATTTGTTTGCTCCAGATAATACACAAGTTTCTCTTCCAACTGATGGATATTTTCCCCTTGAGATTCTTTAGAGTTTCAAGCCCACCAGCTATTTTAAAACTCAGATTTATTATTGTAGCACACATCCCTAACAGATCTGGAGAGTCCTATCCTCTTTTATTTCCTTCATACATCTTCCCAGCTAATTTACAAAGAAGAAGCATAATTTGAGGTCACTTTCATGTGCTAACCCTGTCAAAAGATAGCCAGATACACATTATAAAGACAATTCATTCAGACCCGGGAGGCCAGCTTCTGAGTCCTTGGTTAGCAGATACAGTGGGGGTGGAAGGGGACCAGGGGCTGGTTAATGGTCTGTTTATGATAGTTGCCCTTCAAAAAGGCCATTTTAAAGGCACCTCCCTCAATTGAGAAAATGACATGAATTAGATGTGACAACATAAAGACGGTGTGATCAGAGAAAAGGGAAAGAGGCGCTTCTAGGATCTGTGGTGTTTACTGATGGGATCTACAACTGGTACTTAGTAAAATGAAGGACAAAAGGCCATTTCTTCAGAAGAAGCTGACACTGTAGCCCCTAGACTATTAGTTAGAGATTAATAAGAAATGGTTTCTCTCTCCCTGTAGCCCTTTGGGGAAATAGTATGATAAGATGTAATTCGAAAATGATTTTGAGGATTTGGCAGTAAGAGGGATCCAGCTAGCTGAGAGAGTAACCTGCAATGTCCATGTAATAAATTAAGATGGACTGAATTAAAAAATGGCCCTTTAGCAGTAACTGACAGAATAATTGATTCTAGGAAAAATCACCAATTGATTTTATCCCACTTACTATCGCTTCTAGCCATTTTTCCAGATCACTGAGGTTTTAAATTTCATCTGAATTTTGTGGATCATAAATTCACAATGTGCTTATTCAGGCTGTCCTTCCAGACATTCATACCGTTGCAGTCTGGTGTCAACATCCTTAAGGTGCCCAGGCTGCACAACCCACTGAGGCTCACTTAGGTGAGGACAGTCTATGTTTCCCAGTGCCTGGCAGCTAAGATCATCTTTTGAGTAGTGTACTGGTCTGAATGTAAAATATCCCTTCACAGACACCTACCTGTATTTTAAACACTTGGTTCCTAGCTGGTAGTACTGAATGGGGAGATTGTAAACCATTAACAGGTAAGACCTCACTGGCAGAAGTAGGTCACTCCGGGAATTTTGGCTACAGTCTGGCCCCAGCTGCAACAGTCTCTCTCCCCAACTTTCTGACTCATCCAGATGTGAGCAAGCTGCCTCCATACCATTGAGAATCACACCGAACAACATGCCTTCCCCACCGTGGTGGACTCTACTTCTCAATCTAAGAACAAAAGTGAATCCTCTTTCTCCCTTAAGTTGATTCCCTTTAGGTGTTTGATCACAGTAATGGGGCAGTAACTAATATGGCCAGCTACTCAAGGCCCATACAACACAGCAATCTTAGGCAGTCAGCCCTCTCACACAGCAGCAGCCCCTCCGTTTCCTAATCCTGACAGACACCCTCAGATGACAAAGCAGAAGCTTTGTGACTTAGCAAGGCAGCCTCGGAGTTAACAGTACAGAATTTTCTTGAACTTGAATGAGTAAAGCCACCCCAACTTCATGAAGGCACAAGGGAGGAACTGGAGATACAGATCAGAGATTAAATTGACCACTGTATTCAATTCCCCACACCCACATGGTGGCTCATAACTATCTGGAACTCAGGTCCCAGAGGATACTATGTACTTTTCTGTCTTCCATGGGCACCGTGCATAGGGTGCACAAATATACATGCGGTCAAAATGCCAATGCATATAAAATACATTTTTAAAATACTTTAAAAAATACAAGAGAGAGAAAGTAGACCATGCTCTCAATGGGAAAAGTCTCCAGGACTTCCTAGGTCACACTGTTACATCTGTTAACATCACTGGCTAGGAATTTAATGGGGAAAATATATTTATTCTCAATGTACTTCTTTTAATTATCCTCTTATTGTTTTTATTTATTCTTCTGCCACATATTATATCCTGTCATTTCCTCTTCCTCCTCCCCCCCAACAGTGTCCTCCCTGACCCCTCTCCGTCCACTTCTCCTCTGTTTTCCTTCAGAAAAGAGCAGGCATCTCAGGGATATCAACCAAAAAGGGCATAACGAGTTGTAATAATAGACACCTCCCCTCATATTAAAGCTGGAAGATGCAACCCAATAGGAGGGAAAGGGTCCCAAAAGCAGGCAAAAGAGTCAGAGACAGTCCTGTACTTCCACCATTAGGAGCCCCACAAGAACATCAAATTATACAACCATAACATGTGTAGGACCTAGGTCAAACCCCTGCAGGCTCCTTGACTTTCAGTCCAGTCTCTTAAGCCCTTGTGAGTTCAGGTTAGCTGATTCTGTGGGTTTTCTTGTGGTGTCCTCAGCCCCTCTGGCTCCTATAATCATTCCTCCCCCTCTTCAGCAAGATTCCCCAAGTTCTACCTAACCTTTGGCTGTGAATCTCAGCATCTGGCTCCATTGGCTGCTGGATGAAGCCTCCATGAATGAAACTATGCTAGGCTCCTGTCTGCAAGTATAACAGAATATCTCAGTATACTTTTTTTTTCAGATTATTTATTAGGAGAAAATAAACATCATTAAAAATGAAATTATCTGGTAGACAGCACCTTAGCATAGCCATTGTCACCAATTATGGTACTGTGCCCCTCCTGATATGATGTGCTAAGAGTTCTTTCCAATCTAGACAAGAGAAAACATTGACACCAATTATAATGGAGGAACCTTTCAGACAACCTCAGTCTAGACTCTTCAAAGGATCCCAAGAAGCTGTAGTAGTTACTCATCACATTTGCTCTCAGCACTTAACCTACCAGCACTAAAAGCTACCAGGAACACTGGGAAGCGAATGCCCTGGACCAGTCTCCATTCAACAATGAAGCATTCAGTTTCTTAGCCAAAGATAGAGGTAACTATGGAGCATTTTCTACTTTGTCTCCTAGAGTTCCTAGAATCTGCATTGTTGTCGTCATCACTTGAATCTTGCTGTACCGGCTAATTGCTTGGTAACATGCTTATATATTCTCTTTCTTCCCTTTTCCTGCTCCCTCTGCCCACTCCTAATCATGTTCCCTTGAATCATATTTCAAATATCTAGTTGCATTCAGATTCCTGGCTTGGTAGCTGCTCTGGAAAAATCTAATCTAACACTGTCATGGGCAACAAATGAGGAGCCTGATGGGCACGCTAAAGAGGACTGAAGGAGGCTCAGCCATCGTTGCAAGCAAGCTCATGGATTGGGACCAAGATTGAAAGAGCACATTTTCTGTGCCATTATTATAATAATTAGGAAAGCATGGATATAAACTTCAGAGGAGACATTTTATTTTTCCTACAGTTCTAGAATTTTGCAATAATATTGAGTCAACATAAGATCATATCCTTAGTCTTAGGAGCTAAGCATGGAGATAGTAGAGGTAAAGGGTAAGTTTATTCAGAGATAATTTACTAAAAAACAGAAGAAGATGGAAATTTACTTGTGTGTGTGTGTGTGTGTGTGTGTGTGTGTGTGTGTGTGAGTGAGTGTGTGTGTGTGTGTGTGTGTGTGTGTGTGTGTGTGTGTGTGTGTGCGTGTATTTTGACTGTATGTGTGTCTGAGCACTACTTGGATACTGGGTACACACAAATGCCAGAAGAGGGCATTGGAGTCCCTGAAACTGAAGTTATAGACATATGCCACCATGTGGGTGCTACAAATTGAATCTTGGTCCTCCAGAAGAGCAGCCAGTTCTGTTAACCATTGTAGGCAGCAAATGCCTTGGATACTGGGTACACACAAATGCCAGAAGAGGGCATTGGAGTCCCTGAAACTGAAGTTATAGACATATGCCACCATGTGGGTGCTACAAATTGAATCTTGGTCCTCCAGAAGAGCAGCCAGTTCTGTTAACCATTGTAGGCAGCAAACATACAATATCAGAAGACTTGGAACATGCTTAAAAGACATCACTTTTCAAATTTTAGATAATGGAAAAATGTAAAGTTTATAGTGAGTTATTAAAGAAAGTTAGAAAGCAACTAAGATTTCCTGCTGATGCCAAGAGGTATAAATCCTCTCATATTCTCTCTGTGTCTCTGTCTCTGTGTCTCTGTGTCTCTGTCTCTGTCTCTCTCTCTCTCTCTGTCTCTCTGTCTCTCTCTCTCTCTCAATGTTACTGACCCATGTGTAGGGTAGTTTCTACACTGAAGTGAGCTGTAATGAACTTCACAGCATTCCCACTTTGCTCAGTCTGAGAAGGTGTTTCTATTTTCCCTAGTCCAGAAATGCTAGCCACCTTAACCAAGATTTCACACTTGAAATGTAGCACAACTGCAATTAAGATGCTGCTCAGCCTGCTTTAAAATATCCAGGTTCAATTGCCAATGATTCTCTGAGCTTGTATACCGGGGTAGAGGGCGCTAGAGATAAGCAGCAGTTAAGAGCACTTATTTCTCTTCCTGGGGACATGGGTTCAATTCCCAGCATCATATTTCAGATTAAAAATGAGCTGTCACTTCAATTCCAGATCTGTTGCCCTTCTTCTGACCTCAGTGAGCATCAGACATGCACATGTAATCACACATGTAGACAAAATCCTCATGCACATAAAATGAAAACATGAGTGCCTGCATGTGTGCACATATGTGCATGTGCATATGCACACACACATACAAAAACTGTAAAGAGTTCATGAATTTGAAAGAGAATGGAGGGACATGGAAGGAGTTGGGAGGTAATAGAGGAGCAGTGCTCATGTAAGAAGTTCTTCAAAGAAAATCTTTACTCTTCCCCTTCTCCACCAGGACCACATAATTGTTTTCAATGAAGGGATATGAGGCAAGCCTACAACTGCTCTTTGAAACCCTAACTTTTGACTTTAATGCAGGTAATCGAAGATCACCAAAAGCTTGATAGAACTCAGAGAACTGTTAGCAATTGAACCTGATCATTTTTGTAGATAAAGAACTCAAGGTCTGGAAGAGAAGGATACACTGGTTGGAGCAGGCAGCTGATCAGTAGAGAAGGCAGGCCTGAAGTTGTTAGACAAGACAGCACTAGGAAGATGGGTTGGCACACCCAGATTCAATTTTTCCTTATTTTTAAAAACCATGTACTTCCTCCTTTGTTGAGCTAGAAATGCTCTGACAAGCTTGGAAATGTTAATAGACTATCTGAGGACTGGCACCAAATGCAGCTGAAAATATAAAACAGGCTTTTGAGTGTGCTGACTTCTCTCTCCCTCCAGGCTAGCAGATATGCTTAGGAATAGGATCGTGCAAGTTATTGATGGAGAAAAGACTCATAGGCAGTCCAGACATGCTGAAGGGTGCAATAAACTGATAGTGGAAATCAGGAGGCCAAAAGACCCTGGGAGAGAAATAAATCCCCCCCGACCCAACTAGCTGGGAAAAATAGAAACTCATTGAGACCAGAATCTCCTGAGCAGCCTCACCACAGAGGAAAGAAACAGTTATCTGGGTACAGTGCTGTGCATGGAGAGGAGAGTATAAATATCACAGGAAAGAAAATCATGTCCAGACAGAGTGATCAGAGTGATGCATGCATTCTCTCTCTCTCTCTCTCTCTCTGTATGTGTATGTGTGTGTGTACACTGGTTTATGTGCATATATTTTGTGTATGTATATGCATGAGTGTGCAGATGCATGGGTGAGCATATGTGTATGTAGGAAAAGATGTGTTATGTGCATCATAGGCATGATTTTGTGATATGTATGACTCACATATGTGTATAGTATCTATAAGTGTGCATATCTGTATACTTGTTTATGTGCACATGTATACTTGTGTAAGTAGACAAATATATGCTTATCATGTATGTGTATCATGTAAATACTATGTGAAGGCATATTTACATGTATATGTTTATACTGCATGTATGAATGAATAAATTATGAAAATGTACTGGTATATTTGTATAATTATATGTACATGTATATGTTCTATGTTTGTATGAGTATATTTATATATGTGTGTATGAGTGCATACATGCACACAGGGGTACAGATAGAGAAAAACTAAAAGTTCATGTATGTCAATAGACATAACCTTATCACTAAAACCAAATACATGCAACAATGCATATGCATAAATATACAATATATGCGTACACATGGATATTCACACATACTTACACTATACACACACACACACACACTCATATACATATATGCACACATCACACCAAACTTCCTTTTTTTCTCAGCAATAGGTTTTAGATTAAAGCCTTGTACATTAGAATCCAGCTTTGTCTTTCTACTTGAGCTAAATGAGACAAAATTCATATTTATATTTGAAAGACATCTTCCACAAATTAATTCTTTAATTGCACAGTGTTTGGCCCAGATTCACACATGCAAGGATCAAAGCAACTCTAAGCCATCACTGCCGAACCCTCAGGAGAAAATGGTCATTTCCATAGAGTAGGGATACTGGTACACACACACACACACACACACACACACACATACACAAAAGTGTTCAAAACCCATTGACAGCCTTGGTTGTTGAGATGCAGGTGTTGGAATGAGTGACTGTTCTTGGAGGGATGATAAATTTTTCAAAGCAACCATCAAATTGACAGGTGATTTGGCTCCATCAGATATGCCAGCATGATTGATGTTCATTCATCAATGGAGTCAAGATTTGATCTATCAACCCAGCAGTGTAATCTGAACATTATCCACCCTGAGTCCTACATCCTGATGAGAAACTTAGTAGGGGGCTGTCTATATTACTGTTATTGTTATTATTCTCTCAAGGGGTGCCTGTATCTAATGAATTATAACTAATTTCTCTTGTGGTCTATTGCAATTTGCCACTTTGCTCCTCTTGTCAAAAACCCAATATAATCTTCAGCCAAAATAATACAGCACGACATTATGATAATGATGCCAGCATTTCATCCATCAGCAGGAATGGGGTGATTGCTTAACACATTTCAGAAGACTTCCTGGTGCATATGAAAAGTTGCCCTTCTGGAAATCTTTAGATTAAATGTTTAGATTATCCTCCAGGCTTTGGAAAAGCCTCTGGGAACTGAGAAAGCCTTTCTCAAGCCTCACACCCTGAATAGGCCAAGGCAGGGATAATCAGAATCAATTAGAAGAAAATTTAAACTCTAGGCAATGGTTGCTGAAGATGCCAGTGACTGGTTTCGAACATCCATCTGTCTCAAATTGACTAACTCAGGGAGCTGGCATGCAGAGATAATGAATTCAAGGTCATAGGATCAAGTTCATGTACATCCAAGCCAACTAGCTTGGGGAGAGTGGTGGGTAAGCCAGAGGCCATGGCAGTTGGATTGCCTCCAGCCTCATTGGCTCTGTCTGCATACAGCACTGGTTGCCAAAAGAGAAAGCTGGCAGGTGTGGGTGAATTGTAACATTATTTAATTTAAAGAGCATTGGTTGAGCTGCTAGCTGAAAATATTATGCCTCTCAACTTAGAGGAGCTAGCAGAGAGAGTGGAGTGAGGCCTGGGCTCAGTCTTCCAGAAGTTCCCAGGCTGATAAATGAAAGGAGCCAGAGGTTTGTGTCCTATGAAGGCTGGGAAAGGGAAGGAACATAACAGGAGTGGGAGTCGGGGGCTTAAAGATTAAGAAAAGCCCATGGAGGTGCAAGGATCGCAACATTTTCACAGAGCTTTGGGGAATAATTATTATTACTTCATCAAAAATAAACAGGAAGTAGGTGAGGCAGTGAGTATACTCTTAGGATTCTCCTTCAGCAGTGACTAGAGGTTTCAGCTCTTCCTCCAAAGTCAGTTCCCTTTATAAAAATTCTCTCTTCTCAAGGCTTTTTAACCATTCATCATCATTGTGAACTAGTGATTGTAGTGATTTCATCAGTATCCCCTCCATGCATGGCCTTGGTCACCATATGACATTATCCCTGCTTGCAGGCTCCCGAGTTTAGACATCTGGTCCTGTTTCCAGCTGGTGCTGCTCCTTTGGGAGTGTGGGGTCTGGCCAGCAGTAGTGGAACCCTAGGGGTTAGCCTTAAAGGGTTATGGCCAGGCCCTGCTTTCGATCCAGATCCCATGCTTTCTGCTTCCCAATCAGCCCAGATGTGAAAGAGATGCTTTCTCACCTTGCAGCTGCTGCAGATGAAGCATGGTCGTCCCTCGGTACCCATGCCCTCTCTGGTGTAATGAGCTGTGGGATCTAAACATGAGATCAAAATCCTTTCTCTCTTAAGTTGCTTCTTTCCAGCCACTAGAAAAATAACTGAAGCAACCACACCTTATTTATTTAAATCAAGCAGCAGACTGGATTCATTCCATGCATGACAGTTTGGTGAGTGTTGCTTTACATAATGAATTGAAGAACAAACTGCCTATTGTCAATACAAGGTACATTGATAGGGAATACGGACCATGATTCAGGATGGGATCAGGGACCAGAAAGAGTTGTTTTTAAGACAGTTGCTAAAGTGAGCCACTAGAGCTTAGTCCCATGAAAAAACTGAGGAGTACAGTTAAAAGCCAACCTCAGAATCATCCCAACCCTAGGCAGAAGAGGGCTGAGGTCTTTATATGTCCTCTCATATTCCCCACAGCTTAAGAGCTGCTCCTAGGAAGAAAGAGTGTTTCCTGGAAATTCCAGCCCATGCAAATCTTAGAAAGATTGAGTGTTTCGTTTTCTTTGAGCATGGCAGCACTGGCCACAGGGGTCAGGAGGGCTATTCAGAAGCAGCAGGAAGATCTTTGGTGCTGGAAAAAGTATACTGTCTGAAGTTGGCTCTGTCCTTTGCATCAAGTCTGCTTTCAGCTCACTCACCCTTCATACTGATTGAATAAAGACATTGAAATATCTTAAGAAAGAGTCCGACTATGGAGAGAGCTGAATCCAAGGCCACGGTTGTTATCATCAGAACTCTGCCTCTGATTCTTTAAACCCCAGCCAAGGATTGGCTGTTTTAGGTCAGGGTAACCTAACATCGATTTTTCTGTAACTGAGTGTGTATTCACTTGATGACAACATCTTTTCTAAAAGAATGACGAGATCCTTAATAGGCCTGTGTAAGCACACAGTAGGTCCTCAGTATGGCTAACCTTCAAACCATTCTCACCTGTGAAATAAGTAGAACATACTCACTTTGTAGAAAAAAACAAAATTCTTGCCTTTTATTATTTTGAGGCTCTTCTTCGGCCCGATTCCACAAGCTAATGTGCTCTTGCCAAATGCAGCTGTGGACTCATCAGGAAGACTTCGCCTCTGCCGACTCTTCTTGCACTCGCTTAGTGGATGGCACAGTGTGCTGCTTGAGTA
Source organism: Mus caroli (assembly GCF_978045245.1). NCBI lineage: Eukaryota > Metazoa > Chordata > Mammalia > Rodentia > Muridae > Mus > Mus caroli. The sequence continues at coordinate 36,146,181 of NW_028227271.1, read as the reverse complement.
AAGCCGCAATGCTGCTGGCTGATGGGAGCTGAAACCACAGAGCTGAAGCCCTGCGTCCAGAAGCAATTTCATTCTCATTGCATGATCTATTCTTCTCACTGGCTGTCCCACCGAGCCTGACTCCGTGGGAGAGAACCATTCTTGCCCAGCCATCATGATGTTCCAGAACCCTGGGGCTCTTCCAAGGAGCATATTTTCAGGCTCATTTCATTTTCTGTCTTGGATTCAACCATCTGGAAAAGAAGTTGGGAGAATGACGCCCCATCTCTTGTCCCACCGGACTTGGAGAGGACAAGCCAGCCAAGTTCATGTCAATCTGTTTGTAGATTGGCAAAGGAAGGAAGACCCCCCCCCAGCACCTCCTGGTGCTGATTGGGACCATGTGCAGCTGCTGGTGGAGTCAGCTCTTTCTGGTTCCCCACCCTGTATGAATATCATGAGTCAGCTTGGCCAAAGTGAACATACAGAGAGAGGAGAAAACTCCTGTCTGTCACTCTTCTTCCCAACCTCAAAGGCAAGCTGTGGAAGAAATTCACTGCCAGGGAATCAACAAGCAGATCTGGGCCTAGGTCAGGAGAGGGTAGTGGCATTGCAGAAGTGGCCATTGGATAAGATATTCAGCATAGAGGCAGCCCCATGGAGCACAGGACAGATTCCTGCATTGTCTCCTGGCTCTGCCTCTTTCTAGGTCTGTAAACTATGGTGCTTATAACATCCTGTGTCCTCAGCATCCTCATGTGTGTGAAGAAGAACATGCTCTCACTGTTACAGCAAGAATCTCAGCAAAAATTCAAAATGAGGATGACAGACACTAGCCTGCTTTGTAACTGTCATTCACACGGATGGGTTTAGACATGCTGACTTCAATCAAAAAAGGCACGCTCAGAAGTCTTTGGTTGGAATCCTGGCTCTATTTCCAGTTTTCCAAAGTTTGACCCTGACTACTATAATTAAAATACTTCACCATTCTTAGCCTTAGATTTCCATATTGAAAAACTAAGAAATAAATCCCTCTTGTAGAGGGCTGTGATGGAATCTAAGTGATCACGATTAGAATTACTTGAGAAAATAAATTTTTATTTATCTCTGACCCAAAAGTCAATGGATAAAACAAAATATAAAACAAATGATCAAAAGATGTTTCTTGAGTGAGTGAGTAAATGAATGAATAAGCCATTTAAAGCATGCATTACCAGACATAATCACACATACACACACACACACACACACACACACACACACAAATAATCACATTAAGCTAGGCTGCATTCTGAGCACGTCTCTGGTACTGTCACAATCAATCCTTTCAACTGAGAGATAGTTCTAGTGTGTGTGGCTATGATCTTTTAAGGACACTGCAAGTCTTAAAGAGATTAAGTAATACATCCCAAGTCACAAAGGTCACCCACAGAAAAGGTGATTCAAAACCACATCTCTGGACTTTAAGGACAATGGGCTCTTAGACTGACAAATCCAAACACAGGTCTCTGTGCTTTTGCAAGTAGAGAGCAAAGCTTGGCTCTCATACCTGGTAACTGGCTGATGCATATGCAAGCATTTCATATTCACTGACCCTGTGTCATCCCGATTTTACCAATGAGAAAATTGAGGGTTGATTAAATACCCTATTTCAATGTGAAGACTAAGTAACAAAGTCAGAATTTCAACTTAGGAAGACTGGCAACTGATCCTATGTTTCAAAACCACTCAAAGACCTTTGAATGCAGAGACACAGACACATGGCATCGTGTAGCAGGTACTCTTCCCTCTCACAGAATTCCTTTTTCAGCCACCTTGGCATCAAAGGGAGTGGAGATTGCCATTCCCTCCATCTGACTCTATGAACGGAGCCCTGGAACAAGGATTTGCAGAAGTCTACGATGGGTTCTAGACTCCTCTGAAAGGCAATCTGAAGTCTGGTGCTGCCTTGAGTGTCTTCTGGACTCACAGGAAAATGAGAAAACTCAAGTGACAGGCCCACAGAAGCCATTACTTTGACCTTTTAACAGCCTGTGACATATCTACAGTTCCTCTTGGCAAGACAGTTCCTCTTCGGCAAGTTCCTCCACCCACAAAGGCTGTAGACACAGCTGAATTGAATGGGGGAGGTATCGCCTTAGAGAAAAGAAAGTCTTAGCAGTAAGAAGGAAAGCAAATGGCGTAGAATACAGAGGATCAGAACACAAGCTCCATTCATGCCATGCCTCTTCATGTAAGCACTCACCCTTTGATACCACCATCACCTAATACCCACTCTACCACCCCCATCTTAGAATCTACCTAACTTCAACACTCTGCACTGATCTCAGAACTTAAAACTGGCCCCTATGTCTTACTAAGATCACTGGTCAGGATGTGGTCAGCCATACATACCTTGTCACTTACTCCCATATATATATACCTGCCTCCAGGAATCCTATTGATTACTTCTACATATGCAACCTCACCCTTCATGTTTTACTTCCCAAATTTCCATATTTCTTCATGCTTCCATCTCAGCATATTTTTCCTCCAACCTACACACACACACACACACACACACACACCAGAGAGAGAGAGAGAGAGAGAGAGAGAGAGAGAGAGAGAGATGCAAGTATGCATGCACATGCACACACATACACACACTCCTGCCTCTCCAGTTCCAGTCCCTTCTCTGGCTACAGAGTCTTATTAATATCCATGATGCAACTAGAATCTGAGCCTCTTAAAGCTAGAACTAAGATCTCTTTGAACCTGAATCTTTTGCCGCCCACGAGTATGTGCACATATGACACACTGGGTAAATGGTCACAATTTACTCCATTGTTGGAATCAAATGAGATGACAGATACTTTTGGTAACCAGAAAGCAATCATGCAGGCTTACATGTACCACTTGATTATGCCTAAAATGAAAAGGTGAACTTTGCCTAAAGCCTATTTGAAAGAAATCCCTTGTACAGAAAATGTCACAGGATTTTAAAATGGTATTTATCACCACTTACAAGCAGCTATTTTTCTTTGTAAAGGAGCCACTATTTAGTTTTAGTTTATCTGTGCTTATAGATGTCAACTTGCTTTTATTTATATTTTACCTTATTTCAAAAATGCTTTAAAACCATTTAAAAGGATTTAACTATTTGTATGTGTTCTAGCATCTTCCAGCCTCTCCAAAAAGATAAGATACCATATCACCTGAATTTTGGAATATTTAAGAGTCCTTTCTTCCCTCCCACTATGGTCTATAATATGAAGAGATATCCCTGTGAGAAGTGGAGGCTGGGTTTTGTCTATACTTGGCTCAGTCTTTAAAGACACTTAAAAATAATAAAATCCTAAAACTTGAGGGGTCTTCAGGATTTCTTTTCCCTATTTCCCACGTGACAACTTTGAATCAATCCCCTCTTTCTGATTTATATTTTATTTTTGGCTGATTGAGGACTGGTAGCCTTACATAAATTCAGATACAATTTATAAACGTGTTCAATAACAACATGCTAATCACAAATGAAAGCGATCAGGCATATTTAAGGGTGTCTTCCAGCCACAGTGAACTGACCCTAGGTGGGGAGGAAGGTAGGAAGTTCCTAGCAATTGCTGGAGCCATTTACTTCAGGGACATCTTTCTCTTCCCACTTCAACAACATTAGCTGCTTTTGACCTTTATCAGTGAAACAGAAAAAACAGTTTGGACTTTGTGTTGGGATTTTCTAGAAATTCTGACCCTGAGGAAGTTTCTGCCTAGCAGCTTAGCTCACCTGTTTCCCTTTGACTCCTTTGAGCAACTTGGGACTCTTCTGAACCCATGGCATAGTTGCCATTTGTGACCTCCTTTCTCTTTCAAAGTTTTTCCATTAAACATTATTGGAGTATTATCAAAAATAGAGAAACAAAATGGCCATGGAGGCAGTTTGGAGAGCTGACAAAGAGATTGGGAACCTGACTGTAACTCAGGCATGGACTGCAGAAATAGGGAGGTACGCTCTGATATTCCTAAAGTTAGAGGCTTCAGAGAGCCATGGTTAGAGGTCTCCTTTGTCTCAGTTTGTCTTTTCCCTGCTGTGACATATGTAGATAGCGTCCTTCTAGCCCTTGGAGAATATGTGACTTAACTTCCTAGAGTATTTTTAAAGTGCTTTAAAGAGGGTCTAAATCCATAACCTAGCAATAAGGCTACCTGTAGGACAGGTCTTGTCAAATTGGAAGCTCCTCTGAGTAAATCTGGAGTTCCCTTGAACTATTCGGGCATCTGCTTCATGACAGGAAATTTTAAGGTTCTCTTGTGTCCTGGGGTTCTGTGGGCCCATTTGGAAGAGAGACAGGGTGCTGGGGGAGATGAGTCTTGATTTACGTAACCTTGAATGTGTTGAGTCATTGTTAGCACGGCCCCTCCCAGGAAGAACTGAAGCAAGCAGACCTTGCATAAACCTAGGATGATTTCTAAGACAGTAATGGGAAAAGACAAAACAAAACACAATAAAACAAAACAAACAAACAATGAAAAACTCTGTCTCTGGGGCCCCAGAAGAGAAAACTAGGGCCATTTCACTGTTGAATTTCTTTTCTTTGCTTTCCTTTTCTTTTCTTTTTTTATTGGATATTTTCTTTATTTATATTTGTATTTCAAATGTTATTCCCTTTCCCAGTTTCCCTCCCTCCCAGAAACATCCTATCACATCTGCCCTCCCCCTGCTTCTAGAAGGGTGTTCCTCTACCCACCTACCCATTTCCACCTCCCTGCCCTTGATTCCCCTACACTAGGGCATCCATTGAGCCGTTATAGGACCAAGGACCTCTCCTCCCATTGATGCATGACAAGGCCAACCTTTACTACATACACAGCTGGAGTCCTGTAATCTCCTTTGTTGATGGCTTAGTCCCTAGGAGTTCTGGGGTAGGGATAGGGTGTCTGGTTGGTTGATATTGTTGTTCTTCCTATGGGGTTGCAAACCCCTTCAATATCCTTCAGTCTTTTCTCTACCTCCTCTATTGGAGACACCTGAGACAGGTAGGAAGATCAATAGAGTAGAATTGAAGACTCAAAACTGAACCCACACACATATGATCACTTGATCTTTGACAAAGGAACTAAAACCATCCAGTGGAAAAAAGACAGCACTTTTAACGAATGGTGCTGGTTCAGCTGGTGGTCAGCATGTAGAAAAGTGCAAATTGATCCATTATTATCTCCTTGTACAAAGCTCAAGTCCAAGTGGATCAAGGACCTCTGCATAAAACCAAATACACTGAAACTTATAGAGGAGAAAGTGGGGAAAAGCCTTGAATAAATGGACACAGGGGAAATATTCCTGAACAGAACACCAATGGAGTATGCTATAAGATCAAGAATTAACAAATGGGACCTCTTAGAATTGCAAAACTTCTGTAAGGCAAAGGACACTGTCAATAGGACAAAAAGGCAACCCACAGATTGGGAAAAGATCTTTACCAACCCTACATCTGAGAGAGGGCTAATATCCAATATATACAAAGAACTCAAGAAGTTAGACTCCAGAGAACCAAATAACCCTATTAAAAATGGGGTACAGAGCTAAACAAAGAATTCTTACCTGAGGAATATTGAATGGCTGAGAAGCACCTTGAGATTCCACCTCACACCAGTCAGAATGGCTAAAATCAAAACCTCAGGTGACAGCAGATGCTGGCAAGGATGTGGAGAAAGAGGAACACTCCTCCATTGCTGGTTGGATTGCTGGTACAACCACTCTGGAAATCAGTTTGGCGGTTCCTCAGAAAATTGGGCATTTCTTTTTAAAAAATTCATTGCATGTAGAGAATCACGATTATCATGCCTTGAAAATGTGTAATCAGTATGAATGTGTCTGGGGTCACTTTGGATTATACAAGAGCAATTGCTTCTTTGCCTAATTTTTTTTTTAAGCTAAGACTGATGATTTTGGAAAATTTAAGAAAAAGAAACCAGTTCCTGGACTTTACCCCTGGCAGGCTTATCAAAACTTAATTGAAATGCTAAATTTAAGTTTACTCCTTAAAATGATTTAGAGGTAAGACCAAAAAAGGAACAATATAACTTGCAGGCTAAGATTTTGGTTTGCAGTTAAGATAGTAGGAAGTTAACAGTAGGTTCCTGTTTGTCCTGTGCAGGATATGATTTGTGTTTGTAGTTAAAGAAGATTTAAGTTCCTGTTTGTCCTGTGTTAATTCTGTGAAAGTGAAGTTTTCTAATTTGTAATTAAGAATAAGTTCCTGTTTCTTAGATCTAATATAAATTTATAAAACATGTTTTTCAGCCTATACTAGATTTAGCACAACATACACACAATATATATCCTTACATGTGTTCCTTCCATTTCATTGCATCTTTCTTTTTCTTCCTTTTTGCCCATAATTTATTTTTCTTATTCACTTTACATCCCAACCACAGCCCTCATTCCCTCCTTTCCTCCCAGTCCTGCCCTTACAAATCACTTACATTACCCATTCTCCTTCTCCCCAGAGAAGGGGAAGGCCCCCTTGGGTACCATTTGACCCTGGGACATCTAGTCCTAGCAAGACTAAGCAACTTCTCTCCCACTGAAGCCCAACCAGGCAGTCCAGGTAGGGGAAAGTTATCCAATGGCAGACAAGCAAGTCAGAGACAGCTCCTGCTCTAATTGTTAGGTGACTCACAAGAAGAACAAGCTGTGCATCTGTTCCAAATATGTAGGGGGCCTAGTTCCAGCCTCTGCATGTTCTTTTGTTGGTGGTTTTGTCTCTGTGAGCCACCATAGGCCCAGGTTCATTGACTCTGTAGGTATTCTTGTAGTGTCCTTGACTCCTCTAGCTTGCTCATTCTATCCCCAACCCTTTCACAAGATTCCACGGTCTCCTCCTGATATTTGGCTGTAGACCTCTGCATCTGTTTTTATCCACTGCTGGATGAAGCCTCTCAGAAAACAGTTATGCTACGTTCCTGCCTGCAGGCATAGCAGAGTATCATTAATAGTGTCATGGGTTGGCTTTCTGCCATGGGACAGTTCTCAAGTTGGGCCAATCATTGGTTGGATGCTCCATCTTTATCCCTGCACATCTTGTAGGAAGAACAAATTTTGGGTTGAAGGTTTTGTGGGTGGGTTAATCATCCCCTCCTTCCACTGTGTCCTTTCTGACTACAGGAGGTGGCCACTTCAGTCTCTATATCCCCCACTGGTAGGAATCTCAGCTAGGGCAACCCCTATAGGCCCCTTTGTAGCCTCCCCTATCCCAGGACTCCAGGTAGTTTTAGACATGCCCCCCTTGATTTCCTTTCTCATTCCTGGACCTCTGTTATTCTTCCCTCCCCATACATCTGATTGCCAACCTCATACCCCTCCTCACTCCTTTTTCCACTTATTTCCCTCTCTCCATTCACCTCCAGTGACTATTACCACAGGTATAATTACTTGACTATGTTCATAGCAGGTTTATCCTTAATGACATGAAACTGGAAATAACTTAGATATCCTTTAACTGAAGAATGGATAAAGAAAATGTGGTACATCTACACAATGGAGCACTATTCAGCTATCAAAAACAAAGACATCATGAAATTTTCAGGCAAATGGACAGAACTTAAGAATATCATCCTAAGTGAGGAAATGCAGACCCAGAAAGACCTACATGGTATGTACCCACTTATAAGTGAACATTATCCATAAAGTACAGGATAACCATGCTACAATCCACAGACCCAAAAGACCAGATAATAAGGACAGTTCACAGTTCAATGCATAAATCTCACCTGTTGCTTCTTTCTAACATTATTTAACACCAACTTTCTTGCACCTGTAAATACTATATCTCTCTTATAAATTATCTTTCAAGAGGCCAGAAGGTACTGCTCTCTAATCCCAATTTACAATGAGACAGCCAAATGGGCAATCCCTGGTATACCTCCAACTACACCTTGCTTTAATTGGACAGTTATGGATTTGGTCTTTTTTACTTACACTTCTCAGGCTGAACATATGTCTGGTGCTTTCAAATATTAACTAATTCATGGGCATAGACAGAAAATCTAATTACAAAATTTAAGAGATCAGCTAAAGATTGTTAAACTTTAAAAAAAAATTGGGTGGAAAAAGAAAAGTAAAGTAAAGAAAGAAAGAAACCTGGACTCTTTTGGCTAATCTCAAAGTGTAAAGTTAAAAGATGCCACCTGGGACAGCCAGGTAAGATACCTGTTCCCCAACTCCCAACTTGCTGGGTCACCAGAAAACCTAGCATCCTTGAGGTCTGCCCTATTCCTTCTGTGTTCCATCTTATGAGCCACACCTCTACCTACAATCCCGGATCTGCACTTCACCCCCAGGGCCACAGCCATGACTGCCTCTTTGGAGGCCTGCTGACACCTACAATAAGCAGCTCTACTTGCTTCTGTGGGGACCTGTTGCCACCCAGAGCAACCAGAGTCATGCTGCCATTAGGGACTATCACGCCAGCCAATACTAGACATAACCAGATGGTTAAAGGCCAGAACAAAAACACAGTTAACAATGTGGTACCATCAGAACCCAGCTTTCCTATTACAGCAAGTTCTGGATATCCTAATACAGCTACAGAGCAAGATAATGACCTTAAATCTCATCTTACAAAGATGATAGAGGCCTTTAAAGAGGAAATATATAAATAAATTTCTTAAAAGAAATACAGGAAAATACAATCAAACAGGTAGAGTTCTTTAAAGAGGAAACCAATAAATAAAAGGTAATACAGGAAAATACAATTAAAATGAGAAGGAAATGCATAAAACTGCTCAAAACTTAAAACTGGAAATAGAAGCAGTAAAAAAACAAACAAACAAAAAAAACAAAACAAACAAACAAAAAACACAAATGGAGGTAACCCTGGAGATGGAAACTTAGGAAAAAGAACAGGAAATACAAACATAAGCATCACCAACAGAACATAAGACATGGAAGAGAGAACTTCACAGGTGTGTAAGATACAACAGAAGAAATTGATACAGAAGTCAAAGACAATATTAAATATAAAATGTTTCTAACACAAAACATCCACAAAATTTGGGACACTATGAAAAGACAAAACCTAAGAATAATAGCAATAGACGAAGGAAAAGATTACCAGATTGAAGGCCCCGAAAGTGTCTTCAACAAAATCATGGAAGAAAACTCCAATAACCTAAAGAAAGAGATGGCTATAAACATACAAGAAGCTTATGGAACACCAAATACATTGGACCAGAAAAGAAAATCCTCTTGCCACATGATAATCAAAACACTAAATATACAGAACAAAGAAAGAATATTAAAAGCCTTACATCTGACTTTTCAACACAGACTTTAAAATCCAGAAAGGTCTGAACAGATATAAGTCTTGCAAGCCCTAACAGACCACAGAGATCAACCCAGACGGCTATCTATACTCAGCAAATCTTTCAATCATCATAGATGAGGAAATCAAAATAGTCTATGACAAAATCAAATTTAAGCAATATCTTTTAACTAATCAATCCCTATAGAAGATACCTGAAGGAAAACTCCAACACAAGGAGAAAAACTACACTCAAGAAAGCACAAAAATTTAATAATTTCACAGCAAAACTAAAATACATACATACATACATACATACATACATACATACATACACACACACACTAACACCACCAACATCAAAATAACAGGAATTAACAATCAAGATCAATGGATTCAATTCACCAATAAAAAGACACAGGCTAACAGAATGGATGTGTAAACAGGATCCATCATTCTGCTGCATAAAAGAAACACTACAGCAGCAAAGACACTCATCAGAGCAAGAGCTGGAAAAAGCTTTTCCAAGCAAATGGAACCAAGAAAAAAGCTGGAGTAGCAACTCTAATATCTAATAAAATAGAGTTTTAATAAAAAAAAATCAAAAGAAAAATCCTCATCAAAGGAAGAGTCCACCAATATGACATCTCAACTCTGAACATCTATGCTCCAAATGCAAAGGCACCCACATTCATAAAGGAAACATTAGTAAAGCTTAAATCACACATTAAACCCCACATATTAATAGTGGGAGATTTCAGCACCCTACTCTTACCAATGGACAGGTCATCAAAACAGAAACTAAACAGAGAAACAACAACAACAACACAGATGTTATAAATCAAATGGACCTAACAGATATTCTCAGACTGTTCTTCTCAGCATCTCATGGAACCTTTTCCAAAACTGACTATATAATCAGTCACAAAGCAAGCCTCAACAGATATAAGAAAAGTGAAATAATGCCTTATATCTTACCACCAAGATTAAAGCTGGACTTCTTCAACAACAAAAACCACCAAAACCCTACAAACTCATGGAATCTCAATGACCACTATGTCAAAGAAGAAAGAAAGAAAGAAATCAAAGCATTTACAGAATTCAATGAAAATGAAGGCACAACATTCCCAAACTCTACTAGCAACTTAACAGCACACCTAAAAGCTCTAAAACAAAAAGAAGCAAACACACACAAGAGGGGGAGACAGCAGGACATAATCAAACTTGGCTGAAATTAATCAGTTAGAAACCAGAGAACAATGCAAAGAATCAACAAAGCCAAGAGCTGGTTCTTTGAGAAAATCAACAAAATAGTCAAACCTTTAGTCAAACTAACTAAAAGACAAAGAGACAAGACACTATCCAAATTAACAAAATCAGAATGAAAAGGGAGATATAACAACAGAATACTGAGGAAATTAAATAAATCATTAGGTCTTACTTGAAAAGCCTATACTCCACAAAATTGGAAAATCTAAGCAAAATGCATGATTTTCAAGACAGATATAACTTATCAAAATTTAAATAAAGATCAAGTAAATTGTTTAAATAGTCCTATAACCCCTATGGAAATGAAAGCAATCTTTAAAATTCTCCAACCCCCCCCCCAAAAAAAAAAACAGAGACAAATGGTTTTAGCACATTGAAGTGGATCAATGACCTCAACATAAAACTGGATATGCTAAATCTAATAGAAAAGAAAAGGGAAATAGCCTTGAACTTGTTGGTACAGGACACAACTCCCTGAACAGAACATCAAAAAGTCAGGACTTAAAACCAACAGTTCATAAATGGGACCTCATGAAACTGAAAAGCTTCTGTAAGACAAAGAACATTCTCAAGAGGACAAAATGGCAGCCTACAGATTGGGAAAAGATCTTCACCAACCCTACATATGACAGAGGGCTAATATCCAAAATATATCAAGAAGTTAGACACCAACAAACCAATGACCCAATTAAAAAATGGGGTATAGATCTAAACAGAAAATTCTCAACAAAGGAATCTTGAATGGCCAAGAAGCACGTAAATGGTAAATGTTCAAGGTCCTTAGTCATCAAGGAAATGAGAAACAAAACGACTCTGAGATTCCAGCTCACACTGGTAAGAATGGCTAAGATCAAAAACTCAAGTGATAACCTGGAATCTTGTAGGCTCTCAGAGACTGAACCATCAATCAAATAGCATACATGGGCTGTACCTAGAGTCCTCACACATATGTAGCAGATGTGAAGCTTGGTCTTCATGTGGGTCCCTCCAACAACTAGAGTGGGGGCTATCCATAAATTTGTTGCCTGTCTGTGGATCCTGTTCCCTTAACTGGGCTGCCTTGTCCAGCCTCAGTAGGAGACTTGATGTGCCATGGTTGGAGTGGATTGGGGTGAGAGGTACAGGAGGGGATATAGGTTTGGGTGGGAGGCCTCCACCCTCTCAGAGAAGAAGGGGAGGGAGAAGGGGGTAGGGACTGGGAGGAAGGAGTTTAGGGATTGGAATATAAATTGAATATTAAATAAACAAACACACAATGGGAAAAAAAAAAGATTACTTCCAGGATTGACTTGTTTAGAGAGAAACTTTTGCACTTAAAATGTAGATGTATTGACAATGTTGAGATAAAGTAACTTAAATTTGAAATAGGTGCTAGGAGATACTGCAGTGTATTTTAAATTATACATATATATATATATATATATATATATATATATATATATATATATATACAGATATATATGTAATATATATATGATTGCTAGCATTCCTTTTCTCTGATGCTTAGCCCCCTTGGTGTGAAACTTTGAAAATAGAACACAGAAGGAAGATTGAAAATCATGCTGTATAATGGGGGTGTGGTGTCCAATAACCTACCTTCTTGCCCTACCTGCTACCTGCAGCATCTACCAAAACAAAGCATACGGGAAGAGAGGAGTAATTTGTGGATGAGACCGTTTTATTCCTGCCTCAGCTTGGGAAAATGGAGTACAAGCCATATGCAGCCCCTATTTTTGAAGTGTGAAGTAGTCTTAGAAATTTTATGGGGGAAAATAGAGGGGAAAACAATCCCACGCTTAGATGATTTTGTTGTTGTTGTTCCCTTGAGGTGAGTTAATTTGTGCTGCCTCTGCTTAAGTCTTTTCAGGACTAGCTCAGCTTGCTAGGAAAGGTAGGCTGTCTGTTAAAGCTGAGTGCAAGAAAGGTTAGTTTGCCAGTCAATCGTGCTGATGGGTGATGGAGCTTGGATGGAGATGGAAGCCTGGGCTTCCTGTGCATACCAAAGATTAGCTCAGAAAAGCTACTTGCTGCTTGAGGACAGAGCTCCCTTAAGGATTTATTTTTGTCTTTCATAACCTTTATTCTACTCTGCAACAATAAAAACAATATCATTCACAAACAGAGTAATGTTAGATTTAGATTCTATGTTCATTGGATTATTAAAGGCTTGCCTTTATTTCCTGCCTTCTTTGATAAAAGACTATAGCATTTTTCCAGTTTTTCCATTTTGTTTGAATATTATTATTGCCTTGGAGTATTGTGACTTGTCTTTTGGAAAACTTGGTTAAAGAGTTTCCGGCTAAGGACTCTGTATATTTAAAACCATGGTGCTGCCTTTTCCTTCTGTCCTGACTCACGAAGATGTTACATGAGCTATGTGTAAATGCTTACTGAGAAATAAAGAAACATTTTAGTGCATGTGTGTCCATCGTATGAAATGTGCCCCTGATTATCCAAGGTTTAACAAAGCTGCTTTTAAAAACATAAAAGTTGGAGGATGGGAGGCATACTGTCAATGGGGTGCCTGGCATTTTCTTTTAGAACATTTGTGAGGGAGGGAATGAGGGAAAAAAAAGAGAGAGAGAGGGATGGAAGAGAGAGAAAAATGCAGATAGCTTTGTTCAAATCTCTTATGAACTATCTAATAAAGTCTAGCTTCTGTAAATTCTATCTCTGAGGTTCATACTGTCTAAATTTAACCACACCTCCATCAGACTAGTTAATATCTCTGTAATCTGACCTGTTAATTAGTTCTAATGTGACTGTGATTGTATGAAGGATACAGATAAGTCTGTAGAGGGGGCTGGAACCTGAGCCCAGCTCTCCCAAACAACCCCTCCTTGTTAGAGGATGTTGCATCCTCTAAGCATTCTACAATTACCCTGAGAGCTACAAACAAGAAAGGTAGGTCCCAATCCAAATGATCCTGGAAACTGCCATGCTCCATCACAGAATCCACATAACAAAAGAACAAGCTTGATGCACAGAGGAACAAACATCCAAGGCCCAGCCCCTCCACGAAGGAGGCCCATGACTACAGGCAACAACCATGTCTTTGCCATTTCTCATCTGCTTAAATAAAATCTTTTTTAAAAAAGCCCTTTCAAGGCTAACCATTTGGTATTGGATAACCAAAGGCTGTGGTCTTCCCCGAGGAAAACTATTTCTCCCAAGGTCAGAATTTCTCACTTGTCTATAGTTCATTGTGTAGCGGTGAAGCCTCTTGAGGTTTCTATATCAGCGTGCTATTTGCTGTCCTTGTTCACTTCATATTTAAGTAGTCGTGTAGATGATACTTTATGTGCATAGATTCTGACATTCCTAGAAGACACAATCTCACAGCAAACTCCCAGTTCTGCTGGCTCTTACAATCTTCCTACCTGCTCTTCTGCAAAGACCCCTGAGCTTTAGGGGTGGGGGTTGTATTACAAATATATCTGCTGGAACTCCACAATGCTGCATTTTGATTGGATGTGGTGGATATTTGTAATGCCCTCTGTCTGTTGTCAAGAATAGTTTCTTTGATTTGGCATGAAAATAAACATATCTGTGAGTTTAAGGACAAAACATTTAGAATGTAGAACCCTGAGAACACATGTGCATCACATACAGACTAGGCAGGTTATACTGATGCATTTAGGAGTATATATATATATATATATATATATATATATATACATGTGTGTGCATATATATACTCATATATATACATATATATATACATACGTGTGTGTGTGTGTACACATGTATGCATATAACAACAATAAAAAAAGAGACCAAGGATTTGAAAAGGAGCAAGGGCTGAACATAAAAGAGGGGGACTTGGAGAGAGGGAAGAGAAACAGAAAAGATGTAATTATATTATAATCTCAAAAATTAAAAGAAGTATTAAAAATTACCTGTGAAAGAAAGAGAATAAGTGAATAAGCAGAAAGAAGCTTACCAGGCCCTATGCTTTGGGGTGACTTTTAGACAATTTCATTTTTATCCCCACACACACTTTTCAGAGACTCTTACTGCTTCTACTAAAGACAATTCAGTAACATCAGGAGCTGAATCTGTCTTGTTTATGATCATATAAATAACAACCATCCAGGGATGGCCATGGCTGTTGTTCTCTCCAAATATTAAATTAGCTGCTGGGAAAGAAAGTAAATTTAGAAGACATGCCTTATTGCTTCTATAAAAACTGGGAAGATGGACAGGAGGGTCAGCTCAACCTGGAATTTCAAAGGTAGAGAAGCAGGGCAGAGCTGGTGCATTGGGGCCATCCATACGAGGTCATGCCCCTGGCTCAGTGTTCTTAGATCAGATTGTTATATTTATATACCAATCTTCAGATCATAGATCTCTATTATTCTTTTCCTGAAAATGTGTAACAAAGACTCTGAGTGTTTCTAAAGAGGTGTGAAAACTGCAGACTCGACATCTTTCATCATTTGTCCCATATTCTGCCACATCTCAGTTATTTGGACTCATAGCTCACTTGATTGCAAGGTCAGCAGTTTTGAAAGCAATCAATACCTGGAGTTAGCTAAAGTCTCTGCCCTTAAATCAGAAATGTCCATGACTCCTCCATGACCCAAGATAGAAATCTCAATGCTTTAAAGCTTTGAAGCTTTGGTTTGTGCATTCATTAATTCACTCATTTGTCAATTCAGTAGTAGTTTGGGGTATAATTTCAGGTAGAAAATATATCTACTAAATTATTTCAGGGCTGACCATTTGGTATTGGAGAACCAGTCGGGGACAGGAGGCTCTTCTCTGAGGAAGACTAATTCTTCTGCTCTCAGCACTCCTTAGTTGCCTATTGTTTATTATCTAGGGATAGGATCCAGTGAGATTTCCCACTTCTGCATTAGTGTCTATTGGTGTCACTATAACCCACAAAGTCCCAGCCAGCATGGATACTAAACAGACACCAATAGAAATAATAAAAATTAATTGAGTTTAAGATTTAGCATCTCTAATAACACTGCTTACTGATGTTCCACTGTGATGAAAGTCCAAATCATATGACATGATAGACGGATGAGGATAGCAGTGCTGGAAGAGGTAACCTGATATCTAGGACCACACAGCAAATGTCAGGACGCAGGACTCTAGTTTGTCTCTCAGGATTCCCATAATGCCTAATCTTTGCTAAAATTACATTTTGCTTTCAACGTAGCTTACAGTATCTCAAAGATCTGTTTTTGACAAATAGCAATTCCAGACTCAGACTGGAAATATTCTATTTCAACTGCATCTTGGAAGCTGCAGAGGGCATTTCAAAACTCACTAAATTTTTCTTAGCACTTCTTTTGATGTCACCCTTGTTCAGTTCTTGTTTAGGCATATACCTATGCCTATACCTATACCTATACCTATACCTATACCTATACCTATACCTATACCTATACCTATACCTATACCTATACCTATACCTATTCCTATACCTATACCTATACCTATACCTATTCCTATTCCTATACCTATACCTATACCTATACCTATACATATACATATATGTAACTGCATGAAGTGAGAAGACTATATTTGTATTAATTAACACCAATTAAAGAAAAGAGATATCAAGAATCTGAGAAAGCAAGGAAAGATATATGAGCAGGATTGGAAAGAATAATGGAATTAAAGGAAGAGGGCACGATGTAATTATATTGTAATAAATGAATTTTATTTTTTTAACTCATCGTTTACTGATACTCTGATCTTGGAGTCAGTAGTAGCACTGAAATGTGAGTTGGAAAGTACTTTCAAAACAGGACTACAGGTATCACTTATATGAATGAGCCCCTGGTAGGTCACCTGATGAACTGGGTGATAAAGATGCTTTATATTGAAAGTCCACCATCATCAAGGTCTCTGGGGTCATAAGACAAAAAAGGAAACAGAGAAATAATTGTTGTTCAACCCAGAGGCCAGCTGCACTTCCAGCCCCATTCCTCTCCTATAGAGAAGATGCAAAGACCATTCTGATAGTAAGGCCTATGGGATAGGATACCAAGGTGCTACAAAGTTAAACACTTTCAATACTCCTAGAAGTGTTCCAAGATGCTAAACTTGCCTAAAGTACCTTCTCCCTGATTTGTACTCAGCAAACTTGTCCTTCTTCTCTGACACTCAGTATAAATTACACTCTCTGTAACTTCTGTCCCCTCTCTTCTTCTTTGAGGGATTAGTGACTTCTCTTACCTGGGTTCTCAGAGAATTTTGTTCCTATTAATGTAGCTTCTTGGGGCCCCAGGAGCAATACTGACTACTTGTCTTTTAATTTGGATCCCCAAATTCATTTTTTTTTTCTGAAAATGTCACATAAAAGACAAAGTAAGTTGGAATTTTAAATAGCACACCCAAGACAGGCATGACTCATGTTTTACTGATGTACACACAAATGTCCAACTTGACTGATTAAATCTTTATACCTCTCAAAGGATAAAAAGATGAACCTACTTGTGATTTGAATGACAATGGCTTCCACAGTCACATATAGTTGAATGCTTAGTACCACATAAGTGGAACTATTTGGGAAGGATTAGGAAGTGTGGTTGTATTGGTGTAAGTGTGTCACTAGAGGGGGGTGACACTTGAGGTTTGAAAAGCTCAAGCTAAGGATTCCCCTTCTTGTCCCACGCCTCTCTTTTTCCTGCCTATGGATCAGATGTAAAGCTCTTAGCTACTGTTCCCTTGCCATGCCAGTCTGTTTCCCATCATGACGGTCATGAACTAACCCTCTAAAATTGTAAGCAAGTTCCAATTAAATAGTTTCCTTTATAAGTGTTGCCTTGGTCACAGTGTTTCTTCACAGCAACAGGGTACTGATTAGCATACCATTCTTTTGCCCTATCAGGCTTCCAAAAATATCCTGCATGGTGCTCAGTGCTGTAGAAAAGCTGACAAACAGACTTCAGGGAAATGCTGTAGACTGAGACATTTTCCTAAGGGAATTCTTTTCATATTGGGAGCATCACATGTTCTTTGCTCAGTAGGAGAATTTCTCCAGAACTCAGATCAGCGAAGCACCATGCTGTTTCTTTTGAAACTAGCCCTCCAGAATCAATCACATTTGATATTCTGATTGTTAAGAGTTTCTACCTTGATCGTATAATGCAAAATTGGTAAAGCAAAAGTATTTCTTTACTTCACATTTTTCGGGTAAATTTATACTTGTAAAAGTTTTCATCAAATCTCATTCTAATATATCAATTCTTGGAGTTAAGCTCACACAACTCAATATATTTGTGCTACTGAAAGCTCTAAAACACATGCATTTAGTTATACATGGTCATACACTCATGCATCCATATACACATATACATATGAACACAGAACCTAAGCCACAAACCCAAGTGCTAACAAGGATGAAGCCAGATAGAAAAACAAAGTCTGAAAGACTTCAGTTGTGTGGAGAATAAATGGCCTTTGAGTGGGGTCAAGTTCCATGTGGCCTCAGGAACATAACTCCAACCCCTGTCAGAAACTTTGGTCCTGCAATGTGTCATTAGACAAGTATTGCTCTGCTCCTTGTACTTCCAAATTCATGCCATGTCTAACTTACATTTCATCAATAAGATTCCCCCTCACATTGTGTTGAACTTCATACAGTCTGACACAAACAGAAAGAACTTGCCATAGAACTTCTGGGGTGCCTAAAGCTTTGTAAATATGTTCTGTTAATGAGCTATTATTGGAAAAAATATCTAAGGTAAAGTTCTGAAAGTTTTCCTTTGTTTCATCATTCATAAAGGTTCCATTTATGGTTCCATGACCTTGTTGCTTTGGGGATCTATGGGGAGACATGATAGAACACATGGCAGAGACTGCACATATCTGATAACTAAATAAGAGACAGCTAGGAAGAGGTAGCCACTATCCACTTTCAGGCATAGTTTCAATGATCTAAGGAAGAACTTTTACCTCATGAGGCTTGTACTACCTCCCAATACTGTCAAACTGGGGACTAGGTCTTTAAAAGACTTTCTAGAAGCAAATTTTGGCATCAACTATTCAAATCAGAGATACAAAGAGCATGGCAAGTTCCAAAACATTAGCTACATTCATAAACACTAATCTCATTCTCTAACAACCCAGTATTAACTGTTCTGTTAATGAGTTATCATTGGAAAAAATACCTAAGGTAAAACTCTGAAAATTTTCCTTTATTTGATAATTTATGAAGATTCAGTTCATGGTTCCATGACCTTATTGCTTTGGGGGTCTATGGGGAAGCATGATAGAACACATGGCAGTATCCATTTCTCCATTGTGTAAATTGAGGATTGGGCAAAACCCTATCATAAGACACATAATTTTTGTTAACAAAAATATTTGCTGTGAGAGTTTGGAAATGCGTTGTATCTCAATTGTCTGGGCACACTATTATCTGAGCAGACCAAACTGTATCAGAGATCCACATCTCCTCTCAAAGCCTGGACTTTTCTAAGTAATTGTCAATGTTATTTTAATTTGGGATGCTCAATTGATCCCTTATCTTCTAGAAGTATTCTCTTTTATACGCCCTTAAAAATATATCCATTATAGTAGTTTTGCAGTAATTGTATGCTCACTTTCCAAGACTTCTCTTCCTTTGGAATTTTTCTAGCACTTCCATTTCTTGGTAATTCCCATGTCTCTTTTAGCCTCCTTGGTAATGGAATAGCCTAGATTTCTAGCCTTGCAACTTGGTTATCTCCTGAGAATTCTGAGCTCGCTCCTACATGTCACATTCCAAGCAAGGGAACCTATAACTCCTCTTGATTAGGGTGTCTCTTTCATTTCCTTCTTTCTAGATACAACTGAAGAAGTTGTATCTAGACTGAACCCAGCTTGGACCTAAACTCATCACACATTCACTTTACTTGCTGCGATAGACTGGGTGTATATAAGCAAGCATCCTTGCTCTGACATATTTTCCTAACACTTCTGCCATTAGCAGATCATAGCTGTCATTCACCCCTGCTTATAACAACAGCAAACACCACAGTCTTCCTTTACTCTCTCAACCCTCACCATCTTAAACATGTGTGTCTATGCCTGGAGGCTCTACTAAGCCTATACAACTGTCTTCAGCCCACAGATAAGACAATCTGGGAATGCAAAAGAGGAAGGCAATGTTTTGGGAAACTTGGGTCATGGTGGATGTAAATAAGAATTTTAAAGCACTCTGACTTCTTCACTTATGAATAAGACATCTATAGCATTTCTCAGCTTCTAGTTGGACTAACCCCTAGTTATGTCTGATAGGAACCTACTTGTAAATTCATCTTCTCTTGACTTCTTTCCCTTCCACTTCTCATATTCCCTCTTTCCCTCAGAACCTTCCTGAGTTCACTTCCAAATAAATAACTTGTGATCAAAATCTAACCTCAGGGTCTATATCTAAGGGAATCAGACAGGGCTCACCACTGCACATTATATTCCCTACTCCATAAATTGGAGCTGCTCATATCTAGGTTATCCTGGGGCAGGACAGGACAAAGACCATACCTGTTTGCTAGCTTGACCTTATAATAAATTGTATACTAGCCTGGAAACAGAATCCATTTGAAAAACTCAGTCTTGCATGAGCAGTGTTAGAGTTCACAGTGGATCAGTCCTGCACAGTCCCATGCTCCTTAACATGGGTCAGTTGGTCTCTATTACTGGGGTCCCCTTAGTAACTATCTTATATACCTGCTCACTGGACCAATCTGACACTCTACTCTATTAACCATTCCATGCCCTAGAGGGCACAGAAATTACTCCACATAGCAGGCAACTACAATGACACCAGTATCCAACTCATTTTCACAAAGAACCAGTTGAGTGGGCTTGTAGATATGGAAGAATATGTTACTTTCAGGACATGGTACTGGTGAATAGCCTGCAAACAGCAAATTGGGCGTGCAACCAAATTATTTGTCATCTACAGTGTGATGAATAAGTAGGTCAGAAGAACAAATGTATAGATAATCCCAAATCTTATCTCCACTAAATGGGTACAAACTCATGTTCTGATTCATAATGCAAATAATTTTCTTTCAAACTCATTCTTATATGGGGTATAAGCCACAGAGACCTCTACCTATGTATTCCCCAAAACACAGTGGCCAAGATGGCTTCTGTTTAGTTACTGTTTCCTTCATTCATATATAAGTTTCTTATAACAACGGAATGCATGGACATTGCCAACATTAGACAGAGTAGCATCTAGACACTATTGCCTTTTATCAAAATTAAGACTGTTCGCCCATTCAACTTCTCAATCTGTATTTAGCTTCTTCCTGTGATCAAAATAAGCCAAATCTCTTCTTATTTACTAATTTTCTTCATACTTATGTTCCTTCCTTGAAGAATTTGCTATTTCAATTAACTATAATACTCTGTTCTCCTCCTTCAGATAGAAATATCACTAAGTATCTCTTCTCTTGTCAACAATATTATTCTTTAATCACTTCTTTCATTTATTTCAAGAAATGAATTTATTCTTAGACTTATATGAAATTGCCATGTTTCTAAATGCTGACAGTAGATCTAATAAATGAGTGGGTAAATAAATAACTATATCTCTCAGAAGGCTGGGAACACATCATCAGTCTAGGTGACCTCTGGACTTGCCTACTGAAGCTTCTAATAGATACATATAGTATAAGAAGTATTTGTTCTGCACTCAGTGTATGTCAGGATTTTCTAGAGTCACATAATTGTGGAATGAATATGTATTCATATGTATGGAATTTAGTACAATGACTAGATAGGCTGCAGTCCTACTAATCCAACAATATCTAGCTATGAATGGGAAGTCCAAGAATCTGGTAGTTGCTCAGTCCCCCAAGCCTGGGTGTTTTATCTGGTCTTCTGTACACTGGAATCCTGGAGACATAGGCTCCAAAGCCAATGAAGACTGCAGACTGAACCCAGCTTGGACCTAAACTCATCACACATTCAGTAACAAGGTAAGAGCAAGCAGGCAAAGAACAGAACCATCATTCATGGTCCTTTTATAGGCTCCCAGTCCACTCTAAGCCAGTGGCTCAGTTTAAAGGTGTCTTCCTGCCTCAAGTTCTGGATTAAAGGGCATGTGTCTTCCAGCCTAAAGATCTGTGTTAAAAGCATGTTATTTCCTGCCTTAAGATCTGGATGATAGTTGTGTATCTTCCCACCTAAAGATTTGGTTTAAAAGCCTGTGTCTGCCAGCCTCGAGATCCAGATCAAAGGCATGTTGTTTTTCTGCTTCAAGATCCAGATCACAGGTGTGCCTTCCATTTCTGGATTCTAATTCATTCCAGATATAGTCAAATTTACAATCAAGAGTAGCCATCACACTCTGCCAATGTGTCTTGGTGTTTGAGGTGCTCTTCTTTTCCCACCAATGATTCCCTTAGCCTGGAATCTCTTCATGCTCCTCTCAGGCTAACTATTCGCTCTTTAAACCTTTCCTTGATGATGTGTTATATGTGAACATACTCCTTAATGTCTCCTCCTCTCCCATCAAACTGTCAGTAGTTCCTCCTTATAAGGATATTTATATTGCATACACAATATCCATCATGTTTAACAACAATATAATTTTGGGGGAAGAAGGAAGTTTTGAGTTCTTATATTGATTACTGAACATCAGGACTTTGTCCTAGCCAACTCAACATATTCGTATTTCCAACTCCTGGTGAAATCTCCTACTACCAGCCCAGAATATATGATAAATAATTTTTACTGATAAAGAATAAGGGAAATGAATGAATGGAGAGAATGATTTCTTAAACAAATCGTGAATTAAGTTCTTCACAGCTAAGTATAATCTGTAGAAACTAGTCATTGTGCCTATGATGTGTCTCTCTCTAGATACGTGATACTGAATTTTGGGCATCCAGTATGTAACACCTATGATATGTTTTAACATATCATTTCATCCTATCCAAACTGTTCCTGCATATTGTTATCAGTATCTGATGACTCATTTGCTTTGTCTAACCTAATGGGTCTTTAATAGGCACAATTTTGAATACCAAGGACTACTTGGAGATTATCACATTAGAATGTGCATCTATTGGGTAGAAGATAGGGATGCTGCTGAAATTGGTGCCTGCAAAAGGGTTGCCACACAGTCAAGAATCAATACAGCTTACAGGATTAAACAGCCATACTTGCTTTGTAGTATTTACTACTGTCACTAAATTGGTAGACATCCAAAGAAGAGTTATAAACTGGCAATAATTAAAATCCGGGTGATGCAGAATGGAGAATGAGGCTCAGAATAAGTGGCAAATATACTAAATTGGGCCTGAGTATTGTCAAGGGAAACTGTCAACACCCTGACCTGAGCTTGCTCTTTTTGTGGCTCAC
The DNA here is from genome assembly GCF_978045245.1 of Mus caroli. Classification (NCBI taxonomy): domain Eukaryota; kingdom Metazoa; phylum Chordata; class Mammalia; order Rodentia; family Muridae; genus Mus; species Mus caroli. The sequence goes on along the minus strand of NW_028227271.1, from coordinate 36,123,340 downwards.
AAAATTTCTCTAAGACTTCAAATTGTTTTGTATTTTCTGTGATTGGCGATGACCTTTTAAAATGAATTTGACTTGAACAGTGCAGTTGACACTAAAACAAATGGGCTCTATTTCCCCCTATAATTTTAATGTGGATCATAGCATTTTCCACTATAAAGGTTGACACTTACTGTCTAGCTTGTACAGAAAATACCTTCATTATAATAGTAATAACCACCTTTTACAGTTCTAAGTTGGAATACTGTCCCCTAAAGAGATACGTTGACATCTCAACCTCCGGATCCCTATGAATGTGATTCCATTTGGAAGCAGAATTTTTACATAAGGCAAAAAGTTAAGCAGAGGTTATTCTTGAAAAAAAAAGTGGTGTTATTATAAGGAGAGAGAATATTCCAGGTGTAGAGTCACCTAGAGAAAGATGCTATGGGATATGACAAGGGTAGAAATTGGAGCACAGCAACTGTATAACCATGGAATTCCAATGACTCTCAGAGCCACAGAAGTGACAAAGGCACAAGAAGGAGCTGAGAAGATGACTCAGAAAGGAAAAGGCAACTTCACCCAAGGATGATGAGTTGGGTTCAATCACCAGGACCAACATGGTAGAAGTTGAAAACATATTCCCTACACATTGTCCTCTGACTTCCTCATACATGTTGGGGCATAGACACATGTGTGCACCCACCCATGTACAAAATAACCAATGAATTTAATTAGAAAAAGAAAACAAGGAATTCCTCTTTCCCAACGCCTCCAGAAGAAACATGACCTTATCATGCTGTGATTTTAGAAGTTAATTAATTGAAATGCATCTTCTCTGTGCAAGGCATAAACAGCAGGCCTAAAGCTCTGCTTTGGGAATGGCAGAAAATAATAGAAGAGTTGATTCCCTGCTACAAAATGACATTTCAGGACTAATGCAATTGCCCTCCGTGCAGTAAATGTTTTATTCTTTAAAAAAAAAAAAAAGCTGTAAATTAGGTTCCATCATTTGGCTTGTTCTACTGATGAGAGTGTATGGTCATTTGCCTAAAATCAAGCAGATAGAATATATTAGAGTTAAGATTAGTTCCCAGAACCAGAGAAACTGCTCAGTCAGTTTAGTGCTTGCCATGCAAGCATGAGAACTTAAGTCTGATCCCCAGCACCTATGTAACATGCTGGATGTGATGCTACATCCTCCAATCCTAGTACTTAGGAGGCAGATACGGGGGGTCCCTGGGGCTTGCTGGCTAGCCAACCTAGCCAAATTAGTGATCCCCAAGTCCCAGTGAGAATCTCTATTTGAAAAAAAAAATAAGTAGATCACTGTTTTTCTCATGCACCTGTACATACATGCATGTGTACTACAAAGATAAAGTGGACCAACATACATGAGAACATATATACATATTTTCTTTAACTTAGAACCCTTTTGTTCTGGCTGAAAATGATGATGTCAGTACCTGTATTGTTCACCACCTCTAAAATGAAAGAACAGCTAGTGCTCAGACCCATGGCAGGGGTGGGCAGAGGAGAGAGCAAGGGATACAAGTGTTAAAGTATGAGTTCCAACTCTGTCACTTCTGAGCCTGAGTTTCTTCATTTTCAACCTAGAGAATAAAAGAAGCAACAAACTCAGTGACTCAAGCCTTACCAATAAACTAAACAGACTGAGCCCTTGATGCAGAAGTACCTTTTCAAGTGACCTAAATGAGCTGTAGTAGACTTGTTTTCATATCGTCATTAACAGAGAGACCATTATGCAAAAATACCACTGTCCTGGAAGATGCACTTAAGCTCTCTTGAAAATTTTTCTATGATGCTGCTGTGAATTCCCAGGATGCTTTCTGTTAGGAAACCCTGCTACTTAAGGTCAAAATCTACCATTTCCTGATAGCTTCTCTGAGCTTGTCACAAAATGAAGGACTCCCCTCTTTCATCGAGGCTTCCCTTCTCTGGCCTATTCTGTGGGGACCCAAACCTCACCTAAGAAAGGTCACATAGCCCTTGGCAAATCTACATGTTCAACTTCCTCTTTCCCAATAAGAACCTGCCCAGAAAGTACCTATGATTCCTGGAATGCCTCTCCATGCAAATGATGCAATCATAGTATGTTAAGTTCCAGCCAAAGATTGTACATTCACATGAAAATGTCTTCCCATTTTCCAAGGTTTATATATAGCCTATCCCATCATCACCCCAAATAAAGTGTATGTGTACCAGCTCTGTTTCCCTGAAGATTGTATAAGAGAGCTGTTTCATTGAGTATTACCCAAAAGAGCTGTAACACTAAAATTCTCAGAGAAAGCCTTCTTCAAATAAGGTTTCCCCTGACCCCAACCTCCACACTCACACCCAGCAGGGATGAGATTCTGCAGATCTCACCCCTTCCATTCTCCACTTAACCCTTCCTGCGCAGAGTACAGCAGAGCATGGATACCCTGAGAGAGGAATCAAAGGTTGGGGAACCACATCTGATCCCCAACCTGCCTACAACAATTTGTCATCAAATTCATTTCCAGTAAAACAATGAACCACATACAATGTGCTCATCAGATCCAGAGCCGTGTGAGGTATCCCTGAGGCCTCAGAAGATCACTACAGCTTCAAAAGGTGACTGTGGGTTTCCAATCAGCTGGGAAACATGAGGGTTGGTGGGAGCTTATCTCTGTAGAGTCTCTGTGCCTCAACTAATGTTTGGGTCCTCTATCTTCCTTGGTACAATGTTACTTGAAAAAAATTTAACCTATACTTATAAACACACACACACACACACACACACACACACACACACACACACATATACACACAGAGGGGTAAAGAAGAGAGAGTGGGTGAGAAAGAAGAGGAGGGAAAGAGGGATCTTCATTGTTGCTAAAAGCAACAATATCATAAAATATGAAAATAAAGTTATAAATGTATATGGTCCTCCCACCCAAAACAGATACTTCACTCTTAGGGACATTTGGAATAAAGACTCTCTTACTGGGCTGACTATAATGTAAAGAGGAGAGGCTGGATTTCCCTGCTCTACATAAATAGATCTCTCTTGAAACACAGAAGAAATTGAACCATAGAAATCCAGTTATTTCTCTAAAATCTAAACTTCAGGCAAATTATTTCTTATATAGGGGAAAATGAGTGTGAGGGATGGCTAGAAATATCTCATCAAGAGTGTACTGTCTGGAAAGATTCACAGTGAAGGTTCTTGTCTCCTTCATAGCCTTCCAATTAAAAAAAAATGATAATGTCTATAGCATGCAGTTGGTAAGATAAAATATAGTAAGAAATGAAAAAATGTTTTACACAACAAATACTACTAATAGTCATTCATGTATTTATTTTTATCTTGCAATATATTGAAAGACTTGAATGCATTATTACACAGAATGAAAAATGACAACGTTTTATTATTTCAGAGTCTTCCTTCTCTGGGTGGTGGTGTGGCTGAGAATGGTTCATAGCAAGTAGAGTAGATGTTAAGGGAAAAGCAAGAAACAACACAAAGTCACAGGTCATGTTAGGAAGAACAGAGCATGCTCTAGGAAATGCAACACGGGTATAAGGCCAAAGTGTCAGCCTGGCTCTTATGGAGATGTAAGGGATGTGGACCCATCTCCAGATGAGAAACGGGGGAATCAGAGTCTCCACCCAACGTCACGAGGAAAATGGGAAGTGGCATAGTTAAGAACAGAAGCTCAGTTGGTGGCACTATAAACTTTGGGGAGTTTATGAATCAGAGAAGACGCCTGAGAAGTAGCTCAGCTAATGCAACACTGTGTGAAGCATGTTGAAGAGTTTACCATCAGAATCATGTGAGATCTGTTCACTAACTCAGCTGACAAATGGCATCATCATATCCCACACTAGAAGGGTTGGTTTAAGAGAAATAAAGGAGATAGGGTTAGGATTTAAAACATAATCAATAGAGACATTAAAGTTGATGTTGTCCTGGATGCCAATACTGATAAAGAATGGAGAGAAGTCTCCAGATCTCAGAGCTGTACAGGTCGAAAATTCATAAGACTCAATAGATAGCAAAATATGATTAAGGGGAGGTCTTCAACTCTCTCAAACTTCTACTTTCTATTCATATCCTGATTTTCTACCCATCTTTTTCTTCATTGTAGACATTTAAATAGTCTCCTTTCACTAAGAATGCTGTAGGAGTTCCTGGAGCGATTTTCTAATGGGAGGACACTTCTGCCTTCTAGAGTTGAAATGGAACAGCTGTTCATCACACTTTTAAACTTCTTCCTGATATACAGATGGACTACGTCTTAGCTACTGTTCTACTGTTGTGATGAGGCACCATGAGCAAGGCAACTTTTATCAAAGAAAGCATTTAGTTGGGGCTTGCCTATAGTTTCAGAGGCTTAGATCATTATCATGGACTAAGTTCTGGCATGGGAAGCATGGAGTCATGATGCTAGAGTATTAGCTAAGAGCCAAAAGAGAGACTCTGTGCTTGGTATGGGCTTTTGAAACCTCAAATCCCACCTCTACCCACAGTGACACATTTCCTCCAATAAGACCACACTTCTTAATTCTTCTAATCCTTTCAAACAATGCCAATCCCTAGTAACTAACCATTTAAATATGAGTGTGGGGGAGGGGGATTTTTATAACCACTACAGACTACATTCCCAGATTTCTTTGTAATTAGGGAAAGCAGGTATTGAATTTTGGCCAAATGAAATACAGGCAGACAATATATGTGATATCTGAACCTAGTTAGTACAAGTCTCTCACACATCTTTCTCTGTACTCTCATGGAAAGTCATTGTGTAAAGTCTCTTAAAAGACAAAGATGGTACAGTGGATAATATGCTTGTTACCAACCCTGATGACCTCAGTCCAATGCTCAGGATCTAAAGCATAGAAGGAAAGCACCAAAACCACAGAGTTGTGCTCTGACACACACACACATAAGATAAAAGAAATTCTTTTACAAAAAAAAAAAAGTGGAAGAGAACCAACGCCTGAGCCTCAGAATCTCTGTGAACAATTCAGTCTTTCCCCATTTCCCTTATTATAAATGAACGAGAAGCAAGCAAGCTCCATTTCACTTTAGTAATACACTGAGACCTTGGAATTCATTTACTATTATCAATTGTTATAGCAGCTAATATTACATCACATATACAATTTCTGCTTTGTTGCTGGTCTGTGCATTATTTTTTTCCTATGCTGATACCTCACACTTTGCCTCTCCGTATCACCGTCACTGCTCTCTTACAGCAGAAGAGAGTAGTGGTGTCTGTGATCCTCATGAGGAGGACCATATACCATCTGTGAGCTGCTGGAGGATCTCCAGAGGCAACAGAGATTCTCCCAGAACTTCAGGTACAAGCTGCTGAGTGTGAAGAAATTTCTGTGATGTGCGAAGCTCTTGGCTTTGTAGAACCCTGTTCCAAAAGACCTTGGACTCCAGGGGATTTATCCATGCTTTGACAGAACACATTAGTCAGTGTCTTCCCATGATATCACCATATAAAAGACAATCCCCAGACTTTATCTTAGGAAACAGATACCTATGTAATTTTCCTAAATCCATGGACTGGCAGTCTTTGGTTAGTCTCAGCTGGCTTTACAAACTGAGCCAAATTAATACTGATAATCATACTGAGCTCAGATTTCTGCATATCCACATTCTGGGACCCAGGTGAAGAGTTGGGAGCTAATTATGACTGCTAGAAACATGATCTACCTCATAAATACCTCCATAAGACAGCACACTGTCATGTCTGCTCACATTCTTCTAACCAAAGAAAACCGCATGGCCAAACCCACCTTTTAAAGGCTTAGAAAGCACAACTCTCCCACAGAGATCAATGGGAAAGAGTGACTATTTCCTAAACATGCATCAGATTTCCCAGAGAGAACAGTTGGTCACTGTATTGGCATTTCTGCTTTACAATGATACAAAAATGCTTATCATCCATTAGGAACCAGACTCTGAACTTCAATCTCTGCCTGGCTAATAACATGAAGATGATGATTTCTTAAAGGAAGCCAAGCAAGAACTGTGAGCCACAGCCATTGGTCAGCCACATCACCATGAGGGGAAGCATCTGATCTACTACAGTGAACTGTGTTGGTAACCTACAACAGTCAGTGTGTTGAATATATGAAGTCCACTCTGAACTTACTGTTTCAGCTTACAGCTGGGGATATATCATAAGTCGAGAAGCTTCATGTTAGCAACAGTGACATCACAGGTAAGAGGCACTCTCAGCCCCAGGAGTCAGAATATTAAACAGCAGTGTGAACAGTAGATTTGAATCTTGAGAGATTAATGGAATTGGGCCATCTTGAAAAGGCAAGAGATAATTCATTTGAGAGTAAAAAGATACTAAAAATTTAATAATAGCAATGTTATTTGTGAAAGTATATATCTGGAAGTTTCATAAGTGTCCATTAATAAAACATTTTATTGATAAAACCAAAATTATTGAACATCCAAACTCCAAATAACAGGAGTGACCGTTTTAAAAAGAATTAACTTCAATTATATAAAATAAAGACCTATACAAAATGAAAATACCTAACTTTAAAGCAGTGCCTAGAGATCCTGGAGCACAACCCACTAGTAGATCTCTTATTTTATGTAAGTGATGTCCTGGGTTCAATCCCAGGTGCACAAAGTTGCATGATAACACCTTTTCAATAATCTCCAAACCATTTTATAGGTGTACATATATTAATGCATCAAGACAGGTACATCAAGGAAGACAGTGATAGCAAAGGGACAAGGGATAACGTTGGGGAAGGAAGGACAGAGGAAAAAAGGGGGGGGGTTGGCAATCAAAGTAACATATGTAGGTAAAACTGTATACTCTGACCAAGAAATGAGAATACATATTAAGTGAATAACACTCAGATATGAGGCTGTTCTGTGCAGACCCTCACTTTCTCATCACTGTTCTCAAGAAGATGTCTTTTTCATAACCACTCTGTGGTACCCATGAGTGCCAAGAAGCAAACTCATGATTCCTTGGTTCTGATCTCCATCATTTGTTGGCCTTGCTTTTCCTTCTCTGTAGACTCACAGAAAGATTCCAGTGCAGGACCAGCCACTAATGTGTACTTAGACAGGAAAAAATTCTTCAATAGCTTTGTCAAGATAACAATCTTGTTTTTAATTGTTCAGAACCATCCACTATCATAATCAAAACCTACATGTTTGTATGACAGTTTTTTTCACTCCAAGGAGGATTCACCACAGGCCTTGGGATTCCTGAATTTCAGGAAACAGGCTTTTAAATGTTTCAACAGGACCCCTGTCTCTGCCTGAGGTAAGAAGAATTAGGACTGTAAAGGGAGGTGGAATGTAGATTGGCCTGCATACATTGTGCACCAATTCCCCACTCAGAGCTGTCTGCTCTCTGAGCCTTTCAATACTGCCCTCTTCACAGATGTGGCAATCATTTCCAATGGTAACAGGGCATAGCTCCAATCTCTCAGTTCATTCTGTGTAACTGGCCAGTACTGCACTCCAGGGTTGGATGTTCTTGGCATGGGTTTTACTAGCTCTTGATTTCTAAGCCAAATCTAAGATGAAAAGAGGTTTTAAAATTCCTAGTTACACAATTATGATTAAATAATCAAAGACTAAATAATTTAGGACAGAAAGAGACCATAGTCAAAAGACTCGAGGTATAACTACGCCCCCTCTCCTACCTCTGAGTCACATATACATGTGCATATACACAAAGAGGCACAAAAGGCTAAGATATATGAAAGTTTTTGGCAACTTCTAAAAACTATAAGAAGTTTAAATCTATAAAAGTTAAAAATATCAACAGATGCAGAAAAGTAATATAATAAATCCAAAATGAACCCTAAATGTTTTCTTCCACTCCTTGGTGTACAATAACACTTCATTTTTCTTTACACAATAATGTTTTGCTGGGGCCTAATGCTCACACCAAACAATAGAAAACCAACATAGGTTATTTCATAAAGAACTGAGTACACACACACACACACACACACACACACACACACACACACCTTACATTAACTAAAGGGATGAATGAAAGGATGAATAAAGGTGTAAATGCCAACGTTCCTAACTCAAAGTAGTCAGGAAGAAGGATTCTAGGTGAAAACCAAATCCTAAGGCTTGGATTTCCCCACCCCCATGTTAGACTGACAATCAAGAAATGATAACTGGTTCAGGAATCCTTGCCAGCCGGGAGATACCCAGGAACATGTCTTTTCCATCATTATACCCTGTACAGATTATAGCACCATGCTCAGAAAGATCAACCAGGGTGGGAATTTCTCATCCATAGAGGGCTTTCCCCTGCCATCAAGTGACCTTAGCCACTTGAAAAAATGATTTAAATCAAGATATACACTGGGTAGGGTACTCCAAGTGAAACAGAAATATTTGAGGATCCATAAGTAACAATTACAGATGAATGAAAGCATTTGTCTTTTGGGGCCTGGGTTACCTCACCCAGAATAATTGTTTCTAGTTACATCCATTTACCAATTAATTTCAAAGCATTCTTTGAAAAGTTTAAATAATAATATTTTGTTAGGCATATATGCTACATCTTCATTATCCAGTCACCAGGTGATGGACATCTAGGTTATTTCCATTTCTTAGGTTTTGTGATGGAGCAGCAATGAACATGAATGAGCAGGTAACACAACAGTAGGATACAGAATCCTTTAGGTATATCCCAAACCAGTGATAGCTGGACCATGTGGTAGATCTATTTCTAGATTTTTAAGAAATTTCCACACTGATTTCAATAATGGCCATACCAGTTCACACTCCCACCAACAAGGAATAAGTGCTTCCCTGTCCCATATCCACTGTGGCAGAAACCTACTTATCTAGTTAACATTGTGGACTATGAATAATCATTGGGCTAGGGAGGCATGCCCATTGGTACAATAATGGGACAAATATTATGGGAGTGACCACCCACTTTCAGATTGAAAATAAGAGCCACTCCACATAACAAAACATATAACTGGCACCATTATGGGGGACAAAAAAAAAAAAACTATACAGACAGGTAATACGTTCTAGGAGAGAATGCACCAGTATTATTCTGTTAAACTGACAAGCTATTAAACCAATTCCTAATAAATTGACATTAAATTCATAGATTAGCACATCTCTCAACCCTTACCATAGAATCTTAATTCTTTAGTAGATAGTAATTAACAGAGGCCTATAACTAGTCACGGTATAGAGAATAAAAGACTAGAAAATCCTTTCCTAAAAGAAATGTCTACATCCTATCCCCCACCCCCACCATGGCTCAGGGAATATGGAGGAAGTAGAGACAGAAAGGTCGTAAGTGTTGGAGGCAATGGATAATTATACTGAAACAATGTCTTCCAGACACAGCAGGGAAGTTGCACATGTGAAGTCACAGCAGGTGACAGCATGCACAAGTATCACCCAGAAAAATATATCTCAACATAGAGAAGGGAGGTGAATTCAAAGTTCTACCTTTAGCGGAGAAGCTAATGGCAATTGTTATCTGTTGGGAGAGGGAGACTCAGTTTTGTCTGAGTATCCCCTGGTAGGTCAATCAAGCTCCAGGAAAAGGTCATGTATCTAAGAATTTATGGGCAGCACAAATTAGATTTGATAGGCTTTTTAAAAAGACATAAAGTTGAGTGAGTAAAGCCAGGGACTTAACAGAAATAGGGTACAAAGTTGGATGCATAGGGATGGGGGTGGATCTGGTAGAAGTTGGAGGAAGAGAGCAATAAGATAAAACTACATTGCATGAAAATCTCGACGAACTCACTTTAGTTGCAAAAAAAAGATATGCACAAGGGAATTAAACATATACCACTAAACAGTTAATGTAAATATAAGGTCAAAAGTCGGCAACACATTGTATGATCCAGTGCTGATAAATGATAGAAGCTTTAAGGATAAGCTTCTTTATGAGGGCTTATTCCAGTTTTATGAGGTGAGCACTGGGGATATACATTTTCCAAGGCAAACTGATACTTCCGAATCAGCTAACGCAGAAGCCTGGCATCTGGAGTGTACAGGCCCAAATTGCCATTCCACTTCTTGCTGATCCACATCTGCTAGATGGCAGACAGTGAGGCTGGGATGGACCCACCACTCCATACTGAGTATATGTTACTCAAGGGGCACAATGATCTTGAACTTCACTGAGTTGGGTTCTATATCTGCAATCTTCAGCATTTTATTAGCAATGTCTAGATTCATGGTGCTGACACTAGGCAGCACTGTGTTGGCACAGTTGGCATACAGGTCCTTATGAATATCCACACCATGTTTCATGATAGAGTTGAGTATGTTGCCATGGATGCCACAGGACGCAGGACGTCATACCAGAAAGCACCACTCTTTGCTGCTGCTGCTGCTGCTGCTGCTGCTGGATGTCAGGAAGTTCATAGCTCATCCACAAGGAAAAGGAATATGCATTGATAGCCATTTCTTACTGGAAATCCAGGGCAACATAGTAAAACTTTTCCTTGACATCACACATACTCTTCTGCTCAGCCATGGCAGTAAAATTGGATCTTCCCTGGGTCAGAATCTTCATGAAGTACCATGTTAGCCCCAACCAGCATTATATGTAAGATAGAGTAGGGAGAGAGCTGCCCTCATAGATAGGCAATGAATGTGTAACTCCTATAACAGAGTCCATGATGATGGCAAAGGTGTCCTAAAGGCATAGAGAACATTCTATCTGAATGGCCATGTGTCTGTCTCTGCTATTGAAGGTCTCAGACATGATCTGTGTCATCTTCTTTATGTTATTCTTGAGGTTCAAGGGAGCCTGGGACAGCAGTGCTGAGTGCTTCTTGGGGTGGGGGGACATGCACAGTTTATGGTACCAGATCTTCTCCATGCAACTCCATTTGATGACAAAACTGGGTCCAATGGAGTTACTTCAGAGTCAGGATATCTTGCTTGTTCTGTGCCTCCTTGCCCATGGAAAAGTTCTCATGCCCATCATGATGTCCTGGCATTGAGGGCTCCCAAATATGGCAAGGGATATGGATCTGGGAGCATAGACCAGCAACCTTTGTAAATGCTAGAGCACACTCAGTGAGAAGCATGATGATTTCTCCTTCTATTGCAGTCCAGTATGACGGACCTCAAAATAGCAGAGTGCAGGCCCACAAGAAAAGATTATTTGGTGTTTTGACAGGAATCAAGAGTGGATGAACTGGGAGTTAGATTAAGGTCAGGTTTTGCTTCACACATAAACTGTATTTCTTTGGAGTATGCATTGCTATGGAGAGCCTTTCTGCTTTTGCTGGTAAAGCTATTTGGGAGCTAACTAAAATGCAAATTTATGCATACCTCTCATGACAGAGCTGAAAAAGAACTGAAATCCTATGCAAACTTGGGTCTTCTGGGGGCTGGGGATAAAGCATGACTCTCAGAATTCTGGATGGCAACCACACCACCTCCTCCTCAGAGGCAAACACTCCCTTTCTATAAGTGAATATTCTTTCTTTCAGTACCCATTACTCCCCAAATGCAGTCTGGCATGCCTGGTTCTCCACTTGGGCTTCTGATTTAGTTCCTACTCTATCCCCAGGTCTCCAGCTGAAATGATAGCAAAACTGCATTGGCTCCTGCTGTTTGTTTTCCTTCTTGGTGTCAAATACATGTAATTTTTCAACATTAAAAACTGATTTTCTGATTCTCCTGTATAAACTGGCTGTCCATCAGTTCAGTTCAATTTAAGTCAACAATTCCAAACTATGCACCCAGAGTTAAGGAGCCCCTCGGGTCTAGGACTTATTCCAATAAAGCCATCCTACAGCCACAAGTGGTCTTTCCCTAACTACCTACACTTCTCTCTGCCTGGTGTTTCCCATAACACTGCCTTGATGTTTGAGAATTCGCTAAAGCATGCAAGATTCAGGAAAGAGAGGTTGTCTTTGTTCACTCCATGGTTTATTATAACAAACAAACAAACAAAAAATTCTCAAGATTAGTCAAATGAAAAAGAAGCCGTGGACCTCTGTATCTTACTTACAGATTCTCACTACTCTGAACTTGTTATGGCCCCTCTTCCAGCTGGCCTTCAGTGTTGCTCATTAGCCTTGAGCCTCTCTTGCTGGTTCATTTTTCACATTAGTCCCAGCGCTCTTGAACTGTGATGAACTCCAGGGTGATGCCCGAGGCCACTACATGTCATTGGATTGGAGTTCTGGGGTGGAGGTAATTATCAAGTCCAGGAGGTTACCCCATATGAAGGTTTCCATCCCTTTACAGTGGACAGGGATAGGACAGTATGAGAAGGGCTTTTAAGAGAAGCCACCTAGGATAACAGGGGGAAAGTCTTGATATCAACACCCAAGATTTACCAGGCATCAAGTAGGTTCAACAAGGGCCCATCAGTGTGCAGTTTTTCTGTGTTAAACAATGTTTTCCGAGGCTGCCCCAATTCTTTATCTTACTTGCATTTTAAGATGATTTTCTCCTGTGAAGAAAGAAAAGCACTTATAACAGTATTTTAAAAGATGATTAAGATAAATATCATCTGCTGTCATCATCCTGGGAGGGAAGAGTGGGGAGAGCACACTCCTTTCCGATGCAGGAATATCCTTCCATCCACTTCCTTGTCCCTCCTTTAGACCACTTTTGTGTAGCACTCCATAATTAGAGTCCTCTCCATAATCATCAAAGAAGCTTTCAGTTCCTGTCATTTATATATGGTCATTGCTATAAGGAAATATCATTTCATGGACCATTAATGGGCTTAACAGTCCTTCTTTTCAAGGGAAAACTTCTCACAGTTCATATTTCTCAAAGCAGAGTCAAAGGAAAAGCAATATGCTATGACCTCTCATTTCTCTCCAGCTGATGTTTATTTAACACCTTCCAAGGCCTGGTGCCCTAAGTATACTGTCCAATTTAGCTCAGCCAGCAACCCCACTGGGTAAGCATCAATACCCTTTAGAAACAGGGACATAGGTTCAGCAAGGTTAAGCTACTTTGTAAATGTCACAGTGTCAGGATGCCATAGTCATGATTCAACTCCAGGTGAGTAAGAGTCTGAACTCTTCACAGACATTTCCAGGGAGACCAACCAAGATGCTTACTGATTGGTATCAAACACAGTCTAGAGCACTGCCCATATGGGATCATTTAACTGAATGTGCACAGTAGGAAAAACTGGGCAACAGTGAACCATTTCTGAACACACAATGACTGAAAATTAACTCAAAATCTACAGGATAAATAAGTCCAAAGTGTTCCAGGAAATGATCATCAATATCACACCATGACATTTCACTACAGCCTTGGTTCCAAATACAACATTCATATTTTGAACTGCATATACCATCCTACCACATAATGATGACAATTGTCACTTGAAATACCTCAGATAAGACTCAAGACATCATAAAAGAAGTACACCATGAATCAGAGTGATTTTGAGGTATGTCTTAGGGTTTCTATTGCTGAAACAAAACACCTTGACCAAGAAAGCAAACTGCAGAGGAAAGCTTACACTTCCACATTGCTGTTCATCACCAAAAGAAGTCAAGATAGGAACTCAGGCATAGCAGGAACCTGGAGACAGAGCTGATTCAGAGACCGTGGAGGAGTGATGCTACTGGCATGCTTCACATGGTTTACTCAAGCAGATTTCTTATAGAACCCAGGACCACCAGCCCAGGGATGGCACCACCCACCATGGACTGGGCCCTCCCTCATTGATCACTAACTTACAGCTGAACCTCGTGAAGGCTTTTCCTCAACTGAAGCTCTTTTCTCTCTGATGACTTTAACTTGTGTCAAGTTGACACACAAGCAGCCAGTAGAAAGTTATTTGTTTTTACAAGAATGTACAGTTTCAATTACAGAAAAAGAGAAACTTTGAATATTTTTCCACCACAATTTCTCAGTGTATGGCAGAGAATGCAAATTGGGTTGCACTGTGTTAGAATGTTTGGATTTTAAGATTATTATTTGCATTGCTGACTTGAGTTTCATAAAAGAAAGAATTAAATGAATTTTGCTTGGGATTACATCAGAATTTCTAATAATTTCTGAAATGACCCTACACATATGTCTGCAATTTTTGCTAAACATATTTAAGGTGGCTTTGTATGTAAAGTAGCTCTCTCATCATTGACAATTATAAAATCAAAATATCAGTCAACTATGGAACTCACTAGATAGATCCCATGTACTATAGTATTGAAATAGTATTAAACATTTACCCAAGATTAAGAGTGGTTTTGTTTTTGCTCTTTTGTTATTGTTTGATTTTTAATGTGTGTGTGTGTGTGTGGCTGTATGTATGATGGGGGTATAAGGTCTGGAGGGAGGGTGAGAGTGTGGGTGTGCCTGTGGGGGTGGTGTTAGTCAGAGGCTGATGTAGGATGTCTTTTTCAATCCCTCTTCATCTTGTCTTTTCAAAACAGGGTTTCTCACTGAATCCAGAGATCCCTTATTGGCAAGACCGGTCAGTCCCAAATGGCAGAAATTGCCTTGTCTCTGTTCACCAGTTCTGGGATTATAGGCACACACACACACACACCACTACATTCATCTTTTATTATGGCAAGCATTTCACTAACTGAGCCATCTCCCCAGTCCAAGACTTAATTCTTTATGTCAAAAGGAACAAAAATTAGTCTCATTATCATGTAAATTTGCTTTCATCTTTAATAAATGGTAAAATTGCAGTATGCTGAATACTTTTTTAAATAAATGCCTTTATAATTTATTAACTATATATATGTATATATATATGTATATATATATATATATATATATATATATATATATATATATATGCCCAGGATCACAAAAATTTATTAGGCAAAAGGGATTCTATGTGAAAGAAGTATAAGAAGCCCTGGTCTATGACCAGGCTCTTGTGTTCTTCAGCCTCCTCTATCACAAGTGATCTATGCAACCTTGGCTATATAACTTTGATCTTTTGTTTTCCTTGGTTGTAAGCTGAGAACAGTGTCAGTGATGACCCCAAAAGACAGCTGTGAAAATGAGAAGAGTATGGACACAAATCCACGTGAAGAGTGCCTAGTGCACACAGCAAGCATTAGTGCAGATGTGCATTGTTAACAGCATCATGTCTTTAGAACTGAAGCATCAGCCACAGAGCAAACCAGCTGTGCATGTTTCCTTTACAGAAGTCTGGGAATATAGACACTGTAGGTATACACTCTTTTGCAACCTACTTTTAATAAGTTCAACTTCTTCTATAGTCCACCAACCAGCAGAGGTAGTAGAAGAGAAAAGTTATTAGGATATAGGAGAAATGGACCTGTTCAGCAATAGGTCTTTTAGGGGCAAGCTTGATCTTCTTTAGCAGCAGTTCAGTCAGTTCTATAGTAAACACCAAATAAGATTCAGCAGCTGCTGAATTGACCAGTCCTCTAGGCAGGCAGACACCAAGCACACACCCGGCATAAACCAGCAACCACAGTCCAGCACTTTAAGCTGGTGGACACCAGGCAGCTTTGGTTCAGTCATAAAGAAACCACCAGGCTTGGCAACTGGCCTGAGGCGAGGCTGCAGAAGAGGCAAGCTGCCACAGGAAGCTCACAAACAGTTTTTGAGCAAGTTTCTCTCAGTGTCAATGTTGTCCTCAATAATGCTATGTAAGGCAAACCAATACTAATGCTCCTTAGCGAAAAATAGTGAGGTAGAGCAAATCCAACCAATGTTCAGTGCTCATCTCCCACCATCTGTAGGGTTATATTTATGCTGCTTCATCAAACATCTTTCACGTGTTTGCTATGTCAAAACATCCTTTTACCTGTGTCTGCTTCAGGAAAACAGCCTTTCATGTGTTTGCTTTAGCAAGGCAACCTTTCACCTGTGTGCCCTAGAAAAACATCATTTGTCATAACTAACTTTCCAAAGATCTACAAGTTTCCACTTCAAGGCACACCCAACAGGATTATCTTATATGCACTCTGACAAATAGGTGATAATGTCTAGCTTTCCTGCTTGAATATTTCACCTTCTATTTCGATGACTTGTGTATTTCTCTGTTGTCTCATTTATGATGTTTTAGATATAAAAACATTCAATTATTTCTCTTTACATTTTGGCTAGTATTGGACATGTGATCTGTTCCTCTCGGACCTAGCTTTCTACTCTAGAACATTCCAATCTCTGCTTGCTAACCTGTGGATAACATCTATTGGAAAGTTTCCCTTTTGGTTTTGTAGTGTCTAATCAACATATCTCCACTGTGCCTCTTCTGTCACCAGCCCTGACCTGTATGGCATTTTCCTACTGTTTTTGTACTGTCCACACCTTATTTCATTTCCTTGAAAAAAAAAAAAACACTCTAATTGCAATCTAAGTGCTCTTGGTCCCCTGATTCTGACTCCAACAGAGACTCATTATCTTCCCTGTAGATGCTTGCTTAGATCAAGCTTCTGATGTGACTACAAAGATGTCACTTGTCACCAGTACTTGTACTTGAAATTCTGCATTTCTAGAAGAACCATAGGCCTTACTGCCCCTTGCCTGGTATTCCCAAGATCAGGAAAAAAATGTTTGAGTGTCTTAAAAGACAGGGACTGGGATGTACCGGCTTTATGTGGGTGATGTAACAAACATTATTGTGAGGGGGTACAGAAATAATATAGGGAGGGAAGGAAATTAGGAATGATGATAATGAAATAATGACAGCATTGGTACTTCAGTTCTGAAGAGGGATGACTGCAGTCTAATGCAGTGAGAAAGAAGAACAGGCACATCTAGCATCATCCTTCTGGGAGTCAAGAGATGAGAGGATTCACAAAGCAACCCTCAAAAGCCATCAGCTGGCAGATGCCCTGGGGGGCTCAACTCAGCAGTGTTTGCAGTCTACTACCCCAGAATCCCTCAGAGGTTGAGGTGAAAATAGTATTGGAAAAGTTTCTGGAGAATACTAAAATGTCATATCCAAGAGATGTGAACAGGACCTGGAGCACATCGTTGACAATAGACCCTTTCTCTGTCTTAACCTCTGGAATAAATTCTCTCTCTCCTGCTTCTAATCATCTGTGGTCTATAGATTTTCTCTCCATCTGTACAACCACTATTTGCATGAACTCTGGGGAGGGGGGTGTGACATTTGTATGTGTGGATTCAGAGGCCCAGGAACAAGCACATGGAGGCCAGAATAGGATATCATGTGTCTTTTCTTATCTTTCTCTACCATATTGTCTTGACATAATGTTTAGCTCTGCTGGTTGACCAGAGTACTCTTGGGATCTTTCTGAGTTTGCCTCTAATTCTGAGGTTATAGATACACAATGCCATAACTGGCTTTTTATATGAATACTGGGGATTTGAACTCAGCTCTTCATGCTTACGGAAATGGTGCTCTTTCCCTCTGAGATATATTCAAAGAGGATTATCCACATTCTTCAGGTAAAAGGCAAAAAAAAAAACCCATAAAACAAAAAACAAAAACAAAAACAAAACAAAACAACAACAAAAAGATCCTCCCTTTGTTCTAGACTCAGCCACTGTGCTGATCAGCCAAGTTCAGTGACTCATTCTATGGTAATCCCATGGTCACACATCATATCAAATCTTCAATTCTCCACTGAACCTCAAAATGAAGACACTTGGAAATGGACCATGCCATATGCAGCCAATATGCAGTCTGAACAAGTTTTCCTGTTGTAATAGCAGCTAGTTGACCAATTGTTATTGTTGTTATTGTTGGTGGTGGTGGTGGAATTTTCTGGCATAATCTTTTAAAAGTTTACTGTAACCTATCTCAGAATGGTCCCATTATCCTCCATTCTGGTCCTACCCACTTTCCCAAAACACCAAAGACCATTTTAAAATATAAATTGATCTGTTATTTCTGTGTCTAAGAGCCAGGGGTTTCCTATGGCTCTTAGGATAAACATGAAGACAGAGTCAAGGCTTCTGAAGCTCCCCGTCCCACTCTCTTCTCTCAGCTCTAGTCCTTCCATTTCCTTGGAACTCTCTTCTGCTTCCATATACCTATTCCATATTCACACTTGAACTTCAGCTCTAAGGAATTTGGGTTCATGCAAAGCCTCCTACCTAAATTACCCTCATCCTAGTTATCCTTCTAATCACTATGAGAGAATATCTGATAGAAGCTACTTAAAGAAAGAACAGTTTTTAATTTTGGCTCATGGTTTTAAAGCATATGGTGTCAATATACTTGTGTTTAGCCCCAATGAAGGGCTTCCAATGAACTGAGATTCTCTATGCAGTCCTAACTGCTGAGTCTTCCTCCCAGCATATTTTGAAAGGACTAATGGAAAATTCAATCAGTGGACTCACAGATAACAAATGATTTTTTTTCATTTCTCTCGTGGTTTGTCGTTTCTGTGATTGGCATAGTGACAGGAGACTTTCCACTAGAATGCCACATGGCCATATTCCATATCAGTAGTAACAACTGAATTGGCATGTGAATTCCAGGGTCCTTTCCTGGGAGAGAGAGAGGTATATGCATAATAGAAGATTATCTCTTCTAAGCCACAGACCCTTTGAGGTATCACCTCGAAAGATGTCATTTTCCAGGAGAGATTGGAGAACGTGCTGCCTATGTGTTATTTTTACTTCTCCAATCAGCTTGGCAGGGAGCCATATTACACTGAATTCCTGGGAATAGAAATGCCAAGAAGGAGCCATGGCACAGTAAAGAGCATGGTTCTGGGAGCCTGCTGATCCTTGAGAAACACCAGACGGTGGTGACGATGGTGTTTTCTAGCATAATCCTGAGAAATTTTACTGGGATGTATCTCAGAGGGGTTCCATTGTCCTCTACACTGGTCCTGGACAAGGTCCAATTTTCACCCAGAAGGTCTTTGGTATGAGTATTCCCTATAGAAATCACAAGTCTTTTCTTAAGGCCACAAGAAACAACATCACACTAACACCCTTGATATGCCTGGAGACATCAGTCTTCCTTACTCTGTTTTGGTTCTAAAAGGATATACAGCAATCTTGGCAAATTAAAGATGCCTGTGCCTTGTACTTGGCAATGCCTTCCACTACATGTTTCAAGCATCACTTATGTTGGACCTGAATAGATGCCCAGGATCCTGTGCCAGCCCTCAGGCACCCATAAAGACAGATGGAAACGAACTTACTGTCATTTGGAAGCTAAGAGTGCTGTAGGAGTTAATATAGAAACTTAGTCCAAAGTCCTTAGTCCAAAGGGAGGCTTCTTAGAGTCAGTAATAATGGTGACAATATACTTGTGGTTAAACCCCATTGAGGGCTTCCTGCATCAAATACCCATGTAGAGACAAAGAAACAGAAAATTGTCTTCACAGTTTGGAATGGTCTTGCTGTTAGTCACCAAAAAGAATCATCCTATTAACACAATGCACTTCCTGAGCAGTCCCCGGGTCGCATCCTACTGCATCACTTCCCATAGCAGCAACTCTGCTCACATACTTACAGTACCCTGGCACCAGGAGTGTCCTGCAGCAACCTTCAGTGGCGAAGCTGTGCTGGAATTCTACAGGTTTCCTAGTAGAGGGAACTTATTTCCACAAAGCTGCTGCAGGATCATAGATTTGTCTCAGATAAAATTTTGTCCCAGAGGGGTGAAGAGAAGAACAGAGGGACACTGGCAACCTTCCATATGCCTTGCACAAAGGAAATATCTAGCATCTACATGCTGGGAAGTGATATTAGGGTGAGCAAAGGATTGTTTGACAGCCATAAAGTCAGAAGGAAAAGTCAACCTTGCATTGCCCAAGAAGTAAAGAGCTATCAAAATACTGCCAGCACTGTGTCTTGTTTATTTCAGTCTGAAAGAAGCCATTCCATAGCCTATGGGTTGCTCATCTAGATAAAATTCAGACATACCTTAGAACCTTCAGGCCTTTGCTTCTAATACCACCTCTATCTCTTCAGCTTATGTCTCAAGATGAGTTTTCTCCCTCTATGTTGTCGTTATTATGGTACATGCATGCATGCATGATGCATTTATTTAGACCTTCAACCAAAAAACAAATGCCTCACACATACCAAACATCATTCTAGTTACTCAGGGACACTATAGTAAACAAAAAAGAGAATGTTCATAATAAAGTAGAAATATTATATATGAGATGACAAATACCACGGAGAACACTACAAAGTAGGAGAAGAGGGAGAATGGAGAAGAGCTAAAATTGTAACTGGGATGGTCAAGGGAAACTAATGAATGCTCTGTAGTCTTTTCTAGCAGCTATACTTTAGAGTGGGTGATTATAAACAGCAGAAATTGCTCACACCTCTGAATGTTATAAAGTGACCGTCATGGTGTCAGTTGCTGGTATCTCCTGAAGACCCACTTTTGGTTTAGAAGAAGTACCTACTCAGTTATGTCCTTACTCAATGAATAAGCAAAGCGTCCATTGGCCTTTTTAAAATAAGGGCTTTTTTTCCATTGATGAGCATTCCAAACATATTACTAATTGTCTCATCCAAGCTCCTCTTACCAGTCTCACAGTAAGGTTTCAATATAAATTGGTGGCAAAAACAAATAAACAAACAACCCAAAGTCTAAATAATGTGGGTGAGATTGAAGGACAAGAAAGAGGAAGAGGCAAGCAATGTTAATTTTAATTAAACCACAAAGTAACTGGTGAGGACAGAACACACCATCTGACTAGAAAGGCTACATGATGGCTTGTGTTATATTCTCTGAATAAGACATAGAGGTCAAAGGGTCATTTCAGGGGTTAGAGCAAAGCAGAGAAGGAACTCACGTATGCTTCTGTAGTGATAGTTGGCTGGAAAGAGGATGCTCAGAGGACAGGAGGATAAGCAGGTGGCCAGTTAGATAGCAATGATGGTTTGGGAAAGGAAATCACTGTGGATCAATGAAGCAGTCAAATTCCAGTCATGTTTATCAGAATAGAGCCAGCAGGACTGACTGCATGATACACCACAAAGAATAGAGTCAAGTCTTTAAATTAGGGCTAGATAGTAAAATGTCTGTGATATGCAAGTAGAGAATAATGCTAGGGTTAGAAAGGTTGTGAGGTGGAAGAAAGGTGTTTGTAGGGGAAGCAGGGCCAACTAAAACTAAGGATGTTTGGGAAAGTTATGTAGAAAACTATGTTAGAAACTAAT
Organism: Mus caroli; assembly: GCF_978045245.1. Classification (NCBI taxonomy): domain Eukaryota; kingdom Metazoa; phylum Chordata; class Mammalia; order Rodentia; family Muridae; genus Mus; species Mus caroli. The sequence continues at coordinate 36,102,276 of NW_028227271.1, read as the reverse complement.
TTCAAATATTATTAAAAGTATAAGTACCCTGAACTGACAGAAAAGACTGTCTTCAGAAGCCATAGGTTTTTAAACAAAAATGCAAGTTGGATATTCCCCTGTGAGTTGTTAGCCAAGGAGCTCCCCCCCCCCAATACAATATAGGTTGTTGCTATTGCTCAGGGTTACCTCTCCTCCCCAGAACTAGATAGTAAGACCCTGTCACTCAAGACGCCACCCAGCTTGAATATGGGACACTGGGAAACCAGGCTGGAACTGAGCCAGAAGCTTCCTCCATGCTGGCTAGCATTCAGAGTCTAATAACCATGTGTCCAACAACGATGTCCTGCCAGGCAAGACATGCCTGTTGGTACAATAGTGGGAAATTGTTATGAGGGCAGCTGACAATTCTCTGCTTTCATGTGAGGCCATAGAAAAGAATATAGGTATGACACTGCAAAAGCCTGTAGGTAGGGTTAGGGACTTCATAGGCCCACGGGGCAAGGGTATTAAGTACTGATATTTCAGTAGATAGATATGCTGACAAATATGTCTCCTTAAATAACCATGTCTATATCCATAGGACTAGAGCTTTCTTAGCCTTGGTTTGAAATGCTTCTATTTACAGTGAACAAAAAAGCTACTGTAGAAACTGGTCACAGGTTGACTTTTGAGTGCTCAGTCCAAAACAAGACACCTATATCAACCCTGTCAAGGCCCAGGGAACAACACAAAAGAAGAAGAAGAAGAAGAAGAAGAAGAAGAAGAAGAAGAAGAAGAAGAAGAAGAAGAAGAAGAAGAAGAAGAAGAAGAAGAAGAAGAAGAAGAAGAAAAGAAGAAGGGCTATAGGATAAATAGGAGTGCTATGAAATTCTGTCTTCTGAATATGACATAACTGTTGTAGTTATGAACACACAAGAGCTGTGGCTGCCTGCATAAACCCTGTACACCACCGTCCTCAAAACAGACAAGGAACTAGGAAGGAGGTGAAGTGGGAAGAAGGAAGATGTCATCAGGACTGGAAGAAGGACAAAAGAGGGATAGGAGCTGAATATAAGTACAATACATGGTATACATGTACAAAATTGGTTTTTGTTTTGTTTTGTAATTAAGTGTAGAGTTGGGTGCACTTAGCAGAGGATCTAACCTATAACGAGTATCCTAAAAATATCAATGTCTTTAGAACATTTATCTGGTTCTTTTAAAATTTCTTTCATTGATCCACAGAAAAAAGAAGAAAGAGAGATAGGGAGAGAGACATAGATAGAGACAGAAAGACAGAGATAAAGAGACAGAGACAAAGACAGAGAGAAAAGAGAGAGGAGGGGAGGGGAGGGGAGGGGAGGGGAGGGGAGGGGAGGGGAGAGGAGAGGAGGGGAGGGGAGAGGGGAGGGGAGAGGGGAGGGGAGGGGAGGGGAGGGGAGGGGAGGGGAGAGGAGGGGAGGGGAGAGGGGAGGGGAGAGGGGAGGGGAGGGGAGGGGAGGGGAGGAGGGGAGGGGAGGGGAGGGGAGGGGAGGGGAGGGGAGGGGAGGGGAGGGGAGGGGAGGGGAGGGGAGGGGAGGGGAGGGGAGGGGAGGGGAGGGGAGGGGAGGGGAGGGGAGGGGAGGGGAGGGGAGGGGAGGGGAGGGGAGGGGAGGGGAGGGGAGGGGAGGGGAGGGGAGGGGAGGGGAGGGGAGGGGAGGGGAGGGGAGGGGAGAGGAGAGGAGAGGAGAGGAGAGGAGAGGAGAGGAGAGGAGAGGAGAGGAGAGGAGAGGAGAGGAGAGGAGAGGAGAGGAGAGGAGAGGAGAGGAGAGGAGAGGAGAGGAGAGGAGAGGAGAGGAGAGGAGGCAATTAAGGAGAAGGAGCCTAATTTAGAGGAGCCTGGCTGGAAGAAAAAGAAGTGCCATTTAGCCATAGAGGAGAAATCTGAGCAAATTCATTAAGAAGTTACACAAGGAGTCAGTGAAGCCATAGCCGTTCAGAGACAGTTAGTGGGAGGCTCCACATTCCTACATGCTTCACTGAGTACCTAGGAATTGTCTTATAAAAGTTAATTTTCTTAATGCCAGTGAGTCATCCAGAAGATGAAATTATGTTTATTGTACTCTGCTTAAAAGATCAGTAAAGTGTGTAACCCATTACAGGAAGACTTCCATCTTAAAATGCTTAAAATAATAAAATGCTTGGTGCTTAAAAGGACAAGTCCTCCACTACCTGGGGGGTGGGGGGGAAACCTTCCTTGAAATTCTAGGAAGCTGCACTTTATTGAAGCAGCATTAATTCACCTACATTCAGATATGAAAGACACATTCATATCCATTATCCTCTTTGATGCCCATAAAAACCCTCAAAGATGGTTAATTATCCTGAACTTCGTGGGTGTGAAACATTCACCGAAATATGAGGTGATTTGTTTGAAATCGTGTTGTAAAATAGATTAAAGCCAGAACTGGAAAAGTGGAAAAACGCCTCCTACAGTGGGTTACCCTTGTTGATCCATAACTTCCTGCAACCATCTGCTTAAGGAAATTATCCACAAAGAAGACTGATTCCTAGAATGGAAGCCTACTCCTACCACTAATATCCCTGTGATGTTCTACAATCTAAGAAATAGCTAAATATTTTATAGGACAAAATTATATCCTTTATAATGATAACTTTCATGATCAGATGAATATCAATGTCTGCCAGGAGTGCATGCATGTACACACACACACACACACACACACACACACACACTCATACATACACACACATACACACACACACACACACACACACTCATACATACACACACACATACACACTCATACATACACACACATGCACACACACATACACACACAAAGAAAGAGGAGAGGAGGGCTTTTAGACAGAAATAGTGAGATCTGTGAATAATTAAGTGAAAATCATAAATTAAGCAGTGTATACACTTAGGCAGAAACTACCAGAGGTGTTCTGTATCCTAACAACACCTTAAAATATTTATATCCCACATCTCAGAACATCTTAACTCTGAAGAGATCAAGGTAATATACTTTACTTACAGTTTTGTACATACTCCAATTGCCACTTGTACAAAATTTATCCTAATCTTAAACCACAGCCAACATGTAACAGTAGAAGTTGCTTTATTGCTTAATCAGTTACTCAACAAATCCTACTTTGTTGATTAGATAACACTTTTACAGAGAAATAAAACCACAGCCTAGAAGAAAGAAATAAGAACTGTATGCAGCAAGCTTGTAGTTTCTACAATTGACTTTATGGGGAATATTTGTCATCCTGAACAATGTACGCTATTGTTGGATGGAGGATTCTGTGGCCCATCTGTTCTATTTCAATTTCTTTCTTTCTTTCTTTACTTCTTCCTTCCTTTCTTTCTTTCCTTTCCTTTCTTTTCTTTTCTTTTCTTTTTTTCTTTTTTTTTTTTTTTTGACAAGGTCTCATGTATCCAAGAGTAGCCTTGAACTTACTATGTAGCTTGGATGACCTTGAACTAGGAATCCTCCTGCATCCACTTCATTTTTGCAATTTTTATTAGTTGAGAATTTTATGCATATGTTTTGGTCATATTCATTTTTTCCAACTTCTCCAAGACCCACCTCCTCTTCCCTACTCATGCAACTTTGTATCATCTTCTTTAAAGACAAAAAACAACTACATATATTCTTGGATATGTGGCCTTCTAGAATATAGACAACCTACCAGAGAACACACCCATTTCTCTAGCTGCATATGTAGCAGAGGATGGCCTAGTCAGCCATCAATGGGAGGAGAGGCCCTTGGTCTTGCGAAGATCATATGCCCCAGTACAGGGGAATGCCACGGCCAGGAAGCTGGAGTGGGTGGGTTGGAGAGCAGGGCTGGGGGGGGTATAGGGAGCTTTGGGGACAGCATTTGAAATGTAAATGAAGAAATATCTAATAAAATGGTAAAGGACAAAAAAAAAAAAAAAAAACCCTGACTTCCAGCTCATCACCAGAGATGGGCCCTGCAGCCACTCCCTTTCCCCATTCCTTATCACCATCCCCGTTCTCCTCTTCACCCCCTCTTCTATCCAGTTCTCTCTCTCCATCCACCTCTGATGACTATTTAGTTTCCCCTTGTGATTGAGATTTGCGATCCTCCCTCAGGACATCCTTATTAGCCAGTTTCTTTGGGTCTATGGATTGTAGCATGGTTGTCCTGCACTTTATGGCTAATGTCCACTTACAAGTGAGTACATAGAACACCTGGTTTTCTGGCGCTGTGTTACCTCACTCTGCATGATATTCTCAACTTCCATTAATTTGCCTGAAAAATTCATGATGTCTTTGTTTTTAATAGCTGAATAGTATTCCATTGTGTAACGTACCACCTTTTCTTCATCCATTCTTCAGCCAAGGGACATTTCGGTTGCTTCCAGCTTCTGGCTATTACAAATAAAGCTGCTATAAACATACTTGAGCAGATGTCACTGTTGTATAGTGGGACAACTTTTGGGTATATGCCAAGTAGTGGTATAGTTGGGTGTTGAGATAGAACTATTCCCAGATTTCTGAGAAACCATCAAATGGATTTCCAAAGTGGTTGTACAAGTTTGCACTTCCACTAGCAATAGAGGAAAGTTTCTCTTGCTCTACATCCTAGACAGTAAGTGCTATCATTGGATCTTTGCCATTCAGGTGGGCATAAGATGGAATCTCAGGAACATTTTGATTTGTAAATTTCTGATGAGTAAAGACGTTGAACATTTCTTTAAGCGCTTCTCAGCCATTAGACATTCCTCAGCTAAAAACTCACTGTTTAGTTCTTTTCCCAATTTTTTAATTGGGTTATTTAGATTGATGGTGTCTAATTTCTTTAGTTCTTTATAAATTTTGTATATTGGCCCTCTGTTGGGCATAGGGATGGGGAAGAACCTTTCCCAATGCTAGATCCACTCCAGTAGTGACACACATGATAGGCCAAAAGTCTGGATGCAGTCCTGAGGCAAAGAGTTTCATGGAAACTTAGTCTCCTGGAATTGTGGCATTCCATAGCATGTATGCTCCAATTTTGTCCTTGAGAATGGATCTGTGTGTTTCCTTTCAGTATTGTTTTGTTATAGGTGCCTCCAAGCAATGACTTGCCAAATACCTAAGCAAAATCAAACGTTGCTTCCTTCACCAATGCCCTAGGTAGTCCTTGAGCCAACCCTCGGCTTGGAATTCAATAAGAATGTTGCCTCTTCAGTGACATTCAGAATTGCCTTTAGTATTGTAAGAGAGATAGTGAAAGAAATCCAGCATTATTATCTACTACATAGAGTTAGAAATCTCAGGGCAAGCTTAGCAACATAAGTTTAGAATTCTTATTATAGTTATATGTGGCAGACTACATTACTTATTAGTAGAAAGTCCACACACACTATCACTTGGAATAAAAGCCAAGTCACTCCCATATACAGGAATTTACAATGGTTTAGGAAGTAGATCGGGCTATGGTTTTAGAGTATTGCATTATTCATGAGAAGGTCAGCTAGAATGGAACTCCCTAATTGGAACCATGAGTTGAGTGTGAAAGCCCTTGCCCTGGGAGTGTAAAGACCTCACACTTGGCTTCTAAGACTATAGCTGATCTTAGATAGAGCTGACTTTGTCTCAGTTATTTTATTGCCCAGTTCCTGCCAGTCTTTGTTTACATCCCTCTGTTTTGTGTAAGAGTCATTAAGTATCTGGTAACCTCATTTGTACCTTGCCCATGTGTCACCTAACTTCCCTATTTTTTTTTTCTGTATAAAAAGTTTGATGCTCGATTTGACAAATTACATTTAGATACAGCACATTCTCTCATGTCGCATCTGTTTGTCACCCACTTTCACCAACTCCTTTGCCCACCTGCAACCAGAGTCCCATTCAGCATAGATAGGAGACCCAAAAAAGAGGTTAGTCTGCGGCATCCCAATATGTAGGCTGCCATTTTGTCCTATTGAACCTCTCCCAATACATAGGCTATGCTGTTTCATCCTTTGCTTTACGGAAGCTTTTCAGGTTCATGAGGTCCCATTTATCAATTGTTAATCTTAGACCCTGAGTCAGTGGTATTGTATTCAGGACGATGTCTCTTATACCAGTGAGTTCAAGCTATTTCCCAGTTTCTCTTCTATTACATTTAATGTATCCAATTTTATGTTGAGGTCTTTGATAGATGGGACTTGAGTTTTGTGCAGGTTGATAAATATGGTTCTATTTGCATTCTTCTACATGAGACATCCAGTTAGATAAGAACCATTTTTTGAAGGTGCTTTCTTTTTTCCATTGTATGTTTTTGGCTTCTTTGTCAAAAATCAAGTGTCTGTAAGTATGTGTGTTTAATTCTGTGTCTTTGATTAGATTTCAATGATCAACCTGTCTGTTTCTATACCACCATCCTTCAGTTTTTATTACTATTTCTCTGTAGAACAGCTTGAGATCAGAGATGGTGATCCTCTAAAAGTTCTTTTATTGTTCATGACTATTATAGTTATCCATTTTTTTTCATATGAAGTTGAGAATTACTCTTTCAAGGTCTGTAAAAACGTGTGTTGGAATTTTGATGGGAATTGTATTGAATCTGTAGGTTGCTTTTGGTAAGAGGGCCATTTCCACTATGCTAATCCTACAGATGTATGAGAATGGAAGATCTTACCATCTTCTGATATATTTCTCAATTTCTTTCTTCATAGACTTGAATTTTTTGTCATACAAGTTTTTTACTTGCTTGATTAGCATTACACCAAGGCTATTTCAAATGGTGTTGTTTTCCCAGTCTCTTTCTTGCCCCATTTATCATTTGTATAAAGAAGGGGAGATACAAGGAGTCTATGGGGATGATCCTAGCTAGATTCCTACCAGAGGGGGATATGGAAACTTAAGTAGCCACATCCTGTAGTTAGACAGGACTGCCAGAGGCTGAAGTGGGACATCAATCAACCCACAAAACCTTCAACCCAAAATTTGTCCTGCCTATAAGATGTGCAGAGATAAAGAAGAAGCAAAGACTGAGGGAACAGCCAACCATTGATTGCCCTGACTTGAGATCCATCCCATGTGAGAGAGCCAACCAACATGATTAATAATACTCTGTGAGAGAGCCAACCAACATGATTAATAATACTCTGCTATACTTGCAGACAGGAACCTAGCATAATTGTCTTCAGAGAGGCTTCATACAGCAGCAGATGGAGGCAAATGAAGAGATCCATAGGCAAACATCAGGCAGAGCTGTAGCAGACCCTCTGGGCCCCTTTGTCTGCGTGGAACAGGTCTCTAGTCGTGGGTGGACAAAGTGTAGGATGAATTGACAAACCGATGCACACAGGAGAGGTTGTGTGGAATCTGAATGTAATGTCAAATCGAGCATCAGACTTTTTATGTGGAAGACAATAAGGAAGTTGGGTGACATATTCACAAGGTACAAATGAGGTAACTGGAATCTTACATAAAACAGAGGAATGCAAACACAAAAGGTCTAACAGGAACCACCTGGGATAGAATTCATTGTTAACAACTGGGCTCAAAAAGGGCTCCACCTAAGATTCGCTTAATCTTAGAAGTCAGGGTCAAGGGCTTCGTGCCCTTGCCATAGTTCCTATTTTAGTCTATTGTATAGTCCACCTTCCCCTTAGGCCATTGTAAATACGTGTGTATGGGTGTAACTCAGCTAAGTATCTATTCTGGTTTCTCCTATGGTCAGTAACTTCTTTTTTCCTTGGTGATGGTAGATTCCTGTGAAGGGCAGTGACCTAACTTTTACTCAAATAGATAGTGTAATACCAGGGGCAGTACTGAATTCCAAGCCCAAGGTCTTGCTCAAGGACAATCTAGGACTGTTAGAACACTGAGGCTTTAGCTATGTCAGAATTCAATCTTAAAATGCACTTATAATAGGATGATACTGAAAGAGAAGCACGTGGATTCATACACTAGACTAACTAATGCAGGAATGGAGAATTAAGAGAACACGCCAGACTCCAGGAGCAAGTTTCCGTGAAACTCTTTTTGCTTCATGAGCAGCTTTTAGGCATCCCTGTCTGACAGGCTGACTCGACCAGAGTGTGGTGGCACAGAACCAGGGGAGTCTCCTGGAAGAGTGGGGCATAGAAGTGAGAAAGTCAGGGTGTCAAGGTCACCACAAAAAGACTTACAGAGACAACTAACCTGGGACCATTGGGGCTCACAGAGCCTGGACCACCATCCAGTGAACATGCAGGAGCTAGAACCTCTACAACATTTATAGCAAATGTACAGTTTGGTCTTCATGGGAGTTCCCTAACAAGTGGAATGGGAGCTGTTTGGGTCTCTGGTCCCTGCCATTGGATCCCCCTCCCCCTATCTGGACTGCCTGGTTAGGCCTCAGTGGGAGAGGATGTGCCTAGTACAGCTGGGACTAGATGTCCCAAGGTAGGGTGAGGAGAAGGGGAGGGAGCAGTATGGGAGAGGGATTTCTTAGGGTGGGACTGGGAAGAGAGGAGGGATGGGGCTGTGATTGGAATATAAAATGAATTTTAAAAAATCACACACATTAGCCGGGTGTGGTGGCACACGCCTTTAATCCCAGCACTCAGGAGGCTGAGGCAGGCAGATTTCTGAGTTCCAGGCCAGCCTGGTCTACAAAGTGAGTTTCAGGATAGCCAGGGATATACAGAGAAACCCTGTCTCAAAAAAAAAAAAATCACACACATACACACACATACACACACACACACCACCACCATCACCACCACCACCACCACCACCACCACCAACAACAACAACAACAACAACAACAACAACAAACAACAAAAACCTTTCTCTCTCTCAGCAGCTATCAGATGCCAATAGCTCTTCAGCTAAGGGGGGTTTCCTTGCTCTCCTCTACATGCTGCTGCATATGTGTAACTGGCCTGATGTAGCTGGAAAACATTCTTTCCTTGTAGTTATGCACCACCACCTCTGGCTCTTTCTGCCCTCCCTTCTGCGATGATCCCTAAATCTTTGGAGGAGGGTGTGTGATATAAATGTCCCACTTGTGGATTTATGCATACTACGATTGGCACTACCAACTGAGCTACATCTCTAGCCCTATAATATCTGACTTTGGACTGAGTCTATAATACACACCTGAAATGTGTTATTGACATTACCATGAAACAAACATCATCATGGATCATGATGCAAGTTCAGGCACTGAATTCAGTTTCTTTGACACTGTTTATGTCAGATATCCTCTATTATTTATTGTTCAAACCAAAATGCAGGCAGGGCACAGACTTGTAGTAATTAGAGAACAGACTGAGACTTTTTGACCCACAAATGTAAATCAAGGTACATTTTGTCCTCTCCATTCTTTAATAGTCACAGAGTTTATCACAGGCTTGTTTTGCTGTTGTCATTGTTTTGTTTTGTTTTTAACTTGATAGCAAAGAGGAGGGTTATAACACAGCTAGTTGAAAAGACACATCTTAAGCAGACACTGGCTATTAGACATTGGCTTTGAAGCATGATACAGAAGGAGTAGTGGTAGAGACCAGATTAGAATTTAACTGCTCTGTGTTGTTCGTGCTCCCCTCATCTTTCTTCTACCTCAGCATTTCTCACACTGTGGTCTGGTGTCAGCCAACTTACTAGCAATAACCACCTCTTAACCTCACTCACCCAGGCTTGCTGAGCTAGGTTCCAGTTCCAGTGGAAAATCATTAGCACCTGCCCCTTACCAAGCAACACGGCTGATTCTATGTATAGGAACTTTAAGAATGACTGGTTTTCACTTTATCATACCCTCAAAATATCTTCAGCAATAAAAGACGTGTTATGGATCAAATATATATGTCCTTCACCCACCCTTCTTCAAGGCCAGAGACACCATGAGAGGGCTATGGTGTATCTTCCTTCCAGCACTGAGCCTCAGCAACCCCGCAACCCTACCAAAGTGAATTGGCAAGCACTCTCAGTCACTGGAGATGTATCTTGGTCCACTACAGAGGAACGCTCACCTTATACCTGGTGGCTGGACCTTGTCTTTGATCTCTGTAAGTTAGCAGTGGGCCTTGTCTCCTGGGATATCACCACCCCAGAGACACAGGGGGAGGGATTACCCAAATGTGGGGGACGAGGGACTTGCGAATCTAAACCATGTCCCAGAAGTGGCTTTGGAGGATGGGGCTTGGGGTACGGACAGCTGAAGCTGATAAGTATCCATCAAGAAACCCCCATATATGTGTGCCCCTGAAATGGGAGAAGCCAACAGCAGGCCCATCAGTGTTGGGGGCCAACCATTTTTTTTCTGTGCTACCAGGGGTTGTGTAACATCAGAAAGCACATACTGGAGACAATTCTGGGAGTAGTTAAAGATTCAATGGCCAAGGGTGAGAGAAGGGCTAGCCAAGTGGAGGAGAAAGAGAGAGAACAGAGAGTCAGGGCAGGTTCAAGTCTTGGTTTAACTCGCCCCCCCCCCTTGGTTAGCCACCCTCATATCCACCTTGTCAGGACCCCTAATTGTTCACCTGCTATTGTTGACCTTTGGACCCTGCATATTGAACAAGGTTATAGCCTTCATAAAAGAGAGAATAGGAGCAGTGCAGTTGATGGTCCTGCACCAACAATATGAGACCCTGGGGACAGGACCTAAAGAATATGAGTTAGTTACTCAAGACCCAGGATTGGAGCTTGTACAAAAAAGGGACACCAAGGGCTTTTTCAGTCCCATACCCTCCTTATGGCTTCCCCCTCCCACCTCGGGTCAAGGTTAGGCCAAGTTCCATTCTCCACCCACAGGAACATTCTTGAATAAAAATTCTCAGAATGTACTAATAGTCACCTGGCCCTCTGGAAAGTCCCAGGTAGAGTTCAAATGCATGTCATGCTTGCTAGCCAATAGATTTAAAGGTCAATATGCTTAGCCAATAAGTTTAAACTGTAACCTTGCTGATTTAACCTGTGCCCCTAAAAAGTATAAAAGCTGCTTCTAATAGCCTTTTGAGATTACCTTTTAGTGACTTGCCTTGAGGGCCTAATTGAAGGTCCACCCAGATGTGCCAGAAAAATAAACCTATTGTTTTTGCATTAAAAATAAAGTCCTGCATGGTCTCATGATAACTTCTTCTCTGACTTATGGGAAGAGGTAGAACTTAGCTTGAACAAGTAGATTACTGGGGCAATGACTTTAATGAATATATATTCTAGTCAGCCTCTCTTCCTTTCCCTCTTTCTCCCTCTCCTTTTTCTCCCCTCCCCTCCCTTAGCCTCCCGTCCCCTTTTCTCTCCTCTTTTCTCCTCCTCTTACTTCTCCTCTCTTCTCCTACCTTCAAGAAGTTCTGCCTTACCTCAAGCTCAACACAATGGGTCTAGATATACATGGACAAAACTCTGAAAACTGTGAACCAAAACTAAACCATGCCTCATTTAAACTGTTTCTGTTGAATATTTGTCATAGCACCAAAACATTAGCGTGAAGGTTTGATACAAGGGCTTGGTTAATATGAGCATTCAATACATATTCCTTAAATGATCATATAAAATATTGCTTATTAACCAAACTGGTTTTAATATGTTAGGAGAATTATATCAAGAGAGTTCAGAAAAGTATCATTTCTTTATTATTATATAAATCACAGAGAAAAAAAGTAGATACTAAATAAATAAAATGTTCACTCAAGTCACTTGGTCTCTAAAAAGTGGTAAAAGTTCAAAAAATGGCTTCTTTCCATGTATGAAATATTAAAATAAAAGATATTTGCCAAATGTTTTTGTTTTTAACAAAACAGAATTACAACTTAAGTAACTTAAACAGACATTTATCCATTTCCCTTCCTGATACTTGAATCTCTCTGGATTTAGTGCTGATACATCTAAAACCAGAGATTTCTCTACCTGCCAGGCCTGCGAATCTCCTGTTACAGCCTTACACCATCTCTGTGAAGCCCCTATCCAGTGGTATAATATCTATTTCAGCAATGGATGTCCATCATCTATGGTTTTTGTCAGTTACAGATTTGTTAAAATGTCACTCATGTGAAGATTATCTCTTATGGGGTCAGGTACCACAGACCCTCAAAACATCACAAGCTTTTGCTGTTGTTCTTGGTGAACCTTGTGAGTCCTTGATGATAGCAGCGTCTCTCTGAAGGTATCCCATATTCTTATACAACATAGAAAAAAAAGCTGGTACTGACTTGGAAGTTTCAGTTCTACTGGCTAGTTTTCATAGCACTGCAAGGTACACCTGACTGGGGAACAAAACAAATCACTAATCTTAACCAACTGTGTACCTTGGAAGCTACGATGACTGGCCCTGGAAGACATGCTCACTACTACAACAGTAGTATAGAGATTATGAAAATAATTGTCCAGTTTATGGTTGGATTTAAAAGACTCCAAAAGACAGAACATAAACTTGGCACTCTTGTTGGAGTCAAAATCCTTTGGCTACATATGCCATTGGCCCTTCAGGAGAATCCACTGCTAATATTCTGCTAAATTGACACAGTTTAAAACCAATTCCATATGACTTATTATTATACACACAAATTAGTTCGTTTGTGAACCCTCACCAGAGAAATTTGTTTTCACAGGTGTCAGTCAAGACAGAGATATACAGCTGGTCAAGGTACAGATAATAGAGTGCTCAGATTAAATAAGGCATCTGACATCACTCCCTTGGGGTTCAGAGATCATAATAAATGAGGAGGTAAAATGAGTGCAAGAGCCAGAGGCAGCAGATGATGACAACAAAACATGATTGACCATAGTAACCCACAGAGGTTGCGGTGGCATGAACAAGATCTGTGCAAGATCAAGCCAGACAAAAATTCCAGCTTAGGTATGGGTTATCACTAAGTCCAACCCTTAGCTGCAAATCTATCAGCCATCGATAGGTAGCTGCCAGTGGAGGGCAACTCAGTTCTCTTTAAGAGTAAGGTGCCTGGTTGGTGGACCATGTTGGAACAGAAGTTAACAAACCCAGGAGTATATGAACAGCGCAACATGGAGTCAATCGTTTTTGCTTTGCTTTGTTTTGTTCTTTAAATAGGACACTAAGTTGGGAGTGTAGGGTGTGGGGACAGATCTGGGGGTGGGGGTGATAAAGGGAGAAACAGAGGGTGAATATGATCAAAATACTCATCTGAAATTCTCAAAGCATCCATCTTCTTAAAGACACAGGAAGAAGTAAAATTCCAAAACTTTTTATTCTTTTTGCAATCTAAAGAGCAGAGTCTATTTAGAGACTTCCATGATTTGTATTAACTATAATGAACATTAATTGAAATCGCATGTGATACATATGGCTCTGCTCCCTTAGTCAAGGAACTTGGGCTGCCATCAGGCAAATAGGGAACCAGAAAAAAAGAAGATGGTGCTAAGCAGCACAATCTTGGAGTAAAGCAAACACCAGGTAGACATACAATGCCGGGAAACACCATGCTCATCAGAAAACATCCAAATATCCTAGAACCAATAGGGAAAGCCCACTCAAGGAGACCATGAAAGTTTTAACTCAGTGTATTGGAGGGAAAATATCTCTCAATGCTATTTGTCCTCAGAAATAAAGACAATATTAAGCATATGGAGTTGGGAACATGATCACATGTGATTTCCCTCCTTTGCTCTTTTTCACTGCTTCCCTACATTAAATTCAGCACTGAGCTTTGACCAAGGAGGTCTTAGAAAATGGGATTCAGTGGAAAGAGAGGCCCATTGGTCTTGCAAACTTTATATGCCTCAGTACAGGTAAACGCCAGGGCCAAGAAGTGGGAGTGGGTGGGTAGGGGAGTGGGGGGGGGGAGGGTATGGGGGACTTTGGAGATAGCATTGGAAATGTAAATGAAGAAAATACCTAATTAAAAAAAAAAGAAAAAACAAGAAAAAAGAAAATGGGACTCAGACCTAGGCTAGAAAAGAATCTGTACATTTGGACCTGACCTTTCTTGTCATTCTGTGAAACCTTGGGGCTACTCTAAGTAGGACTTCAGGTTTTTGTTGTTGTTGTTGTTGTTGTTGTTTGTATTTTTTTCAAAAACAATTTTTATTAGATATTTTCTTCATTTACATTTCAAATGCTAAGTAAAACTTTGTATTAGCACAACTGAGAATGGAAAACTATAGTCCTAGCTGGGCTCCCAGGCCTTCTTGACTTCTGGGAAGCTTGGCTCATTTGCACTAGCCAAGCTTGCTGGATCCAAAGACACATAGAGGCAACTTACAGAACATTGAGAAACTATCTGTATCCCGTGATAAGTCTTAAAGTCTCCCATCATCTGATAGTATAGCAAAAGCTAACAACTTCATGTTTGCTTGGTTTCGTCAATAATATACAAAGTGAAACTCTTTTCAAAAACCAAGTGCCATTATACAGCTTACCAGAAAAGGAAAAAATGAACCCTAATCAATAAAACCTGCAGTGAGACTGAAGATACAACAATTAAAAGCAGCATTGCAGGAGAGCAAGGGGAAATCACGCTGCAAGAAAGTCAACAAGGTGGAGACAAGCTATAGATTTTACCCGAGAATAGATACAGACAGGAATAATAAATCAAAATAATGGGGGGAAGAACATATATAAGACAAGCATTAAATCGGCAGCCATGCTAACTCCAGATGACAAGAAAAGGAACAGTCACAGAATGCTAAGAGAGGAGGAGGAGGAAGAGAATTTGAAGCGGGAAGCAGAGCCTCCCTCAGTCCTCAGTCAGAAACACGCCCTCGCCTGAGTTCTTGAGATAGAACTCAGGTGAGAACTTTACTGATTTCATGATTTCCTCAGCTCACATTCATTTTTTAGGAGTGTACAAAGGTAGTTCCTTGTATTGTGCCTTTACCACATTCTAACCTAGAACATTTTCATCATTTTCCCAAAGAAGCTCAGTCTCCATCCACACTTGTGCCCTCTTCCCTCCTCTCCTACCCCGGAGAGTTACTAATTTTCTCTTCCTGTCCATGGGTTTGTGTCTTCCGAAATCATCTAGCACATGACTCTTCTTTCAAACCTCTTTGACTTGATAATAGTATTTGAGTGTTCATGTGTATGGAGACAGGTGCCACTTTCTTTCCTTCTTCTGCTGTCTCTGAGATGGTCTTACTTTGTAGCCTAGGCTGTCCTAAAACTCACTACATAGTTCAGCATGGCCACAAACGTATGGCAAGCCATCTCCCCAACCCTCTTAAGTGCTGGAGTGCAAGCATGAGCTTATCACATCTGGCAACTTCATTTCCTTTTATTGCCAGATAATATTGATTCTATGAACTAATTTCATTTTGCCCATCCATTTATCAACTAATGGGCATTTGAGTTGTTTCTTTTGGGCTGTTATGAATAATGGAGCTATTATAATATTAGTGTGCAAATCTGAGTGGACAGTGTGTCCAGCTTCTGTTTGGTAATATACCTAGGCATGAGTAGCTAGCTCATTTAAGCCTGCTAACCCCTTTCCCAAGCACTTTATACACTTGTACACTCTCAACTGCAGTATGTAAGTGCTAATCGCTATTTTAAAGTGTTCTGGAGCCAGTAAGGCAGTTCAGGGAGTAAAGGCTTGTCCCTAAGTCACACGACCTAAGTTTGATCCCCAGAACCCACATGGTGGAAGGAGAAATCCGACTCCTAAATATTGTCCTTTGACCTGTGCTGTAATGCACCTGTACACATCACACACACACACAGACACACACACACAGACACACACAGACACACACACACACAGCATAAATACAAAACAAAAATTTTCGGTATATCTACATAACATCTTTTAAGATTTTTTTTCCTACAATTCATCACTTTTGACATTTTTATGATACTTCAATATATTATTGTGCTCTTTCTATGTAGCAAATGAAGATATTTTCTTAGCTTATCACACTTATCACACTTATCACACTAAATTAAGTGTCCAAAGTTTTTATTTTTGACTTGTTTGTCTTATAGTTTAGACAGTGTATGTGTTTTCCCTCTCTTAAAAGTTCTCTTCTGAGTTCAATCTCAAGAACTCAAATGAAAAACAAAAACAAAAACAAAATGAAACAGTCCGTTGTGGTGGTGAACTCTTTGACCCCAGTTTTTAGCAAGTAGAGACAGGAATATTTTGGGTGCATGCTGGCCAGCTAGCCTCACATTGGGCTCCAGGCCAGTGAGAGACCTTGTCTCAAAATAAATGGGGATGCTATCTAAGGATCAACACTCCAGATTGTCCCCTTGCCTGCACAAATGCATACACACATATATACATACACTTATACACACATGAACACGTGCATGCATATGTGTGCATGCACACAAATAAGTCTTATAGTATAGCTATAAATTAATAAAGACAGTTTAAGTCAATTTGCATATAAGTAACTCTCGTCTAGACAACAATGTCAATGAAATAAAGCACGTAGCTCAGAAACAGACCCTCCTGTACAAATAAGAATTGCTGTCCATAAAGGATGGAGGGTATACACAAGTATCTGTGAGTTATTTAAGCTATGAATTATTTAAGACATGGTGTAATTTTTTCTTAAAAAAACAAAACAGAAAAACCTTTTAAGATTAGATTTCACTACCACACAGCAAAACAATTCCTGTTTAGATTAATGACTGAGGCATGTAGAAAAAGTAGGTGCAAACTTGTCAGAATTTATTGTTCTACAAAAGAAGACAGAATTACTCAGCATAAAAACAACAGAAGCAGCCACAAATTAGGACAGTGAAGTATATCCTGTCTTAAAATAGAAGTAACCATCTATGTAACAGAAATGCCTGCAAAATATAAAGGGCATTAATAAAACCAACTAAAACATAGATAGTAAATCCTTTGTGCTAATATTTAATATTTATATTTAAAGTGATTTTCTTTCTTTCTTTCTTTCTTTTTTTTTTTTTTGTTTTTTTGTTTTTTTTGTTTTTTTGTTTTTTTGTTTTTCGAGACAGGGTTTCTCTGTATAGTCCTGGCTGTCCCGGAACTCACTCTGTAGACCAGGCTGGCCTCAAACTCAGAAATCTGCCTGCTTCTGCCTCCCGAGTGCTGGGATTAAAGGCGTGGGCCACCACATCTGGCTTAAAGTGATTTTTTTTTCAAATAGATAAATCCCTAATTAGAAAATGAATGCTACTCAGGGTATTATCTAATGAGTGCCCAGCTTTATAAATAATAAAAAAAAACTGAGTTGCAATTCTTATAGCTATCCAACTAGAATGTACTTGAAAAGTCAGAGAAATAAGCAGTTGCTAGAAGTTCTGGTTGAAGCACAAATCAGAACAGAAGGACGTGTGTTAGAAGTAACAGGCCTTTTAGGTTTTGGAACCCTAGTAAACATGTACTAACACTTCCCTGCCAGTCTAGAATACAGACCAAAAGCTGGGGGATGTTGACTGGTCAGTTGCCTAGATGTCCAGATATTATCCTGAACACCAGACCTGGGCACATAACACATTCAAATTAATTTATCAAAGTGAATTTTATACTTTAAAGTAATTCAGTAACTTGTATGTTTTCAGAAATTTACGGTAAGAAAAAAATCAGACAAGCAAGCAGTATTTGCATAAGTTATTTCCCCCCAAATACTTGTTGAATACCTATATGACCAGAAGAGTTCTAAGAGGTTCCAATAGCAGCAAAGGACAGTACAGACCCTGTATCCTTAATAGACCACAGGCAGAATCTACATGGTGATAAGGCAAGTGGGGTGGCTGAGAAAGGACACTGGTACCCACAAAGAACCTATTATCTATGTAGTTGCCAAGGTCATATCTGTGTCAGACACCTCAAACATCACAAAGAGACAGAAAGTGCCTCATTTTAGGCATGTGCTGCAAGAAGCTTCTCTATCAGCCTCTTCCACAGGTTTGCTGGTATATAGTCTACTCTTGCTCCATCAGGGACCCAAACCATCAAGCTCTGATTATAAATGTGTAATGCTCCATTTCTTCATCCATGACTTTACTTCCTATGCTCACATGGTCAACAAAGCTTCAAAAATATTAAATAAAAAACATCCCCAAATAAACAATTCATAATGTTGAAATTATGCATAATCAAGGTCAGAGGATAAAATTTTGTAATTTTCTGTCTTCAGCCTTCCAAGTACAGGAATATTCATGTTGTTCAATGGATCCACAATATATATGCTTCAAGTCTATTAGCTTTTAATTATCTATCCAGCAAAATATTATATTAAAATGCTTGAATTCAAGCGATACTTTATTTAACAATAGTTATAAAAGTACTGAGGCAGGTGATTGATATACACCCAAGAGAATCTGTAAAGTCCTTCCTTAAGTGAGAAGGTGAGAATTCTTGACCTAGTAAAGAAAGAAAGAAATTATATGCTGAAGTTGTGAAAATGTACATTAAGTCTGAATCTTCTGTCCATGCAATTATGAGGAAAGAAAAAGACGTGTGCTAGCTTTCCCACCATGTCTCAAAATATGAACATTACAGCCACAGTATGGGAGCAGTGCTTTAAAGTGATAGGACAAGCAGTTAAGTTTTTTTTAATTATGTAAAGGACAAACCAGTATATGTAGAGTCTATATCCTATGCTGTTTCAAAAGGCTCACACTGGGAGTCTGGGAATAGGTCTCCTGAGAGTAATACAAGGATATCTCAACCTCACCTCTCAAACACACAGTGGAAATGGGTAAGCATCCTACCCCCATAAATAGGATATAGCATGGCCACAGTCCATGAGAATCTCACCTTCCTCTTCATGTTTTCCACTAGACTGTGTTTTTCTCTTCTACAGGGAAGGCATTTGAAAGATATAGCTCTGTTACCAATGGCAATTTTCTTGGGAATACATGAAGGCAAATGTGACTAAACTCTGCCTCCAAATGAGCTCAGAGCCAGAGAACGGTCTCAGATCTAGAAACAAGGGAAAGACTACAGAATGTTGGGTTAGTGGGGTACTGCATCTGCTCCACCACAGGGCTCAGGCTGCTCGGGGAGGCAGTATGCTGGAGTTTTGACTGTTCTCACCCCATGCTGTTGCCAGGCGGGTATCTGGCTATGGGGAAGCTGTGGGACATCGCTCTGAGGTGGTGAAGCACAGTCTGGGGTGTTGGAGACTGCTGGAGCTGGCTCAGGGGTTCCGGGATCTGCAGGGTGGCTGCAATCATCTGATTTTCAGGCTCTTGGACACCCAGGCACTGCTGGGGGCCGTGGAATAACTAAGAACGGAGTGGGGGCCTGTGGGCTGGATCTAGCCCTGGGCTGAGAAGGAAAAACGGGTACGGATAGTCCTTGGCAAGTCGACAGGCTTGGGCTTGGCCTGGCGGCCATGGCTGGGAGCGTAGAGAGGACCTCAGCAGGAGGTTAGACAGCAGCTCTTTCAGTGAAGGCCTTCTCCATTGCTCCCCCACGGTGGATCTCGCTGAAAAGAGGCAGTCCATGGTTGCAAGGCATTTATTGTCATGGCGGAAAGTGGATGAGTAAATCCATACCCCACTTCTTAGGGCAGGCCTGAGATTAAATGCCTTCTGCAGGGAGGAGTGTATGGGAAGGAAAGTTTGTTGACTAAGCCACCAGGACATCAGGTACCTCATTAAAATGGATATCTTTCTTGAGCCTATGTGACCACAGGTCACATCCTCTACCTATGGAGGGGTTTGGGGCGTTGCCCATATGTGACTGATGGCCACAAATCTATGGAGGGCTGCCGGGGGAGGGGGGCGGGGCTGTAGCTATGTGACAGGAGCCAGGTGCCCAGGAGCGGGACAAATGCCATCTGTCCCTTCATGGTCACCGGGGTTTCTAGCCATTGCTCCACCAGGAACCAGGCTGCCTTTCACAGTCTTACAACAGACATTTTATTACAGTGTGTAATTTCAGCTTCTGAATATTTTCCCAGTAATTCAGATCATGTTACACCCTGTAAGTAGGCTTCAAGTCACTGTTACCCTTTAGAAGAACATGGTCTACTAGTTATTGCCTCCATAGTATGCATTCAAAACCCCTGTTGGCTGGCTCTCCATCCCTCTGACCCTACTAGCTGAACCTGAATGCTATGATTACTTTTAGTATACGTCCTGTTCAAGTCCTGGGCACCATTCTCAATATCAGTTTCTGTCATGTAAATGCCATTGAACTTTGCAGTCTCCACTCTACCATATATGGTATGTTGTGTATTCCTTTCATACTAAATGAAGAACATGCTACATCCACATCCTAAGAAGCATGGTTGTGTAACATGCTCAGTGGTCTCATTCAATAATTCCAATCGATTCTGTCTAATCTTGGCCCCCCTCTTCCTTCTCTCCCTCCCCATCTCTTCTGCTGCCCTCATTATTTCTGCTATTGTTCTTGTAGCATCTTTATCCATGATGCTGCCTTTGTCTCCAGATACAGGAGACAGAAGGGTAGGACTAGATCCAAAGATATCCTTGCTTGCCATCACATCTGGCATCAAAGGAAGTGCCTCTGCATTAACACATTTCCTCCTGTCTATCCTCATGCTTTATGTTCCTTAGCTTAATACACCAAGGCCATTCTCTCATGTTGCTTTGATTCCAGAACTATATATCATCCCGAGACTGCAATTCTGCAGCCACTGAACCATGCTGCTGCAATTAGACTTCAAGGCTGTGCACTCCCTGATGAGATGCCCCACATCCTGACTGTACTGGTGTAAAGCTAACAAAGAGAAATGGTGTGCATCTCCAAAAAGGACAGCAACCATGTTCCAAGCCACTTGCCTCAGACAAAGCCCCTTCACAGGACTCTAGACAGAGGCAGCTCCTTTCCCCTATCACAGTGAAAGAGGTTGTTTCTGCCATGATAGATGATTCAGAGAATTCTGGAGCTCTACTGTACTGAGACAGTCCAATATTGTGTCCCATACCAGGCCCCAGGATTTCATTCTTCCCTAACTGGGTCCCTAAGTGTGACATAAGAGAATTCTAGAAACAGTAAGCTCAGTTTCAGTGGCACCTGTGTTATCCATATGGCTGATCCCTGGTTTGACTTTCTACACAGCCTTCCTGCTACTTGGTCTTCCTCTGGGTTCCCTGACAACCGAAGCAGGGGCTGTCTCTGTTTCCATTGCCTGCCAGTGGGTGCCCTTTCCCTAGCTGTACTGCCTAGTTGGAACTCAGTGGGAGAGGATATGCTTGGTCCTGCTGCATCTGAATGTCCCAGGGTTGGGTGATGTCATAGAGGGGCTTCACTTTCTCTGGGAAGATGGGGAGGGGTTGATGGGAGGGAGAAACTTGTTGAAGAGAGGCTGGGAGGAGAGAAGGGAGATGGGGCTGTGGTCAGCATGTAGAGTAGATGAATGGATAAATTAATGAAGAAAATATAGTACCTTTTGGCTAAACCCTGGGCCATAAGTTGATCTAACACTACCATAGCTTGACTGTTTTACTTTACATTGTTTTTGTTTGGTTGGTTTTTTTGTTTCATTTTGTTTTGCTTTAAGACAGTCCATCTCTGTGGAACCAAAGCTTTCAACAAACTTAATAGCGCTGGCTGGGCTAAAATTCATAAAATTTCTCTTAATTCCAATTTCTGAATATGCTCCACTATGCCTAGCTCATTTTAATTTTTAAAGCGTCCAAAGCAGCCTGTTTCTCAATCCTCACAGTTTGCCATTGCTCCGGGGCATTCGGCATTAGCACCGTTACATAAGCACAATGTAATGGTTCATTTTCATTTGAACTCATTCATCCCTACTGAAGCGCTTAGTGATTTTGGTTCTGTGCCCACTATGTATCATCCACACTCCACCTGATAGCATAGAAAGTGACCCCTGAGGATTTGCTTTCTAGGAGAAATACCAGTGCTCACAAGGAGCAGAACCTGAAGCCAGGACTCAGCTGAAGGGTGATTATTCAGGGGCTGTTACTACAGGACAAGTAGGGAAGGGTGAGAAATCAATAAAACGGTACATTATTTAGCTCAGTACTGTCTTGAACACCCAGGGCTCAATTTCCTTGGAACGCTGATTATAGACTGACTTAGAATTCTCCAACCTCCCACAGACAAGCATAGAAGAGCATTTATCTACCAGTGTCCACTTCCTTTTGATGACCGGTGTCCGAGGCATCTCAGCTTCCTCTGCTCTTGTGGACTGCACATGGATTCTGTGCCATGGATTACATACGGAACTACAAGGCACAAAGCACAAATATAAAGCACAGACCCATTACAGGAAGGCACTGCCCAAAAATGTAAATAAGACTTAAGTACAGACACCTTTCATTGGCAGAAGCCACAGCTGGAATCAGCATATGACTGGGGGCATGAAGATCTTCCTTCCCCCTTACTCCAACATCTCTGTTTTAATCCCTGGAACCTGTGAATATTACTTATATAGAAAGCTGGCATTCTATCTGTGCTTAGTAATTTTGAGGCAAGGTATTATCCTGGATTACTTGTGTGGTATCCAAACATATCCCAAGTGACCTGCTACTAGGATGATTGGGTGAGGTTTTCCTACAGAAGATAGTGTCACAATAACAGAGGTGGGCTTTAAGGTCGGAAGAAAAAAGCCACACATACAGAAAAGGGAAAGAAGTGGATTCCCTTCCCAGAGCCCCACAGAGGCAACCATTCCTTGATACTTAGCTTAAACATAATGCCACCCACTTCAAATGATCCCCAAACCTGTAATAAAATAAATGTATTGTCCTCAACTGATAAGTCAATAGGAATGAATTGCAGTAGCAACAGTTAATACCATACAGGATTTGCTAGTCACCCTGTCATTTTGGCCACAGGGACAGCTAATATGCTCCCTTTTAATCAGATATAGGCTCAGCAGCCTTTGGCCTTGGCCCTCACATACTCCTGCCTCAGTTGTGTGTCTTAGGTTTCCTATTTTAAAGCACTCTGATACCCTTCCAGTAAATGCATTCATCTCAGCTTTCAGAATTGGCCAATTTATCATCTTGTTATAGGACTTTCAGGGGTTCCCATCTATAGTCATCTCTTTAATACTTCCCCAGAGCCCCATTTGTTTCTGTCATGACACTGACAATTTTTTCTTATTTTACTGATTTCTTTGAGTGTGTGCTCTGTTTCTGCATCCAGAGCTGAGTCTTTGTTTTGGTTCTTTTCTCTTAGTGGGATAGAATACCCATAAAAAGAGAGAAATTATTTTAGCTCATAATTCCCTGCTATAGTCCATTATTGTAGGGGGAGTCACAACAAGAGCTTGACTGGTCACACTTCATATCCACTCTCAAGAACAGAGAGAAATGATTACATGTAAACTCACTTGCTTCCGTACTTGTATCCAACTCAATTCTCCCTCTTATACAGTTCAGTACATGTACACTGTAGCCTAGGAAATGGTGCTGCCCACAGTGGACTAGTGAACCTAGTATCGATTACTCAATTAAGGAATCTTCCACAGACATGTTCAAACACCAATCCAATATACATAATCCCTCATTGGCACTCTTCTCAGTCCTCACCATGTAATATCCTCCACTGAAGAGAGCATCGAACACAGTCAACACCCAAAATGATTCACTCTCCTCAACTGCTCCTCTGTTTGAAAGAGCTGATCTCAGTGAACCTCTCTGGTTCATGTTTGAATTTCCAAGTGATCAGCACTTAAAACTACAGTGCTAGGTACAGAATAACTTCACAATAAATGCATATTGAGTTAAGTGACTTAAGAAAACCTCATAGGATGGTTAAATTTTTACCTCTTCTAATAGTAGATAAGCACCACTCCAAGCCTACAAGTAAAAGTTAAAGTAAATTAATTTGTAGGGAAAAAAAGTCCCCTCTTCAAATTTGACAGCCAATAACTTTACTATGTCCTTCACGATAAACTGGTTGATATCTTAATTTCCTAACAATTTCCTATGGTAGTTTTGGCCAAGTAAAAGAGTGGTCCTTTATCCTGTAGTCATTACCATCAATACAGGTAAAATTTGGCTTCTTGTCATATTTGTCAGTAAGAATGAGCCTATTATGAAATCTTCACTGTCTGCTTAACTGGATTTGGAATCACATAGGAGACACTTCTGGACATTTCTGTAAGGGTGTTTTCAGAGAGGTTAAACTGAAGAAGGAAGACTCAATCTGAACTTGGGTAGCACGACCCCATGGGTTGATGACACAGACTATGTAAGAAAGGAAGAAAAGGAGTCAATATTTCTACCTACCTATCTATCTATCTATCTATCTATCTATCTATCTATCTATCTATCATCTACCTAACTACCAATCTCCCCCTTCTGTATTTCTGTCTGTTTGTCTTTGCTGAGCATTGCAAATGAACCATGACCAGCCTTTTCACTCCTGCCTCTATGCTTTTCCAACCACAATGGACAGTATTACTTTCAACCCATGAGCCAAAATAAACTCTTTGTTCCTAGAATTTTATGTGTCAGGTATTTTCTCAAAACAATACAGAGGCTTTTCTTTCCCTCCATAATTATGCCTTGGATAATGAACAATGGGCCTCTTAGCTCCTTCAGCCTCAGGAAATATTGGAGCAATACTCTTCTTTCTGAAGCATAAGAAGTGAGGGGAGTCCCTTCTGGCAGAAGAGAGGAATCTAGCCACCATGACCAGGCTAGGTAAACTCACATGCTCTACAGACTCTACAAGGTATATGATCCTTTCAAATTTAGAAGAATAAAATAGAAGGTCCTGTTTGGACTTCAAAACCATGCCTCATTCTCCAAGATGGATGGTAATGTTTCTTGAAACTTGCAGTGTTCTAGCCCTTTAATAGTTGACCACCAGGAATTATTAGTTCATAATATGAATGAACTTGGAAAATGAAGGTTAGGTGAGCAGTACCCATCAACTGCCCCAAGGTGTTGCAGACAAAACCAGCACATTCTACTACTACCTGCTTTGCCCCAAGTGACTGCTGTCTTCACACTGTCTGTAATGCATTTATGTCTCTCTCAGGCTGATTAGATGATATTGTGGCACTGTTCATTGAAATGTCTCCACATGCTGTTCCTGGTTCCTCATCTATTAGTGGGGATTATTTAAAAACTTATTCAGCAACTAGTTTAAGTAACTTACTCCACCCCAGACACTGAGCTGGATTATAGAGATAAGCAAGGTATATCTCAGTTTTTAGGCAGTCCTTATTCAAAATATACTCAGATATGCAAATAGTTCAAATAAAAGTTTTCTACAGTCTATGACAAAAAGTGCTGTAATGATTTCCATGCTCCAAGTAGTACTTCAAGAGAGAGAAAACTTTTGATCTGCATGTCAAAGCCAAAGGGAATCTCAGCAGAGACAATTAGAGAGCAAGAGAAGGCCATGTCAAATGGAAGCAACTGGGCATGTTGGGAATGATTCAGCAAAACAGAGTGGGTAAAATTAAGTCTGATAGGGAAAGACTCCAGAGATATTGGGCCTGGAGAAGATGGAGCATTCTTTGAAGGACCAGATCACACATATCCATTCATCTGAGGTATGAGGAGGTATGCGCAGGTGGTAAACAAATTTGGGCCTAAAAAGATTGTGTGTCCACTGAAGATGCCTGCAATACACACATCCATGTATAATCCCTATGCTCACATCCAGGGGAGGAGTTCCATCTCACACCAGTCAGAATGGCTAAGATCAAAAATTCAGGTGACAGCAGATGCTGGCGAGGATGTGGAGAAAGAGGAACACTCCTTCATTGTTGGTGGGATTGCAAGCTTGTACAACCACTCTGGGAATCAGTCTGGCGGTTCCTCAGAAAATTGGACATAGTACTACTGGAGGATCCATCAATACCTCTCCTGGGCATATATCCAGAAGATGTCCCAACCTGTAAGAAGGACACATGCTCCACTATGTTCATAGCAGCCTTATTTATAATAGCCAGAAGCTGGAAAGAACCCAGATGCCCCTCAACAGAGGAATGGATACAGAAAATGTGGTACATTTACACAATGGAGTACTACTCAGCTATTAAAAAGAATGAATTTATGAAATTCCTAGGCAAATGGTTGGACCTGGAGGGCATCATCCTGAGTGAGATAACACAATCACAAAAGAACTCAAATGATATTTACTCACTGACTCAACATCTCATGTAAAAGGCTGGGACTTAGAAGAACAGATACTCATTCCAACACCAAAAAGCAGAAGGCAGCCATAAGGAATGAATCTACAAAGCATATGCTGTGGGAAATCTGAGATTAAATTTGCATGCATTGAATATTCACAGCTCGGTGAAGAACAGTGATTGGTGCTCTCCTACCCATCCCTTTACTTAGGATTAAATACATGGTAGGAAGCCACCTGCCATTCACACTGACTAGACTGACTGCTCTAATATGCAGTCATAGATGCAGGTTTAGATTTTTTTCCCTATATTTATTTCTTTAACGGAAAGAATCATGTGTGAGTTTCCCCATATTGGCGATGAGGAAGTAGAAGTTGGAGAAGTTAACACCAAACCCAACTTATCTCAACCTGTAAATTGCAGAGTTGAAATTCAAACTCAGTCTTCTCCAGTGACTCATCTCCAGAACTCTGAGCTGCACTGGATCTGAGCATCACTCACATGTGCACAGCTGTCCCATTAATGTCTTCCCAAGTTATTCTCTGGATCATTACAAAATACAAGCTACAGTAACGACATATATACATACATGCTCTGCTGGGATGGGAGATGGCTCTATAGTTAAGAATACTTGCTGTTCAATCATGAGTTCATGTTCCAGCACCCACGGAACAAGCCTGCATCCTACATAATAAACCTATAACTCCAGTTTGGATGGATCTGATGCTCTCTTCTTACCACACACTCAGCAGTGTGCACACCTGAGCATACACTCAGACAGACACACATAACAAATAAATAAAACTTTTTAGGAAGTGCAATGCTGATAAGCATATGCACCAAAATGTAGGTTCGCTGATTTGAGTATCCATACATAAAATACTTGAGAATTTGAGGTTTCAGACACTCTCAGATTTCGGAAAATTTGAATATGCCTAATGGCATATGTTGGGAATAGAATCCAAGTTGTTTTACATGTACCTTTTACACATCACACAAGGTAAATTGGCATAATCTTAGCTACACGGTTTTCTGTTTTACTGTTAGCATCACTATCTTAATTTAAAATCACAATAATATGAAGGTTTATTACCAAGACAAACAGAGAATCCCATCCTGAAGCTTGCTTTTGTTTGTTTGTTTGTTTGTTTGTTCTACACGAGACTTCAAATTAAACATTTGAGGAAGTTAACCTTTACTCCCAAGGAGAGATGTTTAATGTTGACTGACACCTACCAGTTAGGGAACATTTCCAGAGAAATAGGTACTCCAAGTGTGATTTAGAGCATGAGGACATTCAAGGATGGGGTGACCAGCCTAGAAGGCAATTGCTCTGGGTAACATGGCCAATGGGTTTCTCAAAAGTTTCTCAGCCTTGTTTGAGAAAAAGTCAAGAAGTCCATGAAGTCTGCAGGAGATGATTACAGTTTGCAATCAAATTATGCAGAGAGAGAGAGAGAGAGAGAGAGAGAGAGAGAGAGAGAGAGAGAGAGAGCTAGCATGGCATCTGGTGAAGAAGAAATATCTACACAGATATTTATTCTACCTTGACACAAGACATCTGGTGGAAACTTCCCAAACATCTGTCTAAGGCTGTGTTTACTGGAGTGGGGTTGAGGTGCGGGTGTGTGTGTGTGTGTGTGTGTGTTTGTTTGAGAGAGGAAGAGGAACACAGAGAGAGAGAAAACATATGGAATAAATCAAAGGAACAGAGAAGAGGAACGACTGAAGCAGGAGGCAGTAAATACTCCAATATTTCAAATCACATAGATATGTTCAAAGCTCAGTTCTTGTACTCCCTATTGCATTTTCTAGAAATGATCTTCAGCATCGTAAATGCAGGCTCATTCTGTGTAAAATGGGAATAGTAACCATAGTGCTACTGGCAGGATAGGAAGAGCTAATACATTCTAGCTGATACTAAATTATTAATAAATTGTGCCATTATTGGGACTATTGTTATTCTCACTAGACTGTTGAAGGATAATGAAACAAAAACCAGATGGACTGAATTCCCCCTCTTTAATGCAAACATTTCCAATAAGAGCAGCTGTGATTATAAACTATCAGTAGAGTAAGTGCATTACACACAAACATCAGTTTGTGTGTTGAAGCATACTCTTCACAAAGCATGAGGTCCTTGCTGTGGGCCATGTGGTCCACAGCACCTGGGGGCTCATTGAAAATGCGCAGTCATGGCTTCCAACTCAGAAGCTTCAAAATCAGAGTCTACATTTTAACAAGATCCTCTCATGATTCCTAAGTGCAGTACACCATGAGGAACACTGAACTGGAATGGAGGGGCTGTGTCCACCAGCACTCCTGACCAGTGTCTAATAAGTGACAGAGGAGGGTCCTTTTTCCTAGCAGCTGGTCCATCAAGCCACAGATGACCAATTTATACCCTACAAAATAAACAGCTGAGCTGACCAGCAATACTCAATGCATTCATCCCTAAATGAGAAGCAGATGGTGTTTGTGAAGGGCCGTCCAAATGATTTTCAATGAGAACTGTCCCTTGGACCATGACGTTTATGAGCAGTTAGGGGCAACAGAGGAGTAGACCATGAAGTCACATTTCTGGATGAGTAACAGGTGGGATAATATATTCTTCCTGGGAACATCAGAGACACTTTCTTAGACAAGGCAGAGGTGACAGAGCAGGAGCTCCACCTGAGGAGAAGAAACACTATGGCACTGGAGAGAAAGAATCCATGAGGTGTAGCCAGAGACAGGTGTGAGATCTGTTCCAGTGCAAGACAGGGCACAAGGACAGCTAAATCTGGAAAGAGGTTTGGAACTGGAATGCAGGTGTAGGTAGTGTGACAGCCTCATCATCAAGGCAGAGCAAACTGACACATAAAGGCATGCCATCATAAGCAAGACAGTGTGCAGCACACGTGTGTG
Source organism: Mus caroli (assembly GCF_978045245.1). Taxonomy (NCBI): domain Eukaryota; kingdom Metazoa; phylum Chordata; class Mammalia; order Rodentia; family Muridae; genus Mus; species Mus caroli. Next base: position 36,073,477 of record NW_028227271.1, on the reverse strand, counting down.
TGCTATTCATTTTATTCAGCTATAGCCTAAGCAATACAATATAACCTCCCTGTGGCCCAGACAAGGCAATTCCATGTCATCTGAACTTGATTTGTAGTGTTTAGTGTCAGAGACTAGCTTACTTTAAGGGCTTCCTCTCTCTGGTTTGCAATTTCCAGGCTCACTTTAATTCTTTTTCTAAAATATAGAATGGACACCTTATACTCTTAAATGGAGACAGCAGAGAGGGCTGTCTCCATATCAGAATGTACCCATTTTCATGTGGTTGAGCATTGTCCCTGCAGATTGGCTTTTCATGGTGGCCCTACTTTATCAAGTGCGGTCTTGAGCCTTTATTTACATTGCATGACCATGAAACTAGTTCTCAGCAAAAATGTAGATGCAGAAGAAATATATTCATGCCTAAATGAAGGCTTAGAAGAAGAGGCCATGTTTGTATACCTTCCTCTGCTCACATGATGGATGCTAAGAGTGGCAAGACCTTAGGATAAGGCAGAGTCTGCATTCCCAAGTTTCTATATCAAGGAAGGCAACCCCCAGAAAATTTGGGGGAGCAACTGTGCTTCACTGCCACACAGACAAAAGATAAGCTCCTGGTATACCAGGGCCATTACAGGTTTTCAGGTTCCTATATTATGGCCATGTATTAGCATCACCATGATACAGATATTGAAGGAGTGAATTTTCAGATAAGGGAAGAAAAGAGTAAGACAACACTTGGATTACAGTGTCTTCTTGCATACAGTGTCTTCTTGCATAGGGAACAGGCAATGAGTGTCTGCTGGGTTAGTTACATTTCTGGCTGCTGTAACCAAATCCTGACAAGAAGCATCTCAAGGGGAGGTTTATTTAATTCACCGTTCCTAGAGTATAATTTACCATGGTGACAATGGGGAAGTTATATGGTGGCTGGGGCATGACATGGTTGGTCATGTGGTACACTGGCTAGTTTTATGTCAACTTGATACAAGCTAGAATCGTCAGAGAGGAAAGACCCTCAATTGAGAAAATGCCCCCATAAAATTGGGCCATAGGTAAGTCTGTATAGCATTTTCTTGGGTGAGCCCAACCCATTGTGGGTGGAGCCACTCCCGGGCCTGTGGGCCTGGGGACTGTAAGAAAGAGGCTGGGCAAGCCATGAGAAGCAAGCCAATAAACAGTACCTCTCCATGACCTCTGCCTCAAGGTTCCTGCCCCTTTTCCATTGCTTTCCTGACTTCCTTAAAGGATTAACTGTGAAATGGAAGCAGAATCCAAATAAACCCTTTCTCCCCCCAAGTTGTTTTGGTCACGGTACTTCATAACAGCAAGAGTAGTCCTAACTAAGATGCATGCTATCCAGAGTCAGCATGCAAAGACAGAAACTGGTGCTTTAGCTCCCTTTCTACTTTTGATGCAGTCCAGGACCCCCACTCATTGGGATGGTACTTTCCCTCTCAATTACCCTAATCTAGTTACTCTCTCACAGACATGCTTAGAAGCCTGGTTCTATGGTGATTCTAAATCCCATCAAATTGACAAGATTAACCATCACACCTACAGAGCCACTGACCACCTCAAACATAAGGAACAGCACAAATTAATTTTCTGTTTCCAAGACTAGCTTGCAGCCACTATCCAACAGAGCAGGGTGGAGCGTTCAGCAGTGGAAGGATGGCATCCTGTCCTCATTTATCCATCCAAGGGAACAAAAGCTGCTGAATGGTTCTCGCTGAGTTTCTATGTATTTATTTTTAAATGCAGAGCTTGTTTTGTGCCAGGAAAGATTTAAGACAGCTTACAAGATGGCTTAATTTAGAAATGAAAATGAAAGGAAAAAAAGTCAAAACAGGGCGGGACTATGAAACTGAGTCAAGAATACAGCTAAATATGCAATCACCAATGGCTTACACACTTGCCACAAATTTGGATCTGAGATATCCGGAAACTGAATCAAAATGTGATGTGTGCTCTATGCTATAATGTCCATAATTAATGTCTCAATATCCTTATTTGTCATAGTCCAGAAGCTCCACAGAGGACTGAGCCTATGCCTTTCACAGTACTTACTCCTGTGCCCACATGAGCTAGCCCAATTCCCAGTCCAAAGCAAGACCACAACAAAATCATATGCATGAGATGCTGATGCAACCTGAGTTTCAACCATTCTTAACACTGAGACCTAGATACAGCCACTCCCCAGATCCTTGAAATATGATTAAACATGATGGACTAGCAAGCTGTGTCATCATATACCTATGAGGGGTCCAATGGCAGATGGGTCCAATGCCCTATACGTAGGGCTTCACTTCCTGAAATCCCTGTGTCCATGGCAACTGAGTAAATACAACACAGAAGAATTTCTTCATGGATGTACTATCTCATGTTCACAAGCTCCATTCTTAGCTAGAAGGATGTAACCTTGAGACTTGGCATCTATTTGTTGGAAGGGATGGGATACACAACTCACCACCTACCCTCCATTCAACACTGTGTTTCTTAAAGTATTTTATTTCCTAACAATGGGGTGGCTTTGGCCTTTATCTTGGACTTACTCAGACCATTATAAAGAAGCCATTTTCTTCCACTATAACCTGTATTCCCCAAGGGGATAATTGAAAGGCATTACCAATCCTGTTAGTGAGGGGCTCCCCAGTGAAACTGTAATTGGTTGGACCAAAGTACAAAATAACTGACTTTTATTACCAAATGAGACCTTTCCTTTGTGCTTGCTGAAGCTTTATGCCTGCCCTGTTTCCATGTTGTTGTTGTTTGGTTTGGTTTGGTTTTGGTGCTGTGGCTTTTGACACTGTGACTAGAGTAGCAAAGTCAGCAGTGTTTCCTTAGAAGGAACAGAAGATGGCCTGTTTTAAGTGGCAGAGCGTAAAGGGCCAATAGAAACACCAGAGATCAGGTCTAAGGCTGGGGCAAACTAAAGATCAAGAGAGGAGATTCACAAATCCTGCCTGTCCTGTATATGGAGACAGCATGTGATCCTCAAGTGGGTTGACAAGTGAATAAACTGGGCTTATGGTCAACAGAAGCCAAGTTAACCCTCAGGCTCTATCTGCACTGACCCAGTCAGTGTGACAGCGCCCCCTAGAGTTTTGCTGTTTATCTGTCAAGCAGGACACTGAGAGGGCTCACCCATATGAAACAGCATTTACAAAGAGTTTCAGGTGACCTCTGCCTTATATAAGGACTTTCAAAGCATTACTTTCACTTTCTCATACTATTCTATATGGGCACTACTGTGCCCATTGGCCAAAAGAAAAAGTGAGACTTGGAAAGGTGAAAAGAGTTATTAAAGTAAATAATGGAACCAGAACTCCAGACAGATCTGAATTCACACTCCCGGCTCTTAATTGCTCTAATGTATTTCCTTCCTATAAAGGATGGGGGTAAATACTGTCCAGATGTTGTGTAGAAAAATTTTTGAGTTTTGCCCTATCAGCTGAAGACGCATCCCTAAGTTTTCCTTGCTGAGACTGATACCTTGTTCGAGAGGACATTTATGTTAGAATGCCAAGGCAGTAAGAACGCTCACCAGGGCACGGAGGCATCGGCACAGCAGATCTGGCCTTACAATTACTCACTGCACGTGGGCATCTCTAACAGAGATCATGGAAGTGCGAGGGCATGTATCAAGTTCGGCCAGTTCAATTCTCCCTCCTGAGGCAAGCAGTTGCCTTCTGTTCTCCACAGAGATAGCTGTCGGGGGCACATTCAAAGGCAGAGCACAGCTGGGGACACTTTGAAGGCAGCAAATCTGAGCCCAGGCCAGCAGGAGTTGTGATGGATCTTTCAGAGCAGGAACTGTCAGTGGAAAAGGGATCCCTGCCTGGTGGCAATGGGCTCCAACATCCATGAGACACACCTGTCTGGGATATACAAGGGAATGGAAATAAGACACAGCAAATGACATGTTCACAGCAAGATGTTCGGGCATCCCAGTGCCTTTCTGCTCTCAAAGAAATCAGTCAGGAAGAGAGGAAGCTCAGCATGCCTCAGCTTCCCCTTCATCTGTCTTACTCTGGATCAGCTTGCTCCTAAATGATATTTTCATCCTTTTGGTTTTTCAGACAGGGTTTTAAACTTGTAGCCCTTGCTATCCTGAAACTCCCTGCATAGTCCAGACTGGCCTTGAAATTATAGCGATCCTTCTGCCTCAACCTCTGGGAGTGTTGAAATTCCAGGAGTGATCCATCACACCAGATTCCATCCATTTAACTTTTTGTCTTCTAAGTGTAGATGTAATTGTTCCCCCCTGTTCTTCCTTTTTTAACTTCTTTGCATCCTTCCCTTCCCCATTATTCCTCCTCTTCTCTTGCTTTTCCTGCCTTCCCCTCTTTTCTCCCCTCTCTGCTCTCTCTTCCCATATACCCTTCTCTTCCCGTCCCCTCCTCCTCCCAATCACCCAATTCTATATCTCCAACCCCAGTTCCTCCATGGGTCACCTCTGGATGCCTGAAACACAGACATTCTTCTACGTCTTGAAACATACCCAGCCTCATTCCAAGATGATATTCTCCCTGGTGCCTGTGCCAAAACAAGAACTAACAATAGGCAGTAGGTCCACCCATAGCTTAAAGCTAGGATTTGTCTCCATTCTGGAGTCTATGCTCAACTCATTAGCCCCAAAGCTCATATTTTTGGCTAAGGCCAGACAGAAAATTATGCAGAAAGAAAAAACAAGGCTTCCTTTACCTAAAGCTGTTCAGTCAACATAAGATATGATTTTAAAATGTCACAGAGCCTATTTTAAAGTTTCTTCTGTGTTATATTTATTTGCTTACAATTTTTGAATTTTTACCCAGATAGCTTCTAGGGTGAAATAACAAATATTTCTCATATTTCACTGTATGCCTTCTAAGGTATGTCTTTGGTTTTTTGTTGCCTTTTAAATAACACATCGAGACAATTCTAATCCTTTCTGGGTCTTCTCCATCTTGTATTTTGAAGCATTTTCCCATAGTCTAATTAGCAATGGAAATCATTGAAACAGATCTTGAAGTCTGAAATGAGGGTATTTGAAATTTAGGAAAATCACCGATTGTAGTTCCCAGCTCATTTGTAGGCTTCTTACATAGCAAATTCAGGGATGGGTTACATCAATGCTTTTCTTTCTACTGGGAGGGAAGTATAGAGAGCAGAGGGTAGTTTTTTAATGAGGTTGGGATAAAAGGCATATGAGTAAGTATTGATAATTAAACTGCTGGTGAGACAATATGGGACACGCCGAGAGATAGAGACAAGAGGATTAAGAGTTAAGACCAGCCTCAAGGACAAAGTAGTCGGAGGCCAGCCCAAGCTGCATGAGACTCTATATTAGATAACAGAGGGCTGGAGAGATGGCTCAGTGGTTAAGAGCACTTCCTGGTCTTCCAGAGAAAACTTTTTTTTTTCCAGAAGTAGGAAGCATTCAGGGAATTTTCAGGCCAAAGGCATATCAAAATACAAAAAAAAAAAAAAAAGATATATGAAACCTAAGCAAATAAATCAATACTATATGAAAGTCCCGTAAATCAAGAATAAGGTAGATGTGTTCTAGGAATTCAGCTTTTGAAAACCAATTAATGTAATTCCCTATAATAATAAAAAAGGCAAAATGAATTACTGGCATCCCAGTACATATAGAAAAAATACTCATAACATTTCATATCAACATGAGTCTTCAACATTACATGAATCAGGTGGGAATAAACTTCCTTAATCTTAATGGTGTGGTATTTTAAAGTCCAGAAATATTTAATGGGAAAACATTGAAATTGATTTCTTTTAGATTGACAATGTGGCAAGGAATCTCATCTTAATTACTTCCGTTCAACACTGTCAAGCTCCAAGCCAATCTAATCTAGCAAGGAAAAATAAGAATTAAAACAATATTTATAAACATATAGTTATTACTTCATTACAATGTTGAATACTCAGAAAGTCTAAAACATCGAGTAATTAACTATTAGAACTCATAGACCTGGGGGAGGAGACAGACACAAGGACTCTATACTAAAGTCCAATCCTTTTCTATATATCTTATGTTAGAATAGAAATGAAATAAAAAATACTCTTTCGAAAGGCATTAAAACATCAAGTATTTAGAAACGCATTTTTATATATGCAAAACCTCCATAGAGTCTTTACAAACCATGACCAAAGATATCTAAATTTAAATAAATAACAGAGCAAAGCATATTTATAAATTAGAATACTCTCCATTGTTAAGATGCAAATCATTCTCAATTTCATCTTTTGCTTCATTGAAATATTACCCAGTCACCCATTGAACAGTCATCTGCAGACATAGCCAAGTAAGGTCTTCCTAAAGCAATTTCTGTATCAAGCAACCAAAACACTGTGTATGTTGGGGTGGGGGGGATCCCTCAAATATTTAAAGACCATTCAAGTTAAATTCGTGGAGAATGAAAGGCTAAGGAGCATTTATTCAAATAAAATGTGCCTCAGTATAAGAGTTTTGTACCATAATTTTGTAACCCATCCTCTGTGCAGCTCTGTAGTCATGTTTAAAATCAATCATGTAGAACCATGTACTGGCTGGTTTTGTGTGTCAACTTGGCACAAGCTGGAATTATCACAGAGAAAGGGGCCTCCCTTGAGGAAGTGCCCCCATGAGATCCAGCTGTAAAGCATTTTCTCAACTAGTGACCAAGGGTAGGAGGGCCCATTGTGAGTGCTGCCATCCCCGAGCTGGTAGTCCTGGGTTCTATAAGAGAGCAAGCTGAGCAAGCCAGGGGAAGCAAGCCAGTAAGTAACATCCTTCCATAACCCCTGCATCAGCTCCTGCTTCCTGACCTGCTTGAGTTCCAGTCCTGATTTCCTTTGGTGATGAACAGCAACATGAAAGTGTAAGCTGAATAAATCCTTTTCTCTCCAACTTGCTTCTTGGTTATGATGTTTGTGCAGGAGTAGAAACTCTCACTAAGACAAACCATGAAAAGGTTACAGTCCCTCAGCCAGGGCAGATAACAGGGCTATCCTTCCTAAAGGCTCCATTCTCAGGTGTTCCTTGTTATTCGACATGCTTGGCAGGTCCCTGTATATCCTGACTCACAAAATTTGTCTTTACTTGAGCTAATGCAAATCCATCAGTTTGAACAGACCTTTTACCTCACTGAAATTGCAGAAAGCAGTCAGGGGAGCCCGTGAGTAGTGGACTGGGAATATGCAGTTTGAACAAGAAGGAAAAAAGAGAATGGAGAAATGGGAAAGGAGGCTGAGAAGTCTGAGGACGAGCATGAACATATCAAGATAAGCATAACTGATATTCCCGAAAGAGAGGCAAAAGAGTGGGGCAAAAGCACCTTGAAACAATGATAGGCATGCCTAAAACCCGACGAAAAACCTTTATCATCACATTTGAGAAGTTTGACTAATTCTAAACAAGGTAAATTCAAAGAGCGCCACATCCACACACATCGCAGCCGAGATGACAGGAGACAAAGTTTTGAAAACAGAAAAAGGAAATCTGCTCATTAACACAACGCCCAGAATCACGGACACAATTTCAAAAAAGAACAAAGTTGGACAACTCTCATCTCCGTCGGAACTTACTGTAAAGCTAGTTATGTCAATGGTGTGAGACTGGGGGTGGGTGGGAGAGACTGACAAGTCTGGAAATAAATCTTCCAGTATCTTACAGTCAGCTGGTTTTGAAAAAAAAAAAAAAACACCACTTACAGTCACTGAGGATAGGTAATCCGAGATAATTAGATATCTTATGGATAAAAATGAGCTTAGACTTTTCACACTCATATCCAAATATGACTCAAAATGATTCAGAAGCTTGAATACAATCAACTTCTAAAAGCAACAGAGGAGAGTTCTACAGAGATAGCAGAGTTGTTAAAATACTTGTTGCTTAAACATGAGTACCGGAGGTCAGATTCCTAGCACCCAGGTAAAAACCCAGGTGTGACAGTGCATGCCCATTATCCCTAAACTGTGAGGTATAGACACACACGTGTGTGTGTGTGTGTGTGTGTGTGTGTGTGTATAACTTTGAGACAAATTCTCACTATGTCGCCTTGGCTGTCCTGACACTCACTATACAGACAAGACTGGTCTAGAACTCAGAGAGATCTCCCTGCATCTGTCTCCCAAGTGCTGGGACTAAAAATAAATATGCCTACCTGACAAATATTTTAATTTCAAATGACTGCTGTAAGTAGATAAGCATATAAAGCAATCAACTGGTAGAAAATATTTGCAAAATTCATACTCAAGAAAGGACTCATACCCATAATTTTCAAAAAGGACATATATCCTATAACACAAAACAATCAAAGGATGGGAAAATTATGCATAGAAGTGTCATCAGTTATGAAATGGCTAATTTATACATTGCAGATGCTAATATAGGGATATGAACAAAACCACAGCAAAATGCATTCCCACGGAGAGTAAGTATAATACAGGAAAAGGATTAAAGCTGAAGTCTGAAGACATAGAAACATGGCTAATAGCACATCACCAGTGATAAGAACGTTGTGCAAGTACTTTGAAAAGCATTCCAGCGGTTTCTAGAATGTTAGACACGGACCTGAGAGGAGCCACTGATCCACTCTTAGTTCTCTATTCAAGGGCAAGGAAAATGTTGAATGGCATTTGAATACTCACTGCAGTCTTGTTCAAATAGAAAAAAATTTCAAGTAAGCTATGTGTCTATTAACTGTGGGATAGATCACTGAAGTGTAATGTATCCACTAAAGTGAATAGGATTTAGCAATAAGGAATTGAGATGGCTCATTGAGTAAAAACAGATGACACCAGACCTGACAAATCCCCAGAACCCGCATGATGGAAGAGCAAAAGCTGTCTCCTTCCTGCAACCAGTCTTCCAACCTCCATACACATTGAGACATGCATGTGTATACACACATAAGAAATAAATTAATAGGAAAATAACTTTAAAATGTGATAATGATGCATGCCACAGCACCAGATGAGGTTCATTTTCATGACATTAAGTGAAATAAGCCAGATACAAAAAGCCTCATATTACGTAATTCTGTATAAGAAACTCAAGAATAAGCAAAATACAGAACCAAAAATAAAGTACTGGTTGCTTGGAGCTGTGGTTGGAAACATGGATTAATATAGACACATGTGATCTTGTCGTATGGATAAAAAAAATGTCTTGAAATTGATTTACAGTGATGGCTGCATTTGGCAAGGTTACTAAATATAATTGAATTGTATATTCAAGCTGAGTGAATTTAATGTTATATAAATAAAATTCAATAAGGCTTTTAAGAAACAATAAGCCAAGCCAGCAGTGTTATGGACTGAATGTTCACATATCCCAACATGGCTGCAATTCTATCTGACCCCTGGGAGGTAATTGGATAATGAGTGTGGAATGTTGGTGAATGAGAGCGTCCCTGCTTCCCCCTCCATACCTTCTTCCATTTAATGATAGCTGTCTGCCATGCAGAAGAAACCCTTCCCACAAGCCCCACACCACTACCATTTACCATGTCAAATGTGTGACCAATGACTTTGGTCTCCAGAACAGTGAAAAATTAAACCTGAACAAACCAGCCTCTGGCCATTCGTTAAAACAGCTGAGCTGACTAAAAGAAAAAATGTGGGTGGAAGGGAGACTGGGTCAGAGTGTTTGCTGTGTAAGCTTGGGAACCTGAGTTCAAATCCCCAGCACCCATTTAACAGGTCAATGTAGCTGTACCCATATCCCCAGCATTGAGGGATATGGGAAGCAGAGACAGGAGGATTGTTCAGCTTGCTGGCCACCAGCCTTGTTCCAGATTCAAGGAGTGATAGAGGGTAGAGCTGGACACTCAACACACCTTCTCCTGGCCTCCATATGTCCAGAGGCTATGCACACACATGGGTACACATCATATATATCTCACACAAGTAAAATGAAATATCAAATATCAACACATGTTTAAAACAGAAAACAGTCTGGAATGCAAACTTTTGCTTTCTCTAAGTTTGAAATACCTCACATTTTCCAACTTTAGCAATAAATCGATAAAGATGTTTACTACTTGAGACACAAGGTTGTCCATGGGGCTATATCTTGCCACGACTGGAAAGTACTTCTGAGGTAGCTATATCATTGTTATTGTTGCTTTATGAGTTATCGAAAATCTATGCTTGGTAATTGCTTTAGTGGTTTTTACTCATCTTCAGCAACACTTGACTTATAACTGGGCTCAGAGGAGATCACTGTCACCTTAAATCAGTGCCTTCTATTCTCCCAGATCCAATGAGAGAATTTCCACAGATACCTTAGCCACTCAAGAGTTTCTTCCTGGGAATGCTGAATCTTCTAATTAGAAAATATTGCTGTCACAGTGGATAGATACAGTGATGTGAGATGAACAAGAGGAACCAGGAGATAGGCATACTCATTTGCTCAGTGATTCTGTTCTCCACGCAGTCCCCTCTCAGCCACTGATAGCCAAAGTTTACTCCCACAAGTGCAAATTATTCTCTCTACAAACCTTGGGTCAAATTCAACATTTTCATGAATTAGTAATAATATCCTTTTACACGCATTGATTCCCTAGAAATGTAATGGGATAGCAGAAAATGTGATTATCATGGTATTGCAATTTTGTTTTCTGATGAAGAAATGTAGACACAGGATACTAGCTGGGCTAAGGCTCATCAATATTCCCAGTATGCATGTAGCAGAACCAGAAAACAAAAAATCTGCTCTGCTGTGTGTTAAGATCAGGCTACAGAAGAATGTGTAGACTAGGATATTATTCATTTTGACATTAGACATGTACAGATAACACAGAAATACATATTCAAAACTACTTTCCAGATCTTCACCACCAAGGCCTGGCCTTCTCTGTAGTCTTCATTGTTTCTGTAAATGGTAAGTGTCCCTCCAGCCATTCAAGACAGAGTTTCAACCCTCCCTGGGCTTTCTGTTTTCCCTCCCATCCCCACTACATCAGCATACATGACTGTCTATCTTTTGACATCGTCCAGAAATTCACCATATCTCAATAGACACGTCCACTTTCAATAGCCATTGCCTCAAGTATTCACAATGGATCTTCTAACATACCCCATGTCTGCCTAAAACCTGACAGCAACTCAGTCACTAGTTAATTAAACCCTCCGGGTTTACTGCATCCTCCAAGTCCTATGTTAGAAAGCCCCACCTCTAGGAGCTCCCCTTCTGCTTCTCTCTAGTGTTCCCTCTACCCCTCCCCTAGACCTTCATGAGACTTATCAAACACGCATGCACACACACACACACACACACACACACACACACACAAACACACACACAATCGCAGGCACACATGCACACGCCACTGCACTCTCACCTCCCAAGGTTTCAGGCAAGGTTCCTCCATCTATTTCTTCACACAACGTCTTTCAGGTGATTATTATTCCATCAAAACCCAGAGCATTCATATGCCCTTGAGCCATGTTTTCTAAAGCAATATTTTTAGGCTTGGTCTCTTGATCTCCCCAGGGGCACATCAAGTCAACCAGGATATAAGCAGTGTGAATGAAGAATCAAAGGCACTGACAACCTCTCCCTGCTACACAATGTGGGATTAGCAGAAGACCTTTCCATCACTGCCTCATCGGAGAGCCACTTTAGTTACTTCCCTATTGTGTTTTATGAATACTTTGGTACCTGGCATTCAGCTCTACCAGAATCCTACCTTCTTGTCAAGAGTAGCTTTAGCCTTTAGAGTGATAGTCATGACTGAGTCTGCACTGTTAACCCCTGTCCTACTCAAGCAAGCCATCCTGTTGTATCAGGAAGTCACATACTGCTGAGTTATTACCAACATTCAGTGAGTGTTATAGTTGGAGGATTATGTGATGTTATGGGAACACAGAACATGGGGTGTCTTAGTCAGGGTTTCTATTCTTGCACAAGCAGCATGACCAAGAAGCAAGTTGGAGAGGAAAGGGTTTTTTTCAGCTTACACTTCCATGTTGCTGTTTATCACCAAAGGAAGTCAGGAGTGGAACTCAAGCAGGTCAGGAAGCAGGAGCTGATGCAGAGGCCATGGAGGGATGTTACCTACTGGCTTGCTTCCCCTGGCTTGCTCAGCTTGATATCTTATAGAACCCAAGGCTACCATCCACAATGGGTCTTCCCAACCATGATCACTAATTGAGAAAATACCTTTCAGCTGGATATCATGGAGGCATTTCTTCAAGGGAGGCTCCTTTGAAGGCTCCTTTCTCTGTGATAACTCCAGATTGTGCCAAGGTAACACACAAAACCAGCCAGTACATGGAGCCACACCTGCTATTTATTTTGTATATATATACATGGGAGTAGTGTGTGTCTATGTGTGTGTCTGTGTGTTCACATGAGTAGGTGTGCACTCCTGTGTTTGTGTGGGGACCAAAGGTGCATGTGAGATATTCTGTTCCATCACTCTCTGAAGTCTTCTCCTCTGCTATGTTTTAAATATATACTCTGTAGGTTTTTTTTACCTGGTAGACAATAAAACTATAAGTTATTTTAATCAGAGGGGACTTGAGGGATGAAAAATGAGAACAAGGGTAGCTCTTCAAGTAGTGGGAAAACAAAGCAGCATGAAGGAATAAGAAAGAAAACTGTGACAAATGTCATATATACTTTGGTCTGAATGTGTGTCCCCAAAGTCCATATATTGAAATCTTAATTCTCAAGGTCATATTCAGGAAATAGAGCCTTTGGGAGGCAAGTAAGTCATGTGGAAAGTTATGAACAAGGTTAGTTCCCTTATTAAAGAAATTCCAGAGAACATTGCAGTTTACACCCTGTGAGTGCACAGCAAGAATATGCCATCTATTCGAACAGGCTCTCCCCAGACAGCAAATTGATATTCTCTTAGTCTTATTGTCCATAAAATTATGAAAATTAAATTTTGGTTGTCCTTAAGCCACCCAGCCTATGAGGTTTTGTTATTGCAGCCTAAGTATGCTAATAGCATGGGAGAGAAATCGAGAGATGTATTTCTTTTTTTAGGTAAGCAACACTATATAGCAAGTCCATGCAATGCCAAGCCAGTTCATTGCAAAACCTTCCATTTACCAAGAAACTAAGCAAAGCAAAATCAGGGAAATGTGGATCATTTAGAGAAAAACAAACTAAAGTCACTGGGAAATTGGTCGCTAACAGGATAGGGAGAAAGATCCTATGGATTTTGTCACTCCCTTATTGCATTGGCCAATTCGAACAGGGATGAAGGAGCTGAGATTATCCTTAGAGAACTTCAAGATGTTCATGAGACTGAGGGACAAAATTGGAGCTCCCTGAAGAGTTTGTTCAGTCACCTGTCAGGGCCCTGAAAGAGAGAGAGCCCTATGACTGGGAAACACCTGAAACTGACCATCTCTTGAAAATTGTAACCCTCACATTTGGTAAGTTATCTGTATCTAAGCAAACTTTCTGCAGGGATGGACAAGCCCAAGTCAGTGCCATTTATCATGAGCTATGAGGCCACAAAGCACTTGTAAAGTGGCCAGTGCAACCTGGGAAATCAACTTCTAACTTATTTCATTTTAATTATGTTAAATGCAATATTGAATAGACACGTGAGGCTTTTCTGGATGACAAGAGTGACTACATCCACGATTGGGCATCTTTCCCAGAATGACACTCATCAGTGAATGGTTAGCACCAGTCTATGAAAGCCCCCACCTCTTTCCCCAATTCAGAACCACATGAACTAAGCCAATTCAGCCTCAGAGCTGCTGAGGCTAAGGACACCTCATGGCCCAGGTTTCCTTCTAGTGACCCTTTCTCTGGTCCTCCCTAGACATTGACATTACTTCCGAAGGAACCCTGAATACTAATCTCTACCTGGGTGTGAATCCTTGGAAGCCTGCATGTAGTACTAGATGTTTGAGTAGTGCAAAATTATAAGTAAAAGAACAATGTGGAGCTAAGTCTAATAAGCTGGCAGAGCTCCCCCGTGCTGGTAGGACTGACACCCCCCCCTTGCAAACTAGCAACCTGAGTGCTGAAGCTACCACAGACTGCAGATTGGGATAGGATAGTAGAGGAAAACACTCATAAACTTATGGGACACATCAATCATGGAGAACTGTCACTGACAGTGGAACAGTTAGTTGCTTGAAAGACATTGGAGTTGAATGTCTATGTAAGCTTTGATGGGTGCCCTGGAAAAAATAAATAGCAGCTGAGATTTCAGAGGTCAGTGTGAGATTTACAGAGTTTCCTCAGAAGCACAGGGAGAGCCTTTTCCTGAGAGGGCAGAGGGAGCTGAAAACCAGGCCCAAAATGGGATTTTCAGAGTAGCTAAGTTCCAACCAAATTCAGAGTCTTGATTGCAAACCAAGCGGCCCCTGGTGCATGGGATGGGTGACATCTACATAAAGGAGAGACACTTAACATTCAGAAAAAACAGTCTGGGCCCTCCCTCTGAAGAGCTAGCACTAACTCCAGAATTAGACAGTGCAATAGTCTTCTTTATACAACACAAGCACACCTTCTGGGTGTGAGCCCACCTTCCCCAACAGCTTGGGCTCAAAGGCAATCTAATCTAAGAATTACCAGTTCTGATAAGAATGGTAAAGGCTCTATTGAACGTGCTCTGAAATATAATGTAGGTGGTACCTCACCGTGGAGTACCTGGGAAAGGGCAGAGCACCATTGTGGAGACACCCAATTGTGTTAATTATGAAGAGGAGAGCTCTTATGGGATGCTGGAATTACTTCATGCAAGACCTGGGACGTGCTAAGCCCAATAATACAGCTCCTGGAATCATGCAAAGAAAGGATGGCTCATACCAAGCAACACAGGTATGTGGGTGGGTGTCCAGTGGGTGATGGAAAAATGCCTGCAGAAGTGACTATGTCCACATGGGTATATCCAGTAGGTCTCTCTTACCTTCAGCCTCCATTCTTATTGCTTCAGTCAAAGTTCCAGACCAGTAACATTTGTTTTAATAATTCAAAAGAGATCTATACACACATACATACGTCTGTATATATATATATATATATGCATCTTATGTATATATTATATTGATATAATTGTTCTAGTTTATCATTTAAACTGTGTCATATTTAAGGTGTCACAGTGTCCATGCCTCCAGACAAAACTATGCCCTGGCCTGAGGTTGGTGGCTGGAGATTTAGATATTAGAGGAGTTTCTGGGAGGGAAAGAATTATCCAAAGGCAGAAACGGAAACTGAGGGATGAACTCGTCCTGCAGAATCAGACTTGGTTCTTTTCCTATCTTTTCCTATCTCATGGCTATCTGTTCTCCTTGAGTCTCTCAATACTTCTCAAAGATCTGCTCTGGTTACATGTGTTCTGGCCCAATGGGTGAAGAAGTGGACATTAAAGACTGCCCAGGGATTCAGAGGAAAGTGGAATCTTACTGATGTCCTGAGAACTATGGCAGCCACCATGCCCTGGGGGAGGGAGTACCCTTCAAGGATCCTGCTCAGCTAGAATAAGGTTTTCTGATTGCTGTTTTTACTATTGCTGAGTTATCAAATACTAAATAGAGTATGATTCTGCAGAGAGGGATTTTTTTTAATTTGATGCACTAACCAAAAATGGAAGTAATTTTCTCATCAATTAATAAATAATCATCTTAATGAGTCATAACTGAAAGTACTGCCAGGCTGTTGCAGAATATAAAGTGCCTACTGTGTGCCAGCTTCTGTCCACCTGAGTTTACAGGAATTCATTTTTTTTTACAGCCCCTTAATGAGAAAAAGTTTCTTATCACTATGTAATGAAAAGAACTGAGGCCTAAAGTTTCTGACTAGCTTCCCTGAGGCTAGACTGCAAAGACTACTCAAAGCCAGGCAGCTAGCTCAGGATGGACACTGATCACGGCTAGCTGCGCTGGGTTACATCTTATGAGAGAAAAAGGACCCTAGAAGAAAGAGTCTGTTAGCAACCCCCTTAGGTACAAAAGTCTGCTTTAGTGCTCTGGGTCTTAACAGCGCAGAACAGGGAATGGGCACGGCTCTTTGGAGGCTGAGCTGTGCAGTTGTGTTTGGACTGAAACACAGTGGATCAGCATGAAAGTTGAGCTGTGGTCAGCATTGCACCACAGTAGCCAGGTCCAGGTGGGGCCTGAGGGCAGGAAATCCACATGGCAAGGCTTCACTGTGTGGCCACCATCATAGAAAGATTCCCCGGACCCAAGAAGAGCAGCTGCGAGAACAGCAGCTTCCCGTGATGAGTGGTTTCTGTGTTTAATTAAAAGAGTGAACCCCTGCGCTTGTTTTCATTAACTAAGCCTTGGCAGGCAAAATGAGTGTTTTCTCCATGCCCAGAGAGAGGCAAAGCAGGATCCAGTCACTGCAGGATGGAGGCAAAAAGGGCAAGTCGAGAGGGTTCATGGCCCATGAGCTCCAGGTCTCTTTCCCAAAGCACAGCCTCTAGCTGGACCACTCTGACCTTCCTGCAGACTGATGCATGCCACCTCTGGACTCAGCCCAGACTCCATCATTTAGCCATCACTGACATGGTTGCCACTTGCCTGTAACATGGACTGGAAGTGACCTCCACTCAACTATTTCAACAACAATTCAAGTGTCTAATGGTATTTCCCTGGACTCTTCTCCTCTCAGACTCCCTCACAAGAAGGCATGCCTCCTTCCCTTCCCCGGACAACTGGCCATCACTCTCCAAATAGACAGACAAAATGGAATCAGAGATCAGAAGACAAAACTTGCTCAAAGCCCAAGGTCAGTCGAAAATAGTTAGTTCCTGGGCTCCCAGTTACACAGCAGAGCATGCCCACTGACCTTTGACCTCTCTGTCAGCTTGATTGAGCCCCTCTCCTTCTAAAGAAATACCATCCCTGGAGTTGTGTTTTTTCTTTTTTTTTTTTTGTGATTTTTATTACATATTTTCCTCAATTACATTTCCAATGCTATCCCAAAAGTCCCCCATAGCGCCCCCCACTTCCCTACCCACCCATTCCCATTCTTTTGGCCCTGGCATTCCCCTATATTGGGGCATATAATGTTTGCAAGTCCAATGGGCCTCTCTTTCCATTGATGGCCGACTAGGCCATCTTTCCATACATATGCAGCTAGAGACAAGAGCTCCGGGGTTCTGGTTAATACATCATGTTGTTCCAACAATAGGGTTGCAGATCCCTTTAGCTCCTTGGGTACTTTCTCTAGCTTCTCCATTGGGAGCCCTGTGATACATCCAATAGCTGACTGTGAACATCCACTCCTGTGTTTGCTAGGCCCCGGCATAGTCTCACAAGAGACAGCTATATTTGGGTCCTTTCAGCAAAATCTTGCTAGTGTATGCAATGGTGTCAGCGTTTAGAAGCTGATTATGGGATGGATCCCTGGATACGGCAGTCTCTAAATGGTCCATCCTTTCATCACAGCTACGAACTTTGTCTCTGTAACTCCTTCCCTGGGTGTTTTGTTCCCAATTCTAAGAAGGTGCACAGTGTCCACATTTTGGTCTTCATTCTTCTTGAGTTTCATGCGTTTATCAAATTGTATCTTATATCTTGGGTATCCTAAGTTTTGGGCTAATATCCACTTATCAGTGAATACATATTGTGTGAGTTCTTTTGTGATTGTGTTATTTCACTCAAGATGATGCCCTCCAGGTCCATCCATTTGGCTAGGAATTTCATAAATTCATTCTTTTTAATAGCTGAGTAGTACTCCATTGTGTAAATGTACCATAATTTCTGTATCCATTCCTCTGTTGAGGGACATCTGGGTTCTTTCCAGCTTCTGGCTATTATAAATAGGGCTGCTATGAACATAGTGGAGCATGTGTCCTTTTTACCGGTTGGGACATCTTCTGGATATATGCCCAGGAGAGGTATTGCTGGATCCTCCGGTAGTACTATGTCCAATTTTCTGAGGAACAACCAGACTGATTTCCAGAGTGGTTGTACAAGCTTGCAATCCCACCAACAATGGAGGAGTGTTCCTCTTTCTCCACATCCTCGCCAGCATCTGCTGTCACCTGAATTTTTGATCTTAGCCATTCTGACTGGCGTGAGGTGGAATCTCAGGGTTGTTTTGATTTGCATTTCCCTGATGATTAAGGATGTTGAACATTTTTTCAGGTGTTTCTCTACCATTCGGTATTCCTCAGGTGAGAATTCTTTGTTCAGTTCTGAGCCCCATTTTCTTTTTTTTTGTTTGTTTGTTTGTTTGTTTGTTTTTGTTTTTTGAGACAGGGTCTCTCTGTGTAGCCCTGGCTGTCCTGGAACTCACTTTGTAGACCAGGCTGGCCTCGAACTCAGAAATCCGCCTGTCTCTGCCTCCCAAGTGCTGGGATTAAAGGCGTGCGCCACCACGCCCGGCCCCTGAGCCCCATTTTCTAATGGGGTTATTTGACTTTCTGGAGTCCACCTTCTTGAGTACTTTATATATATTGGATATTAGTCCCTTATCTGATTTAGGATAGGTGAAGATCCTTTCCCAATCTGTTGGTGGTTTTTTTTGTCTTATTGATGGTGTCTTTAGCCTTGCAGAAGCTTTGTAGTTTCATGAGGTCCCACTTGTCAATTCTCGTTCTTACAGCACAAGCCATTACTGTTATATTCAGGAATTTTTCTCCTGTGCCCATATCTTCAAGGCTTTTCCCCACTTTCTCCTCTATAAGTTTCAGTGTCTCTGGTTTTATGTGAAGTTCCTTGATCCACTTAGACTTGACCTTAGTACAAGGAGATAGGAATGGATCGATTCGCATTCTTCTACATGTTAACAACCAGTTGTGCCAGCACCATTTGTTGAAAATGCTGTCTTTCTTCCACTGGATGTTTTTAGCTCCCTTGTCGAAGATCAAGTGACCATAGTTGTGTGGGTTCATTTCTGGGTCTTCAATTCTATTCCATTGGTCTATTTGTCTGTCACTATACCAGTACCATGCAGTTTTTATCACAATTGCTCTGTAGTAGAGCTTTAGGTCCGGCATGGTGATTCCACCAGAGGTTCTTTTATCCTTGAGAAGAGTTTTTGCTATCCTAGGTTTTTTGTTATTCCAGATGAATTTGCAGATTGCACTTTCTAATTCGTTGAAGAATTGATTTGGAATTTTGATGGGGATTGCATTGAATCTGTAGATTGCTTTTGGCAAGATAGCCATTTTTACAATGTTGATCCTGCCAATCCATGAGCATGGGAGATCTTTCCATCTTCTGAGATCTTCTATAATTTCTTTCTTCAGAGACTTGAAGTTTTTATTATACAGATCTTTCACTTCCTTAGTTAGAGTCACGCCAAGATATTTTATATTATTTGTGACTATTGAGAAGGGTGTTGTTTCCCTAATTTCTTTCTCAGCCTGTTTATTCTTTGTGTAGAGAAAGGCCATTGATTTGTTTGAGTTAATTTTATATCCAGCTACTTCACCGAAGCTGTTTATCAGGCTTAGGAGTTCTCTGGTGGAATTTTTAGGGTCACTTATATATACTATCATATCATCTGCAAAAAGTGATATTTTGACTTCATCTTTTCCAATTTGTATCCCTTTGATCTCCTTTTGTTGTCGAATTGCTCTGGCTAGGACTTCAAGTACAATGTTGAATAGGTATGGAGAAAGTGGACAGCCTTGTCTAGTCCCTGATTTTAGAGGGATTGCTTCAAGCTTCTCACCATTTACTTTGATGTTGGCTACTGGTTTGCTGTAGATTGCTTTTATCATGTTTAGGTATGGGCCTTGAATTCCTGATCTTTCCAAGACTTTTATCATGAATGGGTGTTGGATCTTGTCAAATGCTTTTTCCGCATCTAACAAGATGACCATGTGGTTTTTGTCTTTGAGTTTGTTTATATACTGGATTACGTTGATGGATTTCCGTATATTGAACCATCCCTGCATCCCTGGGATGAAACCTACTTGGTCAGGATGGATGATTGTTTTGATGTGTTCTTGGATTCGGTTAGCAAGAACTTTATTGAGGATTTTTGCATCAATATTCATAAGGGATATTGGTCTGAAGTTTTCTATCTTTGTTGGGTCTTTTTGTGGTTTAGGTATCAGAGTAATTGTGGCTTCATAGAATGAGTTGGGTAGAGTACCTTCTGTTTCTATTTTGTGGAATAGTTTGTGAAGAACTGGGATTAGATCTTCTTTGAAGGTCTGATAGAACTCTGCACTAAACCCATCTGGTCCTGGGCTTTTTTTAGTTGGGAGACTATTAATGACTGCTTCTATTTCTTTGGGGGATATAGGGCTGTTTAGATCATTAACCTGATCTTGATTCAACTTTGGTACCTGGTATCTGTCTAGGAACTTCTCCATTTCATCCAGGTTCTCCAGTTTTGTTGAGTATAGCCTTTGGTAGAAGGATCTGATGGTGTTTTGGATGTCTTCAGGATCTGTTGTTATGTCTCCTTTTTCATTTCTGATTTTGTTAATTAGGATGCTTTCCCTGTGCCCTCTAGTGAGTCTGGCTAAGGGTTTATCTATCTTGTTGATTTTCTCAAAGAACCAGCTCCTTGATTGGTTGATTCTTTGAATAGTTTTTCTTGTTTCCACTTGGTTGATTTCACCCCTGAGTTTGATTATTTCCTGCCGTCTACTCCTCTTGGGTGAATTTGCTTCCTTTTGTTCTAGTGCTTTTAGGTGTGTTGTCAAGCTGCTAATGTGTGCTCTCTCTAGTTTCCTTTTGGAGGCACTCAGAGCTATGAGTTTTCCTCTTAGAAATGCTTTCATTGCGTCCCATAAGTTTGGGTATGTTGTGGCTTCATTTTCATTGAACTCTAAAAAGTCCTTAATTTCTTTCTTTATTCCTTCCTTGACCAAGGTATCATTGAGAAGAGTGTTGTTCAGTTTCCACGTGAAGGTTGGCTTTCTATTATTTATTTTGTTATTGAAGATCAGCCTTAGTCCATGGTGATCTGATAGGATGCATGGGACAATTTCAATATTTTTGTATCTGTTGAGGTCTGTTTTGTGACCAATTATGTGGTCAATTTTGGAGAAGGTACCATGAGGTGCTGAGAAGAAGGTATATCCTTTTGTTTTAGGATAGAATGTTCTGTAGATATCTGCCAGATCCATTTGATTCATAATTTCTCTTAGTTTCACTGTGTCCCTGTTTAGTTTCTGTTTCCATGATCTGTCCATTGGTGAAAGTGGTGTGTTGAAGTCTCCCACTATTATTGTATGAGGTGCAATGTGTGCTTTGAGATTTACTAAAGTTTCTTTAATGAATGTTGCTGCCTTTGTATTTGGAGCATAGATATCCAGGATTGATAGTTCCTCTTGGAGGATTTTACCTTTGATGAGTATGAAGTGTCCCTCCCTGTCTTTTTTAATGACTTTGGGTTGGAAGTCAATCTTATCAGATATTAGAATGGCTACTCCAGCTTGTTTCTTCATGCCATTTGCTTGGAAAATTGTTTTCCAGCCTTTCATTCTGAGGTAGTGTCTATCCTTTTCTCTGAGATGAGTTTCCTGTAAGCAGCAAAATGTTGGGTCTTGTTTGTGTAGCCATTTTGTTAGTCTATGTCTTTTTATCGGGGAGTTGAGTCCATTGATATTAAGAGATATTAAGGAAAAGTAATTGTTGTTTCCTGTTATTTTTGTTGTTAAAGTTGGCATTTTGTTCTTGTGGCTGTCTTCTTTTAGGTTTGTTGAGGGATTACCTTCTTGTTGTTTCTAGGGCGTGGTTCCTGTCCTTGTATTGGTTTTTTTCCGTTATTATCCTTTGAAGGGCTGGATTCGTGGAGAGATAATGTGTGAATTTGGTTTTGTCGTGGAATACTTTGGTTTCTCCATCTATGGTAATTGAGAGTTTGGCTGGGTATAGTAGCCTGGGCTGGAATTTGTGTTCTTTTAGTGTCTGTATAACATCCGTCCAGGATCTTCTGGCTTTCATAGTCTCTGGTGAAAAATCTGGTGTAATTCTGATAGGCTTGCCTTTATATGTTACTTGGCCTTTTTCTCTTACTGCTTTTAGTATTCTATCTTTATTTAGAGCATTTGTTGTTCTGATTATTATGTGTCGGGAGGTATTTCTTTTCTGGTCCGGTCTATTTGGAGTTCTGTAGGCTTCTTGTATGTTCATGGGCATCTCTTTCTTTAGATTTGGGAAGTTTTCTTCTATAATTTTGTTGAAGATGTTTGCTGGTCCTTTGAGTTGAAAATCTTCATTCTCATCCACTCCTATTATCCGTAGGTTTGGTCTTCTCATTGTGTCCTGTATTTCTTGGATGTTTTGAGTTAGGATCTTTTTGCATTTTACATTTTCCTTGATTGTTGTGCCGATGTTCTCTATGGAATCTTCTGCACCTGAGATTCTCTCTTCTATCTCTTGTATTCTGTTGCTGATGCTCGTATCTATGGTTCCAGATTTCTTTCCTAGGGTTTCTATCTCCAGTGTTGCCTCATTTTGGGTTTTCTTTATTGTGTCTACTTCCCTTTTTAGGTCTAGTATGGTTTTGTTCATTTCCATCATCTGTTTGGATGTGTTTTCCTGTTTTTCTGTAAGGACTTCTACCTGTTTGATTATGTTATCCTGTTTTTCTTTAAGGATTTGTAACTCTTTAGCAGTGTTCTCCTGCAATTCTTTAAGGGATTTTTGTGCTTCTTCTTTAGTGTCTTCTGCCTGTTTAGCATTGTTCTCCTGTATTTCTTTAAGTGTGTTATTAAAGTCCTTCTTGAAGTCCTCTACCATCATCAGGAGATATGCTTTTAGATCCGTGTCTAGCTTTTCCGGTGTGTTGGGGTGCCCTGGACTGGGCGAAGTGGGGGTGCTGGGTTCTGATGATGGTGAGTGGTCTTGGTTTCTGTTAGTAAGATTATTACGTTTACCTTTCACCATCTGGTAATCTCTGGGGTTAGTTGTTATCGTTGTCACTGTTTAAAGATTGAAGCAGAAGCTGTGTTCCACTCACCAGCAGTCTCAAAATCCTGCGGCGGGGGTCGTGGGTAGCTGACGGTACCCCGGTGCTGGTCCAGACGGAAGAGGCCTGTGGTCCTACTCAGGCCGGTTTTCTGCTTCCCTAACTAATGCAGTCTCTGGTCCCGCGCGCAATTGGATTGGAGCAGAAGCTGTGCTCCACTCACCAGAAGTCTTAAGATCCTGTGGCGGGTGTTGTGGGTAGCTGGCGAGTGTCAGCCGACCCTGTGCCCCAGTTGCCCCGGTGCTTTTCTGACCGGAAGAGGCTTGTGGCCCTATGTAGACCGGATTTCTCTCACCCCAACCAGAGCAGTTTCAGGTCCCGCGTGATTGGACTGGAGCAGAAGCTGTGTTCCACTCACCAGCAGTCCCAAAATCCTGCGGCGGGGGTCGTGGGTAGCTGGCGGGTGTCAGGCAACCCTGCGCTCCAGCTACCCGGGCGCTGATGAGTTGTGTTTTTTCAATTCATAACCTTGGTCCTCAAATTTGGTATTGTAGGTTCTGAGTCACGTGCTTCCTGTCTGCTCACCTCAACTCTTCCCAACCATACCAGCCACACAAGCTCCTATTTCCCTAGTGTGGACATGTACATCTCCACTCACAATTTGCTACTTGTCAGAGTTTTCTACCACCCCCACAAAGCCCTCCCCATCCTGCTGCTCCTGTCCCATCACCTCCCCAAGGTGCTCCCTGGATCTATACAGGTGCTCCCCACTATAGTGACTATGTGCAAATTGAACTGTACCTATTTGGTTGATCCTGCAGCTCCTGAGCCTTGTATTGTATGCACTCCCCAGCATCTAGCATCTATTTACCTGATTGTACCACACATGCACACACACACACACACACACACACACACACACACACACATAGAAAAATAAATGGGGGTGGGGGCTGGAGAGATGACTCAGCGGTTAAGAGCACTGACTGCTCTTCCAGAGGTCCTGAGTTCAATTCCCAGCAACAACATGGTGGCTCACAACCATCTGTAATGGGATGCCCTCTTCTGGAGTGTCTGAAGACACCTACAGTGTACTCACATATAATAAATAAATATATCCTTAAAAAAAAAAGAAAAAGAAGTGGGAAATAAGATAAATGAAAGGTTTAACCACTGTAAGGACATTGGTCTTAGGTTACCTTGAAAATCCATTTTAGGATTCAACTAGAACATCTGTTTACACCATAGAGCAACACTCACTCGTATTCCATTCACTTAAGAAAGTGCTCTCTGACCAATCCCAGACACTATTGCAGATGCCAACAAGACCTTGCTGACAGGAGCCTGATATAGCTGTCTCCTGAGGGACTCTGCCAGTGCCTGGCAAATACAGAAGTGGATGCTCACAGCCATCCATTGGATGGAGCACAGGTCCCCAATGAAGAGCTAGAGAAAGTATCCAAGGATCTGCCTTAGTCAGGGTTTCTATTCCTGCACAAACATCATGACCAAGAAGCAAGTTGGGGAGGAAAGGTTTATTAGGCTTACACTTCCATACTGCTGTTCATCACCAAGGAAGTCAGGACTGGAACTCAAGCAGGTCAGAAAGCAGGAGCTGATGCAGAGGCCATGGAGGGATGTTCTTTACTGGCTTGCTTCCCCTGGCTTGCTCAGCTTGCTCTCTTATAGAACCAAGACTACCAGCCCAGAGATGGCACCACCCACAAGGAGACCTCCCCCCTTGATCGCTAATTGAGAAAATGCCTTACAGCTGGATCTCGTGGAGGCATTTCCCCAATTGAAGCTCCTTTCTCTGTGATAACTCCAGCCTGTGTCAAGTTGACACAAAAATAGCCAGTACAGGAGTTGAAGGGGTTTGAAGCCCCATAGGAGGAACATCAATATGAATTAACCAGTACCTTCAGAGGTCCTTGGAACTAAACCACCAATCAAAGAAAACACATAGTGGAACTTGTGGCTCTAGCTATATATGTAGCAAAGGATGGCCTAGTCGGTCATCAATGGAGGAGAGGCCCTAGGTCCTGTTAAGGTTCTATGCCCTAGTATAGGAGAATGTCAGGACCAGGAATGGGAGTGGGTAGGTTGGGGGAGCAGAGGGAGGGGGAGGGGATAGGTGATTTTCTGGGGGGAAACTAGGAAAGGGGAAAACATTTAAAGTATAAATAAAGAAAATATCTAATAAAAAACTCAAAAAAAAACCAAAAAAGAAAGAAAAAGAAAGTGCTCTCTGAGAAAGTCCACTTCCTTATCTCTGTTGTTGAGCAGTGAGCTTAGGCTCTCGGCTCAACAACAGAGTTGTTTGATTATGCTGCATGCAGAGATCCCTGTCTAGGTTCATGTCCCATAAAAAAAAAGGCAATGAAGATGTCAAAGGTGCCAGTTTCACTGGGAAGAGAAGCCTGGTCAGAGCAGCCAGCAGAATTGGCTTTGCAATAAGCCCAGAGCAAATGGGCCTGGAAAGGCCCCTCACCTGCTGAACGGGTCCAGATGGGTCCTTTCAAAAGTTGAGTCCTGACCCATAAGCCCATTCTGCCTGTCATTTATTTAACACAGCTGCAGTAGCATATAGATGGCTTCCAAGCTTTGTAGAGAACAAATTGTTGAAAACAAATATCATACCCAGCTGCCTGCTCTTACACTTAGCTAAATCTGGACCAAAGAATGGACATGTTTCACACCCTGAAACGCCCCTTCTCCCATACCAGTATCACCCAAAGAAACCAAGTGAGATTTATTATCTATCTATCTATCTATCTATCTATCTATTTATTTATTTATTGGTCTTTTAAAATCCTGAACTAAAATAAAGTGCATTCAAAACTCTCGACTCAATTGCTTTCATTAACTTGTCCACTATCCTTGAAAGCTTTTCTAATCCAGGACGTTTTAGTATCCAAAATGAGGATTAAAAGAGAGTACAAGAAATGTCTTCTCTCACTTGATATTCTATCAATGACCAAGTATACACAGAAGGATTATAGCGCCCTGGTCCAAGGATAAACAGACTTGGAGTGAATCCTACTTTTGTTACTCCTTATCTGTGTGGCCTTGAAAAACTCAACCTCCTTGAAAAAACAATAGTGTCCTTAAATGTAAGTAGAAATGCAAAGAACATCTATCTATTGTGGTGGTTATCCTGAAAAACCTGACATGAAAAATTTAGGCCTAGGCAAGCCTTTAATCCCAGGAGACTGAGGCAAGCAGATCTCTGAATTCAAGGTCAGCCAGGGACAGAGCAAGTTCCAAATCTAGTTGTGGAAGTACACATCTTTAGTCTGGGCCATACCTTCTGCTGGAAGCCAATGTAAGGACAAAGGAAGAAGGAAGTCTCACTCTTCATCTGCTTGCACTTCCTTGCCAGCACATCTATTGGAACTTCTTCAGGATTCCAGCTTATACAGAAGACCAGCTGAAACAACTAACCTTGTGGGACTGAGCAGCTATTCTATTCTTGGACTTCCCATTCACAGCTGCCCATTGTTGGGTTAGTTGGACTTCAAATTGTTAAGTCATTACAATTAAATTCCTTAATATATACAAACATTCCATAAGTTCTGTGACTCTAGAGAACCCTGACTAATTCATTTATTATCCCAAGAGCTGTTGTGAACATTAATACAACTTCCATAAAGTATTTAATGCAAAAGTGGTAGATGATTAAAAACTCAGAGTATAAGATGGTAGCAGTATTAACTCTCTAGAACAGTGAAATGCACAAGTATAGTCAAAATCAGCATGATTGGCAACTAAACTAACCCAGTCTGTTCACAAAGACTTCCCTAAGAACTCACCTTCCTGTTCGAAACAAAGAAAAATGGCTCAGGTTGCTGGGCTGAGAGAAGAGTGGGGTGCAAAGTTTCTGATGGAATCACCTAAACTAGCACCTGGATCCCCTCTCCAATATAGGGACCTCAATTTCACTTCATTCCAGATCTCTACTGTCCCTCAGGAATCACCCAGGCCAACACAAACTCCTTGCTACCAGTATGTATAAGTGCATTCTTCCTCCCAAACATTAACATAGCCCTTGGCTGAACAGAGGGCATGCTTACCCTGAATCAGTTCTAGAAACAAGGACAGAACTTTTGATGACCCAATGAGACCTCTCTGGCTGAAGGATCTGAACAGAGCCTGGCAAAACATTGCTATTTTTAGAATTCCTTCTCTGAAGAGACAGAAATGACACCAGCCCCTTCCTCATAAGGTTCCAATGGCAACAAAAAGACCTTTATCCTGGAGTTCCAATGAGTTTATAGGGCTTACATATGGAGTGTGAGAGAGGGCTTGCAGACAGGAGTGAGAATGACCAAAAAGTATGGAAACACTAGAAAGAACTGGCCTTCCTCATAGATGTCACCTATTTCAATTAGCTGTCTGACCTTCAGAAGGTTAGGTGGTTGTGTCATCCTGGCCAAAAGGATCCACAGGCTTTGCCACTGGGCACCATTTATGGAAGAGCAGGCAAGAGTTCCAGATTCCCAGGGTGCCTCTCCACACTAGGATCCTGTGTGAGTCATTGATTGAATAGAGGACAGGTATACTACAGTATACACACTCAAACAAATATCCCAACAGCATACTGCACCAGGCATTCAATCCAATGAGCCGGCTGGGACCTGAAACAGGTCCTAGCACAATTACTGAGTTCTTGGAGGCAGGTAATGGGCTGGTTCTAATGATGGGCCAGGGAGTGAGAAGGGCTGCACTGGGGAGCAGGGAGTTTGCCTAGGAGAGGCCGACCATCTATCTCATCCACTGCAAGCAAAGCCATTTGCCTGGCATATTCATGGATTCCTCCCAGGAGATCATTTCCTCTTCCAGCTCACAGATAAGAAATCGCCAGGTACTGAGTGACTTATTATGTACTATCTGAAAGCCTAGATCCAGGCCTCTGAAGGGCCCCTCAGGGCCCGAGACTGCAATTACACACAGCCACGGTGACTGAGTGTTTTAGAAGTTCCCTTGGAATTCATCCACTGTGTTATTCATCTCCTCTCCATAGCTCCAGATAACTACCTGACTGAAAAATTTTCAATCTTTACTGTTTTATTTTTCACACACAAGTATCAGAATGTGGGGTAAGCCAAAAGTCTACCTCAGTTGAAAGTCAAGTCTTCCTCTGGGGCATCTTCCCATGTTATGTGATTTGAAAAGGTATCATCCCCATATCCTTTCCATTCATTCAGTAAACTTGTATTGAGTGGCATGTGTCAGCTGCTGAGCTAGAACACTATGGGTAAAAAGGGAGAACATACATCATTATGTCAAACCAGAAGGACTATCCCCACTCCATGATAGGAAACAAAAAACATACACCATTATAAAACTATTTGTAGAAATGTATTCTAGTGTGTGTGTGTGTGTGTGTGTGTGAGAGAGAGAGAGAGAGAGAGAGAGAGAGAGAGAGAGAGAGAGTACCATATGATATCAAATTGTCAAGTGAACCCAGAAGAGAAGGTAACATTGAAGATGGGTCCAGAAGAAGAAAAAAGAAATTCTGAGAAAAGAATACGTACTGGAAACCATAGATCAGCCATTCAAACTCTTATCTTCTGACACTTTCTAGAGGATTCTAGAATACTAAAAATCCACATTGCACTGGCTCCCTGGAAGCTAAGGTCTGAACACAAATTAGGTTGCACTCATTATAAACATCCCAGTAAGTATAAAACGTGATGACAGTAAAGCAACTTATTGCCCTTCTGAAAGCTTTGAGGATAAGATGTTCTGGATACATCTTGGGCTTTGTTCTCCAGTTTCTCATTATCTAGTGGCATTTGAACTGGAAGCAAAAGCCCTTGACTTCAGAATAGCTCCCCTGGCAGCTTCGGAAATAGACGCTTTCCTGGTGAATCAATTTTGTGATGATTCGGGAGTGAGTCAACATGGTGATTTTTGTGAGCACTGAATTCCTTTCTACTTAAAATACTTGAATTGATTTCTATTTCCTGCACTCAATTTTTTTTTTTTTTGGTATTGAATTTGAAACCAAACAAATTCTGAAAGATGGGAACTTGAGATTCTTTCCCTGAGATAGGCAGGATTGAAGGCAGAAACAACATCATTCCATTAGAAAGAGCTAGCCAGCATAGAAGAGCAAGACCATCGCCAAAAGACCAGTGTTGAGCTACTAATAGGATAGTAAAATTAGCCTTGCAGTCATAAATGGTCACACAATGTCTATGTGAGGGACTAGGCACCACACGACTGAAATTCCTGAGTGAGGTAAATTCACAGGTGAGACTCATAATTCCCCTGGATCTCAGAGAAGGCACAACATCCTTGACTGTGTACTGAACAATTAGGAGCTTCTTAGAGAATGAGCATTGTGACTGGGCTATTGGAGCAGGGCTTTGGAGGTGAGCAAGGTGAATGAGGTGGATATGAGCTTCTAGCCTCTGGCTGGGGTCTAGGTTTCCCAGGCAAAGGACTGGCAGAATTAGTAATTCACTGTGTGGAAGGGGAATACCAGCGTTGGAACAGGGCCCAGAGATCTAAAATTCTGACCAAACAAGACAGGAGTAGGGTTAACACTGCCTTATGAGTTCAGTGTCAGCTGAAAGAAGAGAAAGCCCTGATTGGTCTTTAAAATCCTGGAAGTAACAATTGTACTGGACTCACTGGTGCAGACCCTGAAACTGAAGCAGGAAAAGCTACAACAGAGTTAGTCTAACAAATAAGTTTCACAAAGCTATAGGACTGAAGGAATACCTTACAGTTTTCACAGGTCAGGGTTTACAAAGTAAAACCTAACACCAGGTCAAGGTTCCATGCCATGGACCACCCAGTGTGGCGTCTCCTTCTGTGGGAGAATCAAGGTCTTGGTACTCAGGTAGGTAAGGATTTGGCACAGGGACAGACAGACACAAACACAAGAGAGGTTTGAAGCTGCTTCGATTTGCTTTACTTTCAGTTATATACACTCAAATCAGGAACACAATTTTTGGCTACAGGCCACTACATGGAGCATCTCATACCCCAAAGATAAACACTAACAAGTTACCTTGAAACCAGAAGAATAAAACAGGAAGCAGTTCTTGAGAATCATCATGTCTTGGTACCCAGACAGTGGTCAGCCTAGTCTTAGAATTCTGCCAGCCAAGGCTTACAAAATACAGTCAAAAGTTTAACTTTAACTTATAGCAACTTTACAATTTTATGGGCCTTCTGGCCAATTTGGAAATTTTGTGACTGCTTCTATAAAACTCTCTTTAGATAACAGGTTCTTATAATTTCTCCAAATACTATATATTTGCCTTATTTTGCTCTCTGACCTCTCTTTGTCATCACACACCAAGGAGGCCTTGCTCTGGCAAGTCACTCCATAAAATTTAATGTATAATATAAAATTCTCTCTCCATTAATATTTACCCATCTATCTCCATTCTCATCATAGGCCCCTGTATAAGGTAAAGATCCTGCAGTTTCTCTTAACTCATAGGGTCCCCTGTACATAGGAGGGGCCTACCATTTGCCTCTAATTAAATATTGTTTCCATCTGCCAACTATTCTTCCAGGAAATCCTAGCTCATTCTTACTAAACTCTTGTTCATCCTGAATGGGACTTTTAGGCCCACTTAAAGCTTGAACTCTATGATTATCAACATCATCTGGATTTTCTAAAAACGATTCCTATTGCTGCAATGCATTAATCACATCCCCAAATATTTTATCCATGATCAATCAAGGTAGTAATGATTTTTATCAGAATCAGCAATAAGGGCCAAGAAGGCCATGAGGAAGAAGGAAAGAACTCACCTTACCCCACCACAAATAGCAATTGCTGAGCCTGTGCAAATTTTACGGGCTCCATGCCAATGACTTCTGGGAACCTGGATTCCGGGGAACACACATGTCAGGTCTGCACATACTTTGTGCACTTTGTGCTGCATGTCACACAGACTCCACCAGAGTTGGTGTGGCAGTTCCATTTCCAAATGGGCAACAAAACTCAACCCAATTTATCACTTTCTTTTCAATTAAAAAAAAATCTAAAGAATTTAGATTTGACATGCAGAGAGGACTATTACTCAAGAACAATACATGGATACAAGTTCAAGTGAAATGTGAATAAATGAAATAACCAATATTTTTTTTTAAATAAGCAGATCTTACAAAGCTTCTAATTGGCTCTGTATGGTGACTGTACAAAGTATTCAAGACTGAAATGAGCAGGAGGTGAAAAACAAATGCATTTCACCCTAGACCTTCTGCCACATGAGCTTATCATAAAATTTTCCCCTAGATCTCACCTCCTCACAGCTCAGAGGAATGTCACAAAGGACAGGCAGAAAGAGCTGCAGAGATGGTGGGTGTGGATACTGTGGTCCTGGCATGGCCATGGCAAGTGTGAACACACACCAGCTGTGGCTGCAGGAACAGGGCCAAAACTAGATCAGCCCCTTCAACATTCCATCATGAGTGGAGGAGGGCTCATGAGGATTCCACATAAGCTCAAGGAGGTTTGGGTGGTTAGTGGAAGGTGAGAGGAGTCATATTCTTCAGTTTCATAACTATCTGTAAGTTGTCCTAAGTTGTCCATGTTCCAGTAAATAGGGCCTTGCAATTAAGCACACACACACCCACACACACATACACACACACACACACCCCCCACACACACACGATCCAGGGAGTAGGGATAGGTAATATGAGGGGCCTAGGTGGGAGGAAGGGGACAGTGTAAGTGGGAGAGGATTAAGAGGTAGTGGACAGTGAGTATGACCACATGACCACAATATACTGTATACATATATACATGGAGGAGGAGGAAGGGGAGGAGGAGGAATAGGAGGAGGAGGAATTCTCTTTCAAAAATACCACCTTATGAAATGAAATGCAGCTCAGGCATTTCTTAGGGCCACTTGTGATCCTGGCCTTTCAGGTGATGGTCTTGATAAAGTAAGTGGGTCAGAAAATTACAAGGACAAGCATTTCCTAGGACAGGGGTGTATCTACAAAGGAAGGTGAAGGAGACTAAAGACAGACATCCTCCAGAGGTAAGTGTCTGACCCTTAGCCAGTCTGCATAGAAGCCATACCTCCACATATTGTGTAGTAGGAGAAGCCACAGGGAATTCAGGAGATCTGGGGAGAGGATTCAGAAAACTCATTTACAGTGAAGAGGACAGGAGCCTTGAAGAAGTGCCAAGAGCCAGGTGTAGAGGAGAGCTGTGTGTTTGCATTTCATTTTGGGAAAGCCACAGAATTGCACTGAAGGCCTCTGAGGTGAGGAGAAATAGCATGAAACCACAAGTCCCAGGTGCCTTGATTGCAACCAAGTTCAAGCAACACTTCTCATGTTGTAAACAGAGGAACTCAGAAAATAGGAACCAACAGATGCCACAAAATACAAAATCAAAACCCCAGGGACCCTAAGACATTGTCATGGGATTGCCTGTGAAGGAATATCAGAGTTTCCTTCTGAGGGCTTACTAATTGGGCCTGCTAAAACAAACTGCCAATAGACAGGCTGAAGGGGGAGAAAGGTCATACTAAGTTACTGAAATGCAAAAATACACAGAATACAAAATGCACATAGTCAGGAGGTGAGCCACGGTTGATGCTAAAATGCTTGCTTCATAGGAGACTGGGGAACTGGGAAGCTATAGGAAATTGTATAGCAGCAGATTTTCAGAGAAATGGATGAACCAGAGGACAATGTCTTAAGACAGGACTCTAGGTGCTGTGGTTGAATTCTACTGTCTTCCTCCATAATACGAGCTTAATCTTCCTTGTTAATGGCATTCAGCAAGCAGGCCTGAAGGCAGGTGAGTACTGCTTTCACTGATCAGTCTCTGCATAGACAGTCACCATCAAGGAAATCTATACTTCCAAAGAGAAAGAAAAGCAAAGCTGACCCAGAGATGGGCGGGGAAAGCTAAAGAAATCAGCTCTGAGGCTATTCCTCCTGCTCAGCGCTATGTGAGCCTCACCCACCTGGGGACTGTTTTCTGTGCAGGAACACCTGCATAATAAAATCCTACAAATACAGGACCTTTCAACTGCAGGGCACGTGGAACTCATTGTTACATCTGATCACCATGACAGCCCACAAGGGATGTGGTCTCTTTTCCTTTTTACATAAGAAGACTCATTGAAGAACTGAGAATTCCTAGAGGCACATAATTAGTTCTTGTGACAGGACTGAGACTCAAAAAGCAGCTCTTTCCTCTCATCTATCCCCAGCCAACAGAAAAGAAAGTAGCCAGAACTAATCTATAACAAAGCTGCAAAATCAGTGCTGCTTCCTGCTTCCTTTACTGTGGACAGCTGGTTTGATCCCAAAGGGAAATAACTAAATTATTGTAATTAAAAGAGAAAGAGGTTATGAATGATCTAAATAACACTGAAAATTATAAAGAAGTAAATATCAATTTTCTAATCGCTTGTACACATGTATAACTTACACCAGATACTTACCTTTGGGCACAGTGATCTTTGAGTTGTGTCATAATACAGAACAATCTGACACATAAAACTATAGATGGCTTTATTAGTGGAGAGTGTTTGCCAACATCCTGGGGGCTAGTACACCTCTCAGCATAGTTTCCAGCTTGTGGTGTTCAGAGCATGAGATCTCACTTCACTCAATGTTATAAGGCTCTCTAGTGCTAGATCAAAATAGGAAGGGCTTGTGAAAATCTGCGTATACTGTCTATCAGGGAATTAAATGAAGAATGGCCAATGTCTAGAACACTGTTAAATTTCAGGAGTAAAAAAAAAGGGAAAGAAATGCTAACCCAGGTTTCTTGTCCCAGTTTGAGCAGAAGCACTTCGGTTCTAAGAATCGTCTCAAAGACAACTTCCTTTAACCCAAAAGAATGACATAGTGCATGTACCATTTAAAAATCTGTGACTGTGTGTATTAATATTTATTGTTATGGCCAGATAGCTAACGTGAAGGAAGAAAGGGTTAATTGGTATGCAGTTGAAAAGGAATGGCAATAGGAGCACAAGGTGGGTGGTCACATTGTGTTCTCACTCCTTGTTCCCTTTTTCTTCAGTCTGGGACCCACCAGCCATGGCATAGTGCTCCCTATACTCATGGTGAGTATTCCCTCTTCAGTTAACCCTCCCTGGAAACACATTGAGACCTACTCAGAAGTGTGTCTCCCAGGTGACTCCAAATCCAGTCAGGCAGTGAGAACTAACCATCACACCCTGTAAACAAGATGCCTTGGTGTGCTACTTCCTTCTTAGTTTCTGCTCTAGATTCCTGCCTTGAGTTCCTGACTTCCCTCAGTGGTGGTTTGTTTGTCAGTGTGAGATAAAATAAACCCCCCTTCTGCTCTAAGTTGCTTTCAGCCATACCGTTTTATTATAGGAAAAACAAGCAAACCAATACACATGGTACAGTCATGTTTCAGCGAGACTATTAGAGTTACCAATTTTGCTAAAATCATATAAATGGAATCTTACAATATGTAGTCTTTTATCACTGACTCCATGTACTAAGCATAGTCTTTCATTCATCTGGCATGTAGATGTATTTTTTTTTTACTTTGTGTTCTGAACAACATCTTGTATATTGCATGTGTTACTTGGTCTTCGTCAATTTTACTAAGTCATTAAAAGTCATCAACTGACTAGCCATGCCATTATTGGTTCAATTGACTCCCTGATGATGGACAATTTAATCTTTTCAAATGTTTCAGAAAACCATGCAAATCATAGATGTATAAACATTTCTTTATATATATGTAGTACCACAACTTAAATGTCAAGAATTGAAAGTATATATACTTAAGACAGTTTTTATTTGGTTGGTTTTGTTTGCTCTTAGTTTTGGATTTTGTTATTTTATTTTTGTTTGGGAGGATTATTTTGGTTTGGTCTTGGTTTTTTGGGTTGTTTTGTTTTGTTTGTCTTTTTGCTGCATAGTAAAGCACTTCCTTTCCTACCCAACCATATTTCATAAAAATCAGTTGGACATCAGTATTGTCTCCTATTTTAACATGACAAAGATAAAGAGAGAAGCTGTCTACTCATATCCAACCACCCTGACTGGTGAGACACTTAAGAGTGTTTTCCCATTCTTGACTTCCCAACCTCTGTCTTAAAAATCAGTTTGACAAAGTAGTTTATAGCTGAGTATACATAATCTCTGATTATTGTTTAAGGCAAGAGGGACAGCAGGTAGGAAAGCAGGTTACATGGCCTGAACCTACTGAAAGGATGAAGAAGCAAACAGTCCTACAAATCTCACAAAGTTCCCTGTTACAGCCTGGATCTTGTACATATGTATGTATGTATGTATGTATGTATGGTTTATGAGTGTTCTATCTATATGTAAGCATGGGTATCACATGTGTGCCTGTTCCCTCAGAAGACAGAGAAGGGAGTCATATTCTCTTGGGACTGGAATTACAGACAGTTCTGAGCTTTAATGTTGGAAATCAAACTCTAGTGCTATGGAATAGAAGCCACTGCTCTTAACCTCTGAGCTTTTGTTAACATGTTGAATCCTATCGCCAATAAGACAGTACTAGGTGGTAGAGTTCATAGGAGATGATAAGAGCCAATCAATTATTAAATGAGACTAGTGCCTTTATAAAAGACAGCTGTCTCCCTAACCCCTATCCAGCAAGTGAGGGCATGAGATGAAAAGGCCATCTATCAGCCAGGAAGAGGACACTAACCAGACACAAGACTTGCCCTGCATCATGAACTTCCAACCATCAGAACTGTGAGGGAAAACATGTTATATACAAGTCCTCTGTCTGTGGTATCCTTTTATAGCTTGCCAACCAGGGTAAGACACCCCTCACAAGATAGCTCATCTCCATTTCTTAGTGTAAACAAAACCATCGCAGACATAGAAACATATACCAGCAAATGGTCCCAGCAGAGGTTCACACATGTTGTTCTGCCCTATGGCCATGCTCTTAAGCACAGGCTGTCTCTGCATGGTAGCTGCAAGATTGAGTCTTCAGGAAATCAGGAAGGTTTTGTAGAAGAGCCAGGACTTGGTTCCCCCTGCAAGCCTCTCTGACTGCTTACGAAAGGAAACGGATGGCTCTCTTCACAGTGGGACTGCCAGCTCTCTCCTTCCAATCCATTAGGCATGGCATGGAGCCTTGTAGCTTTGCACAAGCCATGCTGTTCTGTATAAATAGGGGCCATCCATCAGAAATGCCACAGGCAGGAAGCCAGTGACGTCTCTACAACCAATTTACAATTGGAATCTGATGCAAAATAAGTGCAGAGAATGCCTTCACAGACATAGAGCATGCAAACACACACTGTACATAACCAGGAAGTCCTGATAAATCTCTGTGTTGGGGCAGGGAAGAGCAGGAAACACACAAAAGTGGAGGAAGAAATGTCAGGTAGTAGGTGGGGCCTCTATTCGCATTTTAAAATGAAAAAGATGTGACAGATAAGAGTGGCAAAAGCCTTTTTCTTGCCATTCTACAAAGGTGGCGGGCCAGAAGTGCACTTAAAATAAATATCCAGATGCTGAATTTATTACTTCTAGGCTTTAAAGCATTAAAAAAAAATTGAAGAGTACTGTTGACACACAAAAAAATTAAACGTACTGAAGAGGAAAGCAAAACAGGTTTTCTGAGACTGCTCACTCACTTCAATGTTGTCTCTAAAGAATCACCCACAAGCATACAAGTGTTTACTTTTGAAGCTTCAAAACTACCCTTAGAAGCTGTGGTGGTTTGGATATGCTTGGCCTAAGGAGTGGCACTGTTTTGGAGTAGGTATGGTCTGGTTGGAGTAGGTGTGTCACTGTGGGTGTGGGCTTTAAGACCCTTGTCCTAGCTGACTGGAAACCAGTTTTC
Organism: Mus caroli; assembly: GCF_978045245.1. NCBI lineage: Eukaryota > Metazoa > Chordata > Mammalia > Rodentia > Muridae > Mus > Mus caroli. The sequence continues at coordinate 36,036,893 of NW_028227271.1, read as the reverse complement.
TCCTAGCAGGCTTCAGATGAAGATTTGGAACTCTCAGCTCCTCCTGCACCATGCCTACGTGGATGCTGCCATGCTCTCATCTTGATAATAATAGACTGAACCTATGAGCCTGTAAGCCAGCCCCAATTAAATGTTGTCCATATAAGAGTTCCTGTGGACATGGTGTCTGGTCACAGCAGTAAAACCCTAACTAAGACAGAGATGTGCTTGTCTTCTTTAGAGGCAGCCTGAGAACCAGACAAAGGACTGGTCTTGCATAGAGTAGAGGTACCAGGCACTTCAGTATTATGGAAGAAAATCTAGCAATGTCTTCCTCTCCAAATAGATGGATAGAAAGGGAAGATGACAAAATGTCACCAGCATCCTCAATGTCGTCATTGTTATCATTGACACCATCACCATCCCATTAACGGCACTTAATGAATGCTGGTTTCATAGAGGTGTGAACTGGGTCTGCTAACTCTAAAACTTGCAGAACATGGGTTTTAAGGCCCCCAATGGAGGAGCTAGAGAAAGTACCCAAGGAGCTAAAGGGGTCTGCAACCCTATAGGTGGAACAACATGATGAACTAACCAGTACCCCAAGGAGCTCGTGTCTCTAGCTGCATATGTATCAGAAGATGACCTAGTCGGCCATCAGTGGAAAGAGAGGCCCATTGGTCTTGCAAACTTTATATGCCTCAGGGGAACACCAAGGCCAAGAAGTGGGAGTGGGGGGGGGAGTGGGGAGAGGGCTTGGGGGACTTTTGGGGGTAGCATTGGAAATGTAAATGAATAAAATACCTAATTAAAAATAAATAAATAAATAAATAAATAAATAAATAAATAAATAAAGTGCTAATAAGCTGGGCATGGTGGCGCACGCTTTTAATCCCAGCACTCGGGAGGCAGAGGCAGGCAGATTTCTGAGTTTGAGGCCAGCCTGGTCTACAAAGTAAGTTCCAGGACAGTCATGGCTATACAGAGAAACCCTGTCTCTAAAACAAAACAAAAAAACAAACAAAACCAAACAAACAACTAAAAAAAGAGTGCTAATGAAGCAAGGTTCAGAATCCTAGCACTACCTTTTAGAGGCCCAGACCACCAACCAGATAGGCACTAAATCTCTTGCCATTGACCAAGGGCCTTAGCAAGCTCTCCAAATGTGATAGATGTCTGTTTTTCTTCCTTAATTATTCCTGCAACCAATGGATCACCACTTAAATGACTTCTTCTTAGCACCTAAATGTATCCTAAGAGCAAACCACATTGAGTGCTAACTGGACTAGTAATTTTAGAAATATCAGCTCACTCATTTATCCTATAGACCCATAGATTAGCTATACTTACTATCAATATTTTGCAAGGTAAGGAACTGAAAGGCAATTTGATGCACCTCCCCAAATTATACACATGATTTTTAGGGACTTCAAGCATCCTGAGCAAGCTCTTTGGGGATTTAGCTACGTCTGAGAACCAGGTACAGATATTTAGAAATGGTAGAGCCAAATGACTCTCCTACTGTTCTCTGCTGAACCAGACTCAGTCTGTCTCGTAGTTTTTAATATCTAAATAATACTCCATTGTGTAAATGTACCACATTTTCTGTATCCATTCCTCTGTTGAAGAACATCTGGGTTCTTTCCAGCTCCTGGCTATTATAAATAAGGCTGCTATGAACATAGTGGAGCATGTGTCCTTATTACATATTGCAGCATCTCCTCGGTATATGCCCAGGAGTGTTATAGCTGGGTACTGATGTAATACTATGTCCAATGTTCTAAGAAACCACCAAACTGATTTCAAGAGGGGTTGTACCAGCTTGCAATCCCACCAGCAATGGAGAACTGTTCCTCTTTCTCCACATCCTCATCAGCACTTGCTGTCATTTGAGTTTTTGATCTTAGCCATTCTGACTGGTGTAAGGTGGAATCTCAGTGTTGTTTGATTTGCATTTCCCTGGTGACTAAGGATGTTGAGCATTTCTTTAGGTGCTTCTCAGTCATTTGATATTCCTCAGTTGAGAATTCTTTGTTTAGCTCTGTACCCCATTTTTTAAAAAGGGTTTTTTTGGTTCTCTGGAGTCGAACTGCTTGAGTTCTTTGTATATATTGGATATTAGCCATCTATAGGATGTAGGGTTGGTAAAGATCTTTTCCCAATCTGTTGGTTGCTGTTTTGCCCTATTGACAGTGTCCTTTGCCTTACAGAAGTTTTGCAATTTTATGAGGTACCATTTGTCAATTCTTGATCTTAGAGCATAAGCCATTGGTATTCTGATCAGGAAATTTTCCCCTGTGCCCATGTGTTCAAGGCTCTTCCTGACTTTCTTTTCTATTAGTTTCAGTGTATCTGGTTTTATGTGAAGGTCCTTGATCCATTTGGAATTGAGTTTTGTACAAGGAGATAAGAATGGATCAATTCACATTCTTCTACGTGCTAACCTCCAGTTGAACCAGCACCATTTGTTGAAAATGCTGTCATTTTCCACTGGATGGTTTTAGCTCCGTTGTCAAAGATCAAGTGACCATAGGTGTGTGGGCTCATTTCTATGTCTTCAATTCTATTCCATTAATCTACCTGCCTGTCACTGTACCAATACCATGTAGTTTTCATGACTATTGCTCTGTACTACAGCTTGGGGTCAAGAATGGTGATTCTCCTAGAAGTTCTTTTATTGTTGAGAATAGTTTCACTATCCTGGGTTTTGTTGTTATTGTTGTTGTTTTGTTTTGGGGGGTTGTTGTTATTCCAAATGAATTTGCAAATTGCTCTTTCTAACTCCATGAAGAATTGATTTGGAATTTTGATGGGGATTTCATTGAATCTGTAGATTGCTTTCAAATAGATGGCCATTTTCACTATATTAATCCTGCCAAACCATGAGCATGGGAGATCTTTCCATCTTCTGAGATTTTCTTCGATTTCTTTCTTCAGAAATTTGAAGTTCTTGTCATATAGAACTTTAACTTGCTTGGTTAGAATCACACCAAGATATTTTATATTATTTGTGACTATTGTGAAAGATGAAGTTTCCCTAATTTCTTTCTCAGTTTGTTTATCCTTAGAGTAGAGGAAGGCCACTGATTTGTTTGAGTTAATTTTATATCCAGCCATTTTGCTTAAGTTATCATGTTAAGGAGTTCTCTGGTGAAATTTTTGGGGTCACTTAAGTATACTATCATATCATCTGCAAGTAGTGATATTTTGACTTCTTCCTTTCTAATTTATATCCCTTTGACCTCCTTTTGTTGTCTAATTGCTCTAGCTAGAACTTCAAGTGCTATTTTGAAGAGATAGGGAAAGTGTGGGCAGCATTGTCTAGTCCCCGATTTTAGTGGGATTGCTTCAAGTTTCTCTCCATTTAGTTTGATGTTGGCTACTGATTTGCTGCATATTGCTTTTACTATGTTTAGATATGGGCCTTGAACTCCTGATCTTTCCAAGACTTTTAACATGAAGGGATACTGAATTTTGTCAAATGATTTTTCAGCCTCTAATGAAATGATCATGTGGCTTTTTTCTTTGAGTTTGTTTATGTAGTGGATTATGTTGATGGATTTCCATATATTGAACCATCCCTGCATCCCTGGGATGAAGCCTACTTGATTGTATTGGATGATCATTTTGATGTGCTCTTGGATTCTGTTTGTGAGAATTTTATTGACTATTTTTGCATTAATATTCATAAGGGAAATTGGTCTGAAGTCCTCTTTCTTTGTTGGGTCTTTATATGGTTTAAGTATCAGCATAATTGTGGCTTCATAGAATGAATTGGGTAGTGCTCCTTCTGTTTCTGCTTTGTGGAATAATTTGAAGAGTATTGGTATTAGGTCTTCTTGGAAGGCCTAACAGAACTCTGCACTAATCCTATCTGGTCCTGGGCTTTTCTTGGTTGAGAGACTATTCATGACTGCTTCTATTTCTTTAGGGGTTATGGGACTGTTTAGATCATTTATCTGGTCCTGATTTAACCTTTTTTTTTTTTAAAGATCTATTTATTTGTTATATGTAAGTACACTGTAGCTGTCCTCAGACACTCCAGAAGAGGGCACCAGATCTCGTTGCAGATGGTTGTGAGCCACCATGTGGTCGCTGGGGTTCGAACTCTGGACCTTCGGAAGAGCAGTCGGGCGCTCCCACCCACTGAGCCATCTCACCAGCCCCTGATTTAACTTTAGACCTGGTATCTGTCTAGAAAATTGTCCATCTCATTCAGATTTTCCAATTTTGTTGAGTATAGGCTTTTGTAGTAGGATCTGATGATTTTTTGGATTTCCTCAGTTTCTCTTGTTATGTCTCCTTTTTCATTTCTGATTTTGTTGATCTGGATACTGTCCCTGTGCCCTCTGGTTAGTTTGACTAAGGGTTTATCCATCTAGTTGATTTTCTCAAAGAACCAGCTCCTGGTTTGGTTGATTCTATATATAGTACTTTTTGTTTCCACTTGGTTGATGTCAATCCTGAGTTTGTTTATTTCCTGCCTTCTACTCCTCTTGTGTCTATTTGCTGGTTTTTATTCTAGAGCTTTTAGTTGTGCTGTCAAGCTGCTAGTGTATTCTCTCAACAATTTCTTTTTGGAGGCACTCAGAGATATGAGTTTTCCTCTTAGGACTGCTTTCATTGTCTCCCGTAAGTTTGGGTATTCAGTGTCTTCCTTTTCATTAAATTCTAAAAAGTCTTTAATTTCTTTATTTTTTGCTTGACCAAGTTATCATTAAGTAGAGTTTTGTTCAGCTTCCACATGTACATGAGATTTCTATTATTTTTGATGTTACTGAAGGCCAGCCTGAGTCCATGATGATCTAATAGGATGCGTAGAAATATTTCAGTCTTCTTGTAACTGTTGAGGCCTGTTTTGTGAACAATTATATGGTTGGTTTTGGAGAATGTACCATGAGGTGCTGAGCAGAAGGTATATTTTGTTTGTTTGTTTGTTTGTTTGTTTGTTTTAGGATAAAATGTTCTATAGATATCTGTTAAATCCATTTGGTTCATAACTTTTGTTAGCTTCACTGTGTCTCTTTTAAATTTCTATTTCCATGATCTGTCTATTAATAAGAGTGGGATATTGAAGTCTCCTGCTATTATTGTGTGAGGTGCAATGTGTGCTTTGAACTTTAGCAAAGTTTCTTTTTTTTTTTTTGATTTTTAATATTTTTATTACATATTTTCCTCAATTACATTTCCAATGCTATCCCAAAAGTCCCCCATAGCGCCCCCCACTTCCCTACCCACCCATTCCCATTCTTTTGGCCCTGGCATTCCCCTATATTGGGGCATATAAAGTTTGCAACTCCAATGGGCCTCTCTTTCCATTGATGGCCGACTAGGCCATCTTTCGATACATATGCAGCTAGAGACAAGAGCTCCGGGGTTCTGGTTAGTACATCATGTTGTTCCAACAATAGGGTTGCAGATCCCTTTAGCTCCTTGGGTACTTTCTCTAGCTTCTCCATTGGGAGCCCTGTGATACATCCAATAGCTGACTGTGAGCATCCACTCCTGTGTTTGCTAGGCCCCGGCATCGTCTCACAAGAGACAGCTATATTTGGGTCCTTTCAGCAAAATCTTGCTAGTGTATGCAATGGTGTCAGCGTTTAGAAGCTGATTATGGGACGGATCCCTGGATACAGCAGTCTCTAAATGGTCCATCCTTTCATCACAGCTACGAACTTTGTCTCTGTAACTCCTTCCCTGGGTGTTTTGTTCCCAATTCTAAGAAGGTGCACAGTGTCCACACTTTGGTCTTCATTCTTCTTGAGTTTCATGCGTTTATCAAATTGTATCTTATATCTTGGGTATCCTAAGTTTTGGGGTAATATCCACTTATCAATGAATACATATTGTGTGAGTTCTTTTGTGATTGTGTTACTTCACTCAAGATGATGCCCTCCAGGTCCATCCATTTGGCTAGGAATTTCATAAATTCATTCTTTTTAATAGCTGAGTAGTACTCCATTGTGTAAATGTACCATAATTTCTGTATCCATTCCTCTGTTGAGGGACATCTGGGTTCTTTCCAGCTTCTGGCTATTATAAATAGGGCTGCTATGAACATAGTGGAGCATGTGTCCTTTTTACCGGTTGGGACATCTTCTGGATATATGCCCAGGAGAGGTATTGCTGGATCCTCCGGTAGTACTATGTCCAATTTTCTGAGGAACCGCCAGACTGATTTCCAGAGTGGTTGTACAAGCTTGCAATCCCACCAACAATGGAGGAGTGTTCCTCTTTCTCCACATCCTCGCCAGCATCTGCTGTCACCTGAATTTTTGATCTTAGCCATTCTGACTGGTGTGAGGTGGAATCTCAGGGTTGTTTTGATTTGCATTTCCCTGATGATTAAGGATGTTGAACATTTTTTCAGGTGTTTCTCTGCCATTCGGTATTCCTCAGGTGAAAATTCTTTGTTCAGTTCTGAGCCCCATTTTTTAATGGGGTTATTTGACTTTCTGGAGTCCACCTTCTTGAGTTCTTTATATATATTGGATATTAGTCCCTTATCTGATTTAGGATAGGTGAAGATCCTTTCCCAATCTGTTGGTGGTTTTTTTGTCTTATTGATGGTGTCTTTAGCCTTGCAGAAGCTTTGTAGTTTCATGAGGTCCCACTTGTCAATTCTCGATCTTACAGCACAAGCCATTACTGTTCTATTCAGGAATTTTTCCCCTGTGCCCATATCTTCAAGGCTTTTCCCCACTTTCTCCTCTATAAGTTTCAGTGTCTCTGGTTTTATGTGAAGTTCCTTGATCCACTTAGACTTGACCTTAGTACAAGGAGATAGGAATGGATCGATTCGCATTCTTCTACATGTTAACAACCAGTTGTGCCAGCACCATTTGTTGAAAATGCTGTCTTTCTTCCACTGGATGTTTTTAGCTCCCTTGTCGAAGATCAAGTGACCATAGTTGTGTGGGTTCATTTCTGGGTCTTCAATTCTATTCCATTGGTCTATTTGTCTGTCACTATACCAGTACCATGCAGTTTTTATCACAATTGCTCTGTAGTAGAGCTTTAGGTCCGGCATGGTGATTCCACCAGAGGTTCTTTTATCCTTGAGAAGAGTTTTTGCTATCCTAGGTTTTTTGTTATTCCAGATGAATTTGCAGATTGCACTTTCTAATTTTTGAAGAATTGATTTGGAATTTTGATGGGGATTGCATTGAATCTGTAGATTGCTTTTGGCAAGATAGCCATTTTTACAATGTTGATCCTGCCAATCCATGAGCATGGGAGATCTTTCCATCTTCTGAGATCTTCTATAATTTCTTTCTTCAGAGACTTGAAGTTTTTATTATACAGATCTTTCACTTCCTTAGTTAGAGTCACGCCAAGATATTTTATATTATTTGTGACTATTGAGAAGGGTGTTGTTTCCCTAATTTCTTTCTCAGCCTGTTTATTCTTTGTATAGAGAAAGGCCATTGATTTGTTTGAGTTAATTTTATATCCAGCTACTTCACCGAAGCTGTTTATCAGGCTTAGGAGTTCTCTGGTGGAATTTTTAGGGTCGCTTATATATACTATCATATCATCTGCAAAAAGTGATATTTTGACTTCATCTTTTCCAATTTGTATCCCTTTGATCTCCTTTTGTTGTCGAATTGCTCTGGCTAGGACTTCAAGTACAATGTTGAATAGGTATGGAGAAAGTGGACAGCCTTGTCTAGTCCCTGATTTTAGAGGGATTGCTTCAAGCTTCTGACCATTTACTTTGATGTTGGCTACTGGTTTGCTGTAGATTGCTTTTATCATGTTTAGGTATGGGCCTTGAATTCCTGATCTTTCAAAGACTTTTATCATGAATGGGTGGTGTTGGATCTTGTCAAATGCTTTTTCCGCATCTAACGAGATGACCATGTGGTTTTTGTCTTTGAGTTTGTTTATATACTGGATTACGTTGATGGATTTCCGTATATTGAACCATCCCTGCATCCCTGGGATGAAACCTACTTGGTCAGGATGGATGATTGTTTTGATGTGTTCTTGGATTCGGTTAGCAAGAACTTTATTGAGGATTTTTGCATCAATATTCATAAGGGATATTGGTCTGAAGTTTTCTATCTTTGTTGGGTCTTTTTGTGGTTTAGGTATCAGAGTAATTGTGGCTTCATAGAATGAGTTGGGTAGAGTACCTTCTGTTTCTATTTTGTGGAATAGTTTGTGAAGAACTGGGATTAGATCTTCTTTGAAGGTCTGATAGAACTCTGCACTAAACCCATCTGGTCCTGGGCTTTTTTTAGTTGGGAGACTATTAATGACTGCTTCTATTTCTTTGGGGGATATAGGGCTGTTTAGATCATTAACCTGATCTTGATTCAACTTTGGTACCTGGTATCTGTCTAGGAACTTCTCCATTTCATCCAGGTTCTCCAGTTTTGTTGAGTATAGCCTTTGGTAGAAGGATCTGATGGTGTTTTGGATGTCTTCAGGATCTGTTGTAATGTCTCCTTTTTCTTTTCTGATTTTGTTAATTAGGATGCTTTCCCTGTGCCCTCTAGTGAGTCTGGCTAAGGGTTTATCTATCTTGTTGATTTTCTCAAAGAACCAGCTCCTTGATTTGGTTGATTCTTTGAATAGTTTTTCTTGTTTCCACTTGGTTGATTTCACCCCTGAGTTTGATTATTTCCTGCCGTCTACTCCTCTTGGGTGAATTTGCTTCCTTTTGTTCTAGTGCTTTTAGGTGTGTTGTCAAGCTGCTAATGTGTGCTCTCTCTAGTTTCCTTTTGGAGGCACTCAGAGCTATGAGTTTTCCTCTTAGAAATGCTTTCATTGCGTCCCATAAGTTTGGGTATGTTGTGGCTTCATTTTCATTGAACTCTAAAAAGTCCTTAATTTCTTTCTTTATTCCTTCCTTGACTAAGATATCATTGAGAAGAGTGTTGTTCAGTTTCCACGTGACGGTTGGCTTTCTATTATTTATTTTGTTATTGAAGATCAGCCTTAGTAAAAATATGGAACGCTTCACGAATTTGCGTGTCATCCTTGCGTAGGGGCCATGCTAATCTTCTCTGTATCGTTCCAATTTTAGTATATGTGCTGCCGAAGCGAGCACCAAAGTTTCTTTTATGAATGTGTGTGACCTTGCATTTGGAGCATACTTGTTCAGAATTGAGAGTTCATCTTGGTAGATTTTACCTTTGATGAGTATGAAATGTCCCTCCTTATCTTTTTTGATAACTTTAGGTTGAAAGTCAATTTTATTCAACATGAGAATGGCTACTCCAGCTTGTTTCTTTGTACCATTTGCTTGGAAAATTATTTTCCAGCCTTTTACTCTGAGGTGGTATCTGTCTTTTTCTCTTAGGTGAGTTTCCTGTGTGCAGCAAAATGTTGGGTCCTGTTTATGTAGCCAGTCTGTTAGTCTATGTTTTTTTATTGGGGAACTGAGTCCATTGATATTAAGAGATATTAAGGAAAAAATGATTGTTGCTTCCGGTTATTTTTATTGTTAGAGGTGGGGTTATGTTTATGTGGCTATCTTCTTTCTGATTTATTAAAAGATTGTTTTCTTGCTATTTCTAGGGAGTAGTTTCCCTTCTTGTGTTGGAGTTTTCCATTTATTATCCTTTGAAGGACTAGATTTGTAGAAAGATATTATGTAAATTTTGTTTTAAAATGGCATACCTTGGTTTATTCATCTATGGCAATTGAGAGTTTTGCTAGCTACAGTAGACTGGGCTGGCATTTGTGTTCTATTAGGGTCTGTATGGCATCTTCCCAGGATCATTTCTGGCTTTCGTAGTCTCTGGGGAGAAGTCAGGTGCAATTCCGATAGTTCTGCCTTTATATATTACTTGGCCTTTTTCCCTTACTGCTTTTATTATTCTTTCTTTGTTTTGTGCATTTGGTGTTTGGATTATTATGTGATGGAAGGAATTTCTTTTCTGGTCCAATCTATTTGTTGTTCTGCAGGCTTCTTGTATGTTCATGGGCATCCCTTTCTTTAGGTTTGGGAAGTTTTCTTCTATAATTTTGTTGAAGATATTTATTGGCCCTTTAAGTTGGAAATCTTCACTCCCTTCTCTACCTATTATTCTTAGGTTTGGTTTTCTCATTGTGTCCTGGACTTCCTGGATGTTTTGGGTTAGGAGCTTTTTTCATTTTGCATTTTCTTTGATTGTAGTATCGTTGTTTTCTATGGTATCTTCTGCACCTGAGATTCTCCCTTTTACCTCTTGTATTCTGTTGGTGATGGTCACATCTATAACTCCTGACCTCTTTCCTAGGTTTCCTATCTCCAGAGTTGTCTCCTTTTCCTATTTCTTTATTGTGTCTACTTCCATTTTTTAGATCCTGGATGGTTTTGTTCAATTCCTTCACCTGTTTGTTGTGGCATGAAAGACTCCTGAACACATTCTGAGAAAAGTATTTGTTCCAACCTCTGCCCTCTCCACAGATTGCACCCTGATACCTTAACGATGATTAATGTTGATTGCTAAGATCTATAGAACCATCGAGGTTAGTTATAGAGTGAGGAACTAGGGGAGATGATGAATCTCCCTAGGACAGGGAAATAGAACATTATAGATGGATGGGGTGAGGGGCTGGAATAGGAAGATCAAATGGGGGAGGGAAGAAGGGGACAAGGGAGAAAATATGGAGACAGAGAGCTAAAATTAAGGATCATTTGAGGAGTAGTGTGGATACAACCTAATGTAGTAGTAGATAGAAGCTTCCTAAAATACATACATATATGAAGGCGATCTAAAGGAAATCACCAAACAGTGGAGGAAATAGAGGCCCAACTAGGCATTTCATAACACCAAATGATGCTTCCAGTACCAAGAATGTATCACAGCTCATTAAGTTATTGGCCAAGGAGGTCCCATGAGAATTCCCAAAGAACCCAGGCTGTTGACAATACTACAGATTGTTCTTCACAAATTAACAAATCCCTGTTGCTGAAGACAACATGCATAGAACTTTAGCCCCTATAACTAGTGTCCTTAGCACAGGAGGGTACTCTACATGCTATCAAAGGAGAAATGTAAACAGCAGTACACCAATATCTACTTTGTCATAAGGCCTACTCCATGACATGGAACACATACAAACACTGCTTGGGTGACTAAGAACCTGAGACTAGATAGCCCAAGCATCTAGGGAAAAACCAAATTCCATTGTTCTACTAAAAAAAAAAATAGCAATAAAATGACTCCTAATGACATTTTGCTAGACTAATAGGTCAGTGCCTTCCTCAACCATCATTAGAGAAGCTTCCTCCTATATCAGATGAAAACAAATACAGAGACTCAAAGCCATACATTGTGTAGTGAGAGAGACCTGGGAACACTCAGCCCTAAATCTGATCTACATCATGACTCAAGGAAACCTGTGGAAGAAAAGATAAAAGGAGTTTAACAGCCAGAGGGGATGGAGGACGCCAAGGAAACAAGGACCTCTAAATCAACAGGATTAAAACATATATGAACTCAGAGAGACTGCAGCAGCATACTCAGGATGGGTATGGATACTTTGTATGTATATTATGACTTCCAGTTTAGTATTTTTATGTGATTCTTGAGTGTATGAACGAAAGGATCTCCAAGTCTATATTTACCTTTTGTGCTTTTTCTTGGGCTCTTTTCTTTCCCTTTGTTTGTTCTGTACAATTCCATTCTGTCACTTTTTGTTTTATCTTATTATATTTTACTATTTTATTTTATTTTATTGTTATCCCAAAGAACCCTGTTAGCTTTCTGTCTTACTCAGGGTTTTACTACTGTGAGCAGACACCATGACCAAGGCAACTCTTTTAAGGACATTTAATTGGGATTAGCTTACAGGTTCAGAAGTTCAGTCCCTTATCATCAAGGTAGAAACATGGCAGCCTCTGGCAGACATGGGGCTGGAAGAGCTGAGAGTTCCAACTCTTGTTCCAGAAGCAGCTACCAGAAGACTGGTTTCCAGGCAGCTAGGATGAGGATCTTAAAGTTCACACTCACAGTGACACACCCACTCCAACAAAGCCACATCTCCTAATTCCCTGGGCTAGGCATACTCAAATCACCACACTTTCTAACAGAGAGAGACAGAAATAGGGTAGGGCCAGAAGGAAGGGGTGGTGGGGAGGAACTGAGAGAAATTGAGGGAGAGGAAATCTTAATCAGGATGTATTCTGTAAGGAAATATACTGTCTATAAAAGGAATAAATTGTGGCACAGTATACAGCACAGAAAAATCTATCACTTAATTCTATTTGAGTGGACATCTTGGTTGCATTAAGTGTATGTATCTAAGGTGAGTGTGATCTTTACTACAGCCTCTTTCTAGAGCTCTTCAGTGACTTAAAAGAAGCCTCTCCCATCCTCTGAAACCTCTATTCTGCTTCTTGTCCATATGAATTTGCTTATTCTATGTGCCTCACAGAAGATTATGACAGTGTTTTACGTTTTCTTTAAATTGTAAGTTTACATTTCTGAAGGATGACATAGAAGGAAATCATTAGAAATGAAAGGGTGGTTCAGAGAAGAAGTGGAAATGAATGCTAGAAGACATAGACAACATTTTCAAGAGAGGAAAACAGAAGTCTGGGCACCAAAAAAAAAAAAAAAAATGAACAAAGGTAAAAAGAAGGAACTAAAGTCAGACACAAGCAGGAGTACTGCTGGAGACACCAACCTTTGCTGTCCCCTCCTTCGCTGCCCTGCCCTTGATGCCCCTCCCTCCTTTGCTGCCCCACTCCCTTACTGCCCCCACCCTTGCTGCACCCACTCCCTTGGTGCCCCTCCCTTTCTTGCTACCCCTGCCTCCCTTGCTGTCCCTCCTTTGCTGTCTCCCCCCCCCCTTTCTGCTCCTCACTCCCTTTCTGCCCCTCTCTTCCTGCCTCCCTCTTTTACTGCCCCCTCCTTTGCTGCCCTTCCTTTGTTGGCCCTCCTTCCCTTGATGCCCCTCCTTCCCTTGCCCACCCTCCCTCCCTTGCTGCCCCCTGGTGTTTCAACATTAATTTTTGCCAACAATATTTTGCCTTTTACATGTTTCAGGATCGAAGGCTTGCACATCTTTTATTAATGTTTTCATTAGCACACAGAGTAATGGTTTCATTATGACATTTTTAGATGTACATAGCATTATGCTTTGCTCTTATTGTCCATCCCCATTGCCCTTTCCAGACTCCTCCTCTTACTGCTTAAATTTCTCTTCTACTTTCAGGCCCAATGTATCTCATTGCCTTCCTTTAGCCCCCTCATCCTCTTCTGTCTTTTTGACTTTGTTATCCTATGTACACATATGTAAATTGAAATCTAGATTTTACCATGAGAAAAGGCATGCAATATTTATCTTTCTTAGTATGGCTTATTTCACTTACTATAATTATTGACAGGAATTCCCATTTTTCTGCAGATTAAATGATTTCATTCTTCTACATACATGAATAAAACTCCATTGTTTACACATACCACAAAAATAATGATTGTCAATTTGACAGGCTTTAGAATCACCTAAGAGACAAAAACTTTAGACATGTCTTCATGACTGCATTAATTGAGCTGGAAGAGTACCTTAAATGAGGGCAACACCATTTCTTGGGCTGGGATAATAAAAAAAAATAAAATAAAATAAAAAGTAGACAGTAACAAAACACTAGCATTTATCTTGCTCTGCATCCTGACTGAAGATGTATGTGACCAGCTGCCTCAAATTCCTGTTGCCATGGCTTCCTCTCCATGATGAACTGTACCCTGGGATGGTTAGCCAAATTAACCTTCCCTCCTTAAGTAACAGCAATGGAAAGGTAACTAGTCCATCCCTCCATTTCCATACCAAAGGACCACCTGTATCCTCTATCACTCCTGTGGCTTTACTCAAGTTTAAACAAAATATGTTCAATAAATTCTCGGGTGGACCAATGGGCCTTGCTCTCAAGAAATGCATGATATACAAATATCAAGTAGCAACATATAAATGTTCTCAGTGTTCTTTCTAGTTTGCTTTTATGTTGACATGACTAAATACTGACCAAAAGTAACTTGGGGAAGGAAAGGGTTTATTTAGCTTAAAGGTCATAGTCCATCATCAGGAGATGCTAAGGCAGAAACTGAACGAGACATAACTTGCTTTCTCTAGCTTGCTCAGCTACCTTTCTTTTTTCTTTTTTTTTCTTTTTTTCTTTTTTCTTTTTTAATTCTTTTTTATTAGATATTTCTTTATTTACATTTCAAATGCTCTCCCAAAAATTCCCTATACCCTCCTCCCGCCCTGCTCCCCTACCCACCCACTCCCACTTCTTGGCCCTGGCATTCCCCTGTACTGGGGCATATAAAGTTTGCAATACCAAGGGGCCTCTCTTCCCAATGATGGCTTACTAGGCCATCTTCTGATACATATGTAGATAGAGACATGAGCTCTGGGGGTACTGGTTAGTTCATATTGTTGTTCCACCTATAGGGTTGCAGACCCCTTTAGCTCCTTGATTACTTTCTCTAGCTCCTCCATTGGAGGCCCTGTTTTCCATCCTATAGATGACTGTGAGCATCCACTACTGTGTTTGCCAGGCACTGGCATAGCCTCACAAGAGACAGCTATATCAGGGTCCTGTCAGCAAAATCTTGCTGGCATATGCAATAGTGTCTGGGTTTGGTGGGTGATTATGGGATGGATCCCTGGGTGGGGTAGTCTCTGGATGGTCCATCCTTTTGACTTAGCTCCAAACTTTGCATCTCTAACTCCTTCCATGGGTATTTTGTTCCCTATTCTAAGGAGGAATGAAGTATCCACACGTTGGTCTTCCTTCTTCTTGATTTTCTTGTGTTTTGCAAATTGTATCTTGGGTATTCTAAGTTTCTGGGCTAATACCCACTTATCAGTGAGTGGATATCTAATGACTGCTTTTGTGACTGGGTTACCTCACTAAGGATGATATCCTCCAGATACATCCATTTGCCCAAGAATTTCATAAATTCATTGTTTTTAATAGCTGAGTAGTACTCCATTGTGTAAATGTACCACATTTTCTGTATCCATTCCTCTGTTGAGGGACATCTGGGTTCTTTCCAGCTTCTGGCTATTACAAATAAGGCTGCAATGAACATAGTGGAGCATGTGTTCTTATTACCAGTTGGAACATCTTCTGGGTAGATGCCCAGGAGAGGTATTGCTGGATCTTCTGGTAGTACTATGTCCAATTTTCTGAGGAACTGCCAGACTGACTTCCAGAGTGGTTGTACAAACTTGCAATCCCACCAGCAATGGAGGAGTGTTCCTCTTTCTCCACATCCTCGCCAGCATCTGCTGTCACCTGAATTTTTGATCTTAGACATTCTGACTGGTGTGAAGTAGAATTTCAAGGTTGTTTTGATTTTCAGCTACCTTTCCAATATCAACCAGTTCCACCTGCCTTGGGATGACACTACCCACAGTGGGCTGGGCTCTTCTATATCAATTATCAACTAAGAAAATGCCCTCACAGACATGCTCACAGGCCAGAAGTAATTTCTTAATTGAAGTACCCTCTTCCTAGGTGTGTCAAGTTGACAACTGAAACTCTGCGAGGTGTTGTATATGGAGTTATAAAAAATATAAAGGCATATCTGGAAACACAAATATTTGCATCTCAGCTGTGAATTGAAACTCCAGTTTAAATTATAATTCATTTTTACTGTAGTGTATTAAGAACAAGGTTTAGAATACATTTTTCAGAGCTATCTCAGAGAAAAGTCATTATTCTCTATCTCCCTGCAAGCAAGCAGTCTGGTTCTCAAAGCTCACACAGGTCCTCTTAATGGAATTGTGTGCCTCCAAACACTGGAAATGTAAAATGCACTGGCATCAGTGAAGATGAAAAGTCAATTTCACATCACAGCAAGAAAGTCATTTTCCAAGAAGTTACACAAGTCAGCAAACAAAAATTCTCAAGCCTTTGGCGCTGGCCTTGTCCAGGGAAATAAGTCTTGAATTTAAAGGGGGAAACTGTCTAGAGAAATTTGGATGAAGTCACCTGTCTAGACATTGACAAGAGCAGTGACAAACTGTTGAAGCTAAGTTCTCAAGCTCTGCAAGGTTAACAGAAATGTCTGTAAGGACGGCATGTAGCAGACCACTGAAGGCTGTAACTTGCCCCCAAATGCATAGAAATCCTGTCAATTATAAGCTAGTGAGCTTGACTTCCATCATCAAAACTGACAGATGAAAATGAGACACTTTTTTACAAACTTGATTTCAAATATGAGTTGTCCGCTGTGTCTCAAGTTTGCCAATGTCAATGAATCCACAGTAGCCTGCCGTGTGTCTGATTTGGCTACTGGATAGAAATGTTAGAAGCCCACTATAAGGGGAACTCTCTTTCCCTCTGCCCTTCTCAGCTGTGTGGTTCTCCCAGTACTGACCTACTGTAGACTCCATCATTAGCGTGGAGCCTAGTCCAACCAATCCATGAATGCCATAAATCCTCAGAAACAGTATGTGCATTTGTTGATTTTAATCATATGAAAAGTCTTCCTGATGAACTCAATACTAGGACTTTTGCTGTAACCACCAAAAAAGAGGGTCTGTCTTATCTCTGGAATTGCCACAGCAACTAGGGGTTTGACGAACCAGTATGGATAAAGATAACGTGGAGACAGACAGAACTGACAGAGGGAACAAGAGGTACTGGGCCAGCTTCATAGCACTCTAATTCTGCCCTAAGTGAAGTTAAATCTACTACCAGTTATTTGACATGGCATAGTAAATTCTCTTTTTTGTTAACCTAGTTGGACTGACATCCTGGCTACTGTCATTGTCATTCTCTCTGTTCCTGGAATATCATACCTACCCTTTGACTTCAGTCATCCAGGTTTTCAACCTGGCCGTGAACAAGCTTGCTCTTTCTTGGACTAGCAGAAGTTGGACAGCAATAGTTCAAACTCCTGATGACTTCACTCTTCACACTGCAGATCCCACTCTAGAGCCCTGTTTCAATAACTGGTTTTTGCTTTGTTCTTGTAAATACACGGTCACTGGTTGTATGGAGTGCATTATTGCCTTGGTCTCTGATACTTAAATTATTATCTTCATGAAACTTGCACACAAACACAATCTAGCCAGCCATCCACAATTCTCACTTGCCTAGGATTGTACCCATAAAAGAGAGCAATTGAATGTACTTACAATAAAACATCTACCTAATTATTTATAGAGCTGCCAGTGTCCTGTCCCAAGTTCATCCCTATTTTGTGCATTCAGCCCTATCTGTGAGCAGTGGTTGCAGCTGACTCAGAACTTTTTCTAAAAGACTGAGTTCCATTGAAAATATTCCTCTCCAGAACCCTGGAGACCAAAATTGTCCCATATCAGTAAGCAGCTGAGAGACAATGACTGATGGCAGCATCCTTATTTTGGACAAGACAAGGTCACATACAATTAATGTATGTGGAACTGGCTTCAGTCAGGCTTGCCCCGAAGCTTATTTTTTATATATATAAATCTTTTTTCCATTGCTTTCTTCTATTTCTCATCCTATCATCTCACCAGTCTCTCTTTTGGGAAATCTTTTAAAAATCAATTTATATTGACTTTGTAAATTTACTCTATGAAACAGACCAAACAATATTTGTTAATACTGACATTACACAGAACAAAGAGTACCTGAATCACATGCCATACCCAAGAGAATTATAGACATTCACACTGATGGTATGAGGAGAAGAAAGGGGACACATTGCAAAGTGAGTTAGCTGAGGAAAAGCCTAGATCAGTAAAGCAGGAGCATTGAATGGACAACAATGGTTGGGAAACTAAGAGGAAAGTACCCAGATCATTGGCATTTTCACCTTAAATACATGTTCACTCAGAATGCCATGGCTGGTCATCACTGCAAGATAAATCAGAATCTGATTTCCTAACGTGAACCTCATGCCTGAGTTCCAGACTTTTATATTAATGAATCAGTGCCAGACTGAATGCATAAGGTCGGAAAGGGTTGCAAAGTATTAACTCTAAACAGAAGAAAGGGAGAAAGGAAAGTAATTGTCCAAAACTGTTCTCATTCTCTGGAATATTCTCCTATGGAGAAGGAGTTTCAGGTAGGGACTAATTCCTAAATAAGACTGAAGGATAAAATCTTTGAAAAGGGATGAGGTAGATGAAGGATGCAATAAATAACAGGTCAGCCAATAGAGGGACTCCTGTGTATAATAGGATCGCTGTAATGGGTAATATGACCTCATATTAATGACAGTATTAAAGGAGTATTTCTCAGAAGCTGAGAAACAGAGAGAAACAGTGTGACCATTGCCAGTGCCTCAATCAAAGTACCTAAGACTTCACAAGGAAACTCCCAGGTTTATGTTTTTTTCTTTTTATACTTTTTCAAAATGAACATTCCTCTACAAATAGAAATGAGGGGTAAGTCCTTGGAGCTGTGGCAGTCAATTAATTCTTGGAAAGTAGGCTGTCCAGAGGCAGAGCTGGTTTCTTAAAGTGGAAACGGTAATAAAGTAGTTGCTTGTTGAAGAAGAAAACTTTTTACAGCAACTCCACACTTCTAGGATCTGAAACCTCCCTGTAGCCCTAATTTCTATGATGAGAGTCTTTGCTGTAGCCAAACACCAAAATATCAAACACCAAGCACCACTGATAAAACACTCAGTAAACATGAAGGGAACATGTGGCTTCAAAAATGGCATAGAGTAGGGAAACCCCAAGGCATTTGTATTGTACTTGTCTTGTGCCCAGTGTCTCCTGCAGTAATGCAAGTGTTAATAGACACAGTAAACAAACTCCATCCTTCCCTTATCATTTGTTCTTATGAGCCCCCAAATTTCCTGTCTACAGAATAGTTCTGATAGGCCACCAGGCTTTCCTTCATAGGCTTACATTAAACAATAAAATCCACATCAGACCTTTTAGTTTAGAGGTTTTTTTTTTTTTTTTAATTCCTAGTTACCATGAAAGCATGCCTCAAAAAGGATCGTATCCCCCCGACATACACACACCATATACAAAGCTGTTAATTATCTTTAATTATGTTTATTAGTTGAAAATGAAAAGAATGTAAAAATAGTATCATCCACACACTGCCAATAATACAACCAACAGAGGGGATGTTCACCATGATAGAGCACATGAACCTATGGCAATCTCTTTTTATTGCATGCTTTACACAGCCTGCTCTAAACTCGGGTGGGTCTGGTTTTCTAAGGAAGCAGATGGATGTTGGTGGATATGTGACCTGCCCACAGCAATTACACAGTTTTATGGAGCTTTAAATCATCCCAAAGTTAAAAATCGAAAACAAAGTTTTGGAGCTTGTCAAAACCAATCTAATTAAAAAGCAGCAAATGTGCTAAGGAGCTAATATGTTTCTAAGTGAGATAACTCAGGAACTGTTGGATGAAAAGCATGGTGGGATCTTGCTGACATGAATGAGTAAGAAGGAGAATAAAACTGACACCTCAAAATGAGAGATAAGTAAACCATTTGAAGGACTAGTGGGATGTATCTTAGCTGGGCCTGGATCTAATAACTAATGAAGTACAAGATCAGTGCAGGGGAGGTACCTCAGGCTGGAAAGAACTTATCTACTAGGAATGAGGACCTAAATTTGACCATTAAAAACCAAACAAATAAAAATAGGTATAGTGCAATGTGCTTGCCATCCCAGTCCTGGGGAGAGAGAGACAGGGAAATTTCTGAAGACACTGGCAAGACCACCTCCCTATCTTCTAGTTCCAGGCCAGTTCGAGACATTGTCATTAGAAAAAAGAAAAAAGAAAAGAAACAATAGTCAAGGTTGCCTTCCAGTCTTCTCATGCACAAACATATGAACCAACATAAAAATACAACTCAAATTAACACACACACACACATGGGCACACGGGCACACACACGGACACATACACAAAGTCTAAGGGCAAGTCCAAGGAAATAGATAATTTCTGTGAGGGGAAAAAAAAAAAAAAGAAAAAAAAAATTCACAAGTACCTGTCCAAGGTACTGAAGTATTAATGACCAAAATTGTGGCTCAGTAATCCAGAAAGAAAAAAACATAAACAAGGCATTACGGTGCAATAAGAGATGGATATAGTTTATTGATCTCTTTTCTGTAATATCCATTGTGCTAGGTAATGTTTGGAACTATGATTCATAGTGGACTCTGACAGAAATGTGTTTACCAGCTCCCTGTCTGCATCTCTAACTTTTTATTTAAGTAAACATCCGTGGAGCAAACATCACCTGCCAGGATTATTGTTGGTAATTTTACATGAATTTCCTCATGAGTCACTTGAACAAAAGCTTAATTCTGAGAACTTGCTTGTAAGAGGGCCCTCTCAGCAACAGATTGTTGGAGTGAGCATTTTACTCAAATTGCTCTAGCAGTGCTTTTCCTTTCAATGTTGATCTTAGTTTATTATTCTCACATCATCTTACCTCTTTAGAAAATGAAGATATTAATGGGAGGAGTGTGGCTGTGGCCATGAAGACCAAGGAGTAGTTGTATCTGCCTTCAGAAAGAGTCCTCAACTCACATGTGGACAGAAACTAGAAGCAAAGGGAGCAAGACATTTTTTTTATTTCAGTTCTACAAACGCTGGTTGAGAATCGTCTACATTGTGACCTTAGTTTAAAACCATTCAATAACCATATGTCACCTTCAGAACAAAATCCAAGCACCTTCTCTTAATCCATGCCATCTACAATCTGTCCAAGTGGGTCTCTCCCACTTCAGCTGGAGTCATGGCCTCTCACTTGGTTTGTTTCCGAAATACCCACTTCCCTTTAGTTTCAAATTGCCAAGTGTGTTCCTGCTCCAAGACATTGTGTTAGCTTTACTCCCAGTCGGAATATTCATCTCCCATATGTCCAGGTGGCTGAATCTTATCTCAAATAATACCTGTTCTACAGCTCTGTCCTGATAGTATAAAGTAGCTTAACTGTATCCTCCGTATTGGCTTTAAAAATCTCTTTTCTATGGCATTCACACCCATCATCATCTCATTAATGGAGTATCTCTGGGCTTGCACTTATGCTCTCTCCCTTTCTAAAATTAAACAGAGGCAGAAGCATTTTTTTTAGTGTCATTCCCTATGACCTAAAGTAGTCCGGTGTGAACCTGGAGGAAATGGATTTTAGCAGGCTGACTGTTTATTATTAGAAGGATTGGGGAAAGCCATTCATTTTCTGTGCTTCAGTTTCTTTATCCACAAATATTAAGATTCTAGCAAACAACCTTATCTAGCTTCAAAATAGCATGTTTCCATGATGCTAGGTCTTTGGTGGATATTATAATAAAGAGAATATACCCTGAAATTACTTTTTAAATGATAACCCTTTGTGCAAACACTAAAGTTACAAAATCTAAGGTCAAGGTTGATCAGAATGAGCCCAGCTGAGTTCAGGCATAACCTCTTTCATTCATTGCCTAACCAATTCAGGTTTTTTCTGTAATGTACATCTTGTCTACTTTAAATTTCATCATAAAATTTACATAGCTATGTGATCGTCTTTTCAGTTATCTCTACTGGCCAGACATGTGGAGAGAAGGCATCTAAGTTTATCAAACATTTAATGATGGCTTGATGGTCTCAGCTCTTGGTGCTATGGTTCAGCAGCTCTCTGAGGTAAAGAGGATTAAAATTTCCCCCTAGGAGCACAATCTATTCTGCACCCTCCTTTCCAAGAAGTCAGTGGGACTTCCAAAGAAAACAGCCATCAATATTGCACTCTTCTCCAACATTTATCAGAGGCATTATTAAAGCCTAACAGGCACTACCAAGATTGCCCTGACCTTTCTTATATGTTTCCTCATTTGATCTTATTCTTTTTGTAGCAGTTTGAAAGCATTTCTTCACAGCCTTCTTGTCTCTCGTGTTGATGTGGGGATGTCTAATCCAAGATAACTTGCCTTCACTGATGGGTGATGTACTCTCTTCACTTTGTAGGAGGCAAGAGAGCCCAGAGCATGAGGCTCCAGAACAAGACACTCCCTACACCTCATTTCCCTGCTATCTGAGCAGTTCCTTGAATTCCCTGTGATGCACACATCCTCTTGTGTAAGGTGGTGATAATAAGAACTCCAGTTGTTAAGCATTGCAAAAGCTAATGTACTCAGCCCATGCAGCCTTTCAGACAGTGCCTGAAAGATAACTGAGCTGGGTAAATGTTTTCTGTGACCATCTTTGTATTTCTCTGTCTGTCTGTCATTCAATCTGCCTGTCTGTCTCTGTCTATCTCTCTGTGTGTCTCTGTCTCTCTCTGTGTGTCTATCTATGTCTGTCTCTGTGTGTGAATGTGTGTCTACATCTCCATTTCTCTCTGATAGAATTAAATTTTGCTTCCACATGTAAAAAATGTCTTTTTTCTTTATTTATTCTGCCTTGCATTTAATGAAGTCTTTAACCAAGATTTCTTTTAAAATCGTCGTTTAAGCCCAGAAAATTTCAAGCCGTTATTGCTTCATCTTTAGTCTTCCTAATTATTTTTGCATTTTCTTGTAGAGATGCAGCATAAGGTTGCAAACACTTCTCCAGCACTACCTTCCACTCTAATGCCTTCTGGGAGAGGTCCTCAGGCTGGTGCTCCAGCTAATCTGTCCTTAGACCATAGGCATTCTGCTATGCTCTCCATCTATTGTTCTTTATTTTAACATCCCATTTTCCAACCATGCATTTCAGTTCGATTCTGTTTTATGGAATTTTTCTCCTGCTTCCCATCACCAATATTCTGTCTTATCTCCAGAGGAAAATTTATCATGCTTATTTTGAATTTATGACCTGCCTATGCCATTAATTTTTATTTTATATGAATCCCGAATCTCATATTCTTGTCTTTCTTTTATAGTAACTGTGCCTGCAGATAGGTGGTTAGTCTTTCTGGTGGCATTATTATTTTGCCCTACAGAATTTTAATAGTGTCAGATACTGGTTTATGTCACTCACAGTAAAGGTGTTTCCCATTGGTGATACTGACCACTGCAATGGGTAAACACATAAAACCAGTGTATTTAGCAGAACAGCATTATATATAACACCATTACTTTCTGTGTCAGTCATTGAGTGACCTACTGGTACCACCTTTAAAGAGACTATAATTACAAATTAACACAGGTCTAAGTTGTTGAGATGCAAAAAAATAAATAAATAAAAACTCTGCAAGTGACTTGTGAACATGGGCATATACTTCATTTTAAATCCATACATTCTGGCTGTGGAAAGATGGGGCATACAATTGTTTCTGATAGAAAACATAGAATAAATATTGTAATTAAATATTTTATTTTATCCTGTAATATAGGAGTCTAAAATTCTAACGGGTTGTATCCTATCTGTACATACATCTCCAGTAGGCCATTTCACATTTAATTAAGCCATAGGTTTTTGGGATGATGAGGGTCGTGATAATCACTGGTCATTCCATAGACATAGGGCCACTATTACACATCATATGATGTGAAAAGTATTTCTTGGTCAGAAGCAAAGGTGTGTGTAATAGCATGACCACAAGTTAGGTCAAGTAGAATTGGAAGGATAGTGGTGTGTGCACTAGCATGGGCAATAATAGACAACCTACTCTCAGAATGACAGTCTCCTCAGGCAAGACTAGACCTTGATGATGGAAGAAGTCCAATATAACCAACATACCACCCAGCGGCTGGCCAAGAACTCAGGAAACAGTTCAGTATCAGAGCTTACTGCTCCATTTATTAGGCAAAGTTGGAAGCTTACCAGCAAGGTAAGCCTGGTCATTCTTATTAGTAGCAGACTAGATGTTAAGTCAATAGGCCAAGGATAAAGAAGCAATGCAACAGGAGTTGGTATTAAAGTACTATTAAATACTCAGTACATGACAGAAAGCTTAGCCCATAAGGTCAGGCCTCAATTTTCTCTAAAGGCCCAGTAAGTAACCAGTGTTCACCTCATAGAAGAATAATTACTTGAAGAAGCTGGAAATACATTCATTCCTAAAATCATAGAAGTCTGAAGAGTGACTCTTCTGTCAGTGCTCTCTAGGAATATCATACAATCTCCCTATTTCCTTGGAATACCACAAGTACCATTAATTGGACAGATTAGGAGGCTCCAGAATAACCTGCGCCACGACTGGCACTTGCTTTCATTTTCAGAGAAAGGTGACAGCTTTCAGTTCACTACAGATTTCTCATTGGCATATCCAATGTTTTATATGTAGTTTCAAAATTCGGTTCAGTACTTGGACATAATATTCCATTAATCTTTGAGAACTTCACACATGCATTCAATACATTTCATCATGTTTACCTCTAACTCTTCACCTAGCCCTATATCTTACCCTTCCCACCTTCACATCCTCCCTTCTCATAATCTTCTGTGTGCTGCCCAGATACCCATGGATGTGGGACTATGCCCTAGAGCACATCTAACACCAGGGGTGCTGTCCTCAAAGAAAATCAACTCTTCCTCTCCTAGAAGTTCTTGGCTGACAATTTCTCCTCAGCTAGAGGTGGGCGATCATGAGCCCTTTGCCCTCCATAGAAGATAGACTGTCTAGCTCTAATTCAAGTCTTGTCTAGCAGCCACAGCTGCTGTGAGTTCATGAGTACAGCAGCCCTGTCCTATCCAAAGGATGCTGATCCTTGAGGCATTGAGGAGAGGGGTGTGATGTGCATGTCACTTTTATGGCTGACATATTCCCTGCTTTTTAACCAGTTGTGAGTTTCTGCATTAAGTTCTGTCCACTGCACAAAAAAAAGCTTTTTTAATGAGGTCTGTGGGCTGAACTAATCTATGGATATACACAATATTAAAATGCCATGTTTTTCCTTTCATTTTTCAAAGTAAGAGTAATAAGTGTTTTTCACCTTAGAGGCAATATCTAACATTCTCAAGACCACTGAACACTTAGAAACATCTCCAAAGAAGAAAGACATCAATTTTACCAGTTTGTTTTCTACCCTGTAATTCACTTGTATCTTTTTTAACTTATGCCTACTCCTGTCTCACCACATATGGTCAGCATAATTTCAATAACATATCAACCCAGTGGCTTCAGTCATGAGATATCCAGATCATCAAGAGACCTGTGAGCTATGGAATGACATGGAGCAGGAAAATTGGCGTTGCCTTGTAGCATCCTTGTGATAGGTCCATGCAGAGCCTGCAAGCTATTGCTCATGGTCATGAAAATTGATATGGAAAAAAAGAGTCATGTCAGTGGCTACATCCTGTGTGATAAGGTGTCATGGTAACTCCTTCAGTAAAGGTGGTACATGGGACAACAATGACAATCAAAATCTGATTGGCCCATGGACATTCTTCAGTATCCATCTGACTTTTAAAAAGACCAAACTGGCACATAGAGGGGGATAGTGATAAAATCACCATCTCTCTGCCCTTCATAAAAGTCTTTGATGGTGAATTGGAACTTAGAAATCCACTTCCCACTACCCTTGCCCCAGTAATAGGGCATTGCTTTTGTTACAATCTTGGTAGAATGAGAGTAGAAGTCCCAGAATCTCTACTTATCCCTCACCAGAAACAGCCTCACACCTTCAGTCCAAGATCAAAATAAGTATTTTTAAGGTTTCTGGGTATATTGATTCTGGATACACCAAACAACTAAACAAAGCCATACAAAGGATCCTTAGAACAGGAAGGCCCACTGTGAGTTGCTCACCTGACCAATAAACACATATTGTAACTGATAGACTGTCATGAATTTGGGTTTCCTTAAATGAAAATAGAGTAAAGATGATTGAATATTTAGAGCAGAACATTCCTCCAGGACCAAAGTCACCAGGGCTACCTGGGCACCAAGGAACATTGCTGTACAGAGATCATTGACAGAACATTGGTACATCTAGAGTTCCAAGTGCATAGAGAGTCAGAACTAATAAGTTCTGTGAGACTTAAATCTTTTCACTGATACTTAAATCTTTTCACTGACTCCAAACCCTGTTTGTTACTCTATTAATATGGTAGCCAACTTATATAATTTCTCTGTTTCTCTGCTTCAGGTTAGGGCCTGCTGCCTGCATCACAAACTTAACATCTACCATAAGCCAGTTTCTATTTGACAAACACTGGTTGTGACCTGCCCTAAGGAGTTCACACATCACAGACCTCCAATTACAATAAGATGGTGATGGCTATGGCCAGGGTGGGTAGATGTGGGTGCTTCATGTGTACAGGGGTCACAGATGGCTTCTTCATAATCCTACATTGCAATCTCTTTTCACATTGATCTCTCAGGCTGAAAATCAATTGCTAACTCAAGCTTTGAATGACCACAGCACAATGCTATTATAGCAGCTATTTTGAGAATGCAAGATTCAACTCGAAGACTTGCTCACAGACCATTTCTTTTGTGCTCTACATAAAGAACTCTGTGGAGCAGTCAAAGGACTGGCTCTTCCTTTCCTCTATATCTCAAGGATCTTTATCTAACCTTAACTTCTAGCATGGGCTTCATAAGCCCAGTGGGCTGGAACCTGAGGCAAGATGGCCTTCTGGAGCTAAGGTCTGTATACATAGGAAAGTCTAGACAGGAACAGATCAAGGCAAACTGAGCCACTGAAAAGTTCTACAGTGGTTTAATGTTCACTAAGTACAGAGTGTTTAAGGGGTCTTCAATAATGAAAAATTGGCATGAAATAAGACTCAGGAGCATAAACACGAACTCCTAGAAATGTCAGCAACGGGCAAATTTGTAGCACCAGGGATTATGATTTGCCCTAGAGAAGTTAAAATAAATATGGGCTTGTCCCTGACCATAAGTCACTGAATTTCTAGAGCTGAAACAAAACAATGCTTTGCAGCAGTTCTCCTACCAAGACATCTAACTCCCCAGGCTTAGTGCAAGGATGTAAAACAGGTAAAAGCCACTTCTACAGAGGTTGGGGTGAAAGCGACTGGCTTGGGGAGATGGCTCTTCCTTCAGTCTAGCATCTTGCCGGCAGAAACCTAAATGGTCTGGTGACTGAGAGCCTGACAGATCATTCTGTTAAGGATACCTCTGTACCACTAAGCATATTTGCCCAGGAACCCTTTAATATCTAAAAACCAGTCACTACCATCTTCCAAAATGAGTGCTCCAGTAAACTATGTGTAGAAGCATGGCTTTTGGACATTTGCACACAATTGAGCACTTAATAAGCATGAACTTGTATTGATCACTAATGACTTCAAATAATCAAGCATAGATTAATTGGTGAGGAGCCATTAGAAAGAAAAACATAATTTTTATATGAGCTTTGCAATGAGACTCATCCACTTATGCTGTACACATGGTGGTGGTGTTTAGATTTTCCCTATAGCCTCTGCCCAATCCATCATTCTCAAACCTATCTGTCCTTGTGTGCACAATCCATACTTTCCACAAGAACATACTAAAACCCTTAAATAGTTACATACATTGCTTCCTGAACTCCAGAGCATGTTAAAAAAAACCAATTCAACAACAACAACAAAAAGTGTGTCTGTGTACAGAATAGTGAGACTGTGTCCTTTGTAGGGAACCTGGAAACAATGACTACACTCCGTCTTAAGATGAATCAGTCTGGTGCAACTGGCTGTAATATAATCTTGGCAGCATTAAATGCTATAAAGGGTGCTAACAGAATCCGTACATATTTCCTGGAGGCCACCATAACCTCTCTTCTGCTCCATTTCATAATCACTAATCCATTATCCCTATCACTACCCAGAGTAACTGTGCTAAAGCATATGTTACATCACAATAAAATACCTGCAGTATTTCTTCAGTCTTTGACTCCCTGTCACACCATATAAGGCAATTCCCAAGTCTAGCCTCTGGAGACCCCAAGAAAGTAGTGTTGCTTGAGTCAGATAAAGCCCATTGTCATGCACACCATGAACTTAGTATGTCCTGACAAAAGAGCCACAACCTTGCAAAGTTTGCACGACTCAGCTTCTCTGTTTTCAAAGCTCAGCTGAGGTCTGCCCTTTCTGAGCCAGTTGGCTAGGTCAGATACCATTATTGTTTTCCCGCAATGCATCGTGGGACTCCGGCTCAGCTCCTTTAATGATGCTCTCCATCCTTAGTGTGGTGTGAGCTCTTCAAGGATAAAAGCCTTGCCCTCTGCATCTATTTCTTCTATCTAGCACTGACTCTTATCTGGCCATTACCATACTCAGTAATCCTTAATGGATTTGGACAGGGGGACAAATTACTGATACTGTGTTGCCCTTTTTAAAACTGAAGTGCTATAGCACACATACCACCATATGAATGAGAATAGATCTAGGGGTATGGCATACGACTATGGGGGCAAAGATGGGGGCCAAAGAAATCATGGTATTAAAGGAGAAAATATCTACATTACAATCATGTTGGGTAACTATATTCTGTCTGAGTAACATCATATGCACCTAAAATATAGTCCTGAAATACACCCAGGAAAGGACAGCATAACTCAACTTTGCTTCTCCTATCACAGCAGGTTCTGGGCCCTAGTATCTGTTTGTTGAAAGAATTAATGAATAAATTAGTGAATAAGCAAAAAAATATGTCCCCCATACCTGGAGGGAAAATTTTCAAAACCAGACTTAAATAGTCCCTTGGTTATATGAAGAAAGACAAATGCTACCAGGCTCAGAGGCTGTACCAATCTAATCTTTCCCCAGAGTGGTAGAAATGGAACAAGCTAAAAGGCATTGTTTACAGACATATACATTGTATGCTCAGAGCCAGCTGATGAGTTCACTATTTACCCGATTAGTCCTGGGGCTAGCATTCTAATAAACTGGCATCATGTAGGTTACAACCTCCATTCATAAAATCACCTCATTACCTTCCACAGGGACAAACTAACAGGGCCAGTCATTCATCCATAGTCCATCTGCATGGGGAAATAGGGTAATAGTGCCACCCTGATTCCCAAAACTGCTGTGAGAATCCCACACCTGGGGACAGGCAGCTGCTCATATTCAATATTCAATATGAATATGGATAGTTGGCATCAGGAAAACTACAGAGAAACTGGAAGACACTGGTACTAAATCTGCAGGCTGGATGCTGGTCAAACCCAGGAACATGGAAGTAGATCTGCTGTGGAATCCCTGCAGAGCTAATGGTTAGGTAGGAGATGTTGGCTTGTACCTGAACCACTCTGAGACTCAATGTCCTCATTTGCAAGGTAGAAATAAAAACACTCACCATTTTTTGTTGCTGTGACATGTGAGAATTAAATGACAGATGCAAAGCATGTTATGCACCTCAGCCACCATCCCACTAGGGAGAACCAAATGCAAAAAGAAGACACCTGAGTGTGGAACAACCATCCAAGCACAGCATGGCTCTGGGAGAGGTGTGCTCCCACTGTGGTGTCAGGAAGATTCCAGAGCAATCCATTTATGGTTAGATGTGCAAGTCAATGGATTGATAATAGCCTTGACTAATGCAGATAGACTATTGTCTTTGAGACCCCAAGAGGTCTCAGGAGCCTCTCAGAAGAAACTGAAATGATCCTCTGTGTTGTGTGAGAAAGAAATTCACTCACTGTCACCAATGAGCCTTTCTTTATCTTGGTGTGAACTCAGCAAGACCAAGTTGGGGAAGTTCATGGTCCACAAGCAAATGGTTATACTGAGGAAGAACATTCCCCAAAATACTTCTAGAGCTCAGGTGACTGATGATGATGATGGCGATGATGAGGCCATCTACAAATGCTTAGAAAATGATGAGACCATATAAAGTCCCAGATGAAAATGAAAGGTGATTCCTGCCCACCTAACATCTACTAAACAGCCATTTATCAACATCTATTTTCAGAAATATGAAATAAACAAGTGTGATTGAGACATACCAAGCAGCCCATAAGGGATATGCCAGTGCATTTACAATAGAATGCACGATTTTACTACACCAGGGGTATCTTTGAAGGGGACTTTAAAAACATCTTCATACATTTAGCAAAAATGACTAGATGTCTATGGAAATGACTTCATCCTTGTATTAAAAGTAGGAAGTCATTCCTTGAATGCCCATAATTACAAAATACAAAATAATTTTGCAACTTAATTTGGCCACTCATTAATTCATTGAAGTAGTGAAAAAGGGGGAATCATTAAGCAGATTCTTCTCATGAGGAAACAAAAAACACATATAGGATAAATCTCTGTAATATTGCTAGATGGTGTGGCAAAATCTGTGGCATATCATATCACTTGATAATGACAGAGAAACTTAGGACAGGTATGGGGCAGGTGCACTCCATTCTTGCTGTGTAAGTCACTTGTGCGTTACAGCTGCTTTGGAGGTATACAGAACGAACCCCATTTCACAAGGATGAAAAATGGGGTTCCGGGAGTTAAGTCAACTGCCAAAGGTAACACAGAGGCCAGGTGGCAGATGCCAATTTGAGTAATGAAACACTCTTCTGAGGACCTCTGTTCTCTAACACTGAAAGAGGCACAGGTCAATGTGGATCACTTTATATAGAGTGTGCACATGAGTGAATTACCAAGTGCATAACTGCTATGCCTTGGCAGACAACGGGGCCATCATCTCTCTTTCACCATGTCTATTGGTAACTCGAGAGACGAGGGAAGATGAGCTCCCAGAGACTAGAGGAGTTAAAGTGAATGGAGGAATCCTTGTGTCCAGCCTGAACACTGAGTAGGCTGATCAGCTCCCCAGAACAAAATTTAATTTGTTCCATTCTTTCTTCCCTTGACGTTCAGAAAACTGTACCCTTTTCCTAAAAACTGCCTGAGGGGATAAATACAATTAATGTCTTGATTAAAATTATTTAATCAGGTGCCATGTGCAGTAAAAAAAAAAAAAAAAAAAAAACAGGAGGAAAAGGGAAACTCACAGTAAAAATTGCATGAGCAGTATTCTTGTGTTCTACCTGAGGCAATCACAGTGGAGTCAGAAGGCCAACAAGAAGTTAGGCAGGACCTGAGCCAAATGATTATAGAATGGGATTTGGAAAGAAGCGTCTGTTAGGAGAAAAGAATAAGAGTTCTAGACTCTTAATATTCAGATAGGTGCAACGTCTACATTCACCTGCTACTAACTGTGATGTCAGCAAACCACTTATTTGTCCTTCCCTCCTTCCTCTCTTTCTTTTCTTTACAAACTTTTCATTCAACAAATATTTACTTACCATGACCACTTGCCCTGTGCTACCCTTCTCGCAAATGGTGGAATAAGTTAGCGAGCAACAGTCCATGCCAAAATCAATAGGGACAAATCTGAGGCAGCAATAGCACCAAACGCAACGTTACATCTCTGGTAAACCCAGTGAAGAAAGAAGAAACCAATAAGGTGTATCAATGAAGTATCTGGTCCAGGCTATAAGGTAATGGGTTGTTGCTATAAGCTGAGGCTTAAGAAACAACAGCAGTTAACCTGAGCATGCGCAGAAGAAAGATCATTACAGGCAGAGCTAAGAGCTCAAGCAAACGCCTTCTATCAGGAAGAAGCATGGTGTATCCTTGACATCTTAGAGAAATGAAAAGGCCAGTATGCCTGACATACAGATGTGCACAGGAGAATGGGTCTGTCAAGGGTAGAGTGAACATACAGCAGGATACCTTAGCATGTGTTAACCTTCTTATCCTAAAGTTATGATTCAGCTAAAACTCCAGTTTCTAGGATGGGTAGACGGGTTACAGAGATAAGCAAGCAGACATACAGGGGTAAAGATATCACAGCCTCGGATCTTCAATCTATGCCTGTAAAAACACACTCTCTGAACCTGACAGTCATTTCGTGTACTGTCAAACTTTTGTCTAAAATGTGTTTGGGATTACCTTTAAAAATAAAAGCAGAGGGGCTGGTGAGATGGCTCAGTGGGTAAGAGCACCCGACTGCTCTTCCAAAGGTCCGGAGTTCAAATCCCAGCAACCACATGGTGGCTCACAACCATCCGTAATGAAATCTGACGCCCTCTTCTGGTGTGTCTTAAGACAGCTACAGTGTACTCACATATAATAAATAAATAAATCTTTAAAAAATAAAAATAAATAAATAAATAAATAAATAAATAAAAGCCGAGATCTCCCCGAGAAGCACCCAGAAGATGCACTTGACAGAAGCACTCTGCCCGTGCAGCAGTTACCAGTGAAGAAGGGCTTTGCCATGGAACAGGACAGCTGAACAGAGTAGGATTGCTTATCTCCCTCAGTGTCAGAAGCCAGATGACTGTGCACACAGCACACACAGAGCCCACTGTCTGGAGAAAATCCACAGCACAGCCTGGAGTTCAGTTCTGATCTGCTCCCTTAGTGTATACCTTGTGGCTCATTCGTCTGGAATGGGGGTTGGGAGAAATAAAACCCAAGGCTCCAGTCTCCCACTCATCACTACTGTGAAGTAAAACAGCACAGCGTGCAAATAAATACAGGTGAGAGAAGACAACGGAAAGGTTCAGGAAAGCTAAGGGGTGGACAAAATTTACCTGCCAAAAAGATGTAGTCATTGATCAGAAAGTTTCATGTTCCTAAGATGCAGGGTTTCTCCCACTGCATCCACTCTCAGAATCACATAGGAGTTTGGTTAAAATGAAAAGAGCCAAGGCTCACTGACTAGCTAGCCCAAGCCTGTACTCTTTGTTAGATGATGCAGAGCCAGACTTGAGGTAATCCTAGCTCTGGAGAAGCAGAGACAAATAGACTGCTGAGGCTTGCTGACTGACTGGTCTAGCTTACTTGATGAGTTCTGGCCAGTGAGAAGCTATCTTTACTAAAAATAAGGTGGACAGTGGCAGAGGAATGACAACTGGGGTTATCCTCTGGACTCCACATGCACTTGCACATACATGCATGTGTTCCCATACATACAAGAATACACATGCATACATATGTGCATGCATATATGTGCACCCTTGAGCGTGTCTGTGCACATGCACTCGCGCACACACACACACACACACACACACACACACACACAAACATAGATTTGTGTTGAGGGGAACTCACCTTCTTCTGGGAGTGGTTCAGGCTCAGCAGAGAGAATAGAGGCATCTGGGAAGAACACAGCAACACACAGGCTAGGAGCTCAGAACAGAGAGGCAGGGTGTCATGCTCTTTGCACCTGGGAATATCTGAGTCTCTGAGGCTTGCTTCATTGTGACAACAGAAAAAAAAAAAAAAACTGTGTCCTGATTTAACATGAAGCCATGCTTCCAGATGGCTGTGCATAGGATGCGCAGGAGGAGACAGGTAAGAGAGTAGATTGTAAGGTGGCAGGGAGTAGGGTGGAAGGATGAAGTATGATATGATCTTGAACAGAGCAAAAGGAACCATGAGAATAGGAATGAATACAGATGATGCAGCAAGCAGTCTAGAGGAATCATCAGCATCCAGGAAGGCAGGGTGCCCTTCCCTAAGATGCAAGGTCAGGAGGGGGAGAGCAGGTTCCTTAAAAGTCTGGGGAAATCCAATCCTTGTTGGCTAGTCAGGTGTAGTAGCTTGGGGTCGATCAAGAACAGATGCTTCTAACATAGTCATCTAGTATGTCTGATACTTGCATTATGCAAATCATCATATTTGGCCACCCGAGTTTGCTGTTGTCTTCCCATAAGTAGTCTGACTTCCTGTTGGAAGCTCCATTTTTCAGGGTGACAGAAATTTAATCTACAAAGGTGACTTCATCTTTCTGTCAGCCTTTTGGGGCTTTTATTCCAGGGGTGAACCTACGCTGTTCCCAAGCTTCGTAGGGACATGAGGGCATTGGAGAACTGACTTATTCCATCCCTCTTGACATCATGTTAACCTCAGGCATGGCCACTCTCTGCCAAAGGTTCCACCAAGGTAGGACTGCCACACATCCATGCCCATCCTAGGGATGGATGACACAGCTTCTCCTTACTCTTGGCTTCTCTGTAACCTGTGTAGGCCCAGGTTCCCCACATCCTCCAGTTTAGAGGCACGGAGTGGGTAAATCTTTCTTCTCCACCTTCTCTTTCCAGGGACAAAGCTGGGCACTGAGAAGTTTATAAACTCCCTGAGCACTTTGATCAAATAAGTGTGTCCACAGACTCCCAACTCAGCAGCCACCTCCCATATTCCACATCCCCACTAATATCGAAACGTTATTTCAATTTGGAAACTGTTCCCATAGTGCTGCCGTATGCCCCCCCTCCCCCAATAGGGAATGCATGTCCAGTGGGTTGAATTCTTCTACTGCTTCCACCTCTGTGTATGCCAGCTCAATACACATGCTCATTTCTAGGGATAACACAAGACTTTTACAAGGACTGAAATTGCTCCGTAATCGCTGAGCTATGTGTTGTGTATAAAACCCATTACCTCTTAAAGGGCAAAAGAAAGCTGAGTCTTGAGAGGTGAAACTGATTTTTGTTTTGGTTTTGGTTTGGTTTTGGTTTTGGTTTTGGTTTTGGTTTTGGTTTTGGTTTTGGTTTTGGTTTTGGTTTTGGTTTTGGTTTTGGTTTTGGTTTTGGTTTTGGTTTTGGTTTTGGTTTTTCAAGACAAGGTTTCTCTGTATAGCCCTGGCTGTCCTGGAACTCACTTTGTAGACCAGGCTGACCTCGAACTCAGAAGTCCGCCTGCCTCTGCCTCCCGAGTGTGATAAGTCTGTGATGCTCCAAAACTAAATCTTGTTCAGCCAATGGCATTTCTTACTACCTAATGTCTTTTGTTAGGAAGAAATGGAACCTAAATATTAATTTTTCTCCTTAAAGGAACAATAACAGGCTGAAAATTTCTACAATAAGCCTTACCTCTTAGCCTTTTGCCCAGAGCCCTCAGCATCTGCCTGCCATGTACCTCCATTCTACAGATCAGCACCCCCTCCCACACAGCATAAAGATTCCTGCAGACTCTGTCCCTGGTGCCCCACATGCCAAGGCTTCTCCCCGATTTTGACCCTGTGGTCTCCTTGTTTATCTTTCACATTTCAGCTTCAATGTTGCTGCACTGTGGAACACTGCTGCCCTACCCTCCTAGGAGGAAGCAATCTCTTTTTCAAAGCCTGCTGATTATGCCTCTATTAAAGCAGTAATTCAATTTATGCCCTGATGGAGTGAGTTGTTTACATGGATGACTATAAAACGGGAAGGCCTGAAATTGCATTCCCCTCGCCTGCATGGCACCAGCACTTCAGCATTGCGGGGAGGAAGTTGGCCTGCCGTGTTAGCTTCTGGGACTCTCGGTTACGCTGGCTCTGAGAGAAAGAGAGGGCAAGGCAATCCAGTCTCTTCTGTGATGCTTGACAGCACTGACTACAGCCAAGCCTCCATCGCAAAGTCCATGTCAATGTAGGGGGACAGAAAGGCGATCCATAGGTGTCTAGGACTTTGGGAGTATTTGGGGAGGTAGCGTTTTCATAGCCAATGGATTTGACGGAACTGTTCTAAAATGAACTTTGAGTTAAACCTATTTAATTGTATACTTCTGGGTGAAATGTCAAGTCTGATCCAAAAGCTTATTTACATTTGAAAAGAAAATGCTGAGCCCAGATCGTAGGGGCTGGAGAGCAGGCAGAAGGTAGCAGTGTGCCAGTAGGAGCTTTGAGGAGGGCTATTGCAGACCTATCTAGATCTGTTTGCAAGACCTGGGATTTGAGGACCTCAAAGAGCAGGGCTGACTCTACTATGTTCTTACTTCAGCTTCAGAGTACTTTTATTCACTAAGTGTAATAAAGCAATAATTCAAGGAACACTGCTGTCTGAATTCAGAAAAACAGGATCAGAAAAAAAAAAACATGTAAATAAACACCAGTAAGCACATACGAAATATTATCAAAAGCAGTCCTTTTCTGGAACTTTCTCAGGACAGAGCAATTGAAACGTAATTGCCTGGCACATAGTATAGTATATCTGGGAAAGCACAAAATGAAGGCAGAAGGCCATATCCAGATTTGGGGTATGCTGAGGACAATGCTCATCACAGCCTTTTGCCAGATTGGCTTCTATAGCTCTGTTCTGACATCCAACAAAAAATAAACACATTTTATAAATTGAATGTAAATGGTTGTCACAGGAGGTATGAAATCACATCCAAGAACAATCCAAAGAATGAAACACACTTGAGGTAAAAGTCCCTCTTGCCTTTTTTCCCTAGAGTCTCTCTCACAGCTCCTCAAGGCATTGATGCATCATTCCTTTAGCCCTGTTCTAACAAAGGGTGATGGTGTTTGGGGAACAGTGACTCCCATCTGAGATTTAGTGCAAGAGAAATGGTGGTGGCCCTAAAGTTCACTGTGTTTTATGCGTGAGTTAGCTCTCAAAAGAGGGATTCAGAAGCTGGGAGGCCAACTACCATGGCCTGGATGAAGAGTCAAAAGGTCACGTGCGTGCTAATCTTCACTGTGAACTTGGCATGATTGAGAATCAAGGAGACAAACACTGCTGTGTGTCTGTGATAGCATTTCCAGAGGAGTTGGGACCTCTTTGCATGTGCGTGACACTAACTGGAATGCTGGGGTCTTAGACAGAATGAAAAAGAAAAAGCTAGCTAAGTGCCAGCATCCATTGCTCTCCACTTCTTCATACAAATACAATGTGACCACCCTGCTTCCTGCTCCTTCACTGTAATAATGAACAGTGCTCTCACATCTGGATCTAAAATAAGCTCAACTTTCCATACATTGGTATTGATGGGCATTTTGTCACATCAATGCCACACCGATGAGAAAAGCCATTGATGACTAGGCCACATAGGGTGAGTTTAAAGCTGCAGGAGTTAAAATCTAAATGGGGCACAGGGAAGAAAGAATATTTTAGTTCATCCAATTCCAGCCTCTCTGGCTGTGTCTGGGTCTGGAATTCCACAGTGTAAGTCCTGTCTTCAATTCTGCATCCTACTACATTGCACAATCCTTCTTGACCTCGGTAATCTCATCTTTGAAATACTGCTTAAACTATTACAGAGAAATGATAGCTTCTTGTCACATGTTTGACATGCCACAGATATCCAAGAAATGATACAGCTAATTTTTAGTAATGCTAACAACAAATGCTAGTGCCAAGCCCAAGTGTACCCAGACACTTTGCTAGATACACCCACTTGTAATACGTATATTTTCCATAAAAGGAAACTGATACCACTATTGCTAATCACTAGGTTACTAACTCAAGAGTCTGTAGTCAATGACACAGCCAAGAGATGAATTAAGATCATACTAAACTTCACACCATGCTGCACACACAGGATGAATGGTAGTGGGAAAGGAGTCAGCAGTTAGAAGCATGAGCTTTTAAAGAGGAGGGGAGAAAAGAAAGCCTAATATTTTATTCAATGCACCTTTATCAAGAATGTTCTCTGTGCCAGGCACTGGGCCAGACACCAGAGAAGAAAAGCGACACACGTCCCTGCCATTTTGTCATCTCTAAGAATGTTTAACCAGGAAAGAAAAGGGAAGACATCCCGATGTTTCACTGAAGCCAGCTCACGAAGGCTCTCAAAAGCCAATTAGCATATTTTGTGAAATTATGCATGCTGGCTGTTAAACACGGCCATTATTGAAATTAAATTACACAAACATATGAAACTGTATAAAAAAATAAAGATACAAACTGCTGAGAACTCACCACACCCTGATTAGTCTACAGGTCGATGCTTTTGAGGAAACGGGCCTTGGAGTGTATTCGTAAGATAAGAATAAGAGTAAGGCTAGGTGGGCACTGATGTGTTAGTACCCAGCTCCACATCTGGACCATCACAACCTGCCATACCTGAGGGGACATTGTCACCTCAGGAATCTGCCAACTCTAGAAGCCAGTAGTTGGATTATGTTTTACAGACTGTCCAGATTTAAGAAAGTGGTGGAGAAAATGCCAAGGTGCAGTGTATGTACAAGTGCATCTTGTCTCTTCCCCCTGGATTGTAGGTGTCACAAGAAGCTAAGTAAACTATCTGCTTTTCCAAAATTACTAACTCAGTGAAGAAGGTGTTCCCTTGCCCTCTTAAAAAGGACCAAAGGTTCTGACACACAGCTTTCTTTGTTCTGTGTTCTTCTTGCTCTTTGGTGAAAATCATCAACTCATATCCACAGTGAAGCTGTACAATTATGAATGGCAGGTACAGATGTCTTACAGATAAAATAGAAACATCATTTGAACCTTCTGTAAGATCTCATTGGCCATATGGCATGGATAATAGTAAATAATGTATGTTTTATTATCATCTATAAATTATGTACCACCCATTCTTTACATAATTAAAATTCACAAGCTCACTGTGTACCTGTGTCAACCTTCATTTTTTTCCTACACAATGAAATAGAAATATATGTTCAACAGAAGTGGATGCTCACAGTCAGCTAGTGGATGGATCACAGGGCTCCCAATGGAGGAGCTGGAGAAAGTACCCAAGGAGCTAAAGGGATCTGCAACCCTATAGGTGGTACAACATTATGAACTAACCAGTACCCCGGAGCTCTTGACTCTAGCTGCATATGTATCAAAAGATGTCCTAGTCGGCCATCACTGGAAAGAGAGGCCCATTGGACACACAAACTTTATATGCCCCAGTACAGGGGAACGCCATGGCCAAAAAAAAAAAAAAAAAATGGGAATGGGTGGGTAGGGAAATGGGGGAGAGGGGGGAGGGTATGGGGGACTTTTGGGATAGCATTGGAAATGTAATTGAGGAAAATACATAATAAAATATATTTAAAAAAACAACTTAAAAATAAAAAAAAGAAATATATGTTCAAATTCTTTGCTTCTTCCTATATCCACATCTTCAGCAACATGGCTCTCCAGGTTCTACTATCTGGCCGTGCAGCTTCCACCAGTCAGTTTAATGCAATGGGAGGTGGTTCTGAACCTGGTGTTTAAGAAGTTTCATGACACCCATTCCATTTCCATCCTTACCCATCATGGTTGACATCAGAGAGGATGTGACACTTTGAACAAAGTAAAATCAACATTGTGGCCCCAGTTGAAGGTTCAGGAAAGTCCATCCATCCAGGAGCAAAGCTACCTACTCAAATTTCAACTCCCCACATACCAGTGAGCCAGTCAGCTGACCTGTATG
Source organism: Mus caroli (assembly GCF_978045245.1). Classification (NCBI taxonomy): domain Eukaryota; kingdom Metazoa; phylum Chordata; class Mammalia; order Rodentia; family Muridae; genus Mus; species Mus caroli. Next base: position 35,998,044 of record NW_028227271.1, on the reverse strand, counting down.
ATATATATATATATATATATATATATATATATATATATATATAACCATCTGTTGTTCTTTATGATTTGTTAGGACTCATTATCCTTGAGTAAAAAACAGACAAACAAACAAACTTGACTCTGGGTCACATGATCCTGTGTCTTCATATGGTCAGAAATTTAAATTAGATTTAGCACACTGTAAATTCTATACTGATCAAGTTTACAGTTTTCATGTTAGCCACAGTTAATTAGCTGAACACAAACTTCAAGTGCTTTCTCCTCTCTGATAGCCACTACTGAAATTTCTCTCAGTTTCCTATCATTTTATCTGAACAATTTGTAATTTGCCCTAAGCGTGCATCCCTATGCCAGAGATGTAGAAAGAATTTATGCCCAGAACTTGAGCTGGCTCCTTTTATGTCTCTCATTTGTAAGGTTTTGCCCATCACTTAGAGATATGATAATTGTTCCAATTCAGTCATCTTAATCTCTTAGCTAGTAAGAGATACTTGGAGTAGCTCTTTAAATATTTACCAACCTGAGACTCGAGATTGGAACTGGACCTTAAGGGCAAAGCTGTAGGTTGGAAAGATGCTCAGAGCTGATTTTTTCCACCCTCAGGTTTCTAGACTCTCAGTTCTACCTATTTTATTCCTATGCAAAGCTTATTTTTCTTTTACTATAATATTTAATCCAGAGTTTCTAATCATTTTTTACTCCAGGATAGACCCAGGAGAAGTGACCCCATGTCTACTTACCAGAAGCAAACTTTCAGCTGCAGGTAGCTATGATCTCTTATCAGAGCCTTGGCCCTTGATCTCATTGCAGCTACCATTCAAATAGCAAAAAACCCCAAACATTAGGGAAGGACAACTGGAGACCTCTATTGATTGCTTAACTGAGGGGCTGAATCAATGACTTGTGCGGAGTATCAAGTGTTAGGGTCTCAGCAACCAATAGGTACAATTGTAACAAGGCTCTGATCGACACAGACTTATTGACTGTTTACAACCTGGTGCTGTGGGAAATGTCTATGGAGACTGGCATAAGGAGCCAGAGACCAGTGATGTGCAAGGATTATACATCTGTGCTCAGAATTAGGTTGGGAAAACATCTCCCCACCCCAGTAATTGGTCACAATTTGAATATCTTTACAGGCTCAGGGAAAATTCACAGACCTTGAAGCAGGGCTGGAAAGGCCTTTAAGGAATATTGTTACCTAGAGCCACTGGGTATTAGAAGGTATGTTCCTGTAAGGACAACATCCTGGTATATTTTATTAGGAATAGATGATGGGACAATTTATCACCTAAAACAAGGCACTTCTGAGAATGAAGAAGATCCTGGTAATAATTATCCCGGGGAAAAATAGTGTAGAACTGTTATTGACCCAGGAAAACTGGCATGTTCTACACATTGAGCAGTGTCAAGCATGCCTGTTCTTCTACACATATGCTGGGTCATCTGTTCCTTGTGTCCTGTAAGTAATGAAGTCATGGATGGTACAGTAGCCCCTTAGCTTTCTTGTATACAAGCTTTGATCAAAGGCCAGGGGCAGAGCAACCTGAAAAGGTGGTCACAAACACTAGGGGAACTAATAGCTAGAAATGAATACAATGATCTCAGTTTAAAGCTGAGTTTAAATTATTATGATTAAATGTTAGTGCCAAGGGATCTGGGAAAATGTGAGCTTAAGTCAAATAGAAGCCAATGTCTAAGGAACATTGAGTTTTACAAGGTTCATGTTGTACAATGGCATTTCTCCAATCTGTGATATTCTTATTAGTGTAACTTATTCATTCAACAAACATGCATTGAGCAAAGGCACTCTGTTAGGGTTGAAGCATATCATAGCAGTTTGAAGGCACACCCAGATTTTAGGGATCAGGGCCTCAACTTAGGAACTAAAGCATCATGAACCACAGGAGTCAGAGCTCCATGGCAGTTGCTGAAGTTCAGCTTCAGGATGCACATTAAGCAAAAAAAACTGATGACTAAAAGGAAGCGGGACTGAACTTGGGTTATAATAAAAAGCATACAGGATCACAATAGGAAGCGCGTGCAGTTACAATAGAAAAAGTGCATAGTCACAGTAGAAAGCCCTAACGACCACAGTAGAAAGTGTGCAGGGTCACAGTAGGATGCATGCCTGATCACAACAGGAAACTTGCAGGATCACAGCAGAGAGCAAGCAAACTTACAATGGAAAGCATGTATGCGGTATACATGAAAACAATAGTATGTATGATCATAACCAAAAGCATGCACAATCACAGCAGAACGTACACATGATCATGACAGAGAACGGACACGGTTACAATAGAAAGCATGCTCAACTATGTTCGTAGTGGCTTTCATAATAGTCAGCAACTGGAAACATCCTAGATGCACCTGAACCAAAGAATGGGTTTTAAAAAATGATACATTTACCCAATGGAGTATGAATCAGCTGTTAGGGAAAAAAGGATATCATGAAATTTTCAGGCAAATAGATGCAACTAGAAAAAGATTATCATAATGAAGCAATCCAGACTCAGAAAGATAAGCATGATATATATTCAATTATAGGTGGATATTGGCTGTTAAGTAAAGGACAATCACACTGGAATCCACAGACCCAGAGAGGCTAAGTAACAGGAAGGGATTTAAGGGAGAGACATGGATTTTCCTGGGAAGGGAAAATAGAATAGATTTTGTGGGTGGATTGGGACAGATGTGGATGGGAACAGGAGGGGGTCATGCTGGGGGGAGAGAAAGAGGAAGAGAGAGGGAGGGAAGGAGGGAAGGAGGGAGGGAGGGAGAGAGAGAGAGAGGAGAGAGAGAGAGAGAGAGAGAGAGAGAGAGAGAGAGAGAGAGAGAGAGAGAGAGAGAGAGAGAGAACAGAGAGAACGGGAGTAAAGTTAGGAGTTAATACAGAAACCTAGTACAGTGGAATCTTCCTCCAACCTATGAGAGTGAACTTGGCAAGGACTCCCAGTAATGAAGGAAAGAGAGCATGAACTGGCCATCTTCTGTAATCAGACAAGGCTTCCACTGGTGGGACCAAGACAATATCCCAGCCACAAAATCTTTGACCCATAACCTGTCCTGCCTGCATGATGTGTTAGGGCAATGGTGGCTTAGTGCTTAAGGGGTGGCCAACCAATGTTTGGTTTAACTGGAGACCTAAGCCACAAGAGGGAGCCCGTCCTGACACTGCCTGGATGGGTAGGAACTACAACCTGTATGGCCCAGAAACCTAAAATAGAACCAAACACAATTGACAAAAAAAAAAATAATAATAATAATCAATGAAATGATTCTTAACGATATTCTGCTATAGTCATAGATCAGTGCCTAGCCCAGTCATCATCAGAGAGGTTTCCTCTGGCAGCTGATGGGAGGAGGTGATGCAGAGACCCACAGCTGAACATCAGGCAGAGCTCAGGGAAGTCTGTGGAAGAGGCAGAGGATGGGTGCTCACCGACAGAACTTAGCAGAGGGTACTTAGCATGGCATAAAAGCAGAGTACAACATCACTTCTTGTATTTTCTTTGTAAACAAAGAATACGTGTACTACTTAGAAGAAAGTCTACTCTGAGGAACTATTTCTAAATTTTGGATCAATTCCAGCAATGCTTCTGTGCTCCGTTCATCTGTGATAACAGTACTTTGCACCATAATATAGTAGTCAACATTAGCTGAGTGCCTGCTATGAGTCAGAGGAAGGTGCTTTATGATATGAATTTGACAGCTGTTGCTGGGTAACAAACACGGTGACTTTTCACACACGTTTGGAATCTCTTGGAGCTGTGTGACCTTGTCAAGTCTATTCCACTGGCTCTTCCTTGGGTTGGAAGTTTGAGGTGTTCTAAGTCAAATTCTGTATGTACCTTTCATCTCTTGAGGTATCTATATCAATGCCCCACCACAGGAACTTTGTATGAATAATATTCTATTTGGTTTCAGTAATCTATGTAGCTGAACTCATGGTCAAACATTAGGCAAGCTACTCTGTTGTCTTGCGAGAGGACTTACAAAGGTGATGTCAGCAGCTCTGGATTTGGTTGGGCAAGAATAAAGAACTGAGACTCATAACCAGATTGCTGTGTTACACAGAGTGCCTTCTAATACCCCCAACATTGTGCAAGATGCAGGATAAACAACACTGTCCAATCACAGAGAGAAAGAAAGAGAGAGAGAACTAAGGCTAAGGATTAGTTCTCTTCTAGGGTTGAAGAAAGCCAGAATCAAAACGAGCACCGCCCTTAAGTGGTGCCTTTTCTGATCTCCCACTCTTCATGATAATGGTAAAGAAGTAACACTAATGATAATGAAACCGATTGCTAATTTCCTATGGTAAGAAAACGAGAGCTACTAGGTATGATCTAGAAAGGTCTGTGCAGGAGACTGGATCACTGGCTTCTGAAAAGATGTGTGACAGAGCCACTGTCAAGAACTGGGTTGTGTCTGTTCTCACACCCTCTGATGACTCCAGAGCCCAGGAGAGGCAGTAAATTCAATGTAGGCCTAGTTAACTGAGATCTGGCAGTGTGCAGCAGAGTCAGCTTACATGCACACAAAGCTCTTTCAGCATCAGCAACAACCTCTGTGGGCAGAGAACTGGTACTGCTATTCTCTCTTTTTAAAATTTATGTATTTGTATTTATGTTCATTGGTGTTTTGCCTGTATGTCTGGGGCGGGTGGTATTGGATTCCTTGGAACAGAAGCTATAGACAGTTGTGAGCTCTCATGTGGGTGCTGGGAATTGAACCCTGGTCTTCTGGAAGAGCAACAAATGCTCTTAACCATTGAGCTATTTCACCAGCCCTCCGTTACTGATATTCTTAGGCCTATGAGGATAAAGGTGACATCACTGAGCTCCACCAGCTTGCAGGATGGAGCAGACCACCTGTACCAGGAAGAAACAGGAAAGCATCATCAGGGTCAGGACTTCAGATCCTGATTTTCACCACTCAGAATCCTTTGCTATGGAAGTAAGAGGACTTGTTTTTAACTTTCTGGGTCTTTCAGTGTGTGGCAGGGAGGAGAGACTGCTATACCCAGACAATGCCTTGACCATAGCAGCTCGGTGATGGTTCATCTTGATAGTCAACATGATGGGTTTTAGAACTGCTGCAGTTTCTGGGCACATCTGTGCGGGTTAGATTTAGACTCAGTTACATGAAGTAGGAAGTCCTACTCTGAATGTCACCAGCACTTTTCTATGCTCTGAGCTCCTGGACTGAATTAAAAAAAAAGAGGGGGCGGGGAAGCTGAACAATAGCATCGCTTTCTACTTCTTAACCGTGGATCCAGTGAGACTGGCCACCATCCTACCTCTTCTGGCAGGCCTTCCCCACCATAACAGACTGGAGCTATAAACCTTTCCTTCAGTAAATTACTGCCATCTAGGATTTTGTCACAGGAATAGGAGAAGTCAAACTCTGACCTTAACCTGCCAAGAGGGATGTGGAGGACTCTATCCTTTAAATTCTGTGGCCCAAAATGACCTGGAAGATTCCACAGCTAACCATAGATGGTGGTGGTCAGTGACTGACTAAAATAAGTATGTTAAAATCCCAGCTCTCACCTCAAGAAAGGGAAACACTATGAAGTGACTATGAATAAAGTTAGAGATCAGGATCCAGCTAGCCTCCCAACTGACCTGGCTGGCCATGGCTTTCCACAGATACAAGTCAGTAGGAGATATACCACGTTCTGAAGGAGATACCACCACCGAGGAGTGATATTTCTTACACCTCCAGAAACCTCAGTTTCATTAAAATTTTTCACTGATTGGAGGGAACTCCACCCACATCATCTGTAATAATCCAAAGAGTTGACTGACTGCCAATGTTAAGTTCCTTCACAGCAATTCTATATCTGTGGTCCAATTAAATAACTGAGTACCAGGCTGGCCCAAGATTCTGCCATTTTTTTTGTTATCTCAGTTTGTTTGGTGTTGTTGTTGTTGTTGTTTTGCTTGTTTTTCTAGAAGGCCAAACAAACCTCATTAATTCTGAAGGCCAAACAAACCTCATTAATTCTGAGGGTCCCAAATCTTTGTTTCAGGTTTTAATTTCATACTCATGTCTCAGAGAACATCATAGAAGAGATGATGGAAAGATTTTAAGAACCTGAAAAGGAAAACACACCTACATCTTAGTGCCTGGACTGGACAGAGATGCTGCTCCTATGTATTCTCAACAATATGGTTGTCTTCATTAGACCACACAAAACCACACCAATGGAAAAAAATTTCACAAGGTGTCATCCTTAGATTAAGAGCAACAGGCAGTTAAACAGCTGCTGGGAGAGGGAGAGAGGGAGGGGGATGGGAGGGGGAGAGAGAGGGAGAGGAAGGGAGAAAGTTTTGTCTGACATTGTTTTGTTTTGTTTTTTAGTGTGTGGGGGTGGAGAGGGAGGAGAGGTAGACAGACAGATCATTTAGTTAAGTACAATTTGGGGAAACACAAGAGAAATTACAGAGATTTGGAAATGATAAAATATATTATACTCATGTGTAAAATTCTCAAATTAAAAAAAAAATGAAAGAAAAAGAAGAAAAGAATCATCCCCAAGGTCCCACTAGTCTCTCAGCTCCTGGCCACTAATCTTATCTTGAGCAATTAATTTATTTGAGCAAACCAGTTCTCCCTATCATGAGAGCAATTGCATTTTAATGAGTATCATTGAATGGAAAACGAACTTCAGCACCCAAAGGAACCCCATGGCTTCTAAGACTTGGCTTGGGGTCATCACTCTACTGGGGCAAAAGTTGTAGCCACAGTCCTTAGCTAGAATGTGTGACCATTGATTTACTCTGAAAACAAAGCAAGGTTAAGTATGATAATGCCCAGTCAAAAGCTCTTGAATGGGAAGGCTTTGAAGACCTCTACATACAGAGTCTTGAATTCTGATGAGAAGTTTTTAGTAGAAGAGAGCTGTAGTGGTTACTTTCATGATGTGGTGAATATACTTGAGATGGCAACTTAAAGGAGCAGGAATTCGCTGTATTTCTCTGGCTTCATGACTGAGTCTATCATGGCATTGAGGGTCAGGTGAAGTAGCTCTCAAATCATGGTGAACAGGAAGCATACAATGGGGAAGAAGCAGACTACAGTAAAAGCTCAGAAAGATACTCCCAATAATGCCATTTTATAATGAATGCACCAGCATTAGTCTATCCTTTAGGCCAGAGAACCCAAAGTAATGTGAACCAGGAAACCATCAGAGACACACCCAGAAATGTGCTCTCCAAATCTCCTAGGTCATTCTCAGCCCAATCAAGTTGATAATTAAAATAACTAACACATCCACCTTCTCGAGGTTGATGAGAAAGATGCTATACTGTCCAAACAAAGACCCAGCCAGCATAGTCTGGGACTATCTTTTCTCCCACTAGTTCACTTGACCAACTTCTGGTCACCTCTAAATTGCAACACCATCACTGACTGACCCCAGGGATAAGCTCATCCAACTTCTTAGAATGGTCCAAGTTCGCTATTATTATTTTCAACCCCCACTTTAACCCAGGCGAACTCATCCTATTTAGTTTTGTACTCCTCTGCCTGGACCATAAGTAGTCCCAATCCCAGGACTCAGAGGATGGCAGGCACATAGGGCTTACTGAACAAACCCTACAGAACAGGATTCCATGCTAATGGGTTGGAGCATCCTGCTCACAGCACTGCTGCCTTTAGAACAAGACAGAAACATGCTCATTCTATTTGAGGTTCATTGTTATAATAAAGTTTTCCAAACAACATAAAGGAGTTAATTCTGAGTGGATGATTTCAAGGAGGCTGCTAACAGCAAGGAGAATTGAGCAAGATTTAATGATGAACTCAATATTGAGCTCACAGGACAGGCATTGCTCCGGGCACCTAGACTAACATGGTATCTGAGAAAAGATAGGCATCAATGCAGGAAGGTAGGTCTGGGCCAAGAAGGGAGCTTTCACGAACCCACCCATTGAGATCTGCACCATCTGCCCACCAATCAGGCCATGAGAAACAGCAAAGCCATCATTTGGCTGGTGTGAGTCCAGTGCTGAGACCCAGCTTGGATTTACAGCGACACACATTGATTTTGGCTCGTGGAGGGTGTCAGCTCACTAAATTAGAAGGTTTATCTGCTGGAGCTGCAGAGATAAGTGGCTTTTTCACACAAATACCTTCTTTTTCTTTGATTTTTAAAAAAAAGAATGTGAGTAATATTCTGAGATTTTTCCACAGGAGAAAATTTAGGGAACTCCCGGTGGTCTACTCTGACTGGATGGCCAAGGATGTCCTGGCACTCCTAGAATTTGGAGCTGTTCTCTCCTCTCTCTTCCTTGCCTGCTACAATGTGGTATGCCATCTCTATACTCATTAATTTATCAAATCTAGACTTGTCTGGGATGCTGACCTCACAGATAGGGACTTCAGGCAGACGCAGAGGTGAATTAATGGAGCTCAGACAATACCAGGACATGACCCAAATTAATGGTATGTCATCAGGGATAATGCATGCTAGCAAGAAAGCAAACTATTGAAAGACACTGTCAGGCTCAATACAATCAAGCAAGACTTCTTGAACAATAGCATCTGAGTAGAGTGAACCTGAAGATGACAAGGAGATACTGCTGTAAGGAACTGGGGGGAGGGGAGGTTGGCATTCTAATAATTTAGGAAGGAGTTAGAGAGGATTGCAGAAACAGGAATATGACAAAGATGATTGAACATCTCTGAACAATATGAAATGAGACAGAAGAAGAGAGTAGGTTGGATACCCCAAGTCAGTAGAGAAGTTTAGATTTGATCATAAGCTTCATGGGAAACTGTCAAATGGTTTTAAGCAGAGAAGCGATTTTTTTTTTAAGATGGCTCTGGTGCTGCTGGAGATTGTGTTGGAAGGGCCCATAGTAGAAGGAGAAAAATCTAAAGAGCTTCTGTAATCATCTGGGCAGAGGTAAGGCTGGCATGTAGGAAGGCAGTGGAGGTGATGGCCAGTGGATATAATTTGAGCTGCAATCTGAAGGACTGTCCGTCCTAAGTGCTGAGATACCCTGGCAGCCATGCTCCTCAGGCCACAGCTTCTCATGTTATTGACAGTCACTTATAAGGAAACCAGAAGGCCACCCCACTACCTAGAAGCATGGTCCATAGACTTCTGGGCTCCCTGCCACTTCTGGGTAGAGTTTTCTGGAATCTGAGTTGAAGCACTGGAATAACTTTGCATCATGTGCTGGATTTGCCTCCACACAGAATCCAGAAAGTAGTAGAGAAGAACTACTCATGAAATCATGTGTCAAGTGAGCGCCTTGCTTGAAATTCTTCCCCTCCCCTCGGGGCCTTGACCTCTTGGATGGGTATCTTCTTCTTCTATGTCCTTTCCTCATTTTGAAGAGAAAATTCTCCTCATGTTTTATGCAACATCCTTATTTAAAAGATAATGTGTTCTGGGTCCATGTGGGTTTGTTATTACATTCATTATTTGGCAAAATGGTTTCAGATTTTAGACTGATTGATCCCAACTGACTTAATTGGCTCAAATTCCAAAAGGCCTGCTATTGCTCTGAGTTGAAGATGGGCTAAGTTATGCTTTGGATACAAAATGCTCCCCACAGACTCATGTGTTTGAACAAGTTGGCCCCCAGATGGCAGTCCTATTTTTAGATTTTGTGGACCCTTTAGGAGGTACCTAGATCGAAGAAGGATGCCAAGGTACAGACATTGATGGTTATAGCCAAATCCTTCATCCAGCCCAGTTTCTATCTGGTTTTTAACCCCCCAGATACAAGTGAACAGCCTGACCTTCCCATAGCTGCAGACCCAGCCAGTTCAGTTCATGAGATTATGAACCAAAAAAGCCACTTCCTCTCTTGGGCTTCTTTTTAATGGGCATTGTGGCACAGCAATGACATAAGTAACTGATACGAACTCAAAGTAGAGCATCAGAGACACCACATGTGACCTTCAATTGCAGGCATCAACCCTCATTCCCTTCTCCCCAAAGTGACAATCAGCATTGTATCAGTAGTGATTATTTCTACCTATGACCTCTGCAACCCATCTAAGACAACAGTGTGGCAAACATGGTTGGCTACTGAAATGGTTTGAATACGTTTGGCCCATGGGAAGTGGCACTATTAGGAAGTGTGACCTTGTTGGAGTGGGTGTGGTCTTGTTGGAGGAAGTCATTGCTGTGGGGTTGGGCTTTGAGATCCTATGCTCAGGCTCCATCCAATGTGAGGAAGTCTCTCTCTCTCTCTCTCTCTCTCTCTCTCTCTCTCTCTCTCTCTCTCTCTCTCTCTCTCTCTCTCTCTCTCTCCTGCCTGGGTACATTTAGATCAAGATGTAGAATTCTCCTCTCAGTCCGCTTTAAGTCTGCCTGGATGCTGCTATGATTCCCACCATGATGATAATAGATTAAACTGCTAAAACTGTAAGCCAGCCTCAATTAAATGTTTTCCTTTATAAGAATTGACTCGGTCATAGTGTCTCTTCACAGCAATGAAACCCTAAGACAGTTACCTTCATGGTACCTGGGCAGTCTGATTGTTGGAAGAGGTTGTTTGTGATAATGAGCTCAAGCCTGGTAACAGCACATCACCTTCACAGTAACTGGTTGAGCATAATTAAACAGAAAAATAAGCCAGTTAAGAGTCTTCCAGAAAGATTTTCTTCACTGATAAAAAAGATGTCAGTTAGTAAGAACTCCCTTCTCTTTCTACTGGGCATGATGGATGCTTGGATCTGGGAGTCCTGTCAAGGCCATGACTAGCTAGCTAATTGATCAAAAAAAACAAAGGACAAAATAAAGGAACCAAATGAACTGACACTGGGCCACTCTAGGTCCTGGCTTCTTCCCTTATACGAGAAAAGAATGGTCTCTTTTCTACGGTAGATTTTGCACCCTGTCTTTTGCAACCCTATTTTTTTTTTCAGAGCTATCTCTGCCAATATACAGTTTATTCCCAACCTAAGTGGTCTCCATCAGGAAGCAGACCAAACTCTGCTTCCACTGGGCAGGACTAGGAAAGTGAAATCAAAATTGCTTCTGTTCAAAGTAGCCATGGAAAAAGAGGCAAGATGATGGTGCTGGATAAGCACTGGAGATGGAACCATAACAGAAAGGAAGCTTATACTGGAGTTATGAGGCCCCTACAAAGGATGCAAGAGATGATAGGAGGGGGGAGCATTCCATAGACAGGCATGCTGCTGGGGAAGACATCATCACCAGTGTCAGGATAGCAATAGGATCAAATGGGATTATCAACAAAGAGAATTTAGGGCATGGGGAAATCCCAAGAAAGTGTGATGGATGGAGACTGGCAACAGAGTGTACAATTACCACTTTAAAAGCCAGCAAAGCTAAGGAAATCTTGATTGGTGGCCTTGAGAGTCTTCTAGCCTGGGAAGACATAGAGTAGAATCAACTCATACCAGATGAGAAGGTACTGCAGACCAAGAAAGGTTTCACCCAAGTCCAACCTAATGAACCAGTGAAGTTTGGGGAGGATTACTTATGGTAGCATGAGTTATTCAAAGGCAGCTATATCACAGAGATTCCCTTGGGCAAGCTCATCACGTGCCACCACATGCTATAAGTCGCCACGTGGCACCACAAACACAGGGTGCTGCTGTACCCTGCAGGAAACACTGAGGGCTATAGGTTCCTGGGTTCAGTTCAAGTTCTTACTCATTTTGGGGAAGTCAAGCATCAGGAATCTGAAGGGCTAGACCCAGTCAGAACTACATTGTCTAATATTTCATAATCTTCCAGTCAATTCCATCAGCCCAATTGCAGGTCACAATCACCGATGAGGCCAGATTCCTTTGTCCAACTTCAGAAAAGAAAATATGATCCCAAACTAACAATGCTAAGTTACTTCAAGTTTTCATGTTGTACCAGGCTTTTGGCACATACAGCACACTTTTTTTTTAATTTTTAAAAAAGATTTATTTTTATTTATATGAATGAATGTTCTGCCTGCATTCATTCATATAAATAAAAATGTGGGTTCTACGAATGTCTGGTGTCCTCAGAGCCTGGAAAAGGGTGTTAAATCTCCTGGGACTGGATTTACAGACAGCTGTGAACCATCACTTCGGTGCTAGGGATGAGAAGTGAGTCCTTTGGAAGAGAAGCTAGTGCTCTTACCCACTGTGCATTTCTCCAGTCCCCAACTTTTTAAAATACTCGCCACTTATAATGCTCTTTATTCTCAATTCTCTGGCCTGTCATTCTTTCACTTGGATTTTCTAGCTCAAAAAGTGAATTTCTTCAGGTCTTTCTTTAATGCATACTTCATGTTCACAACCATCCTGAAATTTCCTAGAAGCTTACAGGAGTGGACATGAGCAGCAGACCAGTATGCAATGGTCAAGACCATATGCCTAAAAGGAGGGACATTTCAGAGACCTTCCATGGATGGGTGAGTGGAAGGTTACTTCCTGAGCCCAGGGTAGCCAGCTACAAAACTCATGTTCTTGCTACACTGTAGTTACAGCACCTGGGACTCAGTCCTGTGTTCTCAGATCCTAGGAAATGTGACTGTTCTCCATGGATCCTGGAAAAAGAATCTGAGCAAAAGAAATGTATAGTGTAAAGGAAGAGGCACAGGGAAGCCCATCCCTCTGATCAGCAGTTATGAAAGAATGTCAGAGTGTATGTGGAGCTAGGCAGGAATCAGAGAACAGAGTCCTCTTCCTCATCCCCATGAATGCCATGGTTCGTAAGGGGAACTGGAAAAAAATCTAAAGAGTCATGGGAAAGGCTCAGAACAAGGAGACAAGTGGTCACCTGTTGTGGTAAATCTCCAACCCCAATAAGCCCATGCAAAGAGCACACAACTCGGTTATATTCATAAACATCATGCCTAGATTGGGCAGATAAACCACTACACTACTTTATTCCCCAGCTATGAGCTCCCTGACTACTTGTGGCTCCTCCAGACCATGTGGTTCTGCTCCATCTTTCTTCTACCTCCTCTTCCTCCTTCTCCTCTGTCTCCTCATCTCACCTTCTCCATTCCTCAGTTGCCTCTCTTAAACCTCCAGCCTTACCTTTCCCTTCTACTGCCCAATCACAGGCTCTAGCCTTTATTGGACTAGTTAAAATGGGGAGAAGGTTCACATAGAGTCACCTGAGTATGTGGTCCCCTCCTTATGGGGCAGTCCCTCTTAAGGAAGTAGAATTAGCATAAAAGACAAATTGCACCAGGGCAATCCACAACAGTTACCTCTCCAAGAGGAGCTCAGTGCCTTGAACTATATCACTAACCTCATCAAATTAGGACAGGTATCTGCTATCAGCACTCTACACAGGTCCCCACCTGCCTCGCCATCACTGGTCATAAAGACACACACTGGAGGCTGCTGAGAAAAGAGTATAGAAAGGGAGAAGTCTGAATGTCACAGGTACTACATTGAAGGGTCAGAATAAATTGTAAAGAGATTCATCTGAGCCACAAAAAGCAGGATAATCTGTTAACTGACAACCTCAGATCCCCAAAGCCCTGCACCCAGTAGGGTATGGGCTAGAGAGCTTAGAAGTCACCGTGGGCACATTCCCTAATATATCTAATTCTAGTCTCATTTGTCTGCCTCTGATGTTATCTCAGCAGCTAAGTGCTCTCCTGGATTCCACTAAAAAAGCCACGAAGTAAGAATTAGGGCTAAGCTCCTGCAGAGTCTAAGACTTGGTTCCCTCTGGGTACAGAGTCTCTGCAGCTGAGGAAGGAGCACCCCTGTTAGGAAGGCAAGTTCTATTAGGAGGGGAGACATTTGATCCAGCAAAATTTTATCAATAAAGGTGGAGTTCTGAAAAGAAGAGATAAAAAAATTGGAGCTGTAAGTATAGAGAACGTGGAGGCCAGAGAAGCTAAACAGCCTGGGAACTGAAGCATCCCCCGCCCCCCCCCCCCCCCGTCCCCGGAAGGTATTAATGTACTGAAGACAAAGAAAGGAAATGCAGGTATGTATAAGACCCAACCTTAAGTGGGAACTTCAGTTTCTGATCATCCATCCACAGGGATATCCCTATATATTCATGAGAAGTTGCAATAATGTTTACCAGCAGAACAGCCTATTCCTTCCATTTTGTGTTGATTTGGCTGAGGAGGGAGCTGTTTGAAAGAAACAAAAGGCATCCTGCTCTCTCCTCCCCTTCCATTTTACCAACAACACATTATATCAAGAGATCGGAGTTGTGAATATAATTCCTTGCACAGAAAGAGTGAGAGTAAAGGCTATATCACCAACTATGGAAAACTTTAATGCCAAGCAACTCCAGGTACCAGGGACCTGCAAAAGGAAGGCACACCAGAGCAACGGGGCAAAGATGGTCCTTCAGGCATTGAGAATGACTGAACATAAGAGACATAACCCAGAAAAAAATGATGCCACTGGAAAGGAAGCTATCCCATCCCATTGGAGTGCCTCTGGCAGCTAAGAACACAACATGGGCAGTTCATGTTTTATCCCTGGAGATGATTAAGAGGAAATGCGAGTCATCTTGGTGCTCTTCCCATCCTCAGCCGAATGGAGCTTTTATCATCACAGTGCAAAGAAGAGTCAGGAGCCGAATGGTGCTGAACTCCACGGCTGGGCTCCATGTGTGTTTCTTAGCCATTCATTAATATTCATGTTGTGAGTAAATGACCCCGTTCAGCATCCTCCCACATTCCCTGCTTCCAGCACTTGGTCCCTACTGTGACCCCCTTGGAGGGGTGCCCGCCTGTCCTTCTCTCTGCCTGGAACCAAAAGTGTCTGCCTATCTCATCACACAGCGCCTGACATGCTCATGTCAGACACTGACACCCTACATCAAGCCTTTCCTCTACCCATCCAAAATCAAATAAGTTACAATGTGGTCATTTATCCTCCCTCCCATTGTCCTCCTCAGGCTGGCCCTGCCTGGGGTGGGGGAAGAAGGTCAGATGGAGTCATCCCCTGGGATACAGAGAGATTACCTCCTGCACTGTACACAGCAATCTTGTCTTCTCCCGAAGCTAGCTTTCAGCAAAGCCTGTGCACTGTGAAGTACAGTGTATGGTGAGGACAATGGATGCATGCTATTCCATTTTTCCAATCCCCATTCTGAGGACAATTTGTCCCAGTAAACTCTGGGCAGACTTCCCATCCTTTGACTGAAAAGAGGTACACGACATATACCCTGCCGCTGTTTTGTTCTTCTCAAATTGAAACTGGCACACTGGCACTCTGGAATGGTGGTGGTCATGTGATCCCCATGGGGAAGACTGCAGAGACCTGGTCTGTGGCTCCAGTGTCCAGTGATGCAGCCAAAGGGCACCCTCTCTTCTCAATGATCATTCCATGGCAGGACTTAAAACTCAGAGTAGCACACAACTTATAAAGCTTAGGCTATGGGGTAGAAAGATAGATGAGCTTTTGATGAAGTCTTGAGAAGTCAGGGAATACAGTGGACATAACATATCAGACCAGGTCTCATACATTACTTTAGTGCCTTCATCTCTTCTCCATGTACCTAACAGATACATGTGGAACAATATTCTAGGTGCTGTGCTGCTATGCAGCTGAGCAGTGAACAAACCAGAACCATCTTGGTCCACACATTCTGGTCAGGGGCCAGTCATGCTACAGAGAGACAGGTGAAAAGTAAAGGCAGAGGTGAAGGTTGATGGAGATAGAGTCAGAGGCGGGTGGGCAGCATTGCTGATCAGGGACAGCTGTGGTCAAAGAGCATCCCTAGGAACAAGACAACTTCAGGATTCTGTGCTCCTCAGGAAGGGGGAAACCATGGGACAATGGTGAGTAGAGAAGCCATCTGACCTAGTTGGGCTTTCAGGGGCCCCATTGTCTGCACAAAGGACAAGGCAAAAACAGGAAAGTCTGCCAGCTAAGGGAATAGCCAGGGGATGTTGGCCTTGGGCCTGGCTGGCAGCTGTGAAGATGTACTGCAGGGTTGGGGGAGGGCTGGAGTGCTGGAGACCACGGACTGTCCCTTGGACAGAGGCACATTCTCCTCTTATATTCTGGAAGCCTAGGACCCCAGCTTACCACCTGTGGCTCATTCCCACTGAAGAAGTAAGGAGAATGCTTAGTCCTGTGATGGTGACAAGCTTGGGCATAGATGAAATGCTATTTCACTCTTCCTGAAGGAGAGTGTGAAGAGGAAAGGGCTATTAAACCTTCCTGTCCAAGCTTGCTGTGGGCAGCTCTCAGGCAGCCCTGAAGCACGACACTCCACAGGGTCCTGCCTTGACTTTGTGAGCAGCACTGACAGCTCCTTTCCCAGACAGGACACAAAGCCATGTCAAATCATTTCAATGGCTGGGGTCACAGCTCCAGAGCCTTGGCAGTAGTGAAGGAACACCCATGGCAGGGCTGTTCAACCCCTAACCACTTCCTTTCCCACATAAAAAAAAAATC
Organism: Mus caroli; assembly: GCF_978045245.1. NCBI lineage: Eukaryota > Metazoa > Chordata > Mammalia > Rodentia > Muridae > Mus > Mus caroli. Next base: position 35,981,680 of record NW_028227271.1, on the reverse strand, counting down.
CTAATCTCCTCTTGACCTTGTGTAGAAGGGCCTGTCCACAATTGGCCAGCAGCCTCAACTTTTCCAGCAGAACCCTCAGTCCCTCTCCTCTTCCTCTTCTGGTTTGTTCCTTTTTCCTTCTCCAAGTTGAATCTCAAGCAGAAGTGACTCAAGAAAACGCCATATGGATAAGTAAACCGACTCAGGGACTGTTTATACTTAAACACATTGAAAATAAACTCACCCAACATACAAAGGATAGAACTCTTGAGAACTTTGTGTGTCCTTCTTTATATTTTTTTCTGTATTTTCTGAAAAATTTCCAGCAGAAAGGACCTTGCCGTGGGTTGCTGGGGTGACAAGTTCAGATGGACGACAGATCCCACGCCAGGACACTGCGCAGTGGGAACAACAGCTCTCCCACCAAGCCATGCCACTCCCAGAAGGCACAGGGAACTGAGCATTCATGAGGGATAATTAGAACATAATCCAGCGTTGCGGGGCGAATTAAAATGTGTTCCAATCTTCAAAGTGTGCAGATCTCAGGGTTCTGCATTTGGAACGTTTCAAAGCTTCCTGGAATCTATCTTCATTTGGTGCCCAAGCTCTGGAGAAAGATGATAAACAGGCCTGCAGTGAGACAGCCAATTAACAAGCCAGGGTTTATAGAAAAACCAGGCAGGATTCTATGCTTCCGTGCAGGTGGCGCACTGACTGGAATATGTGGGTATGTATGAGGTGTGTGTTTGGTATGAAATTGGATGTATGTATACATTTTGTGTGTGGTGTGGTCTATGTGCACAGAGTGGTATGTGTCCTGTGAGAGAAGAATTGGTTTTGTGTATGTGGTATCTACTTTGTATACGTATATGGTGTTTTACTATGGTATTCAAGCATGACGTGGAAACCGCCCTCTTAAAATCAGAGCAATTATGACTGCACCCATGAAATTGTAACAAAATCGTAGCCATGAAGATTCTTTCTGGATGGGCAGGGAAACTGTCACCAGGTGCACTGGGCTACACAGGAGGCACAGGCAGCTCCATTTCTCCACAAGGATATAGACAGTTAACAGGCAATGGAGGAAGGGAGTCTGTTGAGCGGCGAAGCTTCCCACACTCCTCACTGTTGCTTCTGTACCCTAATAAACCCACTGGTTCTCTGAGTTAGACTTGGCTGGAACTGTTTCTCTGTTCCTCCTCATTGTCCCCTCTGGTGGCTTATTCCAGGAAAAGCCACACAACATAATGCTATGTGGGTTTGTGTTGTATGGGATATCTGTGTAGTGCACGGCATGAATGTGTGTAACTAGATTATAATGTTTTGTATTTTGGATGTGTGGAGCATGGTGTGTGTGTGGTGTGGTGTGGTGTGTGTTTTCTAGTGTTCACGGGGGATGTAGCAGGGCATATGTCAGGGGTGGGGGTAATATATGTGAAGCACATCTGGGAAGTTTGCAGGTGTGGTATATGACATGTGTATGAGTGCTGTGTGTAGTGTTTGTGGGGATGGAATAAGGGTTGTTGGGAGTGCATGCATGATTTTTAATTTTGTGGTTTGGGGTTAAGGGTGAATGTGGGCTATGTGTACTGGGTTCAGTGTCAGGTGTGGTATGATATATGTCGTGTGAAGGTGGAGAGGTTACATGCACTGTCAGTATAGTACAGGTGTGGTATAGGGTGGACATGGGATGATTTGAGGGTACAATATGTGGTGTAGCAGTGAAATTAGTGTTGGGGAGTATCTGAAGTGGGTGCATTATATACATGTAGTTTTGTGGGGGATATATACAGAGTGTGGTGGAATATGTATGTGATGTGTATGAAGTATGTGTGCTGTGCTTTGTGGGATGTAAAAGGTGTGTGTACAGTGTATTGTGGTGTGTGAAATGTGTGTTTAGTGCATGTGTGTGCATATAGTGTGTGCACTGTTTTATGGGGTATATATGTGGGGCATGTCTCTGGTATGAATCCTGTTTTGTGGGATATGTAGTATGTATGTAAATTTTTGTGGTGTAGTCATATGGTAGCAGCATATGATGAATAAATTGTGATCTGTAGGCTATATCATATGTACATATGGTATATTACATGACATGTATGTACTGTGCTTTTGGAGGTATGTGCATGCTGTGTAGACAGTGTGTATGTGGGTAAGTCACAGATGTGTGTTTCTACAAGCAATGGTGGGGGATACCTCATTATCTGTGCATGTCTGTGTCACTGGGCTATATGCATGGCTACATATATATGAGGTCACACTGGTGATCCAGATAGGCAGATGATACAGAGGTCAGATCAAGGCCCTGTGTCCTATGTGAATCAAATGTTCTTACATTGGCTACCCATATCCTACCTAGGATACTGTGGAGAGGTGGAGGACACTAAGTGGCCTTCATTGACCCTTTGAGGGTTTGATCTTAACTGAACTATCCGGGAAGGAGCTTCCTCCTTGATTCCCACGACATGGAATAAGACTTCAAGGCATCAACCTGCCTTGGGTCCTTCCTACTCTGCTCCTCTGTCTGGTCTTTGACACTTTGCAGGTGTGATTGAGTAATGATCTGTAACTTGCTAGTGGAGACTGGCTCCTTCTTCCATCCCCACACAGATAGAGGAATGTAGCGTTCAATCAGTAGTTCATTCGAGAAGCCATTATCAGTGCCTGGCATACAGAAAGTGGCAGGAAAGAACACTGAAGTTTGGCCCCAGACACTCCAAAGTGTGTCAGCATAGCTGTATGATATGGGTATCTGATACGCTGTGCAACTTCTCATGCCTCAGTTTCTTTCCAAGAAGCAAGCTGTCTGAGCATTAGACACATCATAAAAAATGGATAGTTTGACTGTGCAGCCATTTGAGCAACAGAAACCTATGGCAGGCAAGAACTCAAGGCAGGGATCTCCCCATACACACAGTACCCTCAACTACTGCCACTAAGCAACACAGCCTGTGAGTCCTCGCTAAGAACCTGGGAAACCAGAATTCTGGATTCTCAGGATAAATGTGTGTTATATTACTTAGTCAATTTGAGATCTTCAAGGTCTCAACTTCTCAAAAACTTCTCTTCTTTGACCTTCTATCACCCACCTACATCTCAGAAAACCAAGCACAACACCTTTCAGGTCTATAAGTAGTTCTCCACCAGAGTCTCTAATGTCCCAGGAACACGTCTTGCGAATCACTGTCAGAGCCACTACCTGCCCTTGTACACCTGACTCACCGGCCTGAGTTTCAGTCCATGTTCTTGCTCCAGGCAGGCTTTGCTGAGATGTCCCCTGGGGAAGGGAATCCTGACTACTCTGAGACAGCACTTCTTCCCAGTTGCTCTCTCTCTGCTTTCTGGTCCATAGCATTTGTCATCCAATACTTTTTCTTTCATTGCTTGCTTTCTTGTAGATACAGCTTGTATGCTCTCGGAGGCTTTCACATGAGAACATTTCTTGTACCAGTGGGTCTTCCATAGCTGTGCATGAAGTGAGTGGATGAATGATGGATGCCAAGCCATACCCAGCAGATGCCTCTCAGGAACAGGCTAGGATTGCCTTGGGAGGTGACCAGGGAACCCATAGCTTTATCTACATAGTCTTTGTTGCTGACCATGTGAGGTCTTCATGAACTGCTTGTGAAGTTATACAGCAACAAGCATTGGAATTCATTGGAATGGGTCCCATGTAGTGGTGCTATAGCACCCATGGGAGTCAAACTGGGATGATGGAGAACATGAGATGGGGAGAATAGTAAGTTTGTTTCCAGCAGAGGAAATAATACAAGTAAATGCCTGGTAAATGCTGAGCCCCTGAGAATCTCACAGGGGTACCCAGGGACCACTGAGTTAAAGGTCAGTCTAGGCAGAACTCTCTCACATGCTCCATGCTAAACCTACCCAGACCACCAGCCTATGAAGACACAGGAACTGGTGGCAAAATGCAAACTCACAAATCTAAACACTGGTTCTCTGTTTCCCTCATCAGGGAGGTCAGAATATGAAACAAACCCCACTGTGCCCAGAGAGAAAGACAGTGTTTCCATCCTGGTCTAGAACAAATTCTTCTCACTATGGGGTCACTGTTTCTTCTTCTCCAAACTGAGTGACCCTGTTCAGGATCCTCTCTGAGTCCACCTTAAGTCATGGGGTTAGGAGGAATAGTAGTTGTGGGGGATGGTGTGGAGGTGAAGGGAAGGAAGGGACAGATTTGGACTTCTTGCATGCACAGCCAATCCAGGACTTCTTGACACGTGGAGAGACACTGAGTCCCACATTTCCTAGATTTTCATAGGAATCTTCCCATGCTCCCCTCCCCCTTTTCCCATCTCCTTCCTGCTGAGTTCTCTTTTCCACATGGGCATGGGATGGTTCTCCTGTGCTGAACTCTTGGCAGCCTCAGGTCTCTGTGCATGCCACGTCCTTCATCCAGTTGGATCCTGAACTACCACATCAAGGAGATTTCTCTGGACTATCAGATATGCTGAGAAGGATTCACCTCACTCTCCAGGACAAGTTGTGCTCCTCATTCGCACCCCATTTTTCCTCATACCTTTTATGTAGCACTTGGATTTCTTCACTTCCCAGTAATCCATCTGTCCTGAACATCAGGGAGCTAGGATAAGAGTTAGATGGCGGTGTATCTCCTGTACATGCTGAAGATTCAGGACAGAAAGGGGTTCTTGGTAACTCCTGCAAGGGAATTGTGTACTTGTCTGGATAAGAGGGATACACCACCCACATACTCCGGGAGCAGGCAATGCCTTACCTGTGGAAAACCACGACTGCACAGCTAAGAGAGGACAAGATCAAAGTCGTTTGTGCTGAGTTTGTTTATGATGCCAGAGACAGGAAAGAGATAGCCCCAGGAGACCAGAGTCAGGAAAGGTTTCCAAGACAAAGGCTTTGTAGCAGGGCAGGACACCTAACTATGGTAACACACTGGAGGTTTGTATTGATTCTTCAGCATGGGTCATGATTCATACTCCCAGAGGGACCCAGAGGTTTATAGCATCTATTGGTGAGCACCAGGGATGACCTAACTGGTTTCAGGGTGGCAACACAGGGCCCGGAACTTAGTGTATTTCTCTGCTCTTTCCAGGAGGGACAGCTGAATCAAATAGAACTCCCATCGCTGGCTGGGGCTGAAAGAATTAATTGCATTTTGCAAGCTCAAGGAAGATCATCCAACTTAATTAAGATTGGCCCATCAAGGGACCATCCATCAGGGGCTGATGCAGCTGGGAGGGAGGGAAGCTTAGCAAGGTGAGAGAAAGGAAACCCAGTGAGGAGAAGCTGCTGTACGGAAGAAGGATCCTCTATAGAAGGGTGCTATGGAGGGGCACAGACCTCCATATCTGTGTCCAGGAGGAACAGAGAACAGGGCTACTTGATCCACAGGCAATACCTCCACCTCACCTTGCTTCAATCATTCAACCGCCTTTTTCTTTTATTAGATATTTTCTTCATTTAAATTTCAAATGCTATCCCAAAAGTCCCTTATACCTCCCCCCCACCCCCGCTACCCAACCCACACACTCCTTCTTCCTGGCCCTGGCATTCCCCTGTACTGGGGCATATGATCTTCACAAGACCAAGGGCCTCTACTCCCAATGATGGCTGATTAGGCCATCTTCTGCTACATATGCAGCTAGAGACATGAGCACATTCAACCCTTTTAGTGTTTCAGCACTTTGATTACAGGATATTCCCCTTCTACCACTGTCTTATTTTCCTCAGAGCACCATTAAAAGAATTAGAAGCCACTAAAGCAGATATGACTGACTCATTCAGAAAAAAAAAAAATAAAAACAAATTATCAGGATGGCTATATACTCTACTTCCCTTCTCCAAGCAGGAAATGGAGACCTAGACATAAGGGCAACCCTCAGGGGCCTGGGGCAGCTCCAGAGTACAACTCTTCTCTCCCATTCTTCAAGCAGGGAGGACTGGCATCTTCAACCAACGGCACCAGGGGGTTCCTGTTGAAAGGTACCTGGGTAAAAACTGAGTCAGATTTTTGACAGTGAAAGTGCTTGGCTGTTGGAAATACAAACAAAACATGAATATATCTGCAGCTTTTAACGATCTGACCCTGTAGACCCAAGTGTCTAGGACAGGGTCAACAAACTATTATTTGTGGGCCAAAGTTGGGCCATCTCCAACATTTATAAATAAAGTTGTGTTGGAATACAATTGAGCTTACTCAGTGACACAGCTGCTTTTATGTTAGAGCAGCATAGAGGAGTGGTTGCAGCAGAGACGGTGTTGCTTACAGAATTTAACGTCCGGCTGGCTCTTTATAGGAAAGTATTTGTTGGCCTCTATAGGACTGCAGTGGCCCAAGGCTCTATCAGGAGTCCTTCCAGCCCCACAAGATCCAAAATACTATCTTAGAGCAGACCATGTAGATATATGTCAAATAGTAAGCATACATACTATATATAGCAACAGCCTACATACTAGCTGGCAAGTTCTACAGTAGTTATACTTAATTATTGCCTTAGCCCTACAGAGTGAAAACACTCTCATTTCTGAGCAAGCTAACTGAAGGTCTTTGTAGTAAAGAAATACATCTCAGGCTATAAAGTTGTAACCTGCGAAGAGAAACTCAGTCCCGAGGAGACTTTTTAGGGTCACTCATGGTCCATAGCATAATTGGGGAAAAGATTCAAGACTTCTGTCTTGAATTCTCAGTCTATCTCAGTGGGATGGCCTTTGGTCCTCACAGTGGGATTCATTAAGGTTGTACTCTGCATCATAGGAGGCCCTAGAAAGATCTGAGCTCTTATCTCCATCTGTATAATGAATGACCACAAATGCCTGAGTGCCTCCACTTTCCAGAGGAAGACACTGAAGCCCAGCCGACAAAAGGCTTACTGCCAGGAAGGCTCAAGCAGGAATGTAGGACTTCTAGGATCCCAAGTCCTTTTCTCATACACCAGGCTGCAGGGTGAAATGGAGTTGCCCTAGAGGCAGAGAATGGCTCTACCTCCTCTCACTCTCCTGGACACTCAAGAGGTCCTCTATACTAGTAGTCTGCAAACACCAGCCTGGGGTCTGTCAGCTTGGACCAACCAGGGGAATTCTAGCTCCCCCTACTGGTGGCCCATTGTCTCAGACAATGGCATTCCTCCTTTGCACTTCTGTGCCCCTTGGGCCACATACATATCCATCTCCAAGTTGTACCTTCAGATGCTAGAGGAGTATGGGAGGGGAGTTGGAACTGGACACACCACTGTGAACATCGTTGCTCGGTTGGTTCTCAGCTTAAATCTCAATCTCTCCCTCTCCCTCCCCCTCTCCCTCTCCCTCCCCCTCCTCCCTCCCCCTCTCCCTCTCTTCCTCTGTCCTTCTCTGTCCCCTCTCTTTCTCTGCCTCTACCTCTTTCTCAAGACTCAAAATAAACTTCATAGAGCTGTCATATGGCTGGTACCTCAGGGATCACGTCCTCCCACCCTCCTTTTGCATCATATCATGTTTTGCCAAACATATCAGTAGGTCTTTGCCTTTCACTAGGACTCCCAAAGAACTCAAACATATGTGAAGGGACCTCTTGGCAGCATACTGGCTTCCACAAGTGGGGTATTCTTCCCTCCCATTAGCCTGTAACATCCTCCAGGGATAAGAGTGGGAGGTCTGGGGTTGGGTACAACAAACTTAACCTTCTATTCAACCAAAATCCTGTCCTCCAGAGAGGTCAAACATTGTCTAGGTGAACTGAATGTAGACAAGAGAGTACACACTGGGCTCTGCTCATCTTTCTGTCCAGCCTCCCATAGACATGGTCAGTGCTAATTGGGTGCAAGTATAAGGCACTTAACACATTCCCCACCCAAGGGTTTCTGGTTCACAACATCCCACTCATACGAGTTCACCTACTTGAAATTACTTTCACTAAATATGTCCAGTTCTAGAGTATAGCTTCAGTCACTGAAAGCCAGATCATTTGGAGTATCCCCCTCTGTGGACCAACACACAGTCGGCTCCTATGAAAACTTCCCAGGGGTGAAGGGATGGTCTTAGGTTTGCCAATATTCCAACAAAATTATTGCTCACTGCAAAGGCACTTTGGAGATGAGTTGTGACATCTTGGAGGACCAGGAACAGACATCTAGATCAACGGTGTTCTCAACTATGGATGGATGCTTTCCTTCTGCAAGCAATGGAGGCTCCTGATGCCCAACTTACACTAACAGGAGAATAGCTGTGTCTCTTCAGAGGACCACAGTGGGAGGGGCTGGTCCTTGTTGCAGGGGTGGCTTCCTAAAGCCTCCTTCTGAGTCCCTCCTGTCCTGTTCTAACAGTAGGTGGTAAGTTCAGCAGCCGCAAGAACTGAAGGCAACAAGAAGATGACATGGCAGGGACAAGCCTTACCCAAATCCTCACTGCAGGTACATAGCTCTCAATGGAAGCACCTACTTGCTCTCATCATGGGATGTGTCCCCTGTTTTCTGAGCCTGTTTGCACACATATAATACAGATTGCTCCACCAACCCACACTATGATATGGTATGTTCATTCACATTGCTTTTCATATCTCTGTCTCTCTGTCTCTGTCTTTCCTCCCCTGCCCCAAGCATGTCTGCATGTTGGGGGTGACTTGATGAACTTTGCATGTCTCTCATCTCTGCAACTGGTTTGGTAGTGTAATATCTCACCTCTGTGATTGCACTCCAGGATTTGAAATGCTGATGAAGTGATGGTATTAGAAGGTGGTGATGATGCTCCACTATGTTCATAGCAGCCTTATTTATAATAACCAGAAGCTGGAAAGAACCCAGATGCCCCTCAACAGAGGAATGGATACAGAAAATGTGGTACATTTACACAATGGAGTACTACTCAGCTATTAAAAACAATGAATTCATGAAATTCTTGGGCAAATGGATATATCTGGAGGATATCATCCTTAGTGAGGTAACCCAATCACAAAAGAAGTCACTTGATCTACACTCAGTGATAAGAGGATATTAGCCTAGAAACTTAGAATACCCAAGATACAATTTACAAAACACAAAATCAAGAAGAAGGAAGACCAATGTGTGGATACTTCATTCCTCCTTAGAATAGGGAACAAAATACCCATGGAAGGAGTTACAGACACAAAGTTTGGAGCTAAGTCGAAAGGATGGACCATCCAGAGACTACCCAACACGGGGATCCATCCTATCCATAATCAGCCACCAAACCCAGACACTATATTGCATATGCCAGCAAGATTTTGCTGAAGGGACCCTGATATAGCTGTCTCATATGAGGCTATGCCAGTGCCTGGCAAACACAGAAGTGGATGCCCACAGTCATCTATAGGATGGAAAACAGGGCCCCCAATGGAGGAGCTAGAGAAAGTACCCAAGGAGCTAAAGGGGTCTGCAACCCTATAGGTGGAACAACAATATGAACTAACCAGTACCCTCAGAGCTCGTGTCTCTAGCTGCATATGTATCAGAAGATGGCCTAGTCGGCCATCATTGGGAAGAGAGGTCCCTTGGTCTTGCAAACTTTATATGCCCCAGTACAGGGGAATGCCAGGGCCAAGAAGTGGGAGTGGGTGGGCAGGGGAGCAGGGCGGGGGGAGGGTATAGGGAACTTTCGGGATAGCATTTGAAATGTAAATAAAGAAAATATCTAATAAAAGAAAAAAAAAAGAAGGTGGTGATGAGCTCCTTGAGCCCATATAGACTGGGAGGGTCAATGTTCTCTAGAAAAGCCATGAAAAGAGCCTAGTCATCATGCCACCAAGTATACAATTTAAGGCACTACTTGTGAACATAGGGCCTGTCATCAAATGTGTTAGCTTCCTGTCACTGTAACCTGAGATAAGAACTTGGAGAGGTGTATTTGGCTACCAGCTTTGGGGCTCCAACATCTGATCAACTGACCCATGGCTCCATGCCTGCAGTGTGGCAGCAAGCACATCAATCAAGAGATCAAAGGAAAACTGTGTGGGTTATGGCTGGGAAGAAAAACAGAAAGCAGGGAATGGACTGCATAGTTTTATCCCAGAGGGTGTGGGGGCTTGCCAGGTGGTCCACCCCTTGCCAGTCCCCTTGGGGCAGGGCTACTGTTTGAGCTAAAGACCTGTGACTCAGAGATCTGACTGAGAATCCTTGGAAGAGATGTGTAGAAGCAAATATCATGACCAAGATCTGGGTGGCAAGTACTACTGTCCTCTACCCGGTTCTCCCAGGGGATTGTGGTCGGCATAGCCTCCTCGGTCCCCCTAGACCTTGCTGTTCCTTTTTGTCTGCTTTGTGGTAGTTAATGCACTAAGCTGTCATTGCTTCTTAGCCTGCAGGAAGTGTAACAACTGTGATCTACCACAAGCCACCGAAGCTTTAAATTACGGCAGGAATGGAGACAGTAATTGATTAGAATTTTTAAAAATCAAACCCAAACATGTCCCTGTCACAGCTAAGAAAAGGGCTGGGTTGACTTCAAAATAATTTACCTGGAAATTTTTGTGGTCCATGGTAGGTTAAGCCCCCCTCAGCAACCCCTCCCCTCTTTTTCTCTTCTCCAGCAAAATATTAGCCTACTGAATTGATTCTCAAAGACATCCCTCTAGGACCTAAAATTATTACCACTGGGAAGAGATTGATGTAGCCCCAGGGAGCTTTCAGGGACAGCAGGGACAATTCACTGGAAATTTTTCAAGGGTCATGGCAGGGAGAGAGCTTAGTACCACATGGTCTTTCTGCTCCTGCCTTGACAGGCAGATCCAGAGAGCAAGGAGAAAGTCATCAGCGACAAAAGCTAATGAATTTTAAATAGCTAGTACAAGAAAAATTAATTTGCTAAATTAGTCTCGTAGATACAGGTTAAAAAACGAGTCACTGTCACCTCAAAAGCATGAAACACAGATCAGCACAGCTCAGTCATTAGCCAGGTGAAAGATGATACCCACAGCTTAGCCCGGCCCTGAGAGGCCAGAGTTACCTTCTGCTCAGCACTTGGTGAGGTCATGAAGCATCTCTCAATGGGTTTCCCATGCTCTTATTTTTTTAAAATAGTTTTTTGAAATTAAAATCTAATTACATAATATTCCCCCTTCCCTTTCCTCTCTCCAACATTTCCCAGGTATACCCCGCTTACTCTTTTTCAAATTCCTCCATCCCTGCCCCTGTCTTTGTGTCAGTGGTTGGAGGTGGTGTGTGTGCTTACTTGGTGTGTGTGTGTGTGTGTGTGTGTGTGTGTGTGTGTGTGTGTGTGTGCGTGTGTGTGCGTGCACGCTTCTGTGTATTCCAAAATATGCAATTGTAACCTGCTCAGTACAAACAATGGTGCTTTTAGGTATACTTTTGGGGGGCTGACCATTTGTTATCAGATAACCAATTGGGAGCTCGTCCCTGGAGACCACTTCTCATGCTCTCATTTGTTTCATGGACCACTTTGTCTCCACTCCACACAAGTACGCTCACTCTTCCCAGTGCCATTGTGAGGACTGACCTTAGGACAGTGAGCATCTCGTAGGCTGATATGCACCAGCTGTATGCCTCAGGACACGTGCTAGTTCATCACCTCAGGCACCAATGAGAGAGTGAAAGGCCTTGTCCAACCAAAGTCACAAGCCTGCTGAAAATGGGAATTCTGCCATTTCTATCTGTTTTGAGCACCTGCTTATGTGAGCCTGGAAAGCAAGTCCTAGCTGCAGAGGGATAGACAGTGCAGATGATGTCAGAGAGCTAGGGGCTTCCAGGCCTGCCCAACACTACACTGTGCCTGCAGCCCAGTCCCAGGTACACAGACACTCTTGGCTGATGTGTTTGTCTGGATTCAGACTGGCACTGAGCCTCTCTTCTTCCACTGGCTCTTGTTCACCAAAGTCACATGCCTGCTGAAAAGGGGAACTGGGCCTTTTCAGATCCATGTAGCAGATCCAGATTCCGAATAAGTTAATTTCTTGATGATAGCATTTCCTATCACTAAAATTCTACTGCTGGCCCCAATCCACTGGGGCACAGCTGTGTCACTGGCATTGATCTTAGCCATGCACCATGGGAAAAAAAAAATCTGTGCTCTGACCTTACAGGGACACAGGTAGTGGGCAGACAGAATGCCGTAACACATCAAGATCTGACCAAGCAAATGCCTAATGGAAAAGAAAGCCTGAAGGCAGAGCCCATTGTGCCTTTCCCAGTTATTTCTTTATCTGACATAAAATAATAGTTGGGCTTAAAAAAAAATCCATCAAACACATCCATGGTGGTTGAGGAGGTCCCAAGGGAGAAGCAGGGACAAGCTGTATTTTATTACTGCTTGGACTCTTAGGAAATCAGTCTAGGAAGGAAGCTGAGTCATGAAGCTTTCTGCCCCATTTCCAATGTCCACAAGGATATGGACTGCCAGGAACAGCAAGCCCTCAGTGCTTCTTCCTGGCCAGAGCTGTGAAAACAGTCTGCCAGGAGTAGGGGCTACCTCCTACAGCATGGAATGCCACAGAGCACCTCCTGGTACACACACACACATGCACACGCGTGCACACACACACACACATGCACACACACCCCTCATCAATCCCTTTCCGGGGAAGAGCTGTAGGAAGTGACTTTCCTTCTATCCCTAGGAATACACACAGCAAGGATGCCTGCCACCTGGGTTAAGCGCCTTGGTCAAAACCTCTCAAGGTTCAGACACCCAAGTCTGTTCATAATCAGAGAACTTGGCAATCATACTCATTCAGATGCAACTGGACTGGGGGGTGGGGTGGGGATGGGAGTCTCTAGCAACTTGTTGAGGAAATTTGGATGAAGACAGAGCCGGCTTGGAGACAGATTCTCTGCCTGCACTTTGGACACTGGCTGTATCTACAGACACTTGTTGAGGCAGATCTCCTGGAACGCTGGCTGACCCTGTCACCTCAGTCTATTAAATGGCCACCACCAACCAAGGGTTCTAGAATAAATATAATCCCAGCCTCTTCACAACCCACCCCTTGTGGAGTTGGCTTATGGATAATCCTTCCCACCACCTTCCCTTTGCAGCCACCCACACTCTGGGGCAAAGCAGAAATTGTCCTTGTTTACTGTCCAGCATACACTGGATATAGTCTACATAGCAAAGCCCATGGCTCTTCCAAAGGTCATTAGTGCAAACTAACTCATGCAAGCAAAGGGCGTTTAGTTCCTCTGAGGTCAGCCTACTGTCCTGTCTCCTCCATGCCAAGACATTGCTTTACTCCCTGCTGAAGTGCTCTCCCACAAGTGCCGGAATGTCATGCAGGGTAAGGTGAGGGGTCACTGGGATGCTAAGAAGAAGTACCGTTGTCTGTGTGCCAGTCTCTGCACCCTTGCAGACAGCTTCAGTGGGAGAAGGGGACTTTGATGGAGGAAGTATAAGCTGCCTCTGAGAAGGACAAGGAACAGGCACAGATGCTTTTATTTCACCCACCCACCCCCTAAATGGGGGGGGGGTGAGAAAATGCATTTATTTCAAAGCAAAAAGAATTCCAAGCTGGGCCCTTGTGATAGAGGACTATGGGTCACTCATTTGTTCCCAGTGTCCCTGCACTGAGGAGGGCAGGGCTCTGTGGAGAATGCTTGGAAGGCCCTGCCCCACCCTACCCAGTGGCCCAAAAGACATAAGGCCACTTGCTGTGTGATATCTGTCTTCCTCTCACAGACAGCACAGTGGGCCCCTGTAGAAGATGAGCACCAGGCAGTAGGGATGCAAAGGGCTGGGGTTATAATCAAAGATGATGCTGATGGGGAGAGGAGTCTCTGGATCTTGAAGCAAGGAAGGGGTAAGACAGGAGAACTGATGGGAAGGTCTTCTGGAAACAGAGGGTCCTGGGTCAGGATGTGATTTGTACTGAGGACTGGGGTTCTGTATTGCTGGTGATGTGCTGGCTTTGACCACACAAAGGACACTATAGAGAACTCTATCTGGGCCAGTAGACAAGAAGAGCACAGATGGGTCTGGTGGGTTAGGTGGTCTCCAGGCCCACCAAGGCTGGCTGCCACAGGAGGCAGGGATTCTAGAGTTCTGGGGTTGGCTGCTCCCCAACCTGCTCCTCCATGGGCTGTACAGCCTCTTGCACGTATACAATGAACTCTGAGGCCTCCCCACCCTGTGTGTACACCGTCACTGTCTCTATGCCCTCCACGTCGTCAGAGGACACCACCAGATGGTGCTGCTCGGCCAGCTCCACGGAGGCCTGCTGGAGAGTCTCTTGAATCATGACTGTGTGGTTGGAACTGGGCTCCTCATCGGTGACCTAGGAGGGAAAGCGAAAGGTGACATAGGTCCAACAATAATGTCAACATTATAAATGTGGCATTGGGAGCCACATGCAATCCTCTCATTGATGCAATATTGTCTCACCCCTCTTCATGGAAGAGGAGAATGAGACTCCATGACACAGAGTGACAAGGTCAGGTCTTTCCCATGTTGCAAATGGAACCTCCAAGGTGTGGAGTCACAAAGCATGAGGGTTAGAAGGCACCATGGGGTTATGAAATGCACAAGCATGCAGTATAGATTAGGAGGCTCCTAAAGATATATACCTGGTCCATTTGACACTGAAAGAGTGGCTAGGTTCTTCCTGGTTTCTTTGTTTTTGCTACTCTGGGAGTCCACTTCAAATGCTACAGTCCCCAGGGGCTGTCCATCAATGCAGATGCCTGGCTATTCTTTGGAGGCCTGCCAATAGATCCATGCTGCCACAGTGCTGGGCAGGGAAGGTCAGGGAACATTGACAGTGGAGAAAACCAGCTGATTTCAATAGCCAGGACTTTGATTGCTTGGAGACTGCAGAGTCCAAATTCCTACCAATGCCAAGGTATCATGTCCCTGACTATCAATCAGCTCTGGGCTGTTGGCAATTTGTAATAATAAAATCATCTTTAACCAGAGAAGAGGAATAGGAGACAAATTTAGGAAGAACTAAGAACATAGATTGTAAAACAAAGGGATGGGCTGAAAAACAGATAAGGGGCTGGTGGACAGGCCACTGGTCCCTAGGAGATTTGGAGTAGCTATCCTTTCAGGGCCTGAGTGACAAGGGTGACATTCTCTGGGATGCACTGAGCAGGTATGAATGTCAGCTTCAGCACTTCCAGGAAGCCTGGGCAAGATGCTCTACAATCTTTGGCTTGCCCAAGGTAAAAGAAGGACCAGCATAGCTACCTTAGACGGACTAAGTAGGGAAGGTTCAGCTCATAGAGACTGTGGAGGGAGAGAATAGAGGGGGAGACAGCTGTGGGTGGAATCTGGGCATCTTGATGTTAGATGCTAAAAGAAGATTATGATAGAGAGAATTCAGAAGCTGTAAAGCTATTCTGAGAGAAAACTGCTAACTTATCTAGCCATTTCTGTATGTATAAGCCAAGACATTTATTTCCTTTTACTATTTATTTCCATTTCATTTATCTGCGAAAATGCACCAAAAGCAAGGCTGTGGAGGTAAATATTAATTTCTTTCTTTGAAAGACAGTACCTAACAGGAGAATAGGATGCTGCAAACCTCCTCCCTCGCCTGGTAGCAAACTATGTGGAGGAAGGAAGGAGGGTGGGTGATAAACATTGAGGTCCTCAGGAAACATGTCCACAAACTACAGTGCACGCCAGGTAAGTGTGGTGGTATCATGTGGTGAGCAGAAGGAGAAAGCCACAATGAGCTCATGTGATACACACGCCTGTACTTAGTATGGCAGGGTGAAGGCTGCAGAGAAGGGCAGATGAGGTTTAAAGCGATGTTTGCAATGAGCTCTTCGTATCTAAGCTCCTTAGCAGCTTACCCACAGACCAAGCCTTTATTTCATAAAGCAAGGCAGACATTTCTGAGAAGTCCAGGCCTCAGCCCATCTACGCTCGCTCTCTTACCATCATGCTGAACATTTCTGTCTATTTTGTCTGCTACCTTTTCTAGGTGATGAAGTCCATTTAAGAGAACCCTTTTTCCATTTGTTTCTTGTCTTTAATTTCTAGCCCCAGGTTGGTCTTGTCACCAAAACCTGTACTACATTCGTCTATTGATTCTTATGCATGGAACATCACAATGGATCATTGGGAAAGGTGACAGATGATGCTAACTGTGCATTTCACTGAAGTCCTAGCATAAGCACGTGTTAGGTTAAGCAGGTCAAGCTAACTTGGGGCTCCCCAAGTCCACCTTCTCCACATACTTAGGAGCTCCACAGTAAGGATGAGCCAGAGGCAAGGAGCTGCTTTACAGAGGGGCTTATGAGCCTTTGGAATATGTGTGGTCCTCAAGCATTCTAAGTGTCACCTGCTCATTCTGCTTTTCTGCCATTTCTGTAGGCATGCACTGCCTACCCTGTTCCCACAGAAGTCAACAGCTGTTTCGTACTGTGGTTACTGAACACGCCCTTAAGCCTCACTCCAGTTCCTCATACATACTATCTGTTCCCTCTTCACAAATGGCATCATGAAGCCCCTAGGGTCCAGTGACTCAACTAAGGTCGAGCAGCTTACAAAGAGCAAACGCTGGACCTGGTACGCATGAGTGGAACCTAGAGCTGGCGAGCGTGGCAGTGACTAACAGTATCGCATGCCCCAGATTGATAGGGTAGAATTATTGCTCTTTAGCTATCCGAGGCAGACAAAGCTTGTACAGCTCTAACCATTCTCTTTGTTCAAAATGATCACTCCAGCAGTTTAATCTATTAGCACAGGCTTAAAATTGTTCTCTGCCACAGAAATAATATGGCTTTCACAGTGTCATTACCCCCTGAGACAGATACTCTATTTCTCCCAATGCTGCATCTAATATGTCTGTTAGCTAAGTTATTAGCAGCACAGAGAGTCTAATAGAAAACCTTAATCCATGGGACTGCATAAATTATTCACAACATCAGGTCCTATGTTCAGTACTTCTGCTCACCTCAGATGTTCCAGAATGATGCTAGTGACCTATCCTTGGCAGATCTATTGCTGCTGGAGAGCAGCTTCCTGTGGAGACCCTGTCTCTCTCTTCGCCTTCATCTCATGGTCTGCTCTGCAGCATGGATGGATATTTTGATATGTCATGTCATCCGGGATCTTCCAATCACTCCACTCGTTCCATATTCCTCACCTCTCCTTCCTTCTCGCCCTTCTTCAGCTTCCTCTCCACTGTCTATATAAAACCCATCCCCACAAGCTTAAATCCTCTCCTTCCCAACTTTCAAGAAAGTCTCAGATATCGCTCTTGCTCACAGACCCTCAAGGAAGATGCAGCCTGTGTCACTCCCCAGGCCTTTATGAGCCCAAATTGGTTTTGTGTTACAGTCCACCTCTAAGTTCTCTAAGCAGACCTATAGCATCTGGTGAGAACAGCAATACTTGCTGTGCAGATAAGCATCAGTGTTTCTTTACCCTAGCCATCACTCACCTGATGTGAAGCATCTGAAGGATCTTAGCACCCAAGCCTCAGAGAGTGTGAGGCTCTGGGAAGATGGAAAGGTGCCTGCAAGGTACTACACTTAACACAGCCATGGATGGCCAAGTACAGGATAAGGCCATACCCAGGTTCCTGTGCTTCGGGTGGACATGAGCTTCAGGTAATAAGTTACTCCAACCCAAAACTGAGCCAAAAGGGAAGCAGGTGGTTGGACCACCAAACAGCCTCTCCCCTAGTCTCTCATCAGTTTCTTGGGCTGGATCTTATTTTATTATCTCTTTAATAAGAGTACACTGAAAGACTCCATGCCCTCAGTCATACCTCATGATCATACAACAGAGAGCAGGACCAACAGCATAATCCTCTGGACTGGGCACAATCTATATTGTATCCTCAGCACCCAACATTGGCCAAGAGAAAACCACGAAGAGGTAGCTGCCTTGTTCTATAGAAAGACCACAGAAAGGGGGTGGTCCACTGGAAGCCTGCAGTGAGTACTTCTTCCTCTTGGCAGCTCTTGGCCTTCGGCTCACAGACCTCAGCACCTTCAGAGTCTCAACCTGAGCACATGCTCTTCTGTTTGAGACTACACCAACTACTACCTCCTGGGGTACCAAAACAGCCCAGAGACATGGTCAAGGATGCAGACATATGGCAAACCAAGATAATTAATGGAAGAAAGAGCTGTAACTCATGGTTGAATCCCAGCAGCAATGGGGAAAGGAGAAAACATTCTCACTAGCTGGCATTGATAGGAACTCTTTAAATCCACCAAGGATCAGAAGAAACAGGACACATCTGCGACATCCCTTCACCCAGAGCTCTCAAAACAGTGTGCAAATAACTCCTTGGCACCAGATCCTGAACACCTGTGCTGGGGCTAATGACCACATCCTTATCAGCACCATCTACTTAAATAGGTTTGAGCTCAGTCCCCATGGGGCATTGGAACTGCAAGGCTTCATACAGCAAAAGTTGGACCCAGCATGGCATATAAATACATGGTTAAAGGAAGATGAAAAATACTTCAGCTGGCCAATAATGAGAAGAAACCAGAAGGACAGAGTGGGGAGACACTGTCTTATCATATAGTTTATATCTATGAATAAATACAACTAGCAGTACCCTTCTAGTACATTCTGCCATCATACCAAGACTGAGGGTCACTGAAGGACTGCAAGCAGACAAGTGGATTCAACCCACGGATCCTAGTTGAAGGGTCTTGTCAGGATAGGGACCCTTATGCCTTTCAAGAGACAGAAAGTCAAGACTACCATCATCTCTGCCACTGTTGCTGCCATGCTAGGAGACTGCATAACTTAGGCATCCTTCACATCTCAAATAACTTGAGTCAGGTTCCTTTTTATTAGGTCATGCCTTGGAGAATGCTTTCTCTAGATATCATTAGTGTCCATGGTAAACAAGTATCTGGGGCTGCAGCCCAGCAAATGGCTGAAGCCACTTCTTAAAGAATCCAAGAGCCAAACTCTTGCGTGTGTGTGTGTGTGTGTGTGTGTGTGTGTGAGAGAGAGAGAGAGAGAGAGAGAGAGAGAGAGAGAGAGAGACTCCGAGAAAACATGGAAAGATGGGTTTGCACACATATACATGTCTATGTGTAGGGAATTATGCATATGTGTGTCTGTCTATGCTAGTTTTATGTCAACTAGACAAAGACTATAGTCTTCTGAGAGGAGGGAAGTTTAATTAAGAAAATGACTCCAGAAGATTGAGCTGTAAGTAGACAAAAGCATAGGGCATTTTATTTATTAGGGATTGATGACAAAAGGCCCGGCCCATTGTGGGTAGGGCCACTCGTGGGCTGGTGGTCCTGGGTTCTTTAATAAAGCAGTCTGCACAAGCCATGAGGAACAAGTCAGTAAGCACCACTCCTCCATGGCCCCTGCATCAGTTCCTGCCTCTAGATTGCTGCACTGCTTGAGTTCCTGAGGTCCTCAGCTAGCCACTGATTGATCCATCATTTAAAGCATCCAGTGTCCTGTGCCATGATCTTTCTCAGTCATGGCTTACTGCAACCACATCATAAAGCCTGGGGTCACTCTAGAACTGGCAAGAACCTTTCCATATGGCTTTGTGCAGTAAGACCAGGTTTTCACCCAGTGGGTCACAGCTTTGATTGAGCTAACCCTGAGATGTCAACTTGTCACTTCCAAACTATGAGAGCAGAACCTACACTCTACTATTCACTTCCTAAATACAATTGTTCTCCCTCTTATTATTGTACTGCTCATGGTGTATACTGATCCCAAACCTGCCTTCTCTCAGCCTTGCTGGTAGCTGGTGTAACCATGGTGGACTCTGCTCCAATGGCAAGAGAGAAACTTAAAAGGGTCTACTATCCTTCTGTGCCAGGACTCAGAAGTATGGAGTTGGTCTCAGTGAGCTGACACCCACACACCAACACTTCCTTAGATTCTCAAGGCCACCTGGCCAGCCTCTTTGGCATAAAGACTTCTTCCACTTTGAGATTTAGCAGAGTGGGGAAGAAGGTATCTTGCTCCTGATGTCACCTCTTTGCATCTAGCTTCATTCTCTATCTCTCCTAAACAGATTAACGATAAGTCAGCCAGCTGGCCATCTTAAGTCCAGTCAAGTTAGCACTATTTTGCAAGTAGGTGCAGCCACAAATACACAGGTTCAGTATCTACAGAGAAACTATCTTCCTGCTCTGAATCTGTATGTGGTTGTGGCTGAGTATGAGTATGATAAATGAGTCTATTTACTTTGCCTTAGTATACTTAGAACACTAGACTGTTTTTGTCTTTTGGTCATGTGTATGGGTACCTTGGGTAGTAAAATAAATGTGACATAGTATCTACTCTTCAACGAAACTTTTGGGTTCATGGCCTAGTGACTGTGAGCTGCCAGCCATCTGCCCTCATAGCAGCTAACCTTGCTACTTATAGCTAGCCCGGGGCTGATATCCTCAGAGCCATTATCTTACTGTCACTTCACTTCAGCCTGGCCTGTGTCATTGTGCTTAGGTGTTCCCACATATACTCTGTAAGATAGAAGCAAAGGATGTAATGAATGGTTTCATCCAAAATGCCCGGACTCCCAGAACGGTCACAGATACTTGTCAGACAGAACCAAGTGAGAAAGCAGCCTCCGCTTACATGGCTTCTCCCGCGCACCTTTTGGTTCTGAAGAGGAGCACACCCCTCCCAGCAGTTAGAATCTCCCCGCTGCTTGGATGATCAACACACCATGTCTTCCCCTGCACTCCCAGAAGAGAGGCAGATCTGTCTCATGGGGATCACAGCAGGCACACTCCCTGTCACAAACTAGCTTAGGAGTAGAGCCCCATGCATTGGAAACAGAGACACTTTAAACACAATCCCAAATTTATTGAGGAAAGAGAAATGATAAATGAATGTGCTTTGTGGGAAAACATCATAAGTTTCTAACTTTAGAAATATGTATATTTATATAGAAGACCAAATGGGGTGATGCTATCTCCAAGAAACTTGTACAAATAACAAAAATATTCACAGACAGGAAGAAGCCATTCCTGAAGATAGAAAGCCCTTTTAAAGGGACAGAATGAAAGGATGGAGAAAAGCTGTGACTCCCCCCACACCAGGCAACCATCTTTCACAGGGGTTACCTCCTCTGTTCACTATTTTTCTCTTAGTAGTAGGCAGATAGCTGATATTTTTCTTTTATGGGAACATACAGCTCAGATAAAATTCAAAGTCAAGATTTGATAGCAGCTTGCTAATATCTGTTCCCAGTCTCTATAGCAATCTCCGGGATCTGAGATGCTGGGCCTCATGGTGGGCATAGAACCACAACTGTATCATGGGTCTGAAGCGTAGGGCAGGCTCTGATGCAGAGTGCCATGTGTTTACTCAAGCTTGTCCACTTGAGCTCCCTGACCTAATATGAATGGGAAGGACCAACTGTCTTTGAGAAAGAATTTGGTAAAAGGAAGATTAAAAATGGTGGGTAGCCTTCTTCCTGGCCTCTAAATCACAGGAGAAGGACAAAAAGTTTCCATGTTGGACAAATCAACTTGCTGCACAATGCACAGGGGTCTCATTAACTGGACACCTTACAGTTCTCTATGCCTTAGGAGTCTATGTCCCATTTAACCTGCCCTCACTTGCCTGCGGGGTAGGGAGAAGTAGATCCTTGTCTTGTAAACTATAAGCAATGCGGAGAGCAGCATGGTAACTCGGAAGGAGTGAGTGAGGAATGGTCCTCACAGTTACCATGAGGTGCTGTTCCTTCAGGAGCAAGAGCTCACACCTGGCTCCATCCCCAAAAGATGGCCTTCCAACACATGAACCAACCCTGCACACTTGGCACAAGCTTCTCCCTAGGATGCATACATGCTACCTGCTTTACAGTGGGTGCTCAATAAATATTGACATGTGCTTGTTTAGTGGGCACCAGAGAGGTATTTTAAAGGCCCACTGAAACAGACAGTAGAGTGGTCACAGTGAGAGGTAGAGGAAGATGTGGCATTTTGCTATCTGAACATCTTTCCATACGTAGACACTCTTACCGGAGATGTTATTTTGCTGTATTTTATGCTTAGTACAAGCAAGTGCTTATCACTGCCAGGATCTTCCCACAGGGCCTCTCCAGGTTAAAGCTTTCAGGCATATATCCCTGTGAGGCTTTGCCTCTAGTAGCAAGCCTTCTGGTCAGATAACCATTTTATACAGCTCTACAATTCCTCAAGAGAAAAGATCCCCACCCTACCCACCCTGTCACTGCAGAGCACTGCACTCCCAGTGCTCATTGCCCACCATTTTCTCAGCCTAGTAGCTAAGGGCCGGAACAAGGCCTTCACCAGGACTGTCCCTGCCTTTTGTTGGACATCCTAGGGATGCTTCTCTGTTAGCAGATGTACTGGTTACTTTTCTGTTGTTGTGTTGAAACACCATGACCAAGAGCAACTTTAAAAAAAAAAGAAACAAGAGTTTGTTTTGACTCCCATTCACAGAACACAAGGGCTCCCCTCTCAGCTATTTCTTAAAGTGAAGAGGCCCTAGCTTTCAGATCAGTGTGCCTTCTTGCTCACAGTCGCCTACCTTTTCACTTTGGTCCCTCAGCATCAGTCACATCAAATCAGCTGTAGCAGAGCACCTTAGACCAAGTGGCTTATGAACAGCAGGAGTTTATTTTTGTATTTTTCTCACTCAGAAAGAATAGAAAAGGAAAGGCTAGTACCACAGTCCCAATGTGGCTGGGGTCTAGAAAGGACCGTGTTCACCACAGCATATGCTTCTTGTAATCTTATGGTTTAAGGAGTGTGAAGGAGATTTGAGGCCTAATTTAATGGCATTAGTCCCATTCATGAGTGTTCCATCTCTATGTCCTACTCTTCCCAAAGCCCTACTTTCTAATGCTATTATTGCATGTGGGGTTAAATGGTAGCATATGCATTCGGAGATACAGGCATTCACTCCATAATGGCCTCTCCCAGGGAGGACTGCGGTTGTGAAAATAACTCAAATGACTCAACATGAGGTTGTATACACAGGGGCCCACAGGCATGTGTTAATTTAGGTTAATGTAATTGTTTTCACTCTAGGATGAGCCGTACAACAGACTCTCCTAAGAAACAGGTGGGTCTAGAGAGGTAGCTCCATAAGAGTGTACTTGGCTAGCCTGGGCAAAGTTCTGAGTTCAATACCTAGCCTCACAAAAGATAAAAAGGAAAAAAAGTATCATTTTACCTTGCTGAGACTCTCAGTATGGAGCCTAGATAAATGTTTGCTGCCTGCTGAACAGAATCATCAAAAGAAAAACATTCATAATTGAATTCTACACATATAGTAAGGAGTTAAGGAGTTATGCTGTATCTGGAGTGCCAAGAGCTAAGATACTGCAGTCTTAACATGTACCAAGCCCAGGGCCAACTGCTTCATTTACATAATCTATTCAATGGCCCCACTGGGGAGATTTTATTATTTTAAAATATTACAGAGAATGAAACTGAAGTTCATTGAGAAATACTTTTCCAAGGTCACAAGCTATAAAGAGACAGATCTGGGGTTCAAACCAGGCATTCTTTACCTCTCATTCTGGTATTTGCATAAGCTCAATACTCACGGTTGTGCCCAGGGAGACCCAGCCACTTCAACACACCCTAGATTGACACCCATGTCACAGATTTTGTGGAAGGCATGCCTTTGTGATTTCCACGCAGCGAGGCACCTATAGCCTGCCTGGAGATGATAAGACTGCTCAGTAAAAGCACTCCAGCTCAGTCAGCTCAGCATCCTTGGTTCTGAGCTCACAGTCATTATTACAAATACACATGATGCCTGGGAAATGGGCCAGGCCCTGAGTCAGGTGCTTGAGAGCGGAGGGACATCGAGACTAACTAAACCTCCACCTACCGTTACAGATCTTCAGTGTGATAAGCACTAACTATAGATACACCCATACTAGGTTATGGTTTGAACAAAGTCTTTAAGAACTGGATGAAGAAGAGGGTCCTGCTGCCATTCCACATTTCATTGCTGCTCAGAAAGGGAGGAGAGCTTCTTGCAGGGAGTCGTCACTGCCACGCAACTTCTCTCTACTTAGAGATGGGGGGTAGGGACAGAGAGCAAATGGAGTGTTCTTCCAGATGAAGCCCTTTCTGGGCAAGCAGGAAGACAATATATGTCTGTGGACTATTCTCTGACCAGGGCCATATAAAGGCAGGTTACTGCATACAGGTCTAATGTTAACATAGAATATTTGGGTCTCATTTGATTATTCAGTGACTATACCCATTATCTAGCCTAAGAAATTAACTGAAAGGCAGTAGCTTATAACAACCCTAACTTCCCTGACCCAAATTGTACAGGTGGCTATCACTAACTGGAGATGCTCTCTATTTCACAGACCATAGATCTTATTCGGCTTCAGTAACCAAGCTTCCTCCTTTAGAATCTAGAATATCACCT
Source organism: Mus caroli (assembly GCF_978045245.1). Taxonomy (NCBI): domain Eukaryota; kingdom Metazoa; phylum Chordata; class Mammalia; order Rodentia; family Muridae; genus Mus; species Mus caroli. Next base: position 35,957,443 of record NW_028227271.1, on the reverse strand, counting down.
AACCACAAAGAAGCAGGGTCACTTATATTCATAGGCTCTAGAGGACTGTACCCTGTAGCTTAAAAGGTCCACTAAGAGCTTACTGAAAGCTCACCACCAGGAAGAAGCCATGTCATACAAACTGGCAGCTCTCATCCTGGGCCACGCCTACATTTGGATTGGTTAGGGAAACAAAGAGGAGGAAGGGGTAAGAAGTGGATAGTTTGTACTGAGGGGAATTCCTGTGGCCAGGATGGAGGCTACTGGCACATCTACATCTGATGCACAAGTCACAAGGTGGGAATCAGTGCTATAGGAAAGGAAGAAAAGGCAGCTATAGGCTGGTGCATGCTAAGCAAGGGATGCGGGTTGGAAGCAAAAGGGCCTTGGAGTTAGTGGGACCACAGTGAGGAGGTTCTAATCTAAGTTAATGGGCACGTCCTAGGTCATCAGAAGAGTTATAAGAGCTGGAGAGGTGCATAGTCTAACTCAGGGGGTGTGTGGCAAGACCAGTGATTATATCTTTAAAAAACTTCCCAATGTCAGCACTACTAGCACTGGAGAACACATTTTGATGAGTGAAAACCTAGATAAGAGCAGCAGCCATAGACAAAGGGAGTTTTAAGGCATCTTATACAGGTGAGACTTGAAGAACATGCTGGTAGGTAAGTGACATACAGAAGGCAAGAGGAGCAAGGTTCCAAAATCAATGCCTATGTGGCATGTTTGGATTGGTTAGGGAAAACAAAGAGGAGGAAGGGGTAAGAACTGGATAGTTTGCACTGAGGGGAATTCCTGTGGCCAGGATGGAGGCTACTGGCTCAGTGGGAGCTCACAGCAAGGGCTAAGCCAGAGGTGTACTGTGTAGGGACAAATCTAAGAAAGGTCACTTCACATCATATCTCCTATTTCCTCCTCTCAGGGGAGAACTGCCCTTGCCTTATCTCCACACCTTAAATAGACTCAGTGAGTTTAACTATCCATATACTTTCCCAGAGTCCATATACTTTCCCAGAGTAAAGTTGCAGAGAGAAGGGATAGGACTAGAGAAAATTTATCAGCAGGGGTGGGAAATAGGTACCAAGCAAACTGTAATGAATGACTGTATCAAAACTCAAGTGGGATTCTGCAGCTTGTAGAGGACCACAGGGGGAGAAGCAATGCTCAGTATGGGTATCCTCAGCTCTGACAGTGGGATGTACAGGGAGACTAGCATCCTCAGCTTTGACAGTGGGATGTACAGGGAGCCTGGCATCCTCAGCTCTGACAGTGGGATGTACAGGGGAGACTGGCATCCTCAGCTCTGACAGTGGGATGTACAGCGGAGACTGGCATCCTCAGCTCTGAGTGTGGGATGTACAGGGAGACTGGCATCCTCAGGTCTGACAGTGGGATGTACAGGGGAGACTGGTATCTTCAGCTCTGATAGTGGGATGTACAGGGGAGACTGGCATCCTCAGCTCTGACAGTGGGATGTACAGGGGAGACTGGCATCCTCAGCTCTGACAGTGGGATGTACAGGGAGGCTGGCATCCTCAGCTCTAAAGGAGGGATACATGGAAGGGCACCATAATGAGACAGACAGAAGCCTTTATTCAGTTTCTGTAGACCATTTCTCATATGTCCAGAGTCATATCATGTGGCTTATGATTACTTCTAAGATTTCACAAAGAAATGGACTTTGCAGCAACTACCAATGCATGGGAGGGCTCAGCAAGTAATAAAAGAGCTTTGAGAGGCAGCCATTTGGCATGTCAGCCATCAGACATTATGCCAGGGGCAGAACTCTCTGAAAAGGAATGCCATTTAGAAAGAAGAAAGAGAAGAGGTTTGAAAAGCTGGGGAGAGCTAAGGAGGGCCTACAGAGGACAAAGGTGGCACTAAGTTACAAGAGAAGGTCAGCTGCCCTTCTGTCCCAGCGTCTCCATACCAAATGCCAGTTCAGCAACAACGGAACAAATGCTCTGTAAAGAAGGTGCAGTGTGAGCGTGCCCTAGGAGGGTACCTATGCGTATGTTAGGATCATGATAGAATTAAAGATGGCAGGGACTTGTGATCAAGTCAATTTTATGGCAAAGCTCCTGAGGCAGGAGCCAAAAAGGATTGACCAACCAAAAACAAACCATGAGGTGAGAAGTCTTTCACAGAGAGGACTGTGATGGGGTAGCAGGAAGAACAGTCATTTTCACAAAGGACCCAAAGAGTGGCAAATACAAGCACTCAAAAGAGCAGGAGGCAGAAGGATCAGAGCAAGTTCCTAGCTAGTGAGACCCTGTCTCAAAGAACAAACCAAACTAAATCAAACATACAAACAGAAGAGCTGGGAATTAAACAATAACAGCAAAACCTGGCTTGGAGGCATCTGCTGGAATCCTGAAGCATTAGATTCCCAGACCCCAGCAAGTCAGCAAGTGCTTACTTTCTGTCTCTGTGACATGCACTGGTCTGAGTATCAGCAAATACACACACACACACACACACACACACACACACAAATGCACACATGCATATTCCTTAATCTTTTATAAAGACTCTCTTAAATGCACCTGAGAGGGTATAACACAAGCTAGCATTTTGTTAGTGGTGTAAGACTACTGAGTAGCTGTTACCTGTGGTATGTGTTACACATACCAGACCAACATGAAGTCCCACCAGCCTAGGGATGGGAAACAAAAATAGAGAAGGGGCCAGGCCTGCTGGGGCCTACTTTCATCTCTAGCCCCTGGTTGTCTTGAACCTCAGGAGAAGCTGATTCCAGCCCCCACACAAACAAAACTTTCAAATTCCATTATTTCATGTCATTTGCACTAAAGGGGCAACAAAGAAAAAGAAAGCTAATCTTCCTGAGGTCAAGGAGAGAGGAGAAGCCTCACCTTGAGCCACCGTAAGGCCCTTCAGCTGCCAGATATCCTCTATACTATGTAGGGGTCTTGGGCCAGACTGCTTGGCGTGTGATTACAATAAAATGGAAGAGAATGATTTCTTTCAAATGGTCATGGGAAGAGACTCTGGAGCCGCTTCATCTAAATCCTTTCCCATATGGCTCAGCCCATAGTCTGGCTATAGTCTCAAGTCATGCTCAGCTTTATGAGCTAAGGCAAGAGTCCATGCTGGGCTCTCCTTGCAGGGCACATGGGCTCTTGGGCCAGGGGCTGTACTTGGAAGTTCCTCTGTACAGCAGCTTCTCTTAGCACATAGTCCAGATGTGTGCTAAGATGGTGACAGTGAACTTGGAAAGCTTAAAAATTGGGGACAAATCACTTTTAATTATTGCTAATTATATTAATATTATTTAATTATTGCTAATTATTTTTGGAATGTCCCAATGATGCATTCCTTAAAGAGCTGGTCCACAGGGGTAATACTGGTAGGAGAAGGCAGGAGCTTTAGGAAGTAGGGCCTTGCAGAAGACAGTGAGATTACGGGGACAGCTCCTAGAACAGAATACTTAGATTTCCAGCCCTTCCCATTCTCACATTGTAGTTCCAGTGCCATAAGGTGGGGATCTTTGCTTCACTATATATTTTGGGCCTCATGAGCCTCAATAGATATAGATATCACCTCATAAGCACCACATATAGAACAGGGCGTGGTAGTGCATGCCTGTAATCCCAGGGCTGGAAAGTAGACACAAGAAGATCCCAGGGACTTTCTGGTCAACCAGTAAAGACAATCAGAATCCCAGGGTCAGTGAGAGATTCAGGCTCAGAAGAGGTGGAGAGTGATGGAAGAGGATATGCAGTATCCACCTTTGGCCTCTACAGGTACGCGAGTGGGCACACCCACCCACTAAATTCTCATGCATGCACATGCATATACCTCACACACATATAAAAAAGTAAATCCATACAAAACCTAGAATCTATCTGGACCCTGTAAAATAAGTACAGGAAACAGACAATTCTGCTTTAAAAGATATAAAATCATGGCATGCAACAGGAATTTCAAACACTGTTGTTATATGTCCTCATGTGCTTCTATGACAGACACGGAAGCTTTTTTTTTCTCTTCAGTATTAACAGGAGGTGATTGGAAAATCAACACATGAAGCCAACAGTGCAAGCAAAACTAGTCAGTCTTTGTTGGTCAATTGTTCTGTGTCCTGACTTGGGTTGTAGCAAGAGGAAGTCTTACTACTGCTGCCCTGTGCTCTGCTCTTGATGAGAGGCAGCACTGGGCAATCCAGCAGGGGGGCAGGACTCCATCAGGGAGTCAGCAGTCTCATTAGCACACATGGTTTCCTGACTGAAAATATCCTAAGTCAGTGCGTAATTAAAAGAAAAAAGATCAATCAACCCAATAAATGCAACCAAAGTAAACGTAAATGATGGGATAATTTAATCAGAGGACAGACATTCCTTCACCTACCGAAGCTTGAGATATTTCAGTCCCTCTGCTACAGGTGTGGGCAGGTTAACATCTGTCTATCTGGCCATCCACCTCTCCCTCCCTCCCTCCTTCCCTCCCTCTATTTTTATTCATTATGAGCCACACGTGAAAGGGAGGCTCGGTCCTTGGAATATTTCCATATGTCGCCCCGCATGACAGAATTCCCAGTTCCACTTGCAGCTCTAGGTTGAAGTAAGAAGATTCTTCTGGGGCACCACTGTCCCCTCCTACTGTGCAAATTTGGACTTGCTTACATGAGTTGTATTGATGCGTATCTGCCTTCTCCTCTGTTGGGCTGACAGTCCAATGGATAGAGTCGTATTTAAGCAGGACTCTAAATTTGCAACCTCATGGATGGCAGCACTGCCTGTGACACTTACTAATTCACAGCCCTGAGTAGCAGTCAATCAATATTTTTAATAGAAAGAAGACACAGATGACAATAAGCTGCACCTTCTGAAGTCTTAGCATTCACGTGTACAAACCAAGCAAAGTACTCCCAATACTTCTCTAGTGAAACCAGATCTACTTTAAGATTCTACATACCAGGATAAATGTGAGGAGTTCCAGAAGATATGCATAAGACAATCTGAAGCCTGAAATGTAGCAAATGCCAGGAAAAAAACCCAAAAAGGCTAGAATGTCTATTTTTCATCAAGATACTGCAGAGTTAAGCATTTATCTTTCTGGTGTCTGACTTCTATCCAAGACCTGGAGAAAAACTTCATTATGGAATAAGGGTTCCAGGACACCCAATTCAAATACTCCTCTACAAGACGTCTGTCTCTGGATCAAGAAATCCAGGGTTAAACCAGAAGTTCCTATGCCCCAGAGGATTGTATGGCATGGACTTCATGGGTTGCACCATGTACTGAGTACAGTCATAGAGATAACAGTGAGATAGCCACTCTTAATCCCAAAGGCAGTTAGTGTTAGCCAGGGCACATGACCCAGGAGAGCATATATTAGATCCATTGTGAGAAGTGTCTTTGTTAGTGCCAAGGAAAAGCACACACACACACACACACACACATACTCACTCACATACACACACACTAACTCACACACACACATACACACACACACCCTTTAAGTTAAACGTTTCATGTTTCCTTCTTATTTTCAGTCAGAAAAAACCTACACTAATTTTACATTAAAGATCGGGTAACTCTAGTAGCTCATGCCTCAAACTTCAGAGACATCTTGCCCAACAACCGTTTGTCCCACAGCCTTCAGTCCACATGCGCTGGTCCCCCTCCAGCCGGGATATATACACTGGCTCTGCATTGGTTCAGCAGTTTACATTTTTCATGGCGCACTACTTTATTCCCGCTCTATCCCTTTCCACAGGGAGTAGCCACCCTGATGGCAGGCGTGGGTTCCTTCCTGGAACTCCAGCATCACAGCTCTGACTGACAACAGCAAGTGCTCAATAAATACGCAGTGACTCATTAAAAAAAAAAAACACACACACACAGCTAGGCAAAGATCTATATAGAGAAACTTACTTTATGCATTTTAAGTATATGGTTTCCTGGTTCCAATGTGCTTACTGGTTTTGTTTTATACCTTTAAAGTAGCTGTGTAAACTACTCTTGAAAACTGAGTATATAGGAAAGAGGCAGGTGTGAGTGAGCAGAGGAAGCTGATTATCCCATGCACTGTATTCTAACTGACTGGTGGCGTCTCTTCTGAGAAGACACAGGAGAGAAGGAGCGGATATGAGGAGCTCTGGGACAACGTGATAGAAAAACCCTTCTTTCCAACCCATCATTTTCTTCCTCTCCTGTACAAACATAAAGTGATGATGCTTCTCTTTTAAAAGGACAGTCCATGGGCAAATATTCCTGGGCATCCCTGGCTGTCCCCACGCTTCCTACTAGTTTACTTCTTGGTAGGTTCTCATTATGCTCATTTGCATTCTATGATTCTCTGAAAGGAAATGAAGAGTCTCCTCGGTGCTTCTAAAACACCTGGGTTCTTTCTCTAACACATCTGCATACACACAGCCACTCAAGACACAATCCCTAATAATTCAAGAAGAAGACCAATTTCAGTTTAAATTCTACTCTAGGCAAGCTGAAGTTATGAGGAAAAAGAAAGGAGAAAGATGGGTAGTGGCTTGAGCAGACAAATACCGAACAGAGGGACCTCACCTGCTTTACAACAGTCACTGTGCCGGGCGCCATGGCAACCACGGAGGCCACAGCAGCAGCATCGTGGGTCTCCGAACCTAGTTCAATGATCTGCTGCAGGATATTCACAGCGGTGGGGTCAAGTCGATCACCTATGGGAAAGAAGCAACAGGACCATTAAGCTCTCTGCACTGAATGGCATCCAAGGGCCAACTGGCCCCTAGACATGAAGACTATGGGGGTATAACTATTCCAGGGTGTTCATGGATTCTCAGAAATCACTTATTCAGAGAAGAATACTTTACAGCTTACTACATATTTCCTACAAGAACTGCTCAAGGCCTGACTGAAACCATAAGGGGATGGCATGATGGTATGATCACTTGGACACAAAAAGCAGAAATATGCCCCAGGCCATTGGGGCGATGACACCACAAACATGGAACTGGAGCCCAGATGAACTAGATCGTGATGTAGTTACACAAACCGCCCTTCGGTGTCATAACTGAGGATTTCCGGCTGACATGCTCAGATGCAGAGCTGGTTTCCCCTAAGGGCATCATAGATGGGCAGTGGAAGCATGCCGAGTGACAGGCAGGACACCCAAGAATGTCTTCCTCATTCAGCCAGGGTTTCTGAACTATAAAACAATTTTAGCTTGCTGTTGTTTTAATCTTGTCAAAAGACAGGGGCCCACATCACCAGGGCAGCAACTTGGCACACCCTCCCTGCTCTCTCCCACCATCTGCTGCCCATCTGTAATCCTCCTGAGCACACCCTCACCCAGATCATTAATTTACTCAAATGGAAATTACTGCTTGGTCTCTGTGCTTCGTAATGCCATGAAATGATTGCCAATGTTTACACCCCCATTCACCGCTTTCTGCAGGCCTTCAGCCAACACAGATCAACCAGTAAGAGATTGGAAAAGAGAATTTTGACATGATCAGTGCAGTAGGTAGAATTGGCCTAAGATGGAGGAGGTGACCTGCATATGCTCACACCACACCACATAGTACTCCCCCCACCCCCAACCCCTTCTGCAGCACACCTGCCTAGACCTGGGGGATGATTCAGAAGTGCCTTGCAGCTAAACACTTTAAATTCCACATACAAAAATGTTTACTTTGGTGAGTCACTGAGGTTGGATTTTAATTCTTCCTACCTGCCCTCCCCACTGATCATTACCCAGCCCAAGCTTTAGGTCAGCCAGGAGCTGAGGTTCCCACTGGGAATACAGATAAAGAAAACAGATAAGGCATAATCCCTCCCTTAATCCTTCCTGGGCTGCCAGGCTCCTGAGACCCATGTGTAAGCACATCAGCCTAACACATGGTATTGGAGGGCAGTTAGGGGACAGTATAGAGAAGTCTGGTGGGATCCCAGCAGGCGACATGCAAGCTAAGTGCTGAAGATAGGGGTAAGCTAGGCAGAAAAGTGCCATGAGGGGACCACAAAATAGCACATATACATATAAGAAATGCAGCCTACGTGAATAACTGCAGAGTTTGCTCTGCACCACAGCCTAGAGGCAAGAAGCAAGACAAGCAGGCAGCCAGGAGTTGAAGGAGGAGGTCTGGCCTGCTGAGCGACAAAGAGGAGACAGCATCTGGGGCACCCTGGGCAGACACTGGTGGACATGTGGGCATGTGCATATCACCTCTCCAAGAAAAAACACATTGGGAAAATGGCCATATGCTCATAGACTCTCCAAGAATACACACTGGTTAGAAATTGCACACAGTCATGGATTCTCTAAGGAAAGACATGGGTGGGCAAATGGACATGTGTACATAGAAGCTCTAAAGAAAGACAGTTTTGGGCTAGTAGACACTCTATGGGAAGACACTAGTGGGCAAATAGGTATGTGATCATGGGAGATGCAGACATCACTAACCACTGAGACAGAAACACAAATTCAATCAAGGACTCAGTGGTGAGAGTCTCTCTTAACAGCTTAGCCTTGACTATGGTAGAAATGAAGGTGCTGTGGACCCAGTTTGCTCTAGCCTGATAGGCAGCAGCAGTTAATTGCTCAGAAACAGATACTCATAGGTGTTTGGATGGAGCTTTCTTAGGACCCAGGATTGAGGACCTCAAGTCAGGACAGGAGCATTCTCTTATTTTCCATTACCATTTGTTCTCACCTAATGCTTTCCCATTAATCTTGCTTGCTTGACTCAGCCCCTAATATGCATGTGCTCTGGCACTCCTAGAGCTTTGGGAAAACTGTTTCCAAGTACAGTGTCCAGTTTAGAAACAGATCAAATAAATTCAAAGTCATCACATTTGATTTAAAAATATGATCTGGCTTTTTGGGGAAAATGAAGACAGATGAGTGGTCCTGAGCACACAAGTGTATATTTGTATGCCTGGGGTGATCCATTGCTACATTACATCCTATGCCACCCACTGTTATCACCTGCCTGGACACTTGGATCCTGGGATAAGACCCGAGGAATAGAGGCCATGAGGTAAGTCAGGAGAACCAGACTCCAATTCTGTGACCTAGAGGACTCTTAACCAACTATGTTCAGTGAACATAATTCATAGTACTGCAAATAAGTAAGAATGGTAAGACTGCTCATACCTAAGGCTGCACTAGAAATAAGACTGAGCTATGTAGGCCCCACTCTGGCTAGGTTCATTCTAAAGCATTTACAGAGAAAGACATGCTGGTTTATTTATTACATAAAGAGAAACACAGAGGAGGATATCATCCTAAGTGAGGTAACCCAATCACAAAAGAACACATATGATATGCACTCACTGATAAGTGGGTATCAGAAGCTCAGAATACTTAGAAGGGGGAACAAAATACCCATGGAAGGAGTGAATGACCATCCAGAGACTGCTCCACTTGGGGATCCATCCCATAAACAACCTCCAAACCCAGACACTATGGCAGATGCCAACAAGAGCTTGCTGACAGGACCCTGATATAGCTGTCTCCTGAGAGGCTCTGCCAGTGCCTGGCAAATACAGAAGTGGATGCTCACAATCATCTATTGGACGGAGCACAGGGTCCCCAATGAAGGAGCTAGAGAAAGTACCCAAGGAGCTGAAGGGGTTTGCAGGCCCATAGGAGGATCATCAATATGAACTATCCAGTACACCCAGAGCTCCCAGGGACTAAACCACCAATCAAAGAAAACATATGGTGGGACTTTTGGTTCTAGCTGTATATGTAGCAGAAGAAGGCCTAGTCAGTCATCAATGGGAGAAGAGGCCCTAGGTCCTTTGAAGGTTCTATGCCCCAGGATAGGGGAATGCCAGGGCCAGGAATGTGAGTGGGTGGGTTGGGGAGCAGAGGGAGGGGATAGGGGATTTTCAGACAGGAAACTAGGAAAGGGGATAACATTTGAAATGTAAATAAAGAAAATATATTATGAGAGAGAGAGAGAGAGAGAGAGAGAGAGAGAGAGAGAGAGAGAGAGAGAGAGAGAAACACAAAAGTGAGAAATAAAACCAGGTATGTCCTCACCACTCTCGGAGGTATATCTCAGGTCCTGAAGTGCAGCCACAGCTGCTTGTGTCCCCTGAACATCTTCAGCTTCAGTGATGTAGAGATACTGGGTGGAGGCCTCCTCTGGAGTCTCTGCTGCTGGCTAAATAAAAACATCATGTCTCAGCATCCTTCCATGACATTACCAGCAACCCAAAATTCCAGGATGAGAGAAACCCATACAGGAGAGCGGCATTTAACACTTCACTGGCTTAGCTCCCCCAAGAGCCATCTGCTCTAATAGATGCATTGCCCAAAGATAACATTTCCTCTTGAGGGTCAAGACCTTATGGCCACTGTGTGGAGAAGCTTGTTGCTCCCCATGCTCATGGTACAAAGTGAAGCATGCTGTTTTCAATGAACACACTTGAGTATGTTTTTCTACAGGCTTCTCTCTCCTCCCACTGCTACCAACATTGTTTGTAATGTGCCTCTTACACTGAGGCCTCCAGCCACAAAGCTAACAAAGGAAAGGATCAGTCATGGAGGAAAATGGGAAAGGAAGAATGCATTGTTACTTAGCACTAAAGCACAGGCCCTACCATACAGTGAGGTCATACTGAACCTTAGCTACTGACATGCATCAAATTGCTATACAAAGGATGTGGAAGGACATATTCTGCAATGTCAGGATATGTGATGGCAGGAGGGCCCAAGTGTCACTCAAAGATATCTTATACCACAAGGAGAGAAGCAAGGAAATTAGATAGTCACAGGAACAATATTAATAGATCTCTTTCTGGGAAGAAACACAACTAATCCTGTAAGGTGAGGGTCATGAATCTCACCAATAAAAACAAAAGGCAGCACTTTGGCCAAAGTGTATAGGAGCCAACATTATGCTCTATTGACACCTGTGAGTAACTGACAAGAGTTCCAGAGGAGCATGTAACTGTCCTTTTGGTCAGTCAGCCAGTTCAGCTATACTTGCTTGACATAAAGGAAACACCCAATAAATATCAAATGAATACAGAAACTATTAGAAAGATCATTTCTCTTTAGAATAGCATTAAGCAACGTACTGGGGTTTGTTGTGTGTCAACTTGATACAAATTATTGTCATCAGAGAGAAAGGAGCCTTAGTTGAGGAAATGTCTCCATGAGATCCAGCTGTAAGGCATTTTCTCAGTGATCAATGGAGGTGAGGGGGGAAGAGCCTAGCCCATTGTGGGTGGTGCCATCACTTGGTGGTGGTCCTGAGTTCTATAAAAATGTAGGATGAGCAAGCCATGTGAAGCAATTCAGTAAGCAGCACCCTCCATGACTTCTGCATCAGCTCCTGACTACAGGATCCTGCCATGTTTGAGCTCCTGTCCTGACTTTCTTAAATAATGAACAGCAATGTGAATGTGTAAGCTAAATAAACCCTTTCCTCTCCAACTTGCTTTTTGATCATGGTGTTTCGTTACAGCAATAGAAACCCTAATTAAGACAAGTTGGTGCCAAGATTGTATGATGTTGCTGTACCAGACGTGACCATGGTTTTGGAAGAACTGTGGAAGAACTTTGAAACTTTGAGCTAGAAGAGCCATTGAGTGTTAAGAAATCAGTGTGGAATGTTCTATGGAAACTTGGAAGATAAGAATGTTGAGAACAGTGCAGAAGATAGAAGCCTGGCTTGTGAAGTTTCAGAGGGAAGTTTAAAGACTATCAGGGCCACTTGCTATTTTAAGATTCTGTCATTATGGTTAGCTGGGGCTAAAGAAGCAGCTGCGACTAACATGACACCAGAACTTCTAAAACAAACCTTTGCTTTACTGGGATACTCAATGCTGGTTGGCTGGAGCTGTGAATTTCGCAGTAATTAAGCCTAGGCCAGCATCACTGAGGTGAAATCTTCTGGAAAATGTTTCCTGAGAGTCAACACACACAAGCTGTGCTCCAGAGGCAACTAAGTGGTTGTACTTTGAGTTGGCAACCAAGCTTGACAGAGTAAGAGTCATCACATGGCACTGGTTCTGAAGGTACTGGTTTGAGGGACTATGAAGAGCAACTGAGGCTTGGCACAGTGAGAGGCCAGGAGGGGCCACTAGTGAAGGTGCAACCTCAATAACCATTGAGGTTATTGGTGAAGGTGCTGCCCAGGTGCCAATAGTTTTGGAGATGCCAGTACCATGGGATGACCACTAAGAACAGCAGCAGCAGTGGAGTGGAGCCAGATGGAGCCTAAAAGACAAGCTGTGTGTGTGTTGCAGAGGGCAGAGCTTGAGGAATGATCCAAGCCCTTTGGAGGAGTCCAGAAGATCATGAGTGGATCCCAGACATTGGCTGGTTGGAATTTGCTTCTGCTTTGACTTGATTGTGACGATGCTGACTCTTCCCTCTTGAAATAATAAAGCATCTTGCTGGAACCCACAGCTGAGAGACTGAATTTTAAAAGACTTTGTACTTTAAAAGAGATTGGCTATTTTAAAGGAACTGACATTTTAATGTATCCAGTTTTGTAAAGAATGTAGGACTTTTAGTTATTTATGTTTTTAATGTGAGATCATGGTGATATCCCTAGGATGGTGAGCAAGCCATGTGAAGAAGGCCAAGAAGTAGCACCTCTCCATTCTTTACAATACCTTCTCTAGGTTCTTGCCCAGTTTAAGTTCCTGTCCTGACATCTTTTGGTGATGAACAGCAATATGGAAGTATAAGCAGAATAAACCCTTTCTTCCACAACTTGCTTTTTATCTGTGGTGTTTTGTTGCAGTTATAGAAACCCTTACTAAGACAAGTAATATACTACCCAACTCTGGACGCAAGTGCCTTAGCTTATGAAAGAGCTGCTCTCCTTTTGGGGGAACCAGGTAATGATAACATCCAGTAAGAGTAGTGCTCTCTGTAAGGCATTCTTAGGAGATAAATGACAATCCAAAGTGCCAGGCAGCCAGTGTGTCATCCCACTGTGTCCAGCTTCCAGGCAAGTGCTTATTTTTTTGTGTACTGTTTTGTGAGGGTTAAAGCCCTACTAATAGTTCTAGAATAGGCTGGAGGGACCTGACTTAGCAAGCTTTCCATCATGAATTAGTATCCCAGTGTCTGTTTCTTTAACAGACAACAAATTCTGTAGCATGAACTTAAGAGTTCTGGAAAAAAATTGTGGCACCGTTTATGGTAATGTGACACTGAGCTTGCGATCAGCACCGACAGTACTGAGGGCTTGTCACGGGAACTCCAGCATGTTACAGGATTCTCCCTGTCAGCTTTCCAATCTACCGGCCCACTACATGGTTGACAACACTAAGGGTAAACTGAGTCACCAATGGCTCAAGGTCAAACAGATTATAGATAACACAGACAAGTTTAAAGCCTGTCACCCCTAACCCTAACCTGTTAGTCTTAATTTATAAAATACATATAGAAGTAAAGAGAGAAGAATGACAAACTTCCACATACTGGTCACACATCACCTGATAAAAACAATTATCAAGTCCCAATCAGTGGTCTCGCCCATGGTCCCACATCCTCCGTGACAGGCGCTTGGATGTGTTAGGGGATGCCTAGGCGCATGCCACACCCACAGTTTGAGGTCAGAGGACAACTATGTGGAGTTGGTTCTTTACTTCCATATTATATGGGTTCCAGATCAAGCTTAGGCCACCAGGCAGGCACAGGAAATGAATCACACATTGTGCTGTCTTGCTGTGGCTTCACCCCTGATAGCTCTGAAGTAAATCAGATTCATTGTTTCTTCCACAAGTATTTCAAGTGAGGGGAGATGTGGAATTTTCCACTAGTGAGGTGACATTGATATTCAAAAGCTTTTGGAGTTTTCAGCATTGTAGATTCTGAATTTTGTTTTGTTTTGTTTTAATTAGGGAATTTCAACATGTAGACGATGGCAAATAATAACAGTAAACCACACGAGTTCCGAGTTCTTTGATTCCAAGTTGGCACTAAGGCTCCATGTAGCTTTGGCCTCTGCTTATTGTAAAATCTTCAAATGGTGAAAACACAGTTCCACTTATATATAGAGCATTCTCATGAGAACTTTGCTCAATTATAAAATACACAATAAAGAGTTTCAGAGATTAAGCATAGTACTGTAGCAGGCACTCTGGGCAGACTGCAGCACTCATTGGCTCTCTGACTTTGGCCCTAGAGTATCCAGCAACATACTGTTTCCATAGTTACTTGTTTCTGACTTTAGTGAAAACCCTCTAGTGCTTCCAAATGAAGCAAGACACTGGCTTATGGCCAAAACACACCCTTTCGTCCTCTTAAGGAGCACCCACTTCAGTCTACTGAAAGTGTGTAATAGGTGAACGATGCTGGCTGTCACAAGCCTTTTGGCATCTATGAAGATGATTGTTCCATTTCTTCCCCCAGTTCATGGTGAGCTATATCAACATATACAGTTCCTCCATGAAGACATGATTTCCGAACTCTCCAAAGTAATCTCGGCACAGTTGTGGTGTTTCAGTATTTTTGTGTGCTATGAATTGTTTCAAAGACCTTACTCCTGCCTGGTTATAACCAGGTACTCTCTAAACCCACTGTCAGCTGAGGTGTCTGTGATTGCCAGAGAGTGATGACCCTTGCCAGTGTCTGGAAACAACTGTAATTGTCTCAGTGACGTCCAGAGAGGCAGGGTGATGCTAGAGGTACCTGGTAGGAAAGGGCTAGAGATGGAGCTAAGCTTCCTACAAGGTCCAGAATAGTCCGCTTACAACAAAGAATCATGCAGATCAAAACATGAAACAAACAGTACCCCCAGAGCTCCCAGGGACTAAACCACCAACCAAAGAGCCATGGAGGGACCCACGCTCCAGCCGCATATCTGCTACAAAAGTTGGCCTTGTTAGACATCAATGGGAGGAGAAGCCCTTGGTCCTGTGAAGGCTCAATGCCCCAGTGTAGGGGAATGTGAGAACAGGGAATCGAGAGTAGGTGGATTGATGAGCAGGGGGAGGGGGAAAGGGATAGGGGGTCTTCGAAGGGGATTCAAGGAAAGGGAAGGATACCAGTTGAAATGTAAATAAAGAAAATATCTAATAAAAAATCTTTAAAAAAACAAACAAACAAAAAAACCCCACCAATAGTATTGAGTCTAAGAAGCCCTACCTAGAATGACTGCAATCTGCCCACTGTAGTGGCATCTGGTACTTTAAGATGGGTGGCTGCTGGTGCTCATAATGGCGACAGATTCAAGTTCCTAGGGGAAACAGCTAGTGGGAAGGACCTGGAACCAGAAAATAGGGCTCCTTCGAATTCTCTCTGTGAGGATAGCAACAGACCACTTGCCTTTTCCTCTGCTGGGTGTAACATCTAAGTCACGGTTTGTGGGCTGGAGAAGCCAAAACAACATTCACAGAAATGTCTAAGTTCAACCCGGAATAAATTCTCATTGGTGGTTCAGATGTCACTCAGAGGGACCGGGAGCCATGATCTGAAATGGCTGCAGAGGATTTCCAAGAAACACATCCAGTGATCTTGAGGACTGACTGTGCCCAGCACCTGGGCTCACCTGACTTGTCACCTGTGTTTCAACATGTCGAGCTCATACCACACTTAAAGTGTTACCTCCCATTTGGGGTCTCCATCAATCTCCACTACCTTCAAGCCATGTTTGTTCTTCAAGTGTCTGTTGAACTCCCATTTGGTTCCATACACAAAGCTGCAAACAGGACACTTCAGACCACCTGCAAGCACAGAGAGGCAAAAAGAAGTGTTTATAGCAAATAACCACGCTGCTGGGTCTCCTGTCCAAAATGTGTGGGATCTGTAAAGTACATTAGTTTTTCTCTGGCACCCACAGTCACTCACACTTAGTATTGGAATACAACAGCAGCCACATGTAAGCTTTTAGAGTAGAGAGTTTAGAACTTAATACACTTTTCTTATTTACTGAATAGGTCTTTGCAGAGAGCCTAATACCTGCTTGATATTTTAAATGCCAGAGAGAAATGAGCAACAAAAATCCCCTTGACCAACTGGATTGCGGCTAAAATCAATCTTTCATGTTGTTATCTGTAAATAACATTTTTAAAGTCACTAAAGAGCAGTGGCTGATTTGTCTACCTCCTTTGCTCCCAAATGCTTTAAAATCAGATGCTCAATTCTTAAACCCCTTCCAAGACAAGCTAAGTCACAAGGATAAATTCTCCTGTGAGATTCTCAGTAAAGAATGAATTAAAACTCTGGTCACATCCTGAAGTGTTACTGTTTATTGAACCAATTAAATTTTGCACATGTTCCAGGAAGAATTTAGATGCTTTAATTGGAAGAAAGTAAAACTCAAGGTAAAAAAAAAAAAAAAAAAAAAAAAAAAAGATCAACAACAAAAACCAACCCTAAGGTCACAGAAGAGACTGTCTTTCTAAAATTATATCAGAAGCAGTACTGAACACTAATCTTGTAGCAGGAGATGCAAGCAAGCTCTAGCCAGAGAAAGCCTGAGGTGTTGGGCCTCCACACGGGGCTGGAAGCAGACAGTGGATACCCTCACCAATGATCCCCTGCCTGAGATTTTGCAGCCTGCTGCCTATGCAGTTCCAGCAGCTCATGACCCAAAGGTGAGATTTCAGGTCTCACCTTCTCATGCCTGTGTTTTCCTACAGATAGCCTTTCCTCCCTAATCTCATCCTTGTACAATATCATGAGAACAATGAAAGTCTACCTTTACTTCACAAGGAGGGCTTTCTCCCCCCTTCCTCTTTAACTAGCTCTCCCTGCATTCTGTTTGTCTTGGAAATTTACAGTGTCAATACTATCTTGCTTGCTCTTAATCCTGCCTCCTGCCAAGGCTAACTTCTCCCATACTCAGTCCCATGGCTGCCACAGCACATGTCCAGATCAGTCAGTAAGCCAATGGGCACTGTATATTATACTCCTATAACGATAGCAGCAACGGGGTGATGGCTATTTGGATGTCAACTTGACTATATCTGGAATAAACTACAATCCAGAAATGGAGGGCACACCTGTGATCCAGATCTTGAGGTTGAAAGACACAGGCTTTTGACCCAGATCTTGGCATGGGATGATGCATGCTTTTGATCTGGATCTTGAGGCATAGCTTTCATGAAAAGTTTAGGCCTAGGAAAGATGGTTCATGCCCTTAATCCTAAGAGACAGAGGCAAGCAGATCTCTGAGTTCAAGGCCAGACTGGACAGAACAAGTTCCAAATAAAGAAAAGCTTAGGTCCAGGCATGGTGGTACACACATTTAATCTGGGCCATACCTTCTGCTGGAGACCTACACAGGACAATAGACAAATGAAAGTTTCATTCTTTGTCACCTGCTTGCACTTACTTGCCAGCACATCTGTTGGAACCTACTACTTCAGGATTGCAGCTTATACAAAGGACTAGCTGAAACACAACAACTCGTGAGACTTAGGAACTACTAGCTTCTTGGACTTCTCATTCACAGCTAGCCATTGTTGGCTTAGTCAAACTGCAGACTCTAAGTTATTTGAATAAATTCCCTTAATATAGAGAGACATTCCCTAAGTCATGAGACTCTAGAGAACCCTGGCTAATACAGAAGTAATAGTAATGCATATCTATCTATTTTCTGGACAATAAGCTATGTTCGTGTTTCAACAATGATTACTTCATTTTAAACAGAGGCTTGGGACAATGAAGTAGTATTTGCTTTAGGCCAAGGCTGTAACCAACTTAAGAGTTCTGCAAAGTAAACAATATCAAATTCTCCCTGGACAGTATGACATGTCACTCTCCTCTCAATACGTCCCTGACTAAGACACCTGCACCAGTTCCTTCCCTTTATTCTCAATCACAAAGCCTCACAAACAATCCTTTCTACATCCCTGACATGCACATCAAGTGATGTCCAAGGTGACCACTTCTCCCATGCCTTTGTGAGCTAAGCTAAGTGAATCACAGAGATGCTTAGATTTAGGCAGCCCAGGGTTGAGCTGATAAACCTGTTTCAGGCTGTCATATCCATTTATTTATTACTCATTCTGAGGAATTCTGTCTTGATTTTGAATTTGCCTAGATAAATTTATTATGGGCCAGGTAATCTCAGGGGCACGAATCATTCAATTGTATCTTCTTTCACTTGCAGCTACAGTACATGCCTTCTGAACCAACTCCATGTCAGTGGACTCTGCACACAGCATTGTCTAGATTGGAGTTTCTTGTCTACTGCAGACATGGAGGATGATAGCACTCCCCTTCCTAAGTCAGCTCACTGCTCTTCAGTCTTCTCATCCTGGGCATGTTCAAGAGCATGCAGAAAAACAAAATAGAGGAGAGACAAAGCCAGATGACACTAGTCATCACCAGAAAGTCCAATATGAACATCAGATTCTCAAGTTACAAAACATTCTACAGAAAAGGCAACTTCTTAAGTGAATGCTTATGTTAAGAATCTCAAAGACATTGTATTGTTTTTATAGCTAAGATCAAATGAATTGTTCTTAGCCAAGAGTATAAGACAACGTCTTTTTAACCGTCCGTGGTGGTTTGAATGAGAAATGACCCCACAGACTTGGGTATTTGAATACTTTGTCCCCAGTTCATGGTGTTCTTGGGGAGGTTACAGAACTTTTAAGATATGCAGACTTGCTGGAGGACATACATCACTGAGGGCGGCTCTGCAAATAAAAAGTCTCAGTCAACTCCTACTTCTGTTTCTTGCCTGTATTTGAAGGTGAGATTTCTCAGTTTCCTGCTCTAGTCACCTGATGCTATGCCTCCTGTACCATTATGGACTCTGCCTCTAAAACATAAGCCAAAAAAAAAAAAAAAACCTCTTTCTTCTATAAGTTGCTCTTAGTCGTGGTGTTTTATCACAGCAGCAAGATGGTAACTTATACACACTCCATATTACCATGTACTAGTCACCTATCCTGCTCTCTTTCCCCATGACCCTCTCTGAAGACCATCTTTGAAGACTGGGAGTGGCCATAACCTTTCCAATGAGGCTGTCCACCTTTGCTCATGGTAATTCCAACACTGCTTTTCCTTGAAAGAGTTAAACACAGCAGCAACCAACAACAAACTTTCTGAGGTCAAACGGAAGCTTCACAATGAAGCTGGAATACTATTTTAAGGAAACTAATTCAGGGAGAAAAACATCCTCGTATTATGTTTAAATTGAGCTTAATATGATAATGCCCAATATTAATTAAAACTGCAACCTTTGCCATAGCAACTTTAATTAAAGCACAACAAACAGAAATATGTAATCTCACCTGAATGTATAACCGTGCTAGTTAATTGGCATCAAATCAGAGAGAAATAATTTCTACTTCAATTAATTAATTTCTTAGCATGCATAGTAAAGGTCAACAGAAGACTTAGTGAGCTACTCACAGCCCTGGCATTAAGTGCTCAGCAAAGATGCAAAAATGGCCAAAGCACAATTTTCTCACCTGGACTGATTAACCAAAAGAAAGGTAGGACATCCAGGTGCAACTTTCAAAAGCTCACCATGGCAACCTTGCTCTTTAAAGAATCTGAAATTGGATTTCCAGGTATTAAAAGATTTGTCCTTCATTATGGTCCTTAATATTGTGGATGGTTCCATTTCACATTCAATAATATCGGACCAGGAATGGCATGGAATATGAGGCAGGCAGGAAATGAGCCTAGTAGACTTTCTTACACTCTTAAGTCTGAGTTTTCTCTTCTACTAAGGTTAATATATAAATTCGCATAGCGTCATGGAAGCTACAGCATTGTAGACAGACTAGAGGCCCCAATGTATGGCTATACTTCTGCTTGGAACATGTCAGCACAGTACCTTGCATGAGAAAGGTACTTTGTACTTGTGATTCAGCTAAGAACTCTGTGGTGAAGATCATTCTGGATCACAGGGTGTATCTAATATAATCAAAAGGATCCTTACACGGACAAAGGGAAGAGGGTCATCATAGTGAGATATGAAAAAGATTCCACTGACCATTCTTGACTTTGAGGGTGCAAGAAGGGTCCACAAGCCAAAGCATGGGAGCCTCTAGAAGCTAGACAAAGTCAGAAAACAGACAACCCCTAGTATCTGTAGACTTGGCAACATCTCTGTTTTGGCTTAGTGAGCCTCTATGTGCATATCTGACCTTTGTAAGATAAATCTGTGTAGTTTTAAGTTATTTGCTATTGTGGCTTTAGGAAACAAAAACAGGCAGTCAGGGATCAGAACAGAAACAGTTTCATTAAGGAACTTGGATAGCGAGTAGGCCACACTGTGCAGAGACCCCGGTCTCAGTCTGTGTGGCTCCTAACCTCTGTTTACAAGGTGAGGAATCAAAATGTGCATTAGGACTTCCTGCAGACATTCTCATGTCTTATTAAATGACAAAGTGCTATGAGATCACACCAGGCCATATAACTCAAGGTTATTTAAATCCTGTGTCAAATGCTTCCCATGGGATCCTTGAGAAAAGCAGTATAGGGAAACCACAGCAGAGAAAAACAAGCATAATTTTATCATATACAAGCTAATATCCTGAACTTTAATGAACCGTCCCTGGTACACAGAGCTCAAATAAGGTCTTCTTCGCTTCTCTCTGGGACCTGAGACCATTGAGAAGGACTGAGCAAAAGAGATAGATAGGTCCCATAGGTAACCTTGGGCCAAATTAGTGACTAGCCTTAGGAATAAGGATAAGAGGATAAAAGGAGCAGCTTACAGGTACAACCCAGTCACTGTTCCAGTTAGACCATGCCCTGTCCTCACCACCTCATGTGAGACCTTGCAGGTACAACCTAATCACTGTTCCAGTGAGACCATGTGCTGTCCTCACCTTCATCTCCTTCTTCAGCATCACCAAATCCTAAAGCAGGAGAGTGGATTAGCCTGGCCACCTCCTTACTGCCCTCCCTCAGTCTTTCATTTTAAAACAGCTGAATGAGCACACCAAGCTCACAGGACAATTGCAGAGGAAAAGTTAACCCATAAAATAGTAATAGTCAATAAAAGGCATAACATCACACCACTAGAAGCACCTACCAATTATTCATTGAGTCTGGGATTTAGACATTTTAAACATGTCCAAAAATTAAACTGATGAGTTTTGCACTACTTACAAGTTACAGGATTTTTGCTATGCTAAGCTATTTCCTGAGATTAGCATGAATAATATGATATGCATTTGCAAACAGGGTTTCCGTGGACACAGATTTACATTCTTCTAATTCAGTAGTTCAAAACAACAAAGATTTCAGCTTCATGTGTAAGGCTGAGAAGCCTAATGTCCAAACAGTACCAGAATACTGAAGACAGATTCAGGTATCTGTTTCTTCAACAAGTACCTAAAATGATACAGGGAGAGGCAGGGGGCAGGGAGGTGGGGGCACCTGAAAGAAAATGATAAAGGACTGATCTTCAAAGCTAAAATATGAAACCCATGTCCTATCAGTAAATGCCAGTTGATTGGAGAGATACCAATTGATTAGAGAGCCTTAAAAAGTTAACAGAAAACTTGGGGCAGACATCAGTTCAAGTTGGCAAGGCAGTGTTGAAGGTCTGAAAGCAGTGATAGCTTCATCAATCAGACCCAGGGCCCTGTCCCACCAGCCACACTGAATGTCTATTTGCTGCCAATCAAACCCAAGAGTGTGAAGGATGTGAAAACCAAGCCCCAGCCTCCCGCTCATCATTTATGGTGACTCTAAGTCAATCTATTCTCCCCAGTGATTCCTGGAGCTGACTGTCATTAAAATGTAATGCCATGGGGGTGAGTGGTACAGCTCATGGTAAGACAAGACCTAGCATGAGCAAGGCCTTGAGTTCCATCCCCAGAAAACAAAAGGAAGACCTAGCAATGATTCTGGAAGTGTTAGTTACTTTCAGAAGAGCAAAGTAAATCTAGGAATCAATCAGTCTCGTGTGCTGGATGCTCTGTACTGCATCCTCTCCATCAGCGTGGCTGATTCTGCTCTGCCAGCGAGGGACCTAGCAAGGACAGGCTAAGTGACTTGCCTACCACAGCACAGTTCAAGAAGAGAAAACAGATTTGGGACAACATCCTTCCTCTTTGCTGCACCATCCTGTGCTCCTAGCTCCATAAAACTCCTGCTGAAGAGAATGAAAGGCCCACAATATCTTTCTGATGGACGGCTCTGAAATGATCCCGAGAGAATTAACTGCTCATCTATTCCTGTTCTGCTCTGTCACTGGATGCCGCCAGGAATAGACGATCCATTGGTATTACACAGAGATGCATCTCTAGGCAACTCAGTAAGTGATGCCTCATACTGAATCAGAGAAATAAGCATCCCTGGCTGTAACACAGCTCACAGTCCTCCAGCTGGTAACCGGACAGGTTTCTAAAACCTCTCTCTGTTCCACATAGTAGCCAGCTAATACGGAGTAATGACTGAAGCTACACACTGCAGTCAGTCTTAGCTGAATTATTGGAACGGAGACATAAACATGGCTATACTTTCTTATGTGGTAAGAGCATATGTATTATGCCCTCTTCAGTGGTAATTGTGCGGTTATTTATTTTCAATAAAAATTATGAAGAAAAGTCAAACAGTGGTGGCATCCTCTTAATCCCAGCAGTCAGGAGGCACAAACAGGTGGATCTCTGTGATTCGGAGGCCTGTCTGGTCTATAGCATGAGTTCCAGGACAGCCAGGGCTATTACAGAGAAACTCTGTCTTGACAAAACAACACCAACAAAACACAAACACACCCACACACACCCACACACCCCCACACACACCCACACACACCCACACACACCCACACCCACCCACCCACACACACACACACACACACACACACACACACACACACACACACGGAGGGAGGGGAGGGAGGGAGAGAGACAGACAGACAGACAGACAGACACTCTGAAACTTTTCATGACTACCAGGTTTACATTAATTCTCAAATAAATGGGTTGTTTTGTTTTGTTTTACTATTTTTTTCAAGACAGGGTTTTTCTGTGCAGGCCTGGCTGTCCTGGAACTCATTCTGTAGACCAGGCTGGCCTCAACGTTAGAATTTCACCTGCCTCTGCCTCCCAAGTGCTGGGATTAAAGGCATGCGCCACCACTGCCCAGCCAAATAAATGTTTAAAATGTTTTTCAGGATGGCTAAGGTACGGTTGTACTAAAATATGTATTTTTCTATAGCCCTAAGTTCAACTACTAAGTATATTTATAGTAACTTTAGTTACATTTATTTAAATAAATGTAACTAAATTTAATTAGTAATTAAATAAATTAAATTTATTTTTAAATTTAATTACAGTAGAATCATTCCCCCTCTTTTTGCCTCTTTCTTACTGGCCCGTATCTAGGAGTATAGGGTTCTCCTTTAAGGTCCATTTCAAGATCAGTGAAGAGCAGGCAGAAAGACTGCAAAAGCCAAAGAGCCAGGAAGTATTCTATGAGGTCACTTATGACAGGGAAGCCACCCATGAATACTCAACAACATGGCTGCCTATATGAGATCTGTACAAGTCCAACACCAGTTGACATCCCAAGAAAGAGGGGAGAAATTTCACAGGGCCCCACCCATGGATGAGGAGCTAAAACAACCACCACTGAGAGAGGGAGAATTAATCTTCCATGGAATTGACCCCTATGATTGGTTATCTAATACCAGGTGGTCAATCCTAGAAATGTATACATATACATGCTTTCACGACACAGAATGACTCTATAGGTTGTATTTATGCTTATACTTTTATATGTATATATAATAATAATAGTTTAAAAGAGGAAAAAATACTTAGAAACTCTATAACAGAACTTTAAGCCCCTATATGTAATTCTGTAATACCAAAAGCCCTTGGGGTTATAATTAAGACAAAGACTGAACAAAAGGACAACAAAATGTTCCTGTTAATGACAACAAGATGTTCCTGTTAATGACACTGAGTGAAGAAAAAAGCCTAAAATTTCTAGAACTCTGCAAACACATACAAAGAGTAGACGAGAGTGTTGGCAGTTGTATCAGAGACTGTAGGTAACTTCTGACCGCCATCCCTTTAGCTTATCACACGACAGCTGCAATATTGCCTCATGCTTCTTGGTGAATGATGGGATGGGGATGACATGGCCAGCAAAGAGGACGGACTAACACCATGACAAATTCACAGTTGCAACTGAGCTCTTAGAGGCTAGCAGACATCAGTGCTTCCCAGAAGGCCTGGGCTCCTCACTCACCTTGCTGGATGAGGGCTTCAGCTGCAAGCTCCCCGCTGCCCACGTTGGTGTACTCCTCATTGGGGTGCTTCCTGTTGTAGTGTCTTTTCAGAGATCCAGAGATGTTACAAGAGTAATGACAGTGAGCACAGCGGAAAGGCTGGAGGGACAAGGAACAGGAAAGTTGAGCCTTTGCAAACAAGAATGGCACTTCCCCAGTGTACTTCCTGGAAAGTATCTGCCACCAGAATGCTTGCAATGTGCAGACCCAATAGATCCTTCCACTGGGAAATTGCTAGTCCTAGTTAAAATTCCTATTGCTGTGATAAAACATTATGACCAAAAGCAACTCAGGAAGAAAAGAACTTATAGCTTTCTCAGCCTGCTTTTTAAAAACAATTCAGGATTACCTACCCAGGGGTGACACTGCCCTCTGTGAGATGAGTGCGTCCATTTTGGTTATTAATCAATAAAATGCTCAACAGGCTTGTCCACAGGCCAGATCTGGTAGGGACACTTTCTCAGTTGAGATTCCCTCTTCCCAAATGATTCTAGCTTGTGTCAAGCTGATATAAAAACTAACCAACATATCCTTCCTCTGTGCTACAACAAGTGGCCAGGGCAAGGTAGGACTCGAGGGCTCAGCTAAATAAGTTTGCTGTCCTTATTTCATGATTCCTCTTTCTCTCTACCACTGTCACTGAAGGCGTTAAATAAAAAGCCATACATGAATCAATCATGATTTTAAGCAGATACCATTAAAAGCAGGTCCCATTACAACAGAGTCCTCTATATTCTTGTTCCTTCATCTAAACAACTTCCTTGGTGACATCTCCCTGTCGTCATCATGCAGTGCCAGGATGTGGGGACATATATCTGGCAAAAGCTGCTTGTAGCCTGACCTGGGCTGGAGGAGGCACTTACAAATGGGTCCACAGCCTTGTCTGGCCTCCCCCATCTCACATCTGAAGACTCAATGAGAGGTAGGGAAGGGGTGCCCATAGGTCCCTTAGGAAGACATCAGCATAAGTCTGGAAATAGCTATGTACCTGGACCACTGCCATATGCTAGGCTCTTTCTCATACCAAAGTGCCCTCCTGTGTCATGGTGCTGTGTAGCTCAGACAGAGTGACAAGAATCCCTGAATGGCATTTGGGCCCATCTGGCAGCACTAGTTTTCTGGCCCAGCAGTAAAAGAAGAGGTGCATGAGCCAGTAAGATGGCCTCAGTACTCTGGATGGTGCAGGGAGGTGCTCAGAGCAAGCATGCTTAGCCTCACAGTGGGAACTCACCTGCAGGGGAACCTCAGACAAGGAGCAAACCAACACAGAGCCATTTCCTCATCAGGAAACCTGAGGATAATAACTACATTCTTAGTCTATGCTCTGGATGAAGGGTGGAACACATACAAGCAGCTAAGATGCTCCCTGTTGTTTCCATTAGCAAGTTTCCAACTCTCTTGCACACACAGAAGCTGACACATCACTATATCTAGTAAGATTATCTTGATTCTGACAAATTCATCCTTTCACCATTATTATGCAGAGGTACAATAACTGAATGTGGAGAACACCAACCAGCCGGAAGTGGGGGTTCCCTGACCTGAAGCTTCCACAGCCTCTAGCAATGGCTTCTTCCTCTCAGGTATACAAATGTGTCCAAGTCTTCCCACTGGGAGGCAGAGGAAGGATGGATGGGTAAACACAAAGGAGGTACTCTGCCTGTCTTCGTTCTCCACATTGCATACCCATCCACTCCTTCAAACCAGTTTCTGCCCATGCCTTCTACTCCTCCCCTTCCCACCTAGGGCTCTACGGTCTCCTGGGGAAAACGTTGCCAATGGTTTAGCCAGCACTGTCTTGTCAGACCTCATGTTGCATATCCATCAGATGGTGTCACCTCCCAGAATAAGAGGACACAGCAGCACTGCTATTGGCAGCTTCTGCTGATGGCCTCCAAGTTAACTGACAGGATCAGCATTTCATCCCTGATACTCAGGGCTGACTCGCTAAGGCACTGCCTGGGGTCTGCTCTGTCTTTCTGCTCTGGTTTCCATGATTATTTTTACAACCTTGATGGCTGGCTGTAAATGTTCAGTGTGATCCTTCCTCTCTCTTTCCCCAGGTAGGAATATCTAACTACATTCTAGTTTTCACCACAGAGATATGCTACAGGCATAACTCAAAGCAATTTCAGATTCATATCTTCCTACATAGTCTGCTGATCATTCAGACACAAAATGCTGGCACTCACCATGGCCACTTTTACAGCTCAACCATTTCTGTTACCTAGGCCCTAGAATCTGTCCCTGCCCCTCTCTGCCTGCCATTGCAGTCCAGAGACGGAGGCCATTACAACTGTATTGGTTTGGGTACCAGAGATTGCAACCCAAGGGCTCTCATGGTTAGGTAAGTGCTCTGTCACTGAACATCTCAAGCCCAAATCCTCTTAAGAGAAAGCTGTCATGCCCCAGGAAGGCCATTCTCAAAAGAAAGACAAACAGGAGCTTCAAAACATCTCAGAGAACATCCTATATCAAAAGCAACCTGGGCACCGGATATTTAGGGCTCTTCTATGTAAGGCTACATTTCTGCATTTAGCAGAAGGACCTCAAGATCCTGAAACAACAACAACATTTGTAGGGGCTTCTCACCTATCAACTGCACAGGGAACCAAAGTCCAATAACAGACTATGACAAAGTTAAAAAGCCGCCCTATGTTCCAGTGCTTTCCTTTCTAAATTAAAAAAAAAAAATTATGAATTTATTATTTTTGGAATATTAACACTTATACAGACATCAAGAAAAGAAACTGAGAATTCTATACTGCCCACATGGGACAGTCAGTGGGCAACAGCTACAAAAAAGAGGGGCCAATCAAAGTAAGAAATGGTCTACAAACCAAATCCACACTGAGAGCCAAGTCCATCCTTCATGTGGCAAAGCAGATAAATTGCCACATGAGAATTCCAATGCCCTTTAGTTCCCATGTAGAGTCCTTGGAAGAATTTCTAATAAGAAAAAATGGCAAACAGGTATGCCAGGGGACAAGGGGTGTACAGAGGAGGCCAAATGAGAGAGCAATCCCCAAGCTACAGAGTTTTATCAAAATCTCAATTCTTGACATTGGAAGGCTTGGGGGAGGGCATCAGGTTGCTGTGACAGAGTGAGCTCAGCACTGGGCTGAGCAGATGGCTCCCAGGTGAGCAGTTCTGGGGCTAGAAAGATAACAATTGCCTTCCCCTGGCTTACTTCTGCTCCTTAAACCCTTTCCATTACATCATGAAATCCCTTGCTGGGGTACTCCATCCTAAACTACATTCACTGAACCACATTTGGACCTTCCTAGCAAATCCAATTCAAGGTTGAGAAGGCATGATGGTGCCAGTCTGGGAATACTCCAGGGGCTGTGGTACCAAGAAGGCATACAAACCACTGCTAAGGCCCTGCTGCACATGAAGTCTGGCTGCATCTCCAATGCTTCAGGCCTGAAGATTTCTTATCTGAAGCATCTATTTATTGACCTCCTACTGTGAGTTAGACACTGTTCCCTGACCTGAGGATTCCATGATAAATGAGGCAGGCTTGTGATTCTCTGAATATATATGAGTTTTCAAAGATTAAATGCTACGTAGGCAAACTAAATCATAAAACTTGGTTCCTATGCCAGATACTCGCAAATAGCAAATGACACTGGACCTCCAAAGAGACGTTATTTATTCTGAGCTTCAGAGTAGAATGTAGCCGAGAGTCAGGAGACATATAAACTTGAGGCATCCACATAGTTCACTTGGAACAAGATCTAAAGTTCTTACTGTAGCTCAAAAAAAAAAAAAAATCAGAAAAAAAGACAGGGAACTGCCAGTCACAGCTTGTTTGGTCACACTGGAGTTATTTAATCAGCTTTCTGAGATCTACCATCATAATCAAGCTGTTTCATCCAACAGTTCCTGAGCTACCATATGCCGGGAGCTGTGCTTTTCAAGGACTCATTCTTCTACATCTCACGATTTGGCAAGGGTGCAATTATTGGTCCCATATTACCAACAAGGCAACTGAGGCACAAAGTGATGCAAGATCTTGTGCAAAGCCTCATGGTCCCCTAGTCTGCATGGTTTCAGACCTAGACAGAGTTCATCACACAGAAATGATTTAGTTTTTCAGTAGCCACAATTTCAAGAGCATTGGTCTTCCTCACAGGTCTTCTGGGAGGGATTCAGGCTTATAGATACCAGATGTGAGTCAGCCCTGAGTTAACCATCAACAAAGAACTATGGTGGAGTGGAAAAGACTAAGGCCACTGCACCACTATGGTGCATGCATATGCACACGCATATGCACAACACACACACACACACACACACACACACACACACACACACACCCCAGCTATTAATGTGTGATCTATGGGAAAAATAACATTAGGCTCTAGGTATCAGGCAGTAGAGTGAGCACCATGTGGCCAGTAAACAACTTCAGTGTCTTTTCTTGATGTCTGTGTAAATACTAGCACTCTAGAAATAATAACTTCAGCATATTTGCTTATTTAGAGAGGAAAGTGCTAGTTCATGATGCGGCTTTTAACTTCACAATGCTCCGAAGTATTGGAATTGTAGACATTTTGCTTGAATTTCAAATTATTGCTCTGGAAACTAAATAGAGGATGGACTGAAAGAAACTAGAGTGGAGCAGGAACCAGTTGTCCTTTGCTGCAATGCTATAGGCCAGAGTCACTGAGGGCCAGCCTAAAGTGAGGAACAAACACCCTGCAAGGAAGCTACCAGTCAGAGAGAAGGAGTCGGGAAGTCAGATGGGCCCAATGGCTACGATGATGTGCATGAAGAAAGGCTTGAGAAAAGGGATCATTAATATGTCTAGTTCAGATACAGAAGAGATGATAACAGTCTTACAGGGGTAAAACTAGGAAGTCTAGATTCCTGGTCCAGAGAGGAGATTGAGCCATAAATATAAAACACACAAGAAATTGTGGTATAGATGCATATCTAGAATAGAGCACCTGGCAGATGCTCTGTGATTAAAGTGCCCATGGCAAGAGAATTTGGCAGCTATGTATTAGAGTAGTGGCCCCAAATAATGGGCAGGAAAGGGGGCAGCAGAGAGGGAGCACAACCCGAAGAATTAGAAGCTTCTGGAGTTGTGGGGTCCAAGGCTGCTGTCCTCAAAGTGGGAGAGATATAGAGTCAAGTACATTGAGAAGCCCAATAAGAAAAGGCCTTGGCAGTGTTCACAGGCTGGACAAGAAAAGGTCAGCTCAGGTGAGCTCACTAAGGAGATTCACTAGCAAGGTAAAAACAAACGCTGAATTCAACAAGTTGCTGAGGGGACATGGGGCAGGAGTGAGTTCTGGGTCATGGGCCAATGCTCAGAAGACATCATCTATTCACGACCCTCAGTGTATGCTTAATAAATGTACAATTGACTTTGTAAGGCTGTAGTTTTTAAGTTCATGGACTTATATCAGGAAAATCTAATCCAAGCAAATAAGTTTTGTATTCCATTCGTGGGTGTGTTCCAAAAGGCTCAGAGAACAAGATCTGACCTTGTTCCTTTGAGATGGAGCCCTCTATGCAGAGGGTGACAGTATCAGATGACTCTAGTGTGTCAAACCTGAGGACATAGAACATAAATGGCCTAAGTCTGACATCTTGGATGAGACAGGCCTAAGAAATTAACACAGAAGATTAAGCGCTTCTTT
This sequence comes from Mus caroli, assembly GCF_978045245.1. NCBI lineage: Eukaryota > Metazoa > Chordata > Mammalia > Rodentia > Muridae > Mus > Mus caroli. The sequence continues at coordinate 35,927,656 of NW_028227271.1, read as the reverse complement.
GATTGGCATTCTAGTAAATGTGGGAAAACACAAGGTAATTGTAGCAGCCTGTACCAAGTAGACTAGTTGGTGCAAGATATTTTATTAGAAACAGCATTCTTAGACCACAAACACCTCCCACATTACAGTGGGCCATCCACAGTGACATTATCATTGTTACATAAAGCAAGAGTGGATAGATAGAGTAAACCAGGAGGCAAGAGGTGAGCTCAGATATCAGCTCCATCACTAGGTTAACTATAAAAACTCCAATTGCTTTGGGGGCCAGGGATGCATGCGCCCTTTCTTGGTTGTATGCATATTAATTCATATGTGGGTTTATTTGGTATATGGGTGGCGGTCAGAAGTCAACCTCAGGGGCAACCATCTTGTTTTGGCTCTTACTATCTAGGAGGTCACCACTTTTGCTAGGCTGGCTGGTGAGAAAGGATACACACATCTCCACCTCCCCAGTTCTGGGATTCCAAACCCACATCTCCACATCCTGTCTGCCTTTCCCCTCTTCCCTATCACTTTTGATTCCGTATTAAATGGGAGCAGAAGCCTCTGCTCACCTACAAAGGCTCTAAAGAGATCACAAAAAACAGAATAGGACTGTAATGTCAGAAGTACAAGACACAACAGGCCTTGTGACATTTGTCCTTAATCAGTTATATGATATTGTCAGCCCTTTATATCCACACATCCCATTTCTAGGGATTCAACTAGGGACCCAAAGTTCTTTTTGTAAAATGTGTCTGTTCTGGGCAGGTCTCTATAACAACTGTTTAAACTGTAACATATTGCTTTACGTATGGCAAGTTACTCTGGAGACCAAGTATTTGTGATGTACCTCGGTCACACACATATCCTGGCATCTTATGAAAAGGACTTGAGCACATGCAAATGGTGTTGTCTGTGAGGAGTTGTGAAAGCAAGCTACTCAGATGTGGAGGGTAAACTTTGCCTACATTTGCTAACATGGTCATCTGAGACTTGAAAACCCTCCTGGTAGATAGCCCTACCAACTCTCCATGAAAAGAGCATTCCTTTCCTTTCCTTTCCTTTCCTTTCCTTTCCTTTCCTTTCCTTTCCTTTCCTTTCCTTTCCTTTCCACTCTAGAGAAGGCCTCCTCTTACTATAGCTGGACATTCTGAGAGAGGCCTGCCTTCATCCCGAGGCATGCTGAGTGAGGCTTGCCCCCTTACCAAGCACCATGGTCTTCACACCATCAACAAAGGCTCCATAGTATTCCTCCCACATCACCGCAACCACATCAGAATATCTGTGTACACACTGATTATGACTCCTGCCTATGACACACTCCTGTAAACAGTAAACTCCTGTCAAAGAGTTTGGGGTTTGCTGTCTTTCTTGGTGCTGAGGTTGAACTGAAGAGGTACACCACAAGCTGCTCTAGATACTTTCATGGTGCTGCATTTTACGTGAGTTAGGAAAGTGAGCAGCAGTCAGAGAACGCCTGGCCGACTTCTGACTGTAGGATGATCTGACCAAAGATGCTGTTTTCAAATGTCACAGCATTGTCAGTATATTTAACCATCAACTAAGTTCAACTTTGTCAGACAGGCCCTCAGTTAAACATTTGTTCACCTTTGGTCTAGAATTACACTCTTTAGGTTAATGAAAGTGCACCCAGTACTGATGCCAGACATGAGGGCCCATAGCTTATAGCTTCCAGATAGATACACGCATTGTGTGATGACCAAGAGGACCTCTCCATGGGGCCCAGAAGGATTTACCTACAGCCAGTCACTATGCAGTCTCTACTTACCACGCAAACAGCAGAGGCAAGAGACCAGTTATAAATTAAAAAGGAAATGGGAGATGGAAAGAGAAAAGAATGGAGAAATGACTCCTGAGTTTGAGGTAGAAGAATAGTAATCTATCAGTGTCAGGGCTCTGATCCACTGTAAGATATATAATCTTTCTAATAAATGTCGTATATATGTACATAAATAAGCTATTAATTGCCAGGTATTGTGTTAGGAACTAAAGGTGAGATTATAGCAGGGCTAGATCCATTAGGTAATCACCAAGCCCACCAAGGAGTAGCAGTTTCTCCCATATCTGGTTCTCTTAGTATAGAAGTTATCCTGTCCCACAGATTCTAGACTAAGACACATCTGATGTATTGCCACTCTGATGACCTCAGGGTGTATTCCCTACTTCTACAGCAACATGCTCCTTGCACATGCTTGCAGATTTGCACGTTCAAAGCCTGAATATCATCAGTACTACTCATGCACAAACATATGTGCGTAAGACATGGTAGGAGATACTCTGTACATCCTTGCTCAGCCTCACAACAATCTTGCAAGACTACAAATGTTTCCCTTCCTTCCTTCCTCTCTTCCTTCCATTGTTCCTTCCTTCCTTCCTTCCTTCCTTCCTTCCTTCCTTCCTTTGTTCCTTCCTTTCTCATTCAGTTAGTTGAATTTAAAGATAGTTATATGATCTGCCTAAAGCTCTACAAGGGGAAACATCTAGAAGAACAAATGCTGATGTAGATATTCGTTGACTCCAAAACCTTTGACCAAGTTCATGTACATGAATTCAACTCAGAATTCAGAGTATATATTGCTCTACACAACCAAAACTACTCACAGACAAAATATAAGATAAAATAAAATAAAATAAAATATTTAAAAAAAGGAATTAGGATAGATTAATGCATCAGTTTAAAAGATATTAAGAACAAAAGATATCTAAAGCCAGGCCTGATTGCATATAGCTTCAATAGCAGCAAACAAGAAGCTGAGGCAAACCTGGGCTACATAGCAAGACTGTCTCTAAAACAAAATATTACACACACTTGAGCATGCGTGCACATACACACACGCACACGCACACACACATGCATGCACACACACACAATCTGTGTGATGCCTAACAAAATCCTCTCAAGTCAAAGCAGGCGCGAGTCTAGCTGTAGCATCTGATCACAAGCGCCTGGGCAAGCCTCTTCACCATTTTTTTGTGCCTCACTTTTCTCATCTGCAAATGTACATAAGGTCAGATCCTGTAAGGATGGAGTAAGATGCTATAAATATAGCACATGACACATGATAAGTGCTAGTTTATATGTTAGCTGTCACCATCATTGTTATTTTCAAAGTCAACAAGCTATAGAAGAAAATGTCAGAAAATGAATGGAAAATTAACAACAGCAACAGGAAAATGGTTTTCACAGCTTTCTCATAGATAGAACAGAACCACATCTTTGTTGCATCAGGAAAACCTGAGCTGTCAAGAAGACAAGCACATTTTTACCTGTCCTAGCAAGATTTAGAACAGAAAAATCTGTAAAATCCTACTGGTTTCTTCAACTGCTTGCATCCAATCAGAAATGTCAAGCCCAAGGCTGATGAGAAAGAAACCCTGCAGAAGTAGTGATGGGGCAGAGAAGGCAGTAGGTATAGCGTAGAAGGGGAAACAAATTGGCTGCAGACAATTTCTCAGTAGGGAGGAAGCTAGAATGGGGACAGAGCATCCTGATCAAGAATCCCAAACTCCTGGCTAAAGATCCAACAAGACCCTGCCCAGCATTAAGCGAGCACTAATGGCATACAAGATCTGATGGCAGGACCATGACATACCTGACCTTCTGCGTCCCTATGCCCTCTTAGTACAATGGGTCAGGCAAAAGGTTGCCATCGTCACCTATAAGTCATGGGCCTTAAGCATTTTCCTCCACCCCCTGATGTGTTAGTTCCTTCCTCTGAAGTATGGGGGTTAGAAATGACTGTCAGAACAGTTGTTGTAAGGGGCCCGGGAGACCATTTCCCTGACAATAATGCTAAATGCTCAAGTACCCTGCTACATCACCACTGCCAGAATCCATGACTCTATGCTCTTCTTCTATCCTGTTCTGTTGTTATTGTTGTTGGGGGCTTTTGTTTGGCTGGTTGTTGTCTGTTTTGTTTTGTTTTTTGAAAATGAGTTTCTCTGACTGTCCTGGAACTTGATTTGTAGACTAGGTTGGCCTCGACCTCAGAGATCCACCTGCCTCTGCCTCCCAAGTGCTGGGGTTAAAGGTTTGCACCACCATCACAAGACTTGCATCCCAAGTTACAATAGCAAGTGATTTTCACAGCCACTCGGATGTCCTCCTTGGTCCCCCAGGTGTCTACACACACTTCTTTTCCACTTTTGCTCCATGAGCTCAGAAATAATCCCCTTATATCTTGAAACTGGTTCACTCAATGACTATTTTGTGACATTCACTGTCTTGTACTATGACACACAATTAGCCTTGTATTCTGTTTGTGTCTGACACTTCCAAGAGAACATGTACTCTAAGGAGCAGAGTCCCCTTTGGCTACAGTGTACTGTCATGACAGTACCTTGGACAGCACCCAAGGAACACTGGAACAATGCTGGCTGCACCTGTGACCCAGGAGCATTCCCTCCTGGCTACATCTGCACTTTCATGATAAGCCAGTCACCCAGGATTCTTGGAGGCATAGAAGCAAAATGGAAGACAATATACCAAAAGGTTGAGCAAGCACAACTGGGGTTATATTCGCTCTAAGTCCTTTCTTCATAAGCCATGTTTCCTATAACTGAATGCATTTTAAGTAAACAGAAATATGTAAACATCATGTTAAGTAGATTAACAAATCAAAAAAGAAACAGCCTCCAGCACCCACTCCCCAAGAGCTGAACTTCTGCTTCAGAGCAGCCAGAAGGGAAATAGAGTTTAGGCAGGCAGTGAGGGACATGGGAGAGCCCTCCTGGGTCCCAGTCTCCCCTATTGTCCAGAGTCCTTCTGCACTGATCTCCTGTGAGCAACCTTTTCGCACAAGGAAGTAGACCATGTGTGCCTCCAAACAAGCTTTTGTACCCCACTGCCCAGCTGAGGGAATGGTACCTTCCTCTCGGGCTCACCTGCACTGTGTCTACCCACAGCTCTGGCCACACTCCTCTCCACAGTTACCTCTCGTCACTGGATGCAGTCACATCATATCCTTTCTTATGGTCACTCTGCCCTAGTCTTCATGTACCATGTCCAGGACTACACTCCAGACTACTTCTTACCCACCCACCACTCACTTTACAAGTTCCCCCACTTCTTCCTGAGTCTGCTTAAGCTTGCCAGGAAGCAGACAGGTACAGCCCACATGATCTCCTCAGAGTCTCTGTGACAAAGCAGTTAGTGTACCTGGTGGCAAAGGCATGTACAAAGTCCCACATGAGCTCACGATACCGTCTATGGCTGTCAGGTATACACGAGGCAGTGTTTAATATTAATAGCTCCTTCCACACTGTATCACCTGGCAGCTCAACTTGCATCCTTAGGCTGTTCCTCTTTCTCTAAAGACACCCCACCTCACCCTGCTCTACTGTCTAAAACTTTAAGGCAACTTCAAGGAGATGGGCAGACATAACTGTCCTGCTGAGGGTACCTCATGCTCCTCTTTGTAGGCATCTCTGCCCTTCTGACTTCACTTCTTTCTGCTTGAGTTCTGTAGGCCACACTGTGTCTTTTTCGTTGATAGTCTCATTAGTCAATTGATCCTAACACCATAGGACTAGGGTAAAAAAGGGGATGTGGTGTCTTACTGATATATGACACAGTGACAATGAGTCAAAGTCATATGAATAAAGAAGTTCAAAATTAGTTCAGTGCTGACCCACTGACTCCAGGCAGAGGCATCACACTGCATCCACAAAGCATGATTCACAGAACCACATCCTTGGAAAACATTTCCCATGCCTACTGAAGATAATCCCTGTTGGGGTGAAGGACGACACTTATGCTGTGAGTCACACTTCACAGATCTGAACCAAAACTGAAGATTCTAACAACATCTTTTCATCCACAAGTTACTAACAGTACATGCGCCTGATAGTGGACATGCTCATCACACATGTTCATAACCGCTCAAGTATGTTAACTCACTACATGTGCTACCTTGTTCCTGATAGTGGACACATGCTCATGAGCTCACTGTACACCCACGCATGTCAAGAACCACGCCAAATTTTCTCAGAAGAATGAGTTCCTTCCCACCAGGGAACTCTGCCGTCAGCATGTCCACCTGTTCCTGTGGCCGGCAGCTCCTCTATGGAGTCCACATCAGACGATAATCATCTGTGCTTTCCTAGTGGCCAGGGCTGGACTTGGGAGCCTGTAGACTTGGCTACTGCAAAGAATGAGTGGATTACAACCAGGAACAAGAAAGATCCCTATCCTGTCTCATCAATGTGTGGCTGAAGCAAAGCTCAACACAAGCATTCCAAATGTCCTGGACATATATGCAACATGAGGGTTGAACTGAAAGCATCTAGGGTAATGGAGGAAAGTAATGGGAGGGAGATGATGTGGAGGAAACTGACTCCATGTACAATGTATGAAAATCTTGAAAAATAAATAACGCATAGCCGTGTGTGTGTGTGTGTGTGTGTGTGTATGCATACGTATAATTAAGATGTTCATGACTAGATTAATCTCTCTGGACATACGTGCAGAGAAATTAGACAGTAAAACTACAGAGTGAAAAAAAAAAACAAGCAAATCTTGGGATAGAGACGGCAAAAGCTCAGGAAGGCCCCAGAGGGCATCTGATGAGGAAATGATCCGTTTATTACATAGTTCATATAGTATTTGATATTCTGGATATACACTCAACTTCAGAAAGAGTGGAGGGAAGAATAGAGAAAAGAATTGGGTGACTAATGGCGAACTCAGTGACATAGTCCCCCTGTGCAAGGTTTGGTGGGAAACCCTCAGAATACAGAGAGCATGAGTGGCTGCCTCTATTACTATTAACATGGCCTCTGTTGGGCCATGAAAGGAAACTTCTAGATGTCCTTTCTTTAATTTGTACCACAAAAATTGCCTTGCTATTGTTACATGTGCTTCACCATCACTAGACCCTAAGGTGCAAAGGGAAGCCTTCAGCAGGAGCATATGCCTGGAGTAGACACTAACTATGGATCTGCACGGCCCACCCTCAGCCTCACTCACACTCCAGCAGCCTTGGATTATGCAAGCACTCCCCAGGGCTTCAGAGTCAAATGAGACACATGTAAAATTTACATCAGTACTTGGAGAAGATGGTGTCTGTTCCATTAATATCAAAAGTAGCCATCCATCTCCTGAAACGCAAGTTTGCATTAAGGTAGCCTGAGAAGATGCAGCTAGGCTAGAGGAGGCAGCTCCCACATTCATGAGAACTTTGAATTCAGCCTTCATCTCTCTCCCAGACCTAATTCAGTTACTACTTCATATAAGATAATTCTATCCAATCAGATTCTAGGAAAGAGTGGGTGAGCTGACAACCTTTTCAGGTGGGGGTGCCCCTGGATTACCTTTCTTGAACATGGTCCAGGACTGATGCTGCTAGAATGTGTTCCCAACAATTTGTCCAGAAGAGGTCTATGACCTGGGATATTTCTCACCATCTTTGACTGTCAGCAGTTTCTGGTATCAGAGATACCTGGGTTCTGCCTCTTAACAGCTGTACAACTTTAGGCAAGTTTGCCCATTTTGTTGGATGGATTAGTGGTGATATAAACAAAGAAGCCTACACAGACACTTTATGAAATAACTCTCACCAATGGCTCAGATGGGCATTGTGGATGCAAAAGGCCTCATCTAAAGCAACAGAACACACAGCATTCCTTTCATCTGAAAACCTGCACTTGAAGCGTGAGGTTCTTCCTGTTTATGTTTGCAGTGACAGAAGAACAGAAGATGAAGGGGACTCCAATCTGCTGATGGGAACAGAGAAAAAAGCAACGGAGTGGCCACTAAGCCTGTCCTGCCTGCTTCTCATCTAGGGTGAAAAAATCAAGGACATTTTGCAGATGAGACCTGGGAGGTAGGGGCTGCTGGAGAGGGTGCCGAGATAGTACTATCAAACCAGGCTGTTGAGCCAGTTTCCAAAGGTCAGGTAGCATCCTCCTGGGGAGCTGGTCACAGATCAATCCAGGCCACTGCAAATGAGTGTGACTTCAGCTAGTCTCTCCTGCTGCTGCATCAGCTGGGTGACTGGTGCAACCTCCCTACTAGACTGAGCTTTTCATTTTACACATGATGCTGGGTCTCAAATTACAGCATCTAGGTGGCAGTGTCATTTTGCTAATGGTACTTCTAACACATAGAAAACTGGCAGTGACACCATCAGCCGCTTCTTTTCCCTTTTCTCCCTAGCTGCACTGTGGTGACCCGACTTTGTATAGCCCCTGCCTGGAATGCCGGTTAACCACCAGTGTGCTCCTGCTGACTGGAAACTGCAGGCTAGACAGGATTAACAATACCACACAAAACTGAAGATCCACATTAACTACATTTTCCTTATTTCCAGAGGATACACTAGAATGCATTGACCATGTGCCTTTCACTGGAATCTTGGGGTTGATATTCCTTAACATTGGTGAAACAAGGTTTACAGGGCCCAACAAAGAAAACAATACACTTACAGATATTTAACTTCCTCTCCGCTGAAAAACAGACAAACCCTTGCACACTGGCTGCATAACTGCTCTGAGGCTTAGCACTAACCAGGGCCTGACTCACTGAAGCTCAGAGCAAGGCAATTACAGAGCATCTCACTTCCAAAGCACTCCCATAGGCTTCATTCCATTAGAATCTCAAAGTTCTCACTACTGTGAGAAGGAAGAACTTAGGTCTCAAGGCTACATATGAAATGAGAATGAGCCCAGTAATGGCCCATAATAAAAGGTGTCTAGTATCCTGAACCTTTGTGGTTATGCAGTCTTGGAGCAGCTCAGAATCCCACACTCACCCTTGAAGTCAGCTTATCACCATACAGACCAGCAGACTAGCTCAGGAATTCAGCTCGTCTGGCACAGTGCTTGCTTATCGTGCACAGATCCTTGGGTTCCATCCCTAGCACCACATTAACTAGGCAAGGTACCCATCACCTGTAATCCCTGTACTCAGATGATGGAAGCAGGAGAAGGAGTTCAAGGTCATCCTCATCTACATAACAAGTTTGAGGTCAGCAAGGGCTAAGTGAGTCCCTGTGTAATGAGAAATATAAAAGATCTGCAGAGTGTGTACACATGTGCAACCTAGAAAGTGCTGCCCCAGAGTCATTAGTAGAACAAAAAGTAAAACCAAAGCCTCAAAGGAGATATCATTTAACCTACAGAAACAAAGCAGGTGGCTTGAAACTGAAGGAGATGAGACCACTGTGGCCATCTGGAAGCAGAGCAGAGCAAAAGTGAGGAGCAGGTATAAGCTGAGCATGGGGCAGGGGACCAGGTGACATGCCCATACTGGGTCTGCTAGAGGAGTAGAGGCTGAGGGTAAGGGGGTGGCAGGATTTTCAGTCATGGGTGGGATCCACGCTTTCCTTGTGAGTACTGCCAAAAGACAGGTGACTCTGCTGACCACATACTGATATGTATGGAGTTTTGGAGGAGACAGACAGGAAAAGAGCAACAGGAGGACAGGAGCAATTGGATATAGACAGATATGCGACTTACAAAGAGAAGCACAGGGAATGAAGGAAGCTTTCCTGGACTCTTGTTCCTAGTGACTAGCCTTTGTACCAAAGATATACAAGGATGTCTGAGGCTTACAGGATATGGGTGTCAATGAAAATACCATTCACTCCCTGTAACACAGGCGGGCTTTTCATGGTGGAAGCTTTGTGTTGTGTTGGGAGTCTCAAAGACAAGTTTAGCAAGCCAAGGGTTAAAAGTTTGCTCATGCTTTTGTCTCTTTTAAGAATTCCCATCATCCAAAGCTGGTGCTCAGCTCTACACTGGGTCAAATGTGGCAGGAACAAAACCAATGCCAGGGTCACTATCCAAAGAGCAGGAGTTAGATCGTCATTATCAGTTAATAAGCACAAAGTTAGCTCAGTTTTCAAATAAGGCCAGAGACAAATTAAACAATTTAGAAGAATAAATATTATAAAGCTATGGGGTACTACAGGTTCAAAGCCAGCTTGCCTTGAGGCAATTAACTCATCACAATAAGTAACAGTAAATCAATCCACACTAATTGCATTTGGTGGAGGAGCTTAGAAGACTCTTTAGTGTTAGCTGGTTATCGATTCTATTTTCTTGTTATTATTATTAATATTGTAATCACTTGTGATGTGAAAAAATGCAGTGTTTTCAGAGAATATACTCATAGATGGATAGGACTTTAGTTTAACATGAACCTATCCAGTTTCCATTTTTTCCAGAGATGCTGTAAAAAAAAATCTAAGGTACAACAGAATTGAACATGACACAAAAGATCTTTAGCACAAGCTCTGCAGTTGGAAGCCTGTTAACAAGGTTAACAAAGGGCCAAGGTACCACCCAGGTGCACATGCCCTTTCTTCCTCCCACACACATCTCCACACTCACAGGAAACAGAAAAATGAGTGCAGTATCAGAGACCTTACTGCCCTTCAAGGGCAGATACCGCCACAGAAATCCCACACTTAGTCTTCACCTGCTGCCCCTGAACTCTGTGGTTTCCACGGAAGCTGGTAAGTGTTCCAGTTATTAACTTAGTCGGCTTGTTATTTGATAGCTAAACATATACCTGTGGATATGTATCATCAGGTAAGGGAAAGGACAAAGGGGTAAAAAGTTACTGTCCTTTAAATGCATAGACTGATGGAGTCACTATGTCCAAATGACTTCACAAAAGACCCAAAGACATCAAAACCGCAGCATCATCTCTGGAAAGCTCCAGGACTCCTAACGCATGCCCCTTCATTGGGTTCTGGGCCTTAACCTTATGATCTATAAAATGGAGATATTAATACTTGCCTTAAAGGGTTTTCCGGGCAAGTTAAAGTGTGCATATAAAACACTTTGCACAGCAATGTCAGACAACTGAGATCACTCCAGACACTAGAAACTTGAACAGCTTACAAGTGTTTGTCTTCTACTTACTCAAGGTTATCCCTTCATTTCTTCCTTACAAGGGTTAGAAGGAAAACCAGGAGTAAACTATTTCAACAGGAGTCTCCTTGGCTGACCTCATCCTGCATACTCTCTCTGTCCAACATTGCATATGTGTCCTCATGTGTTCAGATGGCCCTGGCCTTCTATATATATAGCTCACTGCAGCTTGCTGTAGTCACATCACAAAGGCCTCTGGCACTTACTTCACTATCAAAATGCAGACACTTCAAACCTACTTTTGTTAGAGAGCACTGGCTCTGCTACTTGGACCTCTGAAGTAACTGTTTATAAACGCAGGATGAAGCCAGGCATTTCTGACTTTGTTCCTGTCTGTCTCCATCATTTTGGATGGACAAGGAAGTCATTATTCTGAGACTTTCTTCTTGAATAAACTTAGATTCCTAGGCAAGAAAAACTTTATAGTGGCTCTCCATGAGGATGAGGTCACACCACGGAGCAGAGCAACCCTCTTACAGGCACCCTGGCCTCTCAGGCAATAAGGACATCTTTGACCACCTTGTACGACACATCCAGAACATCCAGAGACAAGGCTCAGGGGGATCACATCTCTACCAGGTGTGCTCAGTTATGCAAATATACACCTCAATTCTCAATCCTCCCCACATATAAACCCACAATACATGTCAGTACACTGCCGATGGACTTGTGGACACTGAACCCTTTCATCTGTTCCTTCTCCAAGTGCTGCTTGAATTCCCTTTGACTTGTGGTTATCAATCAGTGGAGAATCTTTTTGCTGCAGTTTCAAAAATAGGGGTTTTAAGCAATAGGATAATATAATCTTAACTTGGCTGAAAGAAGAATTGAAAAATGAGAATGATGGTTGTGCTGGTCTTCTGAGTTCCCACAGCTCCTGGGACATAACTTTCCCCTAACACTCCATACAACAGCTATTATTTTTGATGCACTTTTGGCTCTGCAGAGGCCTACACACCTGGCCTACACAGAGGCCTGAGCTCAGCCCAGAAGCCTGTGCACCTGGCACTGCTTGACAGAGACGGGTCTGGTTCCCAGATCATCTCACGTACATTGCATTGCATCAAAAGATCCAGTAAAAATTGAATCCCTTAGTTGTCCTTACTTTGCCCCTGAACATTGTGATTGCTGAGCAGTGGTACAGTGTACTCCAGAGGGAAGAGTTAGAAGTTTACCAGTGATAACGAGATTAGAGATTACAGTCTCCTTAACGGCTTATCAGTTTTGCGACAATGCTGTGGCTAGGCAAATTTTCAACTGCAATAAAGCAATCGATTCCTTGGGCTTTTGTGGCACTGACCGTCAAGGATTCAACCGCATTCAAATACATATCAAATATAAATTTGACACTGTGTTGTCAAGGTGAAGGGTCAACTCCTGACCTCAGCTATATCTAAGGGCTTTCTGACCACAAAAAGGAAAGGTCCAATGGCCAAGAAGGTCACACAGTGTCAGAAACAGAGGAAGCTAAATAAAGATGGGTCAGCATTCAGCCACCCTGAACAGTTTCCAAAAGGTACATATTGCTGACTTCAGAATGAATTTTTCTTTGCAGACTTGCACAACTCACACATCATTTTTTCTTTAAACGTATTCTCTAGAGGCCAGGAGATTCTTGGTGACCTTGAAACTCTACAGAGGATAGAGCTAATGTGCAAAGTCTCTTGGGTACTGAGCCCTTGCAATATGTCTCAGTGTGATGAAAGCACTGGTGGGCAGCAATGATGGGGAGAGGATGGTGGGGAAATATAGAGCCTGATCTTTGCCAGGAAGCAGAACTGGAAAGCATGGGCATGGTCTAGTGGGAAGGGGTGGGGCTGATGAAGAGCAAATGCCTAGATGTTCACAAGCACTCTATACAGATAATACACCTGGTGAAAGGTTCTCACAACAGTGGCACATTTATGTGTTAGAGCACACCATTAAGGGACTTGTCAAACCAGTGGGATATGTGACTATGACTCTAAGAACAGCTGGCACCTGCCTCAGATAGCAAGAATGTTGAGTAATGGGACCATGACAGACAGAGTATGTGCAGTCAAGGTGAGTTCCTGTGACCAGGAAGAAGGCAGAGAAAGGACAGATTGAGCATCTGAGAATCATGTGGCAAGTCCTTATTACTAAGTTTCTTACAAGTGTTCATGTGTATAGAGGTAGATCATATACTGCTTCTATTGCTAGCAACAGGTAACTTAGGAAGTTTACAGGACTTGCTCCAGGAAGGAAGACAGGTCTCCAATATAAACCACATCTTTTGCACAATGAAGGCAGAATAAGTTCTTATCAGCCCGCGTGTCAGGAATTTGTGAAGTCCAACCACTAAGCTAACCTCTCATAAGAGCAGCTGGGTTTGCTTCATTGCCTCTTCTGCACAATACTGCACATTGAAATCACTTACATTTTTTATATCAACTAGTATTTAAGTGGGACTTAATTATTTATTGAAACATAATATTTGATCTATTAAATATTCTGATATATGTAGAGAGAGGAGCAAGGCAATGTAACCTCAAAATGGGGATGGGATTGATATATAGATTCCATATGTTGACATTATTAGAATAAACTATGAAAATAAGTGTATGTGAAAGGCTCTGGGAAGAAAGAAAGAACTTGTAGGGACAGATGAAAAAAGTTAAGAAAACTAGAGCCAATTTGAAAGAACCAAATGAAAATGCTAGGAATTTTTAAATACTAAAACCCTTTATTTGAAAGTCTTACAAATGGCATATACAACATAAAGACAAAGAATAATGATCTTGAAGAAAGGCCAAGAAAAATAACTGAGACACAAAGACATAGAAGGAGATGGAGAGAAAGGGAAAGGAGGTGAGAGATCTTCTGAGTAATGGAATCTAAGACACGGGTGTTACTGCCCTAAGAAAGGGACAGGGAACAAATGAACAGAGAGAAGTGTTTAAGGAGACAATGGCTGAGAAGTGTCCAGCTGATGAAAGACACCACCCGCATACCCAAAGATTCACCAACTGCAAGTCCAGTACACACAAAGGATACCTTGATTCCTAGTGTTCCTATGAGGAAAACAAAATAGGGCAGAAAAAACATGAGTCAGCCTGAAGAAAAAAAACCCATGACAGACAAGTTCAAACCAGTGATGGACAGAGAGCAAAAGAAAAGTCTCTTGTTGTGATGTTCCCCAGATACTCAGTCTGTGGCTCAGCCTGCACATAGATCAGTATGTAGATGAGTGTATAGAGCAGGCTAGCCTTCACCTGATGGTGTCTGCTCCTCCTGCCTCTGCCTTCAAGATACTCTGTACAAATGAAGGTGTTATCAAAGAAAAAAAGAAAACCCAAGTCTGTCTAGCACATGAGCATCATGAGTATGCTCAAGGAAAATTTCCAGGCCAGAAAATAGTGTATCTGACCAAAGTCCAGACCTGCAAGGGAAAGGGGTTAAGTATATAGGTAAATTTGATGTTTACATCTCTTAATATATTTTCAATTTAATGTTTTAACTTTAAAATGTTAAGAATTATATTTTCAAATGTACATTTGAATTTTCCCTAAATATTGCTGGTTATTTGAAACAAAAGCAGCACTGTGTTGAAGAGTTAACAACTTAATTAAACATAATATAAATGATACTAAAGAATAAGCTTGTCAATAGAGAAATATAGTGTTTTGTGGATTTTATTTTTATGTTCACAAAATAATTATTATTTGAAACCATATGCAGTTTTTAAAAAATAGCATCCATAGCAACTACTTAAACACAGATACACAGACATACAGACACATACAGAGACACACACACACACAGAGGGAGGGAGGGAGTGGGGGTGAGAGAGACACAGAAGGTCAACAAGTCCTAAATGGGAGAATATTCTCTTCCAATGCCATCAAAACCAAGAAGTCTGAGAAACTGTCAAATCTAAACAGAGCTGTAAAATATAAGATACTTAGTGAAATGTTGTTTCCTCCTGAGATCCTAAAGCAAGAAAGGGACATCAGATAAAAAGGAAAGAGTGTGAAACGTAAGATGCAGTTAATAATGTGTCAATGGTGAAGTGTCAGTAGCAACAAACTGCTGTATCCCATGCTGGCTGTTAACAAGCAGAGACTGCAGTGGCTTTGGAGCCTTGCAAGCTTTGGCATCATCGCCATGTAGGAAAGTGTCTCAGTCAAAAAGAATGGCTCTAGCTCACTGAGAACAGTCCCTAGGGTTAGAAATTCACTCACTACACATTTCCAAGATCCAATAATGATTACAATGCTGACTACAGAGAAGCCAAATTGGCATGGAAGATGGCAACAGGCCTTGGAGAAAGAGAGCGAAAGCTGGTACCCTTCCCAGCTGTCCTCATGAATATGGCCAGAGTCAGTAGCTATACAGAGTCACTGTCCAGTCTCTTCACAGCAGCCCTCCTAAAAGCAGCCTTGGAAAGAATTAGATTACTGATAGAAGTTTTCAACAAGGCAAACTGTGGCTCAGGTTAGTAAAGGAACCCCACAAAGGTCTCCTCGTTGATAAGTAACGGCCCAGTGGTATGGTCCTAATATACTTGCTGATGAAGAAGTCACACAACAACAGAAAGATCACGAGTTTCTAGAGATGAATAAAGTGTAAAGCATCTATGAGAATATTAGAGTAGGTGCTTTACAAGCACAGTTCGACTCAAACAAAAAGAATATGGGCACAGTCAGGCTGCTTTACACCCCTTGCTTTGGTACTTTGGGGAAATTAGAGTCATTTTCAAGAGATACAGGAGAAAAGAAAATGGAGCCAGCAGGTACCTGATCACCCACCAGGTACCATATACCAGACCCACAGCTCATAAAAATGATATTGCTTTTAGTATCTCTAACACCGGGAGACGGAGACCACATCAGCATTTTACAGGTGATAAGATACAGAAAAGAATGAAATGACACAGCCTACAGGTGGTGTGGCACGGAACTAACTCAAATGTAAATCCTGAAGTTTCTAAGGCACCTCACTACTCTGGGGTTGGCACCAAAGACTAGGAACATGCTCACACTCGGCTCATAACCTGCTTTGACTTTAGTTTCTAAGATATCTTTTTTTCTTTTTCTTACAATGTTATGATTTTTACCTATATATCAAGGAGGTGACCCATTCAGTTCACACAGTTTAAAAATCAAGCGTTGGTTGGGGGGAATGGCTCAGTGGGCTAAGAGCTCCCCAAGAGAGTGAGGTCCGAAGCGCATATCCCTGGGACCCATGCAGAAGCTACGTGGGCGTGACTGATAATCTGTAATCCAAGTATACAGGAGGCAGAGACCAGGGATTCCTAAGGCAAGATGGGCTGCCAAAACAGCAAGCTATAGGTGCACTGAATACATGAGCATACACACATATATGTGAACCTCCACACATGTGCCCCACACATATAAACATGCATGTGTACACTCACCACACATCACTATTTCCCTGTCTTCCAATGTGCTCAGTTCATATCCTTACCCTCCTCAATTGATGATATATCTGCTTATTTTGCATTGGTTTTCACAGAGCCTTGAAAGTAAATATAAGAAATATGGTTTTATCATTTTTAATCTTCCTTTTACAGTTTCTTATACAGATTAAATGTCTCTCTATAAAAGTAAGCAGAAAGATTTTTAGACTCTTTTAAAGCTACAAATCATTCCGTTGTATTTTGCTGTTTTTTTTAACTTAACCAGTACCCTATTGATGGATATATCACCTATTTCTGATAAATGACCCTACACAGTTGGTTTATATACCAGCCAAGATCTATGGAGTAGATGAGTTCTTACAAGTGACCATTTTACATACTCTGTGACACGCTTGCAGTTGGAGCAGTTTCTGCTCCGCGCATCTCCTTTGGGAACATGCCAATTTTACTCCCAACAACAGTATATGAACAGCGCTATTCCCCCATGGCTTTCAATGGAGTGTGTACTTGAACTTTGATGTTTACTGATACAAGTGAAAAATAATCATTGCATGGTTTTGCTGATTTTTTCAATCAATGAAGTTGAACATCTTATCATGTACCTAAGTCATTCCCTTGTTTGTGACCAATTCTTGTTCCATACTTGCCTATGAGAAAACTCTTCATAAGAATAAAAGATAAAGCTGGGCATGGTGGCTCATTCATTCCTAGAATGAATGAGCTAATCAATCAATCAAGCTAGGAAATAGTCCAAGGAAGGACAGAATGGCTCAACTCAGCAAGGCTGGTCTAAACAACCATGTATATGTGAGGTTGTGATCCACGGCTGACTTGACTTTCCTGTGATATTCATTTAGCTACCTCTTTTCCTGATACCCTCACTTCTCTCTCCCCCTTCTCCTCTCTTTCTCCCCTGCACAACCTCCTGCAGCGGCACCCTCCATACCCACCACATCTTTCATGACAGGAAAAAGTACAGCAGGACTACATTTTCAGAACTAGTATTTAGATCAAAGGATGTTCCACTCAAATGAATTAAGAATCTAACTCTCAAACTTGGTATGGAGTGATAGATGTGACACCTACAAAAGGAAACATCTTCTTTAGATAAAAAGCAAGACTTCTGTATTTGCCAGGCACTGGCATAACCCCACGCAAGACAGCTATATCAGGGTCCTTTCAGCAAAATCTTGCTGGCATGTGCAATAGTGTCTGCATTTGGTGGCTAATTATGGGATGAATTGCTGGGTAGGATAGTCTCTAGATGGTCCATCCCTTCGTCTTAGCTCCAAACTTTGTCTCTGTAACTCCTTCCATCATTGGGAAGAGAGATCCCTTGGTCTTGCAAACTTTATATGCCCCAGTACAAGGGAACACCAGGGCCAAGAAGTGGGAGTGAGTGGGTAGGGGTGCAGGGTGGGGTGGAGGGTATAGGGGACTTTCAGGATAGCATTTGAAATGTAAATGAAGAAAATATCTTAAAAAAATTTGAAACAATAAAGCAAGACTTCATTTAAAAACAGTTTGTTTGACCTACAATGACAACTCACCTGGAGATGCATGCTCACTGGTCTAACAGTGGCATGAACATCATGGAACTAACCAACTATTCCTGGTTGCATTTAATCCACACATCATACATCTAAACACGGTGCCCAGGCCACTGTTTAAACCCTCCAGCTCAGGGGTTGCCCATTACAACCAGGTACCTCCTCCAGCACTCCTCTAACGTCAAGCATGTTGACTGTTGTGTGGAGCAGAGGAACCCTGAGAGAATATGTAAGAAGTGGATAAGTCCTGAGTGCAGCTGTATCATTGACTTGAGCACAACTATGACAAGGATCCCAGTGCCTCAGACCCAAGGCAAAGGCTTCCTGGGCTTAGGCTCAGGGAATTGACAAAGCCTTCCCCTGGTTTCTATGTGGATGTTGACAGTCTATGCAGATAATCTGAACTGTAACTTCTTCTTCCTTGATATTTATAGTCTGAGACTGCTCCGATACAGAGACCCGCCTACGGAGATGAGCTAACCTTGCTTCCTTTTTCACTACACCTATATATAATAAACCCACTGCCATGACTCAGATTTATAAAGCAGACAGACCGAGTTTCTGGGCTGCTGGTGTGTCACCAAAAAAATCCAGCTTTTCTCTATGTGTGCCTATTGTTCTTCAATGTCTGTTGTCACAGTTAGGTCAGTTCCTAAGCCATGCAAGGTCAAGGCAGACTGGGCCTCTGAGGATGCATTTTGATTGCAGGCAATATCTGTGATTTCTCAGTGGTGTAATGAGCTTGGCTCTCAACTTTATCACCCATTAGATTTTAGGAGACATGAGAATGCTTCCTGCATGAAGATGCCCACTGTTCAGTTATTTATAACAGCCCAAACTGGGAGCAACCGAAGGACTCAATTGTGAGGGGCAAGATTAAATAAAGCGTAGAACCCAATACTTCTGCAGCAGTGACAAGGAGCTTGTAAATCTCCTTCATGAAGTGTAAAAATGACTGGAGGTACTCAAGGGAACGCAATGCTTCTAAGTGCACAGAGGGTCCTCTACCCTGCCTTCAGCTAGGAGGGTCTTCTACTCTGCCATCAGCTCTGACTCAGAAGTGCAGCATGTTTAGCAAACCACCAAGACACTCAGCTATGCCACCATGCCCAGCAAAGCTTTATCAGTGGTAAAGCTGATGCAGTCATTTCCATCAAAAAAAAAAAAATCTCATTTACTGTTGGACTGCAAACTCATCTTTTAAAAAATGCTTCAAAAGCACTCTAGATTCTATAAAGGAAGAAATTTATAAGCATTTTCAAGTCCTACTTAATGAATACTAAATAAATACATAAATAGAAATATGCCATTTTTAAAAAACAATCTAGGAATCTGCCTTACCCCAGTGTTTCCTGTCACAAGCCATACACTATAAATTATTAAATCTACCTCAGGAAAAGCAAATTGTTTTCATTTTGCAAACCAACTGCAAAAGTTCAGTAGTATCTGCCTGAGGAGCCCTGCCCACACTGAATAGTAGAGAAAAAGAGAAACTTGGGTGTTTAGCAGCATTCGCTACCAGATGAAATGTTTTTTTCTGACCTCCATAGAAAAGCTCCTCCACAGACAGATGTGAAAGGAAAAACTGTGGGGGAAAAAGATTGGCAGAACAGTACCCCTGTCAAGACACCCATGTCCTCATCCATGGAGCTGTTTAAAGGGAATGAAGACTACAGGATTTAGGTGGGGTATTAGCTCAGAGTGAAGAGTGCTTTCTCTGAGTGTACAAGACCTGGGTTCATCCCTGTCACTCAAGAAAACCCAGTAACAACTAAAGGACAGGAATTAGAAACTAAGGTCACTAGACACCTAACCAAAGCATAAGGACTTTACTTGGGCTGTGTTTGTGTCATCACAGGGGCCTTTAAATATTTAATTATTTGGGACATGGTGTCCTGAATCCCAAGCTGGTCTTGAGCTTGCTACATAGTCAAAGTTGAATACTGGGCCTCTTGTGTCCAATTCCTGAGTGCTGGGATTACACACATGCTGTCATTTCTGATTTGCTTGGTGGAAACTGAAATGGAGTATACAATCGGCAAGCACTCTACCACCTGAGCCACAGCTCCAGCAAGCACAAAGTTCTCTGTCTCTGTCCCACACACACACACCCCTGTGTGTGTGCACATGCCGTGTGTTTATATACCCGTGTGCATGTGAGCCTGAGGGCACACGGAGGCCAGAGGTCAACGTCAGGTTGCTAATCATCTGTAATCAGTTTTCACCTTATGTTCTGAGAGTTTCCTCAGTGAACCCAGAGCTCACTGTATGCGGATCATGATCCAGGGATCTGCCTTTCTCTGTCTCCCCAGTGCCAGGATTACAGTCGTGCACCACTGTAGCCAGCTCTTCATGTGAGTGCTGGGGAGTAAAATAAGGACCTCATGCTCGTTCAATGCAGTACTTCCCCAACAGCCATCTCTCCAACATCACCCGCCAGCAGCCCAAAATGGATCTTTAAAAGTCAGAGAGGAAATTCAGAGCAGAAGACGTGAGGAGACATGCCATGTTACTGGCTTTGAAATAGAGAAAGTGGCTATAAGCCACTTGCAGGTGACTCTAGAAATGAGGAAAGACAAGGGCATGGGTCTGAGAGCTGGCCCTGCCAACATTCACAGTTGATCTTGGGGGCAGGGGGAGCAGCATGCTAGACTTTTGAGTTACAGAATCATAAAATGTGTATGTTCTTTCAACACAATGTGGTGATAATCCATTTCAGCAAGAGGAAATCAACCTGAGATGAGAGGGGAGAATACAGAAGAGTGATTACTACTGTCTGGATGATAGAGGATGGTGTGGAACAACTTCACACTGTTCTGTGAACTGAGAAACTCCACTAGACAAACTGACACAGAAGAGCTACAGAACGAGAGACCAAGGCTGCCTGTGGTGTTGCACAACATGTGTGAGTTTCATTCTAAGCTATGGATACTTGATAAAGAGGATCCTGAATACACTGGGAGTCTGGGGGAGAACAGCCATGGCCCAGGAACCAGCTAAATGCAGCAACAACAGGTTCTGCACTGGATGCCAAAGATACAGTGGAGGAAATATATGGTAACTGCCTGTGTAGATGCTTAACAGAATAAATCCCACACTCCTCTCATGAGCACATAAGCCACTGTCAAAAACCTTAGAAACTGAGAATTTTGTTCAGGGCGAAAGACTGTTTCATCTATTCTCATCAGGACCAGTGTAAACCAAGAATGACTACAAAGGCCACTGAGACAGAAACTGATAGAAGAATTACCTGCAGCTGACCTAATTCCTCATTTACAAAGACAGAAGGCTGCTTTGGTCCTCTGCTCTCTAGCATGGTAAATACACTACTCTTGGAGTATCATCTCCCAGCGAAACACATTTGTGTACCATAAGACATGAAATTAAGCCCTTTGCTTTAATTGCATAGAAAAATGGGGATAAAACTGAAGACCTAACAGATTCAGTCATGTGGCACTACTCCTGGTGACATGTGGGTTCCACCTTAGCAAGGCATGGTCACCTGAAAACTGTCTTCATGATTATAGCTTTTCCAGTTCTCCCCTCCTGCCCAAATTCACTGAGAAGATACAGCAGGAAGAGCACTGAACAGTGGGAGGATGTAGTTTAAGTTCTGCCTCCTTGGTTTTCTGGATGCTAAAAGCGTATGCCCGCACACGCAGAGTGCTTTAAGTCCTTCAATTGTATGAGAAGTCCTAAGAGGCCTCACAAGCTGTTCTGAACACAGGAGCTTGCTGCTGGGGAAGGTCCTTCTCACCTCACAAATGACAGACAAGGTCAACATGACAACACCAGCTGAAATCAGAGTCTGTGGCAGAAAAGACTACAGCTGGCCAGCTCAATTCTGAGGCTCAGGTTTCTCATCTGATAAGCAAGGACAGTAGTATGTACCATTGGGAGCCCTAAGGTGACAGTTAGGAATCTCCTTACACAAAGCCAGAGCTTGAGATGTTCAATGAGAGAAAGCCCGAGATGTGGTGACCAACATTCCTTCCAGATTAGACAATTCTATGAGATTCTATAAAAGGCATTTCAAAAAGCATTTTAAAGCATAATGGTCACAAGCCTTAAAAATTCAATTTCTCTGAGCACATATCAGCAGATGTAACAATGTCAAGGGTCAAGATGACTTAAGTGATATGCAGAGTTTTTATTGAGAAACACAGTGGGTCATCTTTCTTCCTCTGCATAATTCCATGAGAGACTGGCTAAGTAGATGCTACCAAACCTGCTGAAAAAACATTACTTACAAGCATTAGGAAAACTAGAGGGACTCCATCCTCCAACCCCTGCAGATGATAGGCCAGTGGTTCTCAACTTGTAGGTTATGAACCCTTGGGGGAGCGGTGTCAAACAACCCTTTCACAGGAATCACAAATCAGATTTTTACATTACAATTCAGAACAGTAACAAAATCACCATTATGAAGTAGCAGTAAAATAAGTTTATGGTTGGTTATCACAATAGCATGAGGAACTATATTTAAGGATGGCAGCATTAGAAAGGCTGAGAAGCACTGTGCTGGGACCTACAGTGGGTATACCAGAATGTTCCCCACTCATATAGAAGCCTGCCAGGTGGGCTTTACCTGTTTACCAGGCAATTTACCTGCAGGAATCTAAGACCTGAAGGCACAGACCCACCTCCCAGTGTCTATACTTTACACTCCTCAAAACTGACTCCAGTTTCTAGCGGGAAGTACATGCCATGTCTTCTGTCTGCACCCTCTTGAACACTGTTTCTTGACTTGGTTTCCAAAACATAGAGAACCTCTACGCTTATGGAACGAGGGAGCAAAGAGTAAACTCCGCATATGACAATTAAAGGGCTGGAAAGCAAAGTCAATGCCACAGTGCTGTGTGTCCACTTGAGTCCTTCCCACTTCCGCCTCGAATGCCTCTTACCTTGAAGGAGGCATGCTGCTCCATGTGTCGCAGCAGCTGGGGTTTCTGGGCTGCTGTGTAGTCACACACCGTGCACTTGAATTGCTTCCCTGGAATGAAGCGGAGGACAAAGTGATCATTGCCAGGCTGGTAGCTCCCGCATGTAAAGGGACTGTGTACACACAGGTGTCCCTTGCCAGGTAGGAAAGCAGATTCTCAGAGGGGATCAAGAAGGCAGTGTACAGACACAAGGCAGCATGATCAGTTGTCAGTAAGGAGGAGCAAGAAGGAGCTCACCCACTGAAGGAAGAGCGTGGCCAGCTTTGTCTAGGAAGATTCTGAGCAGTAACGTTACAGCAGACTCCTAAAGGGAGAAATGTGAATGCCCAGCCACCTTCAGAGAACACTGAAAAAAGAAAAGTGTTCATGAGAGACAGAGAGAAAGAGGAAGAAAAGGAGGAGATGGAAGAAAGGAAAAGAGAGAAGGAGGGACAGAAGAGATGAGAGGAAGACAGAGAGAGAGGGAGGGAGGGACAGATGAAGGGAGGGAGGGGAGGAGGGAAGGAAGGAAGGAAAGAAGGAAGGAAGGAAGGAAGGAAGGAAGGAAGGAAGGAAGGAAGGAAGGAAGGAAGGAAGAAAAAGAGAGGGGGAGGGAGGGAGGGAGGAAGGGAGGGAGGGAGGGAGGGAGGGAGGGAGGGAGGGAGGGAGAGGGGTGGGGAGGGAGGGAGAGAGAGAGAGAACACAAGAGCAGCAGGAAAGGCTACAGGATGGTCAGAAACAGGAGCCCCATGTTCCTCCTGGAACAGAAGTGTGAAAAGAGAAGATGAAAGCAAAACACCGAGGATCTGGGGCATCTCAATGAAGAGGAGATCCTGAGCAGCAGAGGAATCTGTAGAATGACTTTCTACATGGAGAAAGGTCACTGTACACAGCTCCCATGCTGGTAGGGGAGCCAATGGCATAACTTCAAAAGTGCCAAAGACAACATCAGGGAAGATCACTGTTTTAGCAATAGTCAACAATCAGGTGAATGGGTGAACATGTTAAAACATGGATATGTGGAACACACCACCCTGCTCCTGATGAAAGTAAACAAAGTCTCCATTAGCAATCATACAAATAAGTAATCAAACAGAAGTATGGCCTACTTCCTAATGGTGCCAGCATTACACAACTACAACTACTGCCTCAGCAGTAGTTGAGGATTTCTCAGGATTCTAAGAAATTCTTGCTGGGCGTGGTGGCGCACACCTTTAATCCCAGCACTTGGGAGGCAGAGGCAGGCGGATTTCTGAGTTCGAGGCCAGCCTGGTCTACAAAGTGAGTTCCAGGACAGCCAGGGCTATACAGAGAAACCCTGTCTCGAAAAAACCAAAAAAAAAAAAAAAAAAAGAAAAAAGAAATTCTTGCTCCTCTGGGGAACTCCACACATCTCCAATAGACCAGACTAACAAGACTCCTTCACAGTTCCATTCCCTATTCTCTCCTGTTTTGAACCCCTGAAGTCAAAGCAAACTGAGCAAAGGCACAACTGGTATTGATACCTGTTCCTACCAAAGTAACCACTAGGTCAAACCAATGGTAGATGTCACTCCTGGTGTTAGTAGATGACTCTACTACCTGAGTCTCTGCTGACAATCTGACCAGAAAGCCTTCTTCTTTGGTACTACATCACCAGCAGCTATGTGTGCCAGACTAGTCACTGAGTATCTTGGTGACAGTATCCATATCAATCATTCTCTATAAACCGATAGCCCACACTCTTGTCATTCGAGTATCATTGCACATGACTGCTTCCTACAGTCTGGCCACACACTGTAGGTGCCCAAGCCTACACCTTCTACTCAGATCTCTTCCCTCAACCCAACATTTGAGACATCACCCATTAGTCATTGCCTTGGTCATTGCTCTATTGAAGAGACACCAAGACCAAGGTAATTCATAAAACAAAGAATTTAATTGGGGCTTCCTTGCAGTTTCAGAGGATTAGTCCATAATCAGCATGATGGGGAGCATGAGGGTACACAGGCAGACATGGTGCTGAAGAAGCTAAGAGTTCTATATCTAGATCAGCAGGCAGCAGGAAGAAATATTGAACCTGGCCTACGCTTTTGAAACCTGAAGGCCTACCCCTAGTGAGACATTCCAACTAGGCCACAACTCCTAATCCACTTCAAGTAATGCCATTCCCTGGTGACTAACAATTCAAATATATGAATGCTTATTCAAACTAGTACATCCCACTCCCTGACAACAACAGGCTTGCAGCCATATCATAACGGAAAAAATGCATTCAGTCCAACTTCAAAAGTTCCCATAGTCTTACACAGTCTCAAGACTTCTTCAAAGCCCACAAAGTCTCTTCTGCAACTCATCCCAATCTATTAAATGTAACCTCCTATAAAATCAAAATAAAAAAACAGATCACACACTTCCAATACATAATGGTGCAGGATAAACATCACCATTCCAAAAGGGAGTAAAGAAGGCACAGTGAGAAAATACTGAATCAAAGCAAGAATGAAAGCCAGCAGGGCAATCTCCAAATTCTGCATCCCCAAATCTGATGTCAAAACACTCCAGATCTCCAACTGCTTTCAGTGTTGCTGACTGCAACACACTTCTCTGTCACGGACTGGTTCCACTCCCTCTTTGTAGCTCTCTTTGGCAGGCACCCCATGATTCTGGCATCTCCAACATCTTGGGATCTCCAA
Organism: Mus caroli; assembly: GCF_978045245.1. NCBI lineage: Eukaryota > Metazoa > Chordata > Mammalia > Rodentia > Muridae > Mus > Mus caroli. The sequence continues at coordinate 35,902,227 of NW_028227271.1, read as the reverse complement.
CACAATCCAGGCTTCACCTTCACAACTTCATGAAATGGCCTCTCTGCACTTCCATGCGGGGACACACCTGACATACATCTGCCCTCAGCTTTCCCTAACCACAGTGGGAATTCCACAAGCCCTGTTTTTAGTCTTGAGTCTAAAGCCAGAACCACATGATGAATGCTACTTGCTGAGGCTAGAACTTGGCTCTGTCACTCAAATATATTTTTTGTCAGCTCCCCAATATTGATGGTTTCCTTCACTGCTTAATTTTTTCTTTAATTTCTGTCTACATGTTGGAAGCTAGGCTGGGTAGGGTCTTGCCATGATGTCATCACTCTCTCTATTCCATTTAGCATCAGGCTTTTCTTAACCATGCCCTATGAACCATTTTACCACAGTGTGCTTCCCACCCCATACACAGTAACTACCTGCCCACAGGATGGGCTGCCATGCATTTTTCATCACAGAAACCTAACATCTAGGTGCAGACATATATGACTATATTTCATACATTTTATTAAGTTGAAATGGGCAAAAAACAAACAAGAAAACAGTTATATCTTATACACATAACAGCTTTCATAAGACCAGTAAAAACAACAACCAAAAACCAAATGGGTCAAAAATATCAATACTAGAGTTGTACTTATTGTCTTAAGTGTATGAATTCCAGACTCTAGATTTTACTTGTATACAGATACAATGCACACACATACTTGCACATGTATGTATGTACATGTGTATGTATGTATCTATGTCATGTATATTTGGGTGCCCATAGAAGATGGAAGAAGGAAGGCAATTGGCTGGAGCTGGAGTTGGAATTATAGGCAGTCATGAGCCAATCAATGTGGTTGTTGAAAACCAAATTCTTCCTTTGGAAGAGCAGCAAGTGCTTTCGACTAGTAAGTTATCTCTCCACCCCAATTTTACTAAATCTTCAAGTCCAAACTGTAGAATTATTTTAACTTGTAAAGTATGCAAGTTATAGTTAGAGAGCAATTAATATGTTTTCTTCAATACATTATCAACGTTTCCACAGACACAGGCCACGTAGTTCCACATATCTCCAGTATAACCTCAGCTGTGCACACCTTTCCACTGACCTATGATTTAGGAGACAACATCAGAGTGGCTCTAACAGCCCAAGAAAATGTTTGATTTCTTTACTATTATAAAGGGGAAGGAAAGTGGATAGACCTCTTCTCCGTATCAAAAAACAAAATCATACACTAAAACATTAAGTACTAAAAAGAACTCTTGAAGTACCAGGAAGCTGACTCAGCAGTTTAGAATACGCATTGCTCTTGCAGAGGACTAGAGTTTGGTTTCAGAACACATGTCAAATGGGTCACAACCACCTATAATCGATATATAGGTGGATCTGGAGTATCCACATCCTCCCTCACATACACACACAGAGTAAAATAAATCTTTTAAAAGTAAATCCTTGGCAGGCAGGTGGGGGTTGTTTCTTTGAATGCCCTGACTAAAATGTGAAAGATTCAAGTATTGGGCTTTTGTTCGATAGTCTATGGCCTGTGGGGGAAGAAGGGTTGGCTCAAGTGGGATAACTTTACTTACACTATAGTCTTATGTGTATTTTGTTCAATTTTAGGCTTTATTGTTGCTCTTACTTGCATCTCAGAGTTTCTTAGTATCTTTCCCATTGCTGTGATAAAACACCATGATGGAAAACATTTATTTGGCTTATGGTTTCACAGGGTCAGAGTCCATGATGGTAGAATAAAGGAATACCTGAGAGCTTATATATTGATCCACAAAGAAGACAGAGAGAGAACACTAAGAATTGCATGAATTTTTTTGAAATTTCAAACCCTACCCTCAGTGACACACCACTTCCAAGAAGGTCACACCTCAGTCCTTCCCAAACAGTTCCACCAACTGGGGACCAACAATTTCAAATATATGAGACTAATGAGGGTCATTTTCATTCAAACCACTACACAGAGGTTGAAGGTATGTCCTTATTGCTGAAGGCATAATATACTTTGGAAAAAGAACTAGAGAACCCTAGCTGTATCTGACTTGAAGGCTGCACTCTGAGGACAAGCTTTCTTAATATTGGAAGGTGCTATTTCCAAGAGATGGAAACAATGAATACTTCTAAGTAATTATGAGCAACAAGGACAGTCATCATAGCAGAATAAGATGAGTAGTGGCACTTATATCTTGGAGGTGACAAGGAACTCTCTATTTAGAGTTATGGTTCCCTCAGCATAAGGAAATCCTGTCTGACACTGAAAATCCAGCCAACTACCCACTAGTGAGGATACGGATCTTAGAGGAGAGTTACCACCTAGACTTTATTAAACCATCATGAATCTTCACTGTACTATAAATACTTATTATTATGCTGGCAGATACAGTGTAGCTCTCATTACTCATTAAAGAAGCTTCTCTTGCAACAGAAATGATTACAGGAGACCACAACACAAGGTTAAAATTAAAAATAGAAAACACAGACACATAAGTGACTGTGGGATGTCTAACCCCAACTGACACATCTACGGCAGATTCCTTGCACTTAAGGATTGGGGAACACTGATGGAAATCAGGTGGGAAGAGTGAAAGAGTCAGAGGACCAGAAAAGCTGCAGTGAAATTGTATCTCTTAAAAATGACAGAGAAGTTTTACCCAGGATACCTCAACAATATGGCTGCCCACACAAGGTCTGAATAAATACAATTTCACTAGACATGCTAACATTGAAAAGGAAACTCTTTAATGGGATCCCACAAAGAACTACAGACCTGAGGACGGCTGAAAAAGAGAGAGTTTGCTTTTCCTAGAGATGAGCCCCCTAATTGGTTACCCAACACCAAGTAGCCATCCCTGAAATTATATATATGCAAGTAACACTAAACAAACTGAGCAAGTGGCAGTTATATACTTAGGGGCACATGTTTGAGGAGTGCAACAATAACAATAAAAAAAATGGAGCCATGATTTTAAGAGGAAGTAGGGATTTGGGAGACAGGAAGAAAAGTGAGAAAAATATGTAATTGTATTTTAATTTAAAAAATTAAAAAGGACCAAAAAGAAAGAAATGAAATGTCCTAGTACTCAAGGCTCTGTACCACACAGGAAAGTGGGTGTCTCCAAAAGGCCATCCCCACCCTGGGCAACCCAGCCAGGGAATAGATAGAGCCCCAACTAACAGGCCCGAAACAATATTTAACATGATCTTTGTTGCCTAATTAAAACAATGGAATGCAGATTTACAACTAGTTATCATGAGGCAATTTGCAGACTTATCAGGTTTTTCCCAGAGCAAGAGATACCTGGGAATTATGTGTAATGTGGAGGGCAAGCTACTTCTTCCCTGGATTAAAATGACCTCACAACACTGGCTGAGGAACATCACACAGCTCTATGCAGATACAAACCACACAGCACCCAAGAAAGAAAACAACAACAACAAAGCAAAAGAGGAGGTTGATTTTCAAAACTGCCACCTAGGCACCTTTTAGCAGCCCTAGAGCTGGGTGTGCATCTTCCCATTGGGCACTGAAACCAGGGATGCAGGAAGTATCATCCGTTTCTGGATGGCAAACCAGAGCTAAGCAGTTTTCTAGGTCATAAACGGGAGAAAGAAAGCCCCGACTCTGACCCAGGTACATTCTACCTCCTAGCATAGAGAATCATTTCATCTAATGAGGGCTGAAATAACTGCCACCATCCATGGTGGTCAGTACGTCTCACATAAACTCAGCCTGTTTCACAGAGCAGCTATCCATTAGAAAAAGACACCAAAGAAAAGAGTAGCAGGAGAAGTGACTGGTTCACCCTATGTGGTCCTGGGATCATTCCTCCCTGCTAATCAGGGTCTACAGGAGAAAACATGATATACAAACTCTTCTCTACTGTAAGGATACCTAAAGCACAGGACTGGTGAGCACCTAGAAATTAGCCCCTGAGAGATGAGACAGGGTACATGCAGGGGACCAGAGGGAGCCTCGTTTCCACAGGGGACCCCAACTACTTAGTAGTGACCCTCTTTTCCTCTTGCTATTCATTTCCCTGGCATTCTCTAAGGGAATCCAAGCTTAACTTCTAAATAAGGCTGTCTACACAAACTAAGGATAGAAGAGAAAAAAATGTAATAACTCTGATAAAGTGCATGCAGTGTGGAATCAATGTGTTTATAAAAGACTGTTAGCTCCAGTCTCCTACAAGCTCTTGGCCTCTCTACACACAACACATCTCAAAGCCTGCAACATCTGCACGGACCTTCAGTCACGTGACTCCATCTCTCCGCTCTGCACTCCACACATCCAGAGCCTGTTCTTCCCAGTTGTTGGGACGATTCTCAGATCATCCACATTCTGTTGGCTCAGACACCTGCATTCAAGTGTCACTTCTCCTAGGTCACTCCACAGCCATCCAGTATAGAACAACAGTCCCCACAGCCTACTTTGCTGATTCAGTTTAAGTACTAGGAAGCTTATGTTTGTATAGAACCTGAATCATTTTTTACTTATATTTTTACTTTCATTCCCAAGTTTTCTCAGTTCTTGAAATGGTTCAAGATTTCCATTGTAACACAGCATGTCTTTATTGATTTTTACCATGCTTATCATCTGTCTCACTCACTGGACTTTCAGGCTCCTGACAGTGGAAGTTTATACTTTCTGTTGCTGTCATCAGGGTTGTCAAATAGAAGACTTACTTTACAAAATGGCTAGAGCGGCTAACTAATGCACCTCTGCTGAGCTATGAGCTCCTTCCCAGCTGTGGGCATTCTGGGGCCAGAACTGTAAGCCTTTCATTGTACAAGCTAGGTGCTGAGAATTGAGAGCAGTGAAGATGAGCCCAGTGAGAGAGAGCTTAGAGCAGCACTCACTGGGGCTGTGCAAACACCCTTGTACAAGTATCTTTTATTCACCAGATGTGATTGTCATCTGGAGGCTTCCTGATTCTGTCTGCTAACCTAGGCCTAGTCCTGGAAACTTCTCCCCTCTGGACAATCTAATCTAGGCCTAGAATATTTTCAGCCTCTGAGACTTATACTTTAGTTCTTTCTGATCTCTGGCTGGCTGGTTCAACTCTACTGTTCTAGCTCAAAGTCCTGTCTAAGTTGACTGATTCAACTGTCCTCCCCCCCTCCCTCAGACTCTCCTTAATTCTCTGTTTGGTCTCAAACTAACTGGCAATCTGATCTAATCTACTGGCTCCTTCTCATTCTCTGGCTTATTCTGTCTTCACCTGTGTCTAACTTTTTCACTTTCTGCAACCTCTCTGTACAACTGTACCAATAAAGCTGACCCTCCCCCCTCTGCACTGTCCTTCAAGTTTCCTTCTCTTCTTGTGAGAGTTGGCATATCCTATTCTGTCAAATTCATCACTTGGTCTGCCACTCAATTAGACATCACTTTCAAACAGGGGTGCTTCTTGCTACAAATGATTTTACCTTCATTGTTAGGGAATTAAGGGCCTGTCTGTATTCTAGTAAGAGGGATTAAAGGTGTGTTCTAAGGGCTGAGCCACACACAACTAGAAACTGTTTGTTTGTTTGTTTGTTTGTTTGTTTGTTTGTTTCAGTAAATAATACAATCTTGGGGTTCAAAGTGTGATCATATACCCTGCAACACACTCTCTTTCCTCTCCACAGTCAAGCTGTAGGTATAACTAGAGATGGGACACGGCCTATGTCCCATCTCCAGTTCTAACAACAGAGGACTAAGCCACCAGAAAACAAGTGACCTGAGCTGATCCAGGAATTGAACTATTTAAAAAGTAACCAGTGTGCATGGGGATGGGTGGACTGTGGCTAAGGGAGACAATGAGAGAAAGGGAGAGAGAGAGAGAGAGAGAGAGAATGAAGGAAGCAGAGAGAGGCAAGGTGGACAGCACAAAGTGCAGATGCAGAGATGCAGTCTGGCAGCTGTGCTCAGTCATTCATCAACACTCATGAAATAGTAGTTACATGCCAGAGCCATGCCTGACTACAGGAGACAAGAATGAGCAAGACTATGGAGCTGGTCCCGTTGGGGCTCATCAACTAAATGCAAGAATACAAATAAATTATTATAAAATGTGACCAAGAACCATTACTGACACAGAGTGCTGAGTATGAAGGGGTGGGCAAGAAGGGGATGGTCCTGAGGCTGCTTTATTGCTAAGGCCCCAGTGGGGTTGTGATGTTAAGTTGAAATAGACAGTAAAAAGAGAGTGGCTAGGTAGACAGAGCCAGCTTTGGGGAGAGAAATAACCACTATCTCTGTAGAGCCCAAAGGACCTTCACGATAAACCACTGTCTGTTTTGGGTCCTCAAAAAGGGTCTGTCAACTGGCCAAGAGCTCCAGTACAGGTAGCTGCTAAACCAGTAAGAGAATGTATGACTGCACACCTCCTCCAGAGAAAATAAAATCAGCTCTAGCCCACCAACATAAACCCTTACAAAAGCAAGCACACAAAACCCTAGAACATATGTTACATAAGCTTCATGAAGCACAGGCATTTAATCTGTACAGTACTTGCTCGACTTTATGAGTTGTCAGATAAATACCAATTATAACCCAGAAGAATGGATATCTATTGCTAATCATTTTTCATAACACATAGTGCTAAAAATGAACACGTTAAGATATCATACTTTCAAATCTCTGGTAAAGGTATTTGAAGAGTAAAACAGTGGTGAATGCACAAGAACAAAACAAAAGTCCTGTGGTAGGAAGTGTCCTAAGGAGGGGTCCTATTAAGGAAAGGTATGCATGTCAAAGACAGCCCCCTGACACAAAGGCTACAGCACCTGAAGGGTGGAAAAGAAGCAACAGACTGTCTAAACTTAAGGAGATGGTTCTGCATGACATGGTTCACCACATTAATACAATGGCAAAGCCAGTTTCCCTGTGGGCTGCAGACCCACCACGAGTGATTACAGTATCAAAGTGTCATCATAGTTACATAATCACATCTACATAAGCTTTACCTATGATCAAACACAAATATCAACTAGAAGTCACTCGCCAATGATAGAACTGTGCAACCTATATGAAGGTGTTCTCTTGTGATTTTAAAGTCATTTGTCCTCTGGCATTAAAAAAAAAAAAAAAACACACACACACAAAAAAACACAAAAAACAAATCCCAGGTCACCAGCATCATCTCAAGTAGATTAGGATGATCTCTCCCACACACGGTCCAGAGGCCAGTCTGACACTGAGGAATAAAAACCGTGCCAATAGCTCCCGATGTTGATGTTCAGAAGAGTTTCTGTCTCTCTGAACCCCAGACTGGCTGTTTCCTGATTTGGTACTTTGTCTTGAATCCCTTATTCCCAAGAGAAAGGACCCAATTTATGTTTCATCTCAGCCATTGTCCTCTGAACCAAGATTTAACTTCTATAAACAGTCAGAAGCCTTCTGATCCATGTCTTTCCTAGAAGAAATATGAAAGAAAGCAGAAGCAATCCTCCTTTGGGTGACTGCATCACAGAAAGCCCTCAAGTTCTGCAATACTGGCCCCTTGAAGGACTGTGGCAACAAAACCTATCAACTATAAAGTGCATTTATTTACCATCTCATTACTTAGGAAAATATCCTTCATTGCATTAGGGGGCTCAAGTGTTAAAAGCCAAAAGCATGAAAACCTGGATGAATCCCAGAAATGACTAAGCCACAAATACTATATAATATAAATCAAATGGTATAGATCTCACACGCACAGATGCCAAACACACTGAGAGAAGTCAGAAGCAATTGCCTTAAGACAAGGAGATTTTGGAAGGTCTGGTAAACTCTGTTCATAACTTCTGTTTCTTCAACATTTAATAGGAGCTCCTAGTTCATTCTGTGAATATGGGCAGATGTCCACTGATGGATTCTGACCTACCAGACACAGCTTGGGAACCAGATTCTTTCTAAATTCAACTGACACCAGACAGTGGGAGAAATGGAATCCAGTGATCCTTCCTCAGCTCCACCCTTGCTTAGGCCCTAGCTGGGGACAATCACTTGACCTACTCTATGCTGATGGGACAGGGAGAGATTTTCAGTAGGGGAAGATGGCCTGTGGCCACCCAATGCCTTGCCCCAGCTTAGATAAAAGGTCCAGCAGACCTCTAGGAGTTGCTGCCCATGGACTGCCTGTTATGGAAGAAGAGAAAGTACACAAGTGGTTATGGGAGCCAGCAGAGCATCACCTCCAGGCTGCAGCAGGAAGTCATCCAGAAGCAGATGCTGAAGCACAGAAACATGTGGTTGCCCATGAGGGAGGGGAACTCAGAGCCCTAAGCCTGCTCTAACACATATACAAGGTCACTGTGAAGAATAACTGTTATCTTTGCCTTTACCCACACCTGTGCCGGCTTTTCAGGTTTTCAGGGGCTGGTTACAGTTTTATACAAAAGTAACACAGTGATCAAAGCACCTTAAACCATTGCACTCAGGTTCTGGCATTTGGACTACATTTGAACACAAAGCCACAGCAATGAAAGATGCCTGCAGAGACAACCAGCCACCTTCCTGGTCAGAGCATAGGTGTCCACCCAGCCTGAGAAGCTTCTGCCTCAGGTTCCATGGGAGCCAGCTTGGTTCCCGGACTCCGCGGAGGGCAGTCTGCACAGGTGAGAGTGTGGAATACAGAGGCCAGCAGTCTCTGGGACAGGCGAGAGCCACAGAGCCTCTAAGGCAGCTCCATTTTCGGCTCCAGACAACCAGCCACCTTCCTGGTCAGAGCACAGGTGTCCGCCCAGCACGAGAGGCTTCTGCCTCAGGTTCCGGGGGAGCCACATTGGTTCAGGGACTCCTCGGAAACTAGTCTACACAGGTGAGAGTGTGGACTACTGAAACAACGGCTTCTGTGACAGGCCAAAGCAACACAGCTTCTGGGAAAGATCCTGTTTTGGGCCTTCATCTTCGGCCGGGAGGAGGTCCAAACACCAGATGACTGTGCACCTTCCCTGAAAGAGGAGACCTTGCCTGCAGAGACTGCTCTGACCACTGAAAATCAGAGGAGAGAGCTAGTCTCCCAGGTCTGCTCATAAAGGGTAACAAAATCACCAGAGGAACAATCTCTAAACAGAGACAACTATAACAACTAACTCCAGAGATTACCAGATGGCGAAAGGTAAACGTAAGAATCTTACTAACAGAAACCAGGACCACTCACCATCATCAGAACCCAGCACTCCCACTTCGCCCAGTCCAGGGCACCCCAACACACCTGAAAAGCTAGACCTGGATTTAAATGCATATCTCATGATGATAGTAGAGGACATCAAGAAGGACTTAAATAACTCACTTAAAGAAATACAGGAGAACACTGCTAAACAAGTAGAAGACATTAAAGAGGAAACACAAAAATCCCTTAAAGAATTGCAGGAAAACATAACCAAACAGGTAGAAGACATTAAAGAAGAAACACAAATTCCCTTAAAGAATTGCAGGAAAACACAACCAAACAGGTGATGGAATTGAATAAAACCATCCAAGACCTAAAAAGGGAAGTAGACACAATAAAGAAAACCCAAAGTGAGGCAACGCTGGAGATAGAAACCCTAGGAAAGAAATCTGGAACCATAGATGCGAGCATCAGCAACAGAATACAAGAGATCGAAGAGAGAATCTCAGGTGCAGAAGATTCCATAGAGAACATCGGCACAACAATCAAAGTAAATGGAAAATGCAAAAAGATCCTAACTCAAAACATCCAGGAAATCCAGGACACAACGAGAAGACCAAAGCTACGGATAATAGGAGTGGATGAGAATGAAGATTTTCAACTCAAAGGACCAGCAAACATCTTCAACAAAATTATTGAAGAAAACTTCCCAAATCTAAAGAAAGAGATGCCCATAAAAACATACAAGAAGCCTACAGAACTCCAAATAGACTGGACCGACCAGAAAAGAAATTCCTCCTGACACATAATAATCAGAACAACAAATGCAATAAATAAAGATAGAATACTAAAAGCAGTAAGGGAAAAAGGTCAAGTAACATATAAAGGCAAGCCTATCAGAATTACACCAGATTTTTCACCAGAGACTATGAAAGCCAGAAGAGACTGGACAGATGTTATACAGACACTAAGAGAACACAAATTCCAGCCCAGGCTACTATACCCAGCCAAACTCTCAATTACCATAGATGGAGAAACCAAAGTATTCCATGACAAAATCAAATTCACCCATTATCTCTCCACAAATCCAGCCCTTCAAAGGATAATAACAGAAAAAAACCATTACAAGGACGGGAACCACGCCCTAGAAAAAACAAGAAGGTAATCCCTCAACAAACCTAACAGATGACAGTCACAGAATGCCAATTGTAACAACAAAAATAACAGGAAGCGACAATTACTTTTCCTTAATATTTCTTAATATCAATGGACTCAACTCCCCAATAAAAAGACATAGACTAACAAACTGGCTACACAAACAAGACCCAACATTTTTCTGCCTACAGGAAACTCATCTCAGAGAAGAAGATAGACACTACCTCAGAATGAAAGGATGGAAAACAATTTTCAAAGCAAATGGTATGAAGAAACAAGCTGGAGTAGCCATTTTAATATCTAACAAAATCGACTTCCAACCCAAAATAATCAAAAAAGACAAGGAGGGGCACTTCATACTCATCAAAGGTAAAATCCTCCAAGAAGAACTCTCAATTCTGAATACATATGCTCTAAATACAAGGGCAGCCACATTCATTAAAGAAACTTTAGTAAAGCTCAAAGCACACATTGCACCTCACACAATAATAGTGGGAGGCTTCAACACACCACTTTCACCAATGGACAGATCATGGAAACAGAAACTAAACAGGGACACAGTGAAACTAACAGAAGTGATGAAACAAATGGACTTAGCAGATACTACAGAACATTTTATCCTAAAACAAAAGGATATACCTTCTTCTCAGCACCCCATGGTACCTTCTCCAAAATTGACCACATAATTGGTCACAAAACAGGCCTCAACAGATACAAAAATATTGAAATTGTCCCATGCATCCTATCAGATCACCATGGACTAAGGCTGATCTTCAATAACAAAATAAATAATAGAAAGCCAACCTTCACGTGGAAACTGAACAACACTCTTCTCAATGATGACTTGGCCAAGGAAGAAATAAAGAAAGAAATTAAGGACTTTTTGGAGTTTAATGAAAATGAAGCCACAACATACCCAAACTTATGGGACACAATAAAAGCATTCCTAAGAGGAAAACTCATAGCTCTGAGTGCCTCCAAAAGGAAACTAGACAGAGCACACATTAACAGCTTGACAACACACCTAAAAGCTCTAGAAAAAAAGGAAGAAAATTCACCCAAGAGGAGTAGAAGGCAGGAAATAATCAAACTCAGGGGTGAAATCAACCAAGTGGAAACAAGAAGAACTATTCAAAGAATCAACCAATCAAGGAGCTGGTTCTTTGAGAAAATCAACAAGATAGATAAACCCTTAGCCAGACTCACTAGAGGGCACAGGGAAAGCATCCTAATTAACAAAATCAGAAATGAAAAGGTAAACATAAAAACAGATCCTGAAGAAATCCAAAACACCATCAGATCCTTCTACAAAAGGTTATAATCAACAAAACTGGAAAACCTGGATGAAATGGACAAGTTTCTAGACAGATACCAGGTACCAAAGCTAAATCAAGATCAGGTTAATGATCTAAACAGTCCTATATCCCCTAAAGAAATAGAAGCAATCATTAATAGTCTCCCAACCAAAAAAGGCCCAGGACCAGATGGGTATAGTGCAGAGTTCTATCAGACCTTCAAAGAAGACCTAATTCCCGTTCTTCACAAACTATTCCACAAAATAGAAACAGAAGGTACTCTACCCAACTCATTCTATGAAGCCACAATTACTCTGATACCTAAACCACAAAAAGACCCAACAAAGATAGAGAACTTCAGACCAATTTCCCTTATGAATATTGATGCAAAAATCCTCGATAAAGTTCTTGCTAACCGAATCCAAGAACACATCAAAACAATCATCCATCCTGACCAAGTAGGTTTCATCCCAGGGATGCAAGGATGGTTCAATATACGGAAATCCATCAATGTAATCCAGTATATAAACAAACTCAAAGACAAAAACCACATGATCATCTCCTTAGATTTGGAGAAAGCATTTGACAAAATCCAACACCCATTCATGATAAAAGTCTTGGAAAGATCAGGAATTCAAGGCCCATACCTAAACATGATAAAAGCAATCTACAGCAAATCAGTAGCCAACATCAAAGTAAATGGGTGAGAAGCTGAAAGCAATTCCACTAAAATCAGGGACTAGACAAGGCTGTCCACTCTCGCCCTACCTATTCAACATTGTACTTGAAGTCCTAGCCAGAGCAATTAGACAACAAAAGGAGATCAAGGGGATACAAATTGGAAAGGAAGAAGTCAAAATATCACTTTTTGCAGATAATATGATAGTATATATAAGTGACCCTAAAAACTCCACCAGAGAACTCCTAAACCTGATAAACAGCTTCGGTGAAGTACCTGGATATACAATTAACTCAACCAAGTCAATGGCCTTTCTCTACACAAAGAATAAACAGGCTGAGAAAGAAATTAGGGAAACAACACCCTTCTCAATAGTCACAAATAATATAAAATACCTTGGCGTGACTCTAACTAAGGAAGTGAAAGATCTGTATGATAAGAACTTCAAGTCTCTGAAGAAAGAAATTAAAGAAGATCTCAGAAGATGGAAAGATCTCCCATGCTCATGGATTGGCAGGATCAACATTGTAAAAATGGCTATCTTGCCAAAAGCAATCTACAGATTCAATGCAATCCCGATCAAAATTCCAACTCAATTCTTCAACGAATTAGAAAGGGCAATCAGCAGATTCATCTGGAATAACAAAAAACCTAGGATAGCAAAAACTCTTCTCAAGGATAAAAGAACCTCTGGTGGAATCACCATGCCGGACCTAAAGCTTTACTACAGAGCAATTGTGATAAAAACTGCATGGTACTGGTATAGTAACAGACAAGTAGACCAATGGAATAGAATTGAAGACCCAGAAATGAACCCACACACCTATCGTCACTTGATCTCGACAAGGGAGCTAAAACCATCCAGTGGAAAAAAGACAGCATTTTCAACAAATGGTGCTGGCACAACTGGCAGTTATCATGTAGAAAAATGCGAATTGATCCATTTCTATCTCCTTGTACTAAGGTCAAATCTAAGTGGATGAAGGAACTCCACATAAAACCAGAGACACTGAAACTTATAGAAGAGAAAGTAGGGAAAAGCCTCTAAAATATGGGTACAGGGGAAATATTTCTGAATAGAACAGCAATGGCTTGTGCTGTAAGATTGAGAATCAATAAATGGGACCTCATAAAATTGCAAAGCTTCTGCAAGGCAAAAGACACCGTCAATAAGACAAAAAGGCCATCAACAGATTGGGAAAGAATCTTTACCTATCCCAAAGTGGATAGGGGACTAATATCCAATATATATAAAGAACTCAAGAAGGTGGACTCCAGAAAATCAAATAACCCCATTAAAAAATGGGGCTCAGAGCTAAACAAAGAATTCTCACCTGAGAAATACTGAATTGCTGAGAAACACCTGAAAAAATGTTCAGCATCCTTAATCATCAGGGAAATGCAAATCAAAACAACCCTGAGATTCCACCTCACACCAGTCAGAATGGCTAAGATCAAAAATTCAGGTGACAGCAGATGCTGGCAAGGATGTGGAGAAAGAGGAACACTCCTCCATTGTTGGTGGGATTGCAAGCTTGTACAACTACTCTGGAAATCAGTCTGGCTGTTCCTCAGAAAATTGGACATAGTACTACCGGAGGATCCAGCAATACCTCTCCTGGGCATATATCCAGAAGATGTCCCAACCGGTAAGAAGGACACATGCTCCACTATGTTCATAGCAGCCTTATTTATAATAGCCAGAAGCTGGAAAGAACCCAGATGCCCCTCCACAGAGGAATGGATACAGAAAATGTGGTACATTTACATAATGGAGTACTACTCAGCTATTTAAAAAAATGAATTTATGAAATTCCTAGGCAAATGGATGGACCTGGAGGGCATCATCCTGAGTGAGGTAACCCAATCACAAAGGAACTCGCACAATATGTACTCACTGATAAGTGGATATTAGCCCAGAAACTTAGGATACCCAAGATATAAGATACAATTTGCTAAACGCATGAAATTCAAGAAGAACGAAGACCAAAGTGTGGACACTTTGCCCCTTCTTAGAAATGGGAACAAAACACCCATGGAAGGAGTTACAGAGACAAAATTTGGAGCTGTGACGAAAGGATGGACCATCTAGTGATTGCCATATGCAGGGATCCATCCCATAATCAGCTTCCAAACGCTGACACCATTGCATACACTAGCAAGAGTTTGCTGAAAGGACCCAGATATAGCTGTCTCTTGTGAGACTATGCCGGGGCCTAGCAAACACAGAAGTGGATGATCACAGTCAGCTATTGGATGAATCACAGGGCCCCCAATGGAGGAGCTAGAGAAATTACCCAAGGAGCTAAAGGGAACTGCAACCCTATAGGTGGAACAACAATATGAACTAACCAGTACCCCGGAGCTCTTGTCTCTAGCTGCATATTTATCAAAAGATGGCCTAGTCAGCCATCACTGCAAAGAGAGGCCCATTGGACTTGCAAACTTTATATGCCCCAGTACAGGGGAACCCCAGGGCCAAAAAGGGTGAGTGGGTGGGTAGGGGATTGGGGGGGGGGTGGGTATGGGGGACTTTTGGGATAGCATTGAAAATGTAAACGAGGAAAATACCTAATAAAAAAATAAATTATAAAAAAAAAAAGAAAGATGCCTGCAGATGGAAGGCAACTTGCTTGCAATGTCTGCTAAATAAACAGCACTGCCAAATCAAACTACACGTACCTTAGACTTGAAGAGATCCTGAAGTTCTTAGAGAACGAATTTCCATAAGCCTAAACTGTTATTAGCAAAAATATCTACAGGAATAAAGTAGAAATGTCTCATGACTGTTTATCCAGACTTACTGAAAAAGGTGATTTTTGCATAAGTAAATTTTTAGAAATTTTTGTAAAAGTTACTTTTTTTTTTTTTTTAGAAAAGTAGTGTTTAGCATTTTCCTACAGTGATACTCTCTATGGCTCTGTGCCCTAAGGACAGAATGCCCAAGAGAAGGTGGATTTGGCTTTCCCTTGGTGATTCAGCTACAAGTTCCCACCATTGCCAAGTACTGTGCCTTAGAGAACCCTGGCATGTAGAGAAACAGGTACAAGGTGCAAGTACTTGGTGTGAGCCCAATACCCAGAGTAGCAGGCCAATAATGCCACATACCTGCCACAAAGGAAGAACGTTCCCAAACCTGAAACCAACACATTACTTCATATAGAGAGAAAAGAAGTCTGCAGATATGACTGTCTGAAGTAAAGTGTCTGAGGCTGGAGCCTATCCTGGAATATGTAGAAGGTCTAATGGCATCTGGAGAAGGAGGCATGAGGATCAGAGACGGAAAACCGATGTGAGGAAGCAGGGACAGACTGAAGAACACTGCACTGGTGGCTCGAAAAATGTAGGAAGGAGCTTCCAAATCAAAGAGCTCACCGTCTGTGCACTACACAGGATGGAACAGCACTCTGCCCAATAGTTTCACGAAGGAGTGCAGTTGTGCTGACACCATGATTGCAGAATGTGGGCCTCCAGAGGCATGATGCCATGAGCCCACCACTGCTCTAAGCCACTACACCTTTGCCAAATTGTTACAGCAACAGAGGAAATAAGCCCCAGTTATAAATCTGCTAAAAAGGCTGTGTAGCATGAAGTATTGGTAAACTTGCCCAAGGTGTTCATTTCTATTCTTCCTAAGACAAAGGCTAAAGACACACACACACACACACACACACACACACACGATCTAGGGTAGTTACTTACATGAACTTGGGCAATTAGGGACAGCCACACCACGGAAGACCCTCCTGAACATCCTCAGGGATGGGCATGGCTTAATATAACACTCATATGTTCTCAGCCCTTTTATCACAGAATGTGAATGGGACCAGTCTTGTAAGGGTTTCCTATATGTAAGCTTGGCTACTGTTTCAAAACACCAATAGCTGTGTCATGCCAGAGGATAGAGTTCTACATGACCTTCTACCTGCTCTGCCTTCTTGCTTCTAGCAGGCCAGCCACTCAAAGGTCGCCACCTACAGTAAGGAGAGCATCCTGCATCGCCAGCTCTTTGCTGCCAGAGTTTTGCAGAGCCACAGCTCATAATTTGAGCATCAGCAGTAATTTGTGCAGTGCAACGGCAAACCAGAACAGAAATAGCTGCAGCAACAAAAATATGGCATAAGATGTCTCTGTAGTCTCGAAAAACCAAAAAAAAAAAAAAAGAAAAGAAAAATAGCTGAATTTCAAGCAAGTGCAGACTGAGCCTGCTGACGACTCTCTGTAATTAGCACATCAGTTTTTATACAAAGAGGAAGGGACCAGCATTGGACAATAGTGGAGAACCAAAGAAAAGGAGAGGAAGGAGTAGGGCACTAGGCCTCTACTGAAGTGGCAGACACCATGGCAGGCATCCATCTGCACGAAAACCCTGCATCACTTAATTTGAGACCTCAGTCTGCACATCAGGCTGTCAGGTAAGCTGTCAGGCACAGGTTGTGCAATAGACTCAATTATTTTTCACAGATCGTGTGGTTCACATAAGTCTGAGAGAAAAAGAGCTTCATAGGGACCTAACAGAGTGCACATCCAAAGCCGTCCTCTTGGCCCTTGGCATCAGCTCACTTTCTCCCTGCACCATTTAGGCAGCAGCCCACGAAGACACACAGGAGCCTGTGGCATGTGTCACCTGGCCCGTGCCCACCTTTGCTCTTAGCCTTCCTTCTAGGGCAGGACAGAAAGGAAGGATGAGATTAGGACACCACCGTGGATGCAGACTGCTTATGCGGGTGCATGTTCTTCTGCCCTTCCTGAATATGACAGTTCTGAGACATTAAAGCCATGGATGCACTTTAACCCACAGCAATCGTACTTTTCTCTTAGAGGATAGGAAAGGAAGGAAAGGGAGGGGGAAACCATCTTGGCATCACCTGGAATATTCCAACTAACGAGCAGTTACAAGAGCTCTTATTATGAAGTGAAGGGAGAGAAGTTACTTTCTGAACTCAGCTGATTTCCAAATCCAAGTCAGCTTGTCTAATTATTACACAAGGGCTTGAAGTCTGAAAAACACCTCTTAATAAATCTCACCAGCAAAGTTCTTCCTGAATAGATACAACAAGGTTAAACTAAGAGAAGTAAAGATCCAAGGAATCAGCACAGAACCTCAAAGAACCATGTGTTTCATGATGAAAGGATCCACACTTGATTATGTAATAGGAAAGTACCTTGGGATCCATCCTTCCTCATCAGCCATAGATACACCGAATCAAGTGGAAACCTCTAGTTTCTACATCATGAATATCATTGTAAAAGGCTGAAGTGTGTGGTCTCAGGTTTCCCCCTAAGTTCTTGACTGATCAGGCCCCTAACAGATCAATTTGATACTGACAGGGAAACCTTTGTAAGTAAAGCCCTCACTCTGCTCAGCCTATCCTTTCTAACTTACTGTAATGAGCTCCTGTGGGAAAGAGAAATGCAACACACAGGGATATATCACTTTAAATAAGGCAATAAGTGTGAAAAATTAGATTCACAAGCAGGTAGAAGAGAGGGCAATGAGTCACTATCTTTTGACTTCATTAGAAGGTGCCCGAGAAGATTCATTGAATAGTGAGCTCCTCGGCTGTGTTTTAAAATCCCTAGTTCACAAGCACTTGATTTAACACAGTATCTGAGATGAAATGATAAGGGAATACCTGACATTTCTTAAGTGGTGCTATAGCACAACCTCTCTATATGAGGGGTATTAGATTTTGTTTTTCATTTCTACATCCTATAAAAATTTACTAAACACAGATGCTGTTCTGGGGCTGCATACACAAGACAAATGCACCATGTCCCACGCCTGCTTGCTGGGCTAACGACCTAGAGGAAGACACAAAAAACCCATAAACAAGGGAACACTATAGGGCAACAGAGAGAGGGCTAGAGAAAAACAGAACTCACAGGAGCAAAGAGCATGAGGTCGCTTCCAGGGGAGCTTCTCCAGAGAAGAAGCAACACCCAACTAGACGGGACACCTGACAAGACAGCCAGGGACAGGAGCATGAGAAGCATACAAGTCTGGACATCTGGGGAGACTTCAGAAACATGGGACCCAAGAAAGACACACTCGGAAATGTTCTTCAGGAAAGACCAAAGTCTCTGTTGGGAAGAGAAGAGAGAGTATTTCAGAATGGGGATAAGGAGACCTACCGATGAGTCCAGCAGATAAGACCACGGAGGGTTAGAAGAGATGAGGGCAGAGAGGAGGTGAGTGAGCACACAGATCCCACAAAGAACTTGAAAACTGGACGGGAGGCAGAGGCAGAGGATCTCTGAGTTTAAGCCCAGCCTGGTCTACAGAGTGAGTCTCAGGACATCAAGGGCTACACAGAGAAACTCTGATTCAGAAAACTAACAGAAAGGAAAGGAAAGGGACAGGAAGGGATGGGATGGGATGAGACAAGACGAGACAAGACGAGACAAGAATGTGCATCACTATATTGGAGGTAGGGCTATGGACCCAAAATGACAGATCTAGCCTCTGTTGCAATAGGTTTACTGGCTGATGGCAGGAGAACAGATCCCAGGGTAAGATCAAAGGGTAGAAGTGGATCAGCAGCAAGGAGGCCACTGCATTCCCCAGAAAATGGGGATGGCAAGGACAATTTCTCTCCCCTGGGCTCATGATCACATCTACACTATGTTCTTTCATCAGTTCTGAGATACATACTTTTGGCATCTTATCTGTGAAACTGAAATGTGTCTAAAAGCCAGAATGCCGTCCAACAGCATTTATTACTGGTGACAGAGCATGGGGTATACTCGGGTAGACTCTGTCCTACCTCTCATGTCATTGCAGTTACAGAACGTGCGTTTTTGGTATGTGCATGAAGTTTGATTAGCTTTCCAAATGCCTTCAAAACCATTCTGCCTGAGGGGATGGGGTTGATGTTCAACAGCAAAGTGTTTATCCATTCCCCAGCACTGGCAAAACCCTTTTGTTTGAATTATCATACATGGTACTGGGATTTAGTAGGGTATTTTCAAACAAAGCTTGGGATTTTTATGGTTGATCTAAAGAAGAGTCACCAAAACTATTTTAAATAAAAGTCTGCTTTGTTATGGTGCCCAAAGTCTTATGATCAAAGACAGAACTATAGAGCATGAGTATGACCAAAGTACACTTTCCCCTTGGAGGGAGGACCCTGACGCTGCATCCTCTTGAAAAGTAGCAAGCTACATAGGGATGAATACCAGCACAGCAGACAGAGCTGAGTCACCTCAGGCCAGTGGCCTGTGAACAAAAGCAAGAACCACCAAGACCTGAATGGCTCCAGCTGAGAGTGGAATTCTCAAAGCCCTCAAAAAGAATGTCAGAATTTCCAGGTGATGAGGCCAACAGACACTTTTCTAGGGCCCAGAGAGCACCAGAGATTAAGCTAGCAGAGTAGAGGTGACAGCCTGGGAGAATGTCTAGAGATGGAGTTGTCATCCTCAGAGCACCTGCAGGTATGGATAGCAAGCTGGGTGAAAAGCCTCAGATGCTATCTCCCTGTCAGACCCAAGCAAAGGAGCTGGGTCACACAGGAGCACAGTTTAGGAAAATCATCAAATTTGTTCCCTATCTTTCTTTGTACATATGCCTGATGAAACAAATATGCTGTATTTAAAAAAAAAAAATGAACACAGGTAAGACAGGACAGTGTTATAGACAAAAAGTGGCACTGTGAGCTCTGAAGCACAGGGTGGATTCTAGCTCACGTGGAAGAAAGCATGACAGCTTGCTACTGGATCTTTTCTGAGTGAGAATAAAGCTGACCTGGTTTCTCACCAGAGCAGCTGAAAATGGGTAGCCATTCACTACAGTTGGGTGCAGCAGGGGCCAGCAGTGTAAGGCCCATACCAACTCCACACTGCTTCCTGCTTTGATAAGAACAGTTGTTTTTCTACATTTTCAATTGGGTTTGGAAAAACAAGAACAGAAGCTGAAAATGTGGCAGAAACTAAACGGAACACAAAACTTAAAATATTTACTATCTCGTTACAACATCTGGGTATCTCCACAGCTCACAGAAAAGAGGGCGTGTGGAGGAAGAGCAGGAGCTGCCATTGAGCAGTGGAATTTGGGGGCATCTAAAGGAGTCAGTCATCTAGACTGCTGCAAGCACACATGCAATGGGCAGTTGAGCAGGCCTGGGGCCTGGGTAGCAGAGTGGGGCATTCCTGCATGGAAAGCCGCCTCAGAAACAACACTGAAGCTCACAGGAAGAAGCTCAGAAAACATGGAGCTCGGTGGCCTCGTGAGAGCACAGAGAAGTCCTCCACAACACAGGGTAACTAGCCCCAGTTCAAGGACATGGAAAGAGAGAAGTCACCTGTCCTAGTAACCCTGTAGTGATCAAGCAGACAACATTCAACCCAGACTCTCAGCTCTACCCATTCTGTGTAGCTTCACAAGCAAAGAACTCAGCTCTTCCTCATAAGATAGTCTGCTGTAGACCAAACGGCCACTGCAGACTTTCAAGCCGTGTTTACTGCTAGATATGAAGTCCCTCTACGACTAAAGACTGAGAGCTCGTTAGGGTACCCAGGGAATGAGTAAGGAAGACATGTGCTAGCCAGGTCACACCTCACGACAGGCTGGTCACAAGGCTCCTGGGGAGGAGCCAAGGATGGAAGCAAGGATGCTTTCAAGACTAACATTCCAGGACCAAAGAGATAACAATCCAGTAAGACTTCAGAAGTCTCATTACAAAATCAAAATAGAATGGAGCAATACGTGATAAAATTACATTAATTAAAACAGTATCTTTTAGCCAGGTGTGGTGACGCACGCCTTTGATCCCAGCACTGGGGAGGCAGAGGCAGGCGGATTTCTGAGTTCGAAGCCAGCCTGGTCTACAAAGTGAGTTCTAGGACAGCCAGGGCTATACAGAGAGACCCTGTCTCGAAAAACAAAACAAAACAAAAAAAGAAAACAGTATCTTTTAAAGCAGTGACCTAAAACAAAAGCCATCAGGACACCCAAAATCTCAGAATGAAACCCGGCATCTTGGGGAATTCTGGCCCAGCAAACGTAGAAGGAAAGGACTGATTTCTCCATAAATACGCTGAGTCAGTAGACAGCTGTGTGAAAATGAAGATTCCTACCATGCTGCAGACACTAAAGCAAATCATAGGAACCTGAAATTTCATAAATGTTACAAAACTATAAATAAAACTTATGGCAAAAGAGTTCGTTCTGAAACAAGAGAGGTTTCTTTTCCCACAGAGAACTCAGAGGGGGTAAACACATAAAGGAAAATATTGATAAATGTAAATGAGCAAAGCTCTTTAACTTCTGTCTATAAAGAGAGACCATAAGGTATAAAAGCAAATGATAACCTGGGGGGATATTTATAGAACCCTGCAATGCACCGAGGTCCACAGAGCTCTATGAAACCAATGAGATACAACAGGAGCACTGCAAAAATCAGTGAGGGAAATAAAACCTTTTCAAAGTCTGTATCTTATATATGGCATCCGGGGGAGAAATTCAAAGCTTTTTAAATAAAATAAAAAGGGATTTAAGAGCGTGGGGCTGACGAGAGCTGCAGCAGATAGTCACTGGAGCTAGGTTTGCTGGGCAAGCTGAGAGCTCTGCTTAGCAGCCAGCCCTCAAAAACAGGGGTGCAAGGCACGTGTCAAAGGGAAACACAGGAGACAGGCACAGTGGCCTGAGGGCACAGAACCAAGCCTCAGGCACATCACATTCCACACACAGCTGATCCTCCTCGAAGTTGCCAAGAATCACTGTGCACCACATCTAAGAGACCAGGAAAATGTTAAGGCCTTGTCTCTACAGTTTTCGGAATAACAATGTTTCCCAAAATGCTGGGAAAAATAAATAAAGAGAAACTGCGAATTTCAATAGCTTTGCTGGGAAAGACTCCACTATATTTGCCAGGCTATTCCCTTGCAGGGAGGCCATATTCCTCTTTTTAACCACACTACTCTTAATGATCCCTTCCCTCCATGTGCAAAGGTGCTATCCAGGGTCTGTCTGAGCAGATGGCTTTCCATGGCCTTGACCCAGACTTCAGAGTCAAACTTCAGATCACTATACCCTTTCAAAGCCTCCTTGAATGCTGTTACCACAACTCAGGAGACACTGCAACGACCGTGGCTTTGGGGCTTGATGGCATTCAGGAGTACAGGCTTTAGGGAGAAACAGGCTACCACATACATGCAGGAACACAGCTCCTGCAAAAAGACTCAGGTAATGCAAGATCAGCAAGGCCACTGTCTGAGAAAGTGAAGCCGTCCTAAGTAGTTACACGACACTAAAGCTTTCGTTATCCCTAGGTGATGGCCTATATTACTTGGTTTATCTCTTTGTCTGTTTAGTGATTGAACCTAAAGTCTCATCCAGGCAAGGCAAGTACTCTACCATTGAGCACAGCCAACCCTGCATGGTTTTCATCTTGATTATGGTGTTTTTCTTTGTAAAGAAAGTACTGTTCAATAGTCATGGCTGTGGCCTTGCTTCAACACCCCCCAAGTCCCTGACTGTAGTTCTGAGGAATCCTAACCAAGCATTCAGCCTTTCCCACTAAGGCCCTCAAGCTCAGTCTGACTCTTGCCAAGGAAGCAGCTAGCACACATCAGCAGGGCTTACTCCCAGGACATATACCCAACAGAGGCCAGATACGACCGACACATCATCTCCGAAGCTCCAGAACTGGAATCAGCATGGAACTTACTTTAATATCTTCAGTAAGCCCTAATTCTTATGTCCAATTACACTGCAATGACCATATATTAAGAAATTTTATTAACCTTGTAACATGGAGCAGTCACAAGTACCTCCCACCAACTGAAGTTTCGAATTAAATCAAAACTTTTTCTAGTATGGTTTGGCTGCCTGTGTTTCTCAATGTCTTTCCTCTGTGAAGCCCATATCAGAAAGTGTTATGAATGCTCTGTGCCTGAGCCTTGACCCTTAGGCTTCTGAGCTCTCTATAATCAGACACTTACCTTCAAATCCATACCTGCTCTTTGTTGTCCCACCTAGAAACAGGAACTGATCCTTATGGCCTTGTTGCACCTAGAACCCACCTTCACAGCTCACAACCACAGGAATTCATACTGATTATATTTTAGGCTAAGCCCTATCAGTAAAAACCCTGAGGTAGCTTTGATGTTAAAAACATCAATTCAAAACATCAGGCCAGGTGCCAGCACAGCTATCCTTACAATCAGGCTCAAGGTGAGATGGAAGGCTAAAGAGGACAGAAACTTCCAGAACCAAACATTAACATCTTACTTCCTCCAGCAGTCTACCTCTCCCTGCTTATGACACATGCTCACATATCCCACAGGGGTTTATGCAGAGCATGTTGAAGGGAGACACTGCTTAGCCCTGGTCAGAAGAAAGACAGGTTAGGACCACGTGCTCTTTCAGACTGTACATCCTACGAAGTCTAGTGCTTTCCTGTTACACGGGATTGGACAGTCTCTGTCGGCCTTGGGATGCCAGCTTCCAGCCGTACACTTACAAGCCACGGGGGCTTAGGAACTCACCATCAGAAGTGTGAAGGAGCTTATGACTTTTCAGTGTCCCTTTGGATTTGAATTTCTTGCCACACATGTCACAGAGGTGGGTCTTCTCAGTGCTGTGACGATTCATATGAGCTTTGAGGTTGCTCTTGCTACGAGTTGCATATTCACACAGAGAACACTTGAAGGGCTTCACACCTACCAAAGAGAAATGGATAGCTGTACATTTACACGTGTCTGTGCACACATGGGTGAGGACCCCAATGAACAGTTCACACCATAGAAAACATCCAACTGCACAGAGCAGTATACTTGCTTACTCCCAACATGTCCACACACATCATATCTGGCCTACCTCAACTTGTTCCACCTTACAGAAATACCGCAGAAGTCAAGGTTCCCAAGCCTGGGCTTTCTGACATTTCTAGCTGCCTATCAGCATTCTATAATCCTACAGCTCCCTCCTGCCAAAATGTTCTTGCATACCACAGTGATTTGATCACCTCTGCTCTCCCTACAGTCTGGTAACTCCCTGAAGACAGACACCCTGCTCAACTTACAAAGCAGTCATTAAATCCAACTGAACTGAGTTAAACTAAATAAAATTATAGGCCACGTCATTCTTTGCAAAAATCAATGGGATCGGGCACTCAGGTCAAGTCTAGAAGAATATTCCCATTCATAACATAAACAGAGGCACAGAACACTGGACATTCTGCATGACTCACATGTAACTATTCCCAAGCTATTGTGCCTACTCCATTTGTCTTGCTTTCCCCCACCCAGCCAGTGTGAGAACTGCTGTCGTGGTTCATCTCAAATGCATTTCTTGACCTCTTTGAACTGTTAGAATCTCTGAGCACCTGCCCACCGTGTGAATGAAGTTCCTCACGTGTGATCAACACCTATGACTATGGCCAGTCCCCAGAACTTATCTTATGTTGCCTCTTCTTGTTGGTCTTCATGCTTATCTTTTGCAATTGCCTACTGCTGCTCTTTTTCCATGTTTTATTTTGGGAGTGAGCTGGGAGAAAGAATACTTACGGTGCAATTGCAGTGATTAGCTCCAAAGACTCCCGAATACTGTAATGTGGGTAAGTAGAATTTTCTTTATCCTTTACAGTTCCATCATTATAAAGAAATTCATAGACAAGTGAAAAAGAGCAGACCATGAACACTCCATCATAAAACAGCAGCCTTTCATTTCCTAAACCTTTATCAGAATTCAGAAGGTTTTCAAATTAAGAGATTTCTTCCAAAAGCTCCATATGGAATACTGACACCCCGTGTCCTGTGACTGCTTAGTGTTGGCTATCCATTAAGCCTGGATACACACAGAGTGTTCTTCTGAGGAATGTAGGAGACCATCTCACTGAGGCCTGCAGCAAATCTCAAGACAGTTTATAATTGTGTTTCATGGATAAGTGACCAGAAGATGGAATATTTGTCCCATCCTGCATCACATACATAGAATGGAAAGACTGAACCATGCTCTCCCACTCCAGACCTCTGTCTGCCATGCAAGCATTATCACCCAGGGGAACAGATTTATAATCTTCAGGCTGCCATCTCCCTGGATTTCCATCAGTGTCAGGTTCTTGCTTCTGTCTCTCTGACCACTCCCAGACGATTCCCGTGAGCACCATTCAAAACCAATCTCCACACAAAGGCTTCTGCCTCCTTCTCTACTGAGAAAACTCCTAGCAATGAATTCCTTCAGTGTCCTCAGAAAATAACATATAGGTATTCATCTCGTCACCACTGTCAACTCCTCCTTTCTTGCCTCCACATGGGAGGTATCACTTTCTCCTAGTGCGAGTCAGTAAAGATGTAAAGAACAGGGCTTTAGAATCATGTAGCATGGGTCCAAATCCCAGTTCCCACTACTTTTTGGCTGTACAACACGGGCAATTCATAGCGTTCTGTGCCTTGTGTTCCTCACTGGTAAAACTAACCTGGCCTGCTAGTCCCTGAATGCACTAACTAGCATACCATGAGCAAGCCGAAAGTACACACTGGGCCCACAGTGCTTAGTAAGTGCTGGCACACAAGAAAGCACCTTTGAGTTCCAGCACTGCACCTCAGTTCCACTGCCTCCTCTCTTCACTGACTCTCTGCCCATCAGCTCCTCCCCTGAGCCCTGCCACTGATAGTATGTTATGCAAAATACTTGGCCATCCTTCTTCCTCTGAACCTACAGTCCTGCCTATAGTGGTCAAGCTCCTGACAAGCAGGAAGGAATTATTATACAGGACTAGCAGGGCACTTTGCCACTTGCACCTTCCTCATTTTGAGGAGGGCAACATTCTCCTCTAGCGGCAAAGAATGAGGTCGATGACAGAAGACGCTTGACTCCTAGCTTGTCAGAATCTTTGCAAGTGCCTGTCCTACACTTCCATTCCTGGTCAAGGTCCCGGAGCACAGCAGCCCCTATGCTTCTCTGAACTGCTACCTTTCTACTCAACCCTTCCACTTTCCAATCCTCTCTCTATAGTATAAACAGTGACGCTCCACACTGCCAAAATGTCAAGCCTCCCGCAGCCCATTTTACTGCCAATCCTTCATAGTTCCATTGTGCTTCAATGCTAGTTACATACAGAGCAGAGTAGTGGGCACTGCAACTGCCCAGAGAACATAAGGGCTTTCCTGTTCTCAGGACACTAGTTAACCAGCAAGCAAAGGACAGTGGTCTAATTCACTACAGTTATATCCAGAGCTAGAAGATGGGAACCACCTCTATTAACCACAACTGCAACTGCAATGAAAGTCATGGTCTTATTCTCTGCTCTCCATTGGCTGGAGTCATATATCTACATGCTAAAGAAATCACAACAGCAGGGTATGTAAAGGCAAATTGCCTCTTTATGTAATCCCAAAATAACGTACACAGAATAAAATGAAATAGATGTTCCAGATGGAAAGACAACTCACCCTCATGAGCCCAGATGTGCCGCTGAAGGTCTGAGCCATTCTTCATGAAATAGAAATCACAATATGGACACTTCATGGCTCGCTTTCCAATTAGCCCTTTGAGCTGGACTCTTCTCCCAAGAACCTCAGAAATGGTATTCATGGAGACCTCTGTCAGAAAAGCAGGGTGGTAATCAGAGGGGATGCGGCACCTTGCTCTTCAGGTGTGACGTAAATAAACTTCAGTGGAGCACCTGCCTACCTAAGAAATGTCCATCAAGTGCCTCCTTGGTGCCGTGAGACAGCGTTTTTACTGAAAAAGCTAAACTTGGATCTGATCAAGCCGTGATCTAAGACTCTGTTAGCCTTCAGTATGAAGAACAGAGAAAATACTGCAAGGCAATGACCAGACAAATCAACACAGGCTTTTCATAGGAAAAGTAACTCAGTTTCTCCCAGAAGTCACTAGTGTGGAAAACAGACTGCAGACTGAGGACTCTACAGACTACAAGGAACATAAACAATATAACGTACTAAATACTAAAATACTGCAGCTTGATTCAAACAAACTATACAAAAAAAAATCTCATATCAACCCAGGATACTTTAAATGGCCATACATAATAAATATCTTAGGATGCAGTAAGAATCATGGTTAGCGCTGCTTCTTATAGGTCACACAGAGGTCATGCTAAGCAAAACCATTATTTATTGAGATAACCTGTAAAGTCTTTCATAAGAAAATTAAGTGAGATAAACTTTAAAATACTCTAGAAAAAAAAGTCCCTGGGT
This sequence comes from Mus caroli, assembly GCF_978045245.1. Taxonomy (NCBI): domain Eukaryota; kingdom Metazoa; phylum Chordata; class Mammalia; order Rodentia; family Muridae; genus Mus; species Mus caroli. The sequence continues at coordinate 35,874,861 of NW_028227271.1, read as the reverse complement.
GGATATATGCAAAGGGCTTGGAAAATGTATTAGAAGCATGTGGAAGCTGAGATTGGACACACGAGGTTCCTTGCGTAATTCTGTATTCATGATCAAAGGTCAGTGCTCTTAAAGGATATTGTCAGCTCACACTAGAGTGACAGAACAAACGACATAAGCCATGAGCTCCCACACTGACAAAGGTTCAAGGCTCACCATGTCCCCAGGTAAAACTGTCAGAGCCCATTGCTCTTCACAGACTAGTCCATTCTCCTCTAACACGGGCACACACAAAGTTGTCAATAAGAAGAGACAGGGAGTGAGAAGGAGGTATATTTTGCTTGCTACTTATTTAACACAGAGAACCCAGGTCCGCTCTGCCTGCTCTACTTAATATGACAATGGAGTCTGACACCAAGATCTACCTCAAAGATCACATGATAGTAAAACTGACATTTCCTGACAGGTTTGTGGTCAGCATACCTACCATAGTACTGGGTGGAGCAAGGCCAACCAAGGGCTTCTGAAGGCAAGAACATTTCAAATAATGAATTCATTCAAGCCTCCCTCTTCATTCTAAGCTGGTACCGCTTACTAAAGTATTATGTTTTAAAATAGACATAAGTATTTAAAAATTAATGTTCTGTTTAAATTCATAACCTTACCTGGATGATTAGTCTTGATATGTGACTTTATCAATCGGTCTTCTGAAAATGATTTTTCACATACAGGACAAGAATAACTCCTTTTGTCCTTAATAGAAAAAGAAAAGAAAAAGAAAGAACAATTAACAATCTTAAGTCTAGGTTCTATAGAAAAATAACTTTTATCATCACTATCGTCATTGCCAAAGACAATCATCATCACCACCACTACCAACACACACCATTACCTCTATCATCAAACACCACCACCACTACTACCACCATCATCACCGTTATCAAATACCACCACCAAAACCACTACCATCATCACAAGCACCACCACCATGACCATCATCAACACAGTTTCCTCCACTATTAACACTGTCAATACAACCAGCATCATGGACATTATCACAATCATCATCAATCCTATTGCCCCTCAACAACCAGAAGCAAAAGCTTCATCAAAAACCGACATCCACCAAATCCTTTCCAGCACATAATATAGAGCCACCTAGTCCTACACAGCCTGTGGGAGATTTTGATGAGAGAGCTCTAAGAAGATAGACAGGACAGCCAAGAAGCTCTACCACACATTCCAGGGCTGCTCGATGACCCAACAGGATATGATTTCCTCACCAATCAAAACACAACTGGTCCTGAGTTTAGATTCACTCACATACCCATTAAAAAAATTGTACTTCACATTTACATTATAGATTCAGAGAAAGAGGCCTAGAGAAATGAACACAAGACCAGGCCAGTCAACATTCTAAGAGGTGGGGGGGGGGGGGGAAGGAATGCAGGAGGCCCTGACCCTAATTGATGAGCTATTTAAAGTTGATAGCTTCGTTAGGAGGAGGGGAGGAAATATGGTAGGGGTTAGGGAGACAAGAATCTGAGGTGAGTAAGATCAAAATATATAATAAAAGATAAAGCTTTCTGCTATGAAACACACACACACACGTAAGATGTTGCTATGAGCTGTATGTATGGCTAGCCAGTGTCACTGACTTCCCATGACAACATGGCCTTGGGGTTTCTCAACCTGCTCCTGTTACCCCTCCACTGTCCTTGACACTGGGTTCGCATTGCCATATTAGAGAAATTCATGAGATCCCTCTGGCACTCTGGCTGCACCCTCCCAACTCTGTCCTAGCCGCCCTTGTCATCAGAGCTGATGGAAGCATTCAGAAGGGCTTTGAAGGAGTTTACACTGATCTCCCCCGAGTCCTTGCTGTTTGATTTTTCTTCTTTTAATCCCTGATAGTCTGAAAGCAATTTATCTTAGAGCTTATCAGGGGCCCCATTTCTTGATGTCTTTGAAGATTGTCAGGAAACAGAGTGGAGGAGGAGGGTGGGAGAAGGGTAGACTCTTAGGATTCATTTACTTCTTTTTCAAAACCTCAATGTCTTGCTGCAGATGAAACCCAAACACCAATAACACACTCAGCAAACTTAAAAAGGACTATAGCTAAAAGAGCCCCTGGCAAAGGCAGGGAACACAAGAAAGCTAGCCACAGGGAGGCTAAGAGCGCAGCCTTTGGAGTCTGTTTGCTCCAACAGAGATGCCTTCAAAGCCATTTGTGTCCTAGAAAGTACTAGGTGTCAGCATGAGACTGCAGCCATGGCAAGAGATGCAGGAGTGGCCCTTGGCTGAGGCTAGGAGCCTAGCTTATCAGGAAGGTGACCTCATCTGACCTGTGCACCACTGGGAGATAATACTGGCCTCCACAGAAGTAGAAAGTTCTGAGGCTCACACAGGCTAGAAAAGATCAAAATGAATTTCCCTACTATGTGAGAGACATATTCTTGTATCCCACTATAAAACAGACATCAACTCCTAAAAGTTGGCACTCACTCTGACCAATTTTTCAGGAATGGGTCACAACCACAGTCCTGGTTATGTGCCAGAATCTGTGCTGGAAACAAAGGAAGCTGATCTGTGACTTGTAAGTTATCTGGAGATAACGCAGAGAGCCCACTCATCCATGCAGGGATACAAAAACAGCAGCAAGAAGTAGGAAGGGGACACTTGCGTTATATCAGTTGGAAGACAATACCAGAATGTGCTGGACTTAGGGTTGCAGAGAAAAAGCTTGCCATCTGCCAAAGACAGTTCTGTTTTCCCAGAGCCCAAGAAAGATGCTCTCCACACAGGAACCTTGGAACAATGCAATACTCTCACTGCTAGCATCCTCACTAAAGGGATTAGGAGGATGGGCTAGTGGTAAAGATAGCAGTTACCAGGGCATCCCTGGTAATGTGCATGAGACCATGCTGAGTCCTCACCAACATTTCCATGCTATGTTCTCAGGGCAATCTTGGATGTGGACACTAATTACCCCATTCCATGACATGGACTTTGAGAGATTGAAGGGCAAGGGTATGCCCCTTCAAAACATTAAAACGGACACTCAGGCTTGGGGTGCAACTTCCCAATAGGCCCCTCTGAGGCCTCTGGAGAAGAATACAAAGGAGCATCAGGGGGCCTTCTTTGAGTGACAGATTCCCAAAGCCCACAGCGGGAGGCCAGGAGTCTTACTCCTAACAAAGGCAACAGTGACACAAAGGTTCAGAGAGGTCTCCAATGAAATCACTTAGGTCAAGAGCTTACACACTTATTTAATAGGGACCCAGAAAGCCAGCGGCTTGACAGCTTCTGCTCCCTTAACTCCCCACTGCACCCTACAATACTAATACTCACTGACATTCAAACACTTAATACCAAAACAAACAAAAAACCCTCTGGAAGCGATCCTTGCCCTGTGTGGGAGTGAACTCTACCTTAGCCTACTGGATCTCCCTTTTGTGATCCAGGCATGACTCAGTCAAATGTTTGTACTACCCTCTAATGGATCATGATCTGGGGATCTTGTCCTTCACTAACCTAATTAAATCCCCTTAGCCTTAAGAGATGAGGGAAGTATTCTGTCTCCAATTTACAAGGGAGATAAGTGAGGCTCAAAGAGCCTATGTGATTTGCACAGAAATCATCAAGACCAACGTGGAAGTGAAATGAGCACCAGAACCCAAAGCTCCCTTGCAGTCGACTAAAATCGTGTTTCCCCAAGTTTCCTTTGCACAAAGTTTTAATAATTTTACACTTGTTTTTGTTAGTGTTTTATCACAGTAACAAGAAGGGCCCCGAGATGTATACCATTTTACATGAGGATACCCAGCATCCTCAAAATGTCCTATGACCTGGGCCAGTTCCCATGGAGTGATGACTGCCCTCCCTCACTACAACCTGGCACCATGTCCTTAGGAACGAGAAGAAAGTGGCAGTGAGAGGAAAGTGCATCCTTCCCACTCTTCTTGATTGCCAGATGTGTTCTTAGCTGTGAAATACTATGAAGGTCACAGAAACTAGCAATTTGCTAGATTATCTCTGCGTGCTAATACAACTAGAGTATGTCAGTATATGTAGGCTCATCTGGAGGTAGAGGACGGTATTTTAATTTCAGTACTTCATAGGAATCTGTGTTCAAAGCAGAATACTAAAACAAAAGTGAAACCTTGGCCAACATTTTATCACATCTGATGCCCTCTTCAAGAGTAGATATAAGAAAACCAAGCCCCAGGAGAAAGTTTCTCATGGTTTCCTAGTAAGAGCAATATCATTTCCTGTCCCAGTAGATGCCGATGTGACTGAAGTCCAGTTGGACCACAGTAATGTAAGATGTTTCTACATCACCAGCAAGTTCACCCAGTCTCCCTGGAACTCTCTGAGAGATATACAGTCAGCAGGAGGTCTCAGTCTAGCTCCAAATCCCCAGTGTTATCTCTTCCTTGGCAGTGATGATGTGAGTGTGTCAGCAATGGTAAAGACAGGGGTGGAAGGTTTGGCAGTGGAGAATATGAGCAGCTTCTCCTTAGATGCTTCAAAATTTTGAAAATCTTTTAAAGGGATGATTAACACTTAATTTCTGAAAGTTAAGATGCCTGTACAGATTTCACCAAGAGTTAGCTCAAGTGCTATGAATGCAAGACAGCATCACTGAAGGCTCCATCCTGCTGTGCTCACCACTAAAGCTGCACTTCAAATGCTCAGCAACTCAGAGAATGAGGCAAACTCCACACGAGGGAGCACTGCCCAACTATAAAACAGAGCAGAACATGAAGCCTGCTATCACATAAATAAAGAAGGACACTAGTCGCACACATTTTGTGACCCTTTTATGTAAAATGTCCATGGACATAGGAAGTGTCTAGGGACAGAGAAGGGAGTGGTGACAGCAGACAAGAAAGCCTTCCTATGGGACAACAGAAGCTTTTTCTAAAGTTGCTGATGGCTACATAATTGTGTGTAGACAAAATTCTACTAAACTTCACATTGTAAAAGAATAAATTATACCTTATGCACATCACAAATCAATAGAACAGCTTAAAAACAACCTTCCTCGCAGATGTGAAGTATTTTAGAGCTAACACCTTCATTATCAGGTCAACAGTGTCTACATGAACAGAAGATTTGTCCCTGTGTGGTATCCTCAGCCACAGGACAGAAATAAATTACATCAGGCTCAAAAGACAAATATCACACAGACTCAAAAGCTGGAGGTTTTCAAAGAAGCCCTCTTCACTGCAGAGGCAATACTGCACTGCAACAATCGCCCACTTCAGGAACAAGTGTTCAGGCATGAAATCAAAGTATTTGCAGTTTGAATGGTCATTTTCCCCTCCCCCTTTCTTGTAGCAAATATCCTCAACCTCACAGTCACATTCCACAGCATCTCACGCTGGATGGGGAGGGCAAGGTGTTGACCCGCTAGCCTTTTCCTCCTTCTGGTGATCTGCTTATCCACAGAAAGCAGAGTGCTCTTTGCAGCAAGGGACAGTCTTCCTTGTATCTGAAGTCCCCTTGCTAGCATGCACAGGCCAAAGCCTCCCACTTCAGAAGCAGCAACAAGTTCTGTACCTTTAAGAGTACCTCCATTACTAGTCCCCAGACTTACTGTATCTTGTTAGGCCACGTGGGCGGTTATCCCTGGGAGGCCCAATATTTTTAAGGGAAACAAAAGAGCAGTTGATCTACAGAGAGGGTAGGCTGGGCAGGGGTGGGGATAGTGGGGAGGAAGGGTGGAGGCAGGGAAAATTGATATCTGGATGTAATGTATGAGAGAAGAAGAAAAGTTAAAAACCAACCAACCAAACAAACAAAGAGAGTTCTTCAATTGAGCTGGGCAAGGTGGCTTCAACCTACAGTCCCAGATTTTAAGAGGCTGAGGCCAGAGGAGTACTATGAATTTAGGCCAACCTGGGCTACAGAGTCAGGACCTGTTTTCAAAAACAATTTATCTCAATGGAAAGAATTACAAATACCAACAAGGGCAAATGTAGAAATGAGACCCTAAGATCTTCTAAGAAAATGTGAGAACTAATGAGAAGCAAGACAGTATCTCTTGTGACGTTTACTAAGCCACACTCCTTGCATCAAGATGTTATACTTCTCTAGGAGCAATGTGCAGATATTATTAACTCATGCAGCTTTCAGAATGGCTGCCACAGTAACACAGAAGTACTGTCTCCTGTCCCTACCTGGGCCATAGTCCACCTCTGCCACACTTCTTCAGAAGATGTACAAGTGTCTAAGAGCTTCATCACCAACACTGCTGACCCGCCAGCAGCCAGAGAACAGCACTGGACTGTGATGCCATAGCCACAGATCAAGTATTGCATGACAGAGACTTAGATACCAGACTCTTCACAGTAGAGGAAGTGATTCCTAACAACTAGAGGGGACTTGGGAATTAAGTAAAAACACAAGGAAGTGACTACAAGATCAAGCCAGCGGCTTTCTGCCCCAAGGTTGGTCTCCCCAGAGCTTCTTCCACATTGCTAGAAGTGAGATCAGTGCTCAGAAAGAAGGTGCAATCACATTCATCACCATGAAAGTAGAAAAGTGCTGTGTGACATTCCCTGCTTACTCATTCCTTACAGGGGTTCAATGACAGCGCGAAGTGCATGTCGGTCAGAGACTAACCTGGAGAACCAATGAGTCTATTGGACTTATTTATCTAACACAGGTGAGAGAGGGGTTACCCCAAAGGAGAAAAGTCTCACCTCAGAACTAATGACAACTAGCTAAACAGATGGAGTTCCAAGCATTTTGGTCAACACCCCGCACACATACACACACACACACAATCTACACACTCTAGCATCCCCAAAGATCTCAAAGATATGTATAATTAGGGCAGAGTTATACACAGCTAGTTGAAGAGTACAGGAGACAATAACTGTGACCAGGTGAGGGTCCAATGACCCTCCCTGTGCCCGTTTCTGTAAGAGAACATCAACATTCAATGTCACTGATCTCCAAGGGCCACTGCACTTAGCACAGCTGTTCTGATGAATGTATTGTTACCCTCAGAGGATTGCATCTACAACAGCTGTTTATAAGTAAGAAGTAAAGCACACAAAGTCAAGACTAAAGACATCAGCTGCATACTCCTGATGCTCCCTCATGACCCTAGCGCTGTGGGATGTACTCAAGAGATTGAGCATCAGCATCTGAGGAAGAAAACAACCAGGCTAGACGAGCAACTCCAGGACATTCACAACTAACAGGCAAATTCTGCATGTGGAACAAGAGGCAGCCTAGGCTGCACAGTCAGATTTTCAGTGAACAATGGCTTAGTTCCTGTCACCCAGTTTACCTGAGTTCAGAAGCTCTAAGTCCAGAGCAATGAGCTTCAAAACAATAGTCCACACCAGGCACTTAATGTCCTCCTTCACCTCACCCTCACCTCTCAAGTACACTATGGCACAGATTATTTACATTACTCATACCAAACACGAGGTAAGCAGCGGAGGAGTGAGGGTTCAATCCATCCTTCTACCTTCCTAGCTTCCAATACCTCACTCTAAGGCTTCTCCTAACAAGAACATATTCTACCACTGGACTCACTCCTCCTCAGGCTCAGGGCCAACCTAACAGTAATGACAGAAAAGTTAATAAACCACATGCCCTACTGGCGAAGGAGGACAACAATTATATTTTAACACTGTAATAACAAAATAGGAATACACAAATATACATAGATGTGTACATATATGCAGGCATATCTATGTATATATGTGTGCATACATGCTTATATGTACCAGTGCACAAGAGTGTGCATGAATGGGTACGGACATAATGGACTTTGTGATGGTTTGAATGAGAATGGCCTCCCATAGACTCACAGATTTGAATGCTTGGTCCCCAGAACTATTTGAAAGGATTAGGGGATGTGACCCACAAAAAGACTGGACGAAGTATGTCACTGGGAGTGGGCTGTGTGATTTTAAAGCCCAGAGTCCATCTCTCTGCCTATAGATCAGACTGTAGTTCTCAACTTCTGTTCCAGGGTCTACCTGTATGCCCCCATGCTTCCTGCCATGATAATAATGGACTAAACCTGTAAAGTGTAAAGAGCACCCCAACTAAATGTTTTGCCTTTTAAGTGATGCCTTGGTTGGGGTGTGTTGTCACAGCAACAGAACAAGACAGACTTTTAAGTGTATATTTTATATAAAAAGTGGCAGCTGTCAGACATGACAAGTCTGAGGCCATAGAGCCTGTGGCAATGTGGCAGATGGTATTGGAGTCTATCCCAACATGCTTTGATCTCCTCATACCTCCAAACACCCCAAATGCACCTTGATGACAAACCTCCTGGCTGTTAGTGATTCTTATATAAGAAAGCCAAAGCAACTCTCCTGATTTCTGAAGCTTCCTTTTGTGCTGTCTACATAAAACAGAGCCACATGGGCCCCAGGTGTGGTGTCGCTATTACAGTAAGAAGTCTTAAATCATTCTCAGGACTGTCAGCCTCTTCTCATCAGACTAGACCTTGCAAAGAAAAAAAAGCCATTCACTCATTGCATCATTATGAGATCAACCACTACTGAGCCAGACATGACCATCGCGCCGTTAACAGCACCTTGAATAAGCATGTCACTTCTTAAATGAAAGCTTTCTAGACTCTGTTGATGTTTATAATGAATGCCACACTAATAAGACAACAGTGTTCCTGGTATAATCACCTAATCCTATCGAATCATCCAATTTAATCCCCCAAAAATGAGTGTTGTTATTCCTGTTGTTAATAAGACTTAAAAATGCCATTTATGAAGAAGCCTTTGCTTCATTTCCACTCTGGGCTTCACTCTTCTGTACACTCAGATGCTAAAAGTATGCACAGAGAATGAAATTCAGTCTAGTCAGGGGCTCACTAGGAAAGGAGCTGGGGTAGGGGGAAGCTCTGCGAGACATCAAGAGGCAGGAGCAGGGCCCTCTGTATCTGGAGGGACAGGGTGTGCACACCCCTGCAGCAGAGATAGGTCTATATGCAGAAATGTGAGAGAGCAATGGGCACCCAGGGGGAGGCGGATGGGGGCTGCTGTTCGGACTTGCTACTTACCAGCTCTGTGTGAACTTTAAGATGGGCCTGCAGTTTATATTTATCTGGAGTCGAGTAGTCACAGCCGTCAGTGGGGCACTTCAGCAAGATGTTACTGTGTTTCTGAATTACATGGCGTTTAAGGCAGTTTTTGGTGATGGAAGAATAGTGACACTGGGAGCAATAATACAGATGTTCCCGGGTGTGGGTGCGGACATGCATGTCAAAATGCACTTGGTACCAAAAAAGTTTGCCTAAAAAAATATTTGCACATGAGAACAAGGAAGTTTCTTTTCTACTAAATTTGATTTTTTTTAAAATTACCATCCTTAAACTACCATATTTATCTCCTTTATCTTGTATGCCCTTCACACTCTCCACCACATTTCTGTCAGGAAATTACTTTTCAGAACTGGCAGTATTCAAGTATTAAGGTACCACCAGCTTCCACATGGTGTTAGGGCCAGGAAAAGAGAAAGGAGAGCCAATTCTGCCAAGCACTACCCTGCAAATGTACAAAGCCAAGAGCCTCCTAGTCCTCTTGACACCCTAGGCTATGGGCTACACTCTAGGCTGCCCACATCCTATACTCCTACTGTCTGGGAGCTCGCATAGTGAGCTTCCACTCCCAGCTAGAAGCGAGCTGCTTGGGCCTCCCTATGCAGAGCTGCAGACAGTCTCCTACCCTCTCTACCCAGGTGATGGAGCCACAACTGAAAGCCAGAAGAATGATTCTTCTTGGTCAGAAGGTGGGAGGAGTTGTGGGCAGCCCCCAACATGGCCCCCAACACGGTCAGCGGTGCATCATCCCAGCCGACTCCTGGAAGGCTCCAACTGTGACTTCTGACACGGGCTCATTGCTCCTATCTATCACAGAGGAGGGCGCCTCAGGGAGGAGGTGTTCTCTGCAAAGCAACATGAGCTCAAATGGAATCCGGGCGAGGATAGCAAGAAAGGAATGGCCAGGGCTGCTGGGAAGGAGAGCTGCGCTCAAAGGCACACCTGACCAGCACCGCCTTTCCTTACCGCAGTATTCACACTCCAGGTCTCCATAAACCTTCCGGATCCGCTCGCAAAGACTGGTGTTCATCTGCTTCTTCTGGAGACTGTCCAGGACCTTCATGAACGCTGTGCTGCCAGGGTGGTGCTCAGAGGACGGTGTGCAGGAGTCAGGCTGGCACACACCAAGGTCCCCTCCATCAGTCACTGTAGGAAGGAGGTCTGAGGCTTCTGCTGGGTTTGCCCTGAGACATGTGCTAGAGTCAGATTCACTGGCTGGCAGAGCACCCACCTTCTGCCTTCCACCCGGAGAGCTCTCTGGGTCTGGTCTAGCACTTTTGGCCTTGGCCAGCAGCAGTGTGACTTCTTCACCCTGAGTCTGGGCTGAGTCCCGATGCTGTGTGTTCGAGGTTGCCTCGGCAGCAGCAGGAGGATCAGCAGAGGAGGTATCGCTTTTCAGTAAAAAATCATCTGAAACCACTCCAAGAGAGTTGAGGTCGGAGGAAACCACAGTGGTTTCTAGTTTGCAGGGGGACAGGGAACTACTTTCACTCTGGGGGGTGGCCAAGGGCCCAGGTGGGGGAGGATGTACATCTCCAGGGACCACCAACTCCCTCAACCCCACCTCAGGCTGAGCTTCCCCAGGACAAGCCTCCTCCTTGCGTACATCAATTTCTGGACACACAAATTCCTCAGCTGCCAGCTGTAGCTGGTCCCCCAAGGCTTCCTGCTGGATGTCCCCACCCGGCTCCAGGAGGCAGAAACTCTGGTTGATGGAGCTGGTGAACACCAAGGTCTCCTGGGCTGCCCCATGCACCTCTCGGATATGGGAGCGCAGCCTGATGGAGCTAACGAACTTCTTGAGACATAGAGCACAGACATACACAAAGGGGTGCTTTCGGACATGCAGTTCCAGGGCCTGGTACTTAGTGGCCCCATGGCCACAGAGCTCGCAAGCAAAGGGCCACTTGTCACCATGAACCAGCATGTGGCGGTCTCTGTCCAGCTCATTCTTGAACTTGCGCTCGCAGATGTGGCAGTCATAGAGCAGCTGCCGCTTCCCCTCCCTCGTCATGAGGCGGAGCTCGTCTAAGGCCTCCTTGACCTTCTTGTCCTGCGGGTCATGCATGTCCCGGATGTGCTTGATGAGGTTCTTGACATCTGAGTATTTCTTCTTGCAGAAGCGGCAATGCTGTTTGATCTTCTTGTGCACCCGCTCGATGTGCACCTTGAGGTGGCCCTTGCTGAGGCAGGTGAAGGAGCAGTAGTCGCAGGCGAACTTCTCTCCGGTGTGCTTGCGCAGGTGAACGTTGAGGTTGGCCTTGATGGCGCTGGCATAGCTGCACTGGGAGCACTTGTATGGCTTCTCGTTCGTGTGGATCCTCAGGTGGGCCTGCAGAGAGTGCTTGAACTTAAACACCTTGTTGCAGTACTCACAAGTGAAGATCTTCAGCTGGGTGGGACCTAACCTAGGGATGGAAGATGGCACCATTAACTTCTGGAGACCACGAAGCTTTCCAGTGAACCAACTACCAAGCCTGTGCAGTCAACTACAGGGGAGCAGGGCAAAGGTGTGACACTTACTCATTCAGCAAACAAGACTTGTGGGTCGGAAAAGAATAGGCACAGACAATGAGGAAAGAGGATGCTGGTCCTTAGGGAGCACAAACTAGAGTGGGAGAGAAGGGAGTCCAGCAGTGTCCCACAACAGCACAGTAGTCACTGAAAGGAGTCTGACACCTAGAAGGGAACAAAGGCCACTGGGAACGCCTGCTAAGGTAACATCTGAACAGCAAAGGCGGTAGCAAGAGAAGGCAACAGAAACTGGGTGTGACTCAGACAAGCTTGGACACTGGGTATGCTTCAAAGCTGAGTTCCTTCTGGGATACATGAACAGGAGCAAATTCGGTCTCCATGAGACTAGACACGATGAGCTTATTCGGCAAATTTGATAACCCACACCTGCCTATTCATTCCATTAACTGTCTGGGTGGATCTCGTTCTCTTCGAAAGCTTGCATGGGGGAGACACTGTTGAGAGAAAGATCCTTGGCCTTTCTCCTTGCCCTCCCTTCTACCCAGAAAGGGAGAAAACAGATGGATGGTAATGCATTTGGAAGAAGACCTATGGTTTGGTAAGACGGCAGGGATGTACCTGCCTGTGGTGAGCAAGAGTTGTCAAGAGAGGCATCTGTGATCAGCCAGTGGGAGTCCAGGTCATAGGTAGGAGAGCCAGGTTGCTGGGCAAGCTCACCACTGAAAGGAACCACACTCCTCTCTCTTGAAGCTCTTGTACACAGCTGACTGACTCACTCCCAACTGTCCTCTTCCACCATTGCTGCTGGGTTAGAGCTCAGATGGGGGAAAACAGCACTGCCATTTATCAACTTCACATGCCATTAAATAAACAGTTTCTACTGATTAGACAAGACAGCATGTTGTGGATATGTGTTAGATTTCACATACACGGTGGTGAATAAAAGCATGATCTGCCTCAGGGAGCCTATCTCTTTCACTATGGAAAGGAATGTACTGGATGGAATGCAGAGGTTCTTACTAATAATCAGTGAGTGCTTACAACTAGCCCCACGCTGACTACTTAATGCCCACTTTCATCAGACCCACTGTACACAGAAGGAAACTAAGCATCTCTCTAACACCAAGCAATGCTTCGTGCCTTGACCCTGAGCATCCCACGGCCTCTGGAGCAGGCTCACCCTTCCTTATCACGCTTATGGCATGAAATCTCCGTGCACAGCGACCCCTTTACAGTGTGACTGTACACATGGAACAGGCTCTTTCAGAGGGGCTACGCCTGCCACCAAAACTGCAAGCACTGAAGTACGTGACCACGCCCCAGAAACAAGAACACTGAGGGAGATCAAGGAAGCAAAAGAGAATGCACCTCTGGCAACTGCTGCTTCCTCTGGAAGGTATATCTAGGCTAGCCAGGAAGAATTTATGACACACTAACAACCATGCAGTGCTATTAATTAGCCCCATTAGACTATGCCTACCACAGATATAAGGTCTGTATTGAGGGGATTCAGACAACTGTCTCTTTACAGTTAAAGCCCTTGAGTGGACTGCAGTCCATTGAGTACTAAAGAGTACAATTCACATGATGAAATTACAATATTCAAATCTGGAAGTTACTGTTTCGCCTGCATGCTATGCCTAAAGTTTCTTTAAGGAAGGTAATTTGGATGTTTCCCAAATGATAAAGACATCCAGAAGGTGATACATTTTGTAAAGAACACTGGAGAAAAAGCCCTAGACTCATCATATTAATTAAATAAGCAAATCTCAGCATCTCTTCCTCTGTTGAGAGACTTAAATGGTCTTATGAGACTCTTTTGCTCTTTGTTTTTAATATTATTAGACAAAAAACTGAGCCCTGAGAGGCCTACTTTGACAGAAGGTGCTACAGCTTGTGACGATGCTAGGCTGGCTCCATTCGGTTTTTTGCTGGAGCCCTAAGTAATGACTGAGTATCAGTTGACATTGCTGTGATGGAGACAGAATGTTTTCTGAGTTTCCTTACTACAGGTGTTTCCTATGTGGTGAGAGAGGTACCACTGAAGACTATTAAAAGGTCACACAGTGACTCTACCTCTAGGAATCTGAGGAACAATTGGAGAATCAGTTGAAGATAGGAACACCTGCACAATAGTTCACAATATTTCACAATAGTTAAGGACAGAAATAGCCTTGAAGCCTCTCACATAGACACATACTTTGTGTTCAGAACCTGCTCATCTATTTGTCCACTGTCTTCAATGGGGCCATATCCAGGTAAGACTTATCTATAAGGCAATAAGCACAACAAGTCCCAGGTTGAGGGGCAGTTTTCGGTCCATTTAACTTTTAAGTATACATTCCTGGATGTAACGGTTTCATTTGAAGCAATGCATACTTAAGGAAATCTTGAAGAAGCTTGGAAAGGTGTCTATTACAGAAAAACATGGCTGATTGGGCATTGTGGCACATGGCTATAACACTGTGACACATGTCTCTATATACATAGGAAGCTGAGGCATGGAAACGATGAGTTTAAGAACAGCCTGGGCTACATAACATTTTTTTATTTTTAAGCCATTTAAATTATAATAGACAAACATAAGAAGAAGACAATTTGGGAGGGGGGATGTCAAGATTCCAGGCTGTCTTGAAACTTGCTTTGTAAACCAGGCTGGTGTTGATCCACCTGCCTCTGCTCCCAACTGCTAGAATTAAAAGGCAGGCAACACCACTGCCCAGCTATAAATATTTTTAATATGTACTAAAATGAAAGTTTTTTTCAAGGTTCAGTAAATATCTTAAAGGAAAAAGCTAGCATATTTAGTATTTTATATTAAAAAAATAAAATACATTTATACTAGTATAATATATAGATATATAGAGAGATTGGTATATCATGAAAAAAAAAAAACCCACCAAATATATGCAGTGACTTAACAGTGGTGGTGGAATCCAGAAAGAATGATTGGTTCCTGCAGCTCCCACCATCAAAGTTGTTTTAGTTTTCCCTATTGAAAGGTAGACACTCTCACAGTATGTGCAAACAAGGCCGTTTGTACCTTTTCCTAGTTGGAGGATACATCTGACTGGGTAACATGTGAAGACATTGTGTGCTCAGTTCTAAGGGTGGACTGTTCTGCTTTGATCTCTGAAGAAGAGCTCTAAGAGGGCATGATGGGCAGGGTTAGGGTCTTCAGCTAAGCTAATGGGTCAAGACTGTATAGATAAGGTCATGAATAGAACCCAGGCCAGCCGATGTCCAGATCGCCCCTGCTCTGTGTGCATGGTATTTGCAGCCCACCTTTAACTAGAGCCCATGGGACAACTCACCTGCTTGACTTCATGGGCTGCTCATATGGGGTCTGCTGGATGGCGTATTCTTGGTACCCTCTCCGCGGCACCAGGTCTGCTGCAGTGGTCTCGGGAGGGGGTGCTCCTGTTTCGGGAGGCCCAGCCTCCACTGGGATAATCTTGGTAGCACCTGAGATTGATACACAGTGCATTCCTTACTGAGAGGTGCTAGTTGTAGCCCTGACCCTGTCCAGCAGAGTCAGCAGGTCCTGAGGGGCATTTTACTGTAGGACTTCCATGCAACACATTTGTTTTCTTATTCATATAACCAGATTTAAGAGTGTGTGTGTGCGCGCGTGCATATGTATGTGTATGTGTGTGTGTGTATTTATATGAAAACACAGTTTTTCTGTGTGTGTGTATTTATATGAAAATACAGTGTTTCTAGTAATATGCCCAAATGTCTTCTTGAAGGACATTTTCACTTGATCTGATTATGAAACAGTCAAATATACATATGTCTCTTGCAAGACTTTCTACACAGCCAAAGCTGTTAAACTTGAAGCAACCATAAAGCCGCATTAAGGCAGCATGGGGTGGCAGAGCAGTCAACCAATTGGGAATGTGAGCACTATAATGTTACTGATTCTCTTCCCATGAACAGAAATGGGAGGTGCAAAGAGAAACCTCCCAGGTCACCTTTGCTTCTGCAACTCTACATCATAAACCAACCCAAGACCTTTGAGAGCAGAAAGAGACTGTGGGTGTGGGTACATGTACATGTGTGTAGGTGTGTGACACTGGGGATAAGTATGTGTATGCATGTGAGTGTGTGTGTGTGTGTGTGTGTGTGAGAGAGAGAGAGAGAGCGCATGCAAGCATGCACACAAATGAGAATATATGTGAGTGTGCCTGGCACATGAGTCTGTGTGGGTGTATTGAACATGCATGAGTATAAATAGGTATGAGAGTTTGAGGGAGTATGTGGAAGTGTGTATTAGCATGTGTGTGAGTATGTGTACGATTATGAATGTAAGAGTGTGAATGTGGGTGTATGCATGCCTGAGCTTAGATTGTGTGAGTCTGTGAGTGGAGTGGGAGTGGGAATGGGATAGAGATCGGGTTAGAGATTCCCACTACCATTTGGCTGGAAAACACCAGAGGGAATTGATTATGCTTTTACCCTCATGGGAATCTGCAAGTATTACTACAGATTTTTGAGAAAAAAACTGAGTGGAAATTATATCTAATATCCACTGAGAATAGGAAACTGTCCTGTGAGATTTTCCTTATCCACAATAATATTTCTCTGAAGCAGAGTAGGGCAGATGAAGTGACTTTCCAGAAAAGTCAAGTAGCCTAATTTTATATGGTCTTTTCTTTCCTGAACACCCTACTTTGTAAGTCAAGTATAAAGAGAAAATGTATTCAGCGTTTTGAATTTCAATGTCTACTATTAGTACTGAAAGTAGATGCTTAAAGTGTGTCACTGTTCTGGAAACCCTGACAATGTCCCCATTTTATTAGAGAGCTAATATCCCCAAAGCACACAAAGAGAAAAACAGTATTATGATATCTTGGAATCTATCACAAACCGTTTGTGCTGCCTAGTTTCTATATCATCTTTTATGATAGTCTGAAATACATCATAAATGGTGCTGGCTAGTTTTTATGTCAACTTGACACAAACTAGGGTCTCCTGAAAAAAGAGGAACTCAATTGAGTAAATGCCTCCATCATGGCCTATGAGCAAGCTTTGGAGAACTTTCTTGACTAGTAGTCGATGTGGCAGGGCCCAGGTCACTGTGGACAGTACCAACACTAGGCATGTTTGTGTAAGAAAGCAGGCCATGGGCTGGGCAGTGGTGGAGCATGCCTTTAATCCTAGCACTTGGGAGGCAGAAACAGGCAGATTTCTGAGTTTGAGGCAAGCCTGGTCTACAGGATGAGTTTCAGGAGAGCCAGGGTTACACAGAGAAACCCTGTCTTGAAAAACAAAAAACAAAAAACAAAAAACAAAAAACAAAAAACAAAAAACAAAAAGAAAGCAGACCAAGAGTGAGGAAACCAGTAAGCAGCATCCTCCACGGCTTCCACTTCAATCCCTGACTCTGGGTTCCTGCCTAGAGCACCTGCTCTGATTTCCCTCTGTGATGGCCTATGACCTGAGAGTGGCAAGCTGAAATAGACCCTTTCTTCCTCAAGTTACTTTTGTCTACATTTTAGCACAGCAATAGAAACTCTTAAGACACTGTTTGTTCATTTTCCTAAAATAGTCTTTCCTACAAGAGACCTTTTATAAAAGAAAATATAACATATCTACAAGGAAAAGGAAAAATAAATAGAAACTTATAATACTAAGAAAATATTTTAATGAATACCACTAAAATGTGAAGAAACCAGTCAGTGTCTGCCTGGGCCTGGAGAACAGCTGCTTCTCTTACATTTGCTGAGTGGGCAGCTCCAACCAAGGAGGCAGTCACTGTAGCTGATGGGGGCACTACCAGTTGAGAAGATGGGGAGAGGCACAGAAGGGACTGTTCTTGCATACCTGACTGATAACAGAGTAGGTCAAGGAGATAGAGGACAGCTCCAGAGGATAAAGAGGTCTGTGGTCTTACTCGGGTGACTAAATGAAACGCCACTAAAATACCTAACACATACGCTCTGACCTGGGCTTCCTTCTCCAGGCTACCCCAAGGGCAGCTGGGCTACACACTCTCATTATATCATTTCCAGCCTATCCTCAGTCACCTGGAATTGCTTCATGAGCAGTTAAGACCACGCTGATGATGGGTTTCTTCGCTCCAGAAAGCTGCCCTGCCTCCTTTCCTGAGATCTTCTGGACTTTCTCTGTTTTCTGAGCCCGGGGTCTTTTTGAAGCCTTTTCCCGATCATCTTCTTTGTATGTCTTTTCTAGATCAAGGTCTGACTCGTTACCTAGGAAGCAAATGCCAAAATGTATAAGCTTTCCATTCATACCAGCTGGAAATGAAATATGCCTCTTACCAGAGGTGATAGCAAAGGAGATGCCTCCCTCCCTCTATCCTCAGACCCAACCCCATTCTTTCTTTCTCTTCCTGGCCTACAGTGCTTGCAGGACATTCTGCTGGCTCATCCACCATTGCTGGATCTTCACTAACTCAATGCAAAACATGTTCACTGTATCCAGGTCACAGCTGGGTACTGGGAATGCACTGCTGGACAAAACAGCATAGACACTTGGCTCATTTTCACGAACCATCATTAATATCAGCACTGCAGAGAAAATGATTAGAGAGTCACAGTCCAAGAACGTCCTTCTACTAATCAACTTATGCTTCCCAGGCATGTTCCCTGTGCCAGGCATGGTGGACATATGGTAAGAACATACCAAGCCCTCAAGGGCCCTCCACTCCAGAGAAGACAAAGAGATAACAAATGCAATCAAGAGTAGTCTCTGTTCTGTGTGGTAGGAAACAAGAATAAGGGACAGGATGGTAGAGGCTACCTGATAGGTCAGAAAGGCTTTGTGGAGCTGTTAACTATGGCTGACTGAAAAAGTGAGGGTTAATGAAGCACTGGATGGGGAAGATGGGAACCAGTGATGAGGACAAAGCTATGTGTGCGGTCTTGGGAAGGTGTGTGATAATAAACAGCAGTGCTCCAGTCTAACAAAAGAAGACTGAGACAACGGATAAATACTTGGCTGGGCATCCTGGTAGCCACACCTTCAGGAGAAAGGAGAGAGTGGCCTAAAAAGATGTCAAGACTAAGGGGTAAATACAGGAAGACCATGAATGCTGAGAAGAGCAGCAATCTCCCACGGGTGAGACACTAACCCCAGTCAACCTGCATTAGAGAAGATAGACTGTGTCTGGCCTGGCCCTGCTGGGGACTCCTGGGATGTGGAGTGATTGTCATGTCTTTTTGATGGCTCAAAAAAATGACAATATACAGGAGCTGCTGTTTTTTCAAGGCTAGTTGCTACCTTACCTTTCTTAAGACAATTGGGAAGCCAAGCAAAACATATTTAGGGCATCATGGGACTACTTGGTTCACATATGCATCTCTTGAAGGTAATGGTGAGCAACTGAAGCCACCTAATCCAAGGAATAGCTGAGCTGGCTTAGAGTTTTACATGTATGCCATGTTGTGGAGAATGCAATACATGGACTGGCAAACCATTCAAATGCACTGTAGAACAAACGCATCAGTTACAGACATATGACAGCAGCCATGACAGGTTCAGGGATGGTATTAGCCTAAGGAGTAAGACTAGCCTTCATTTGTCAGTGAAGGACAAAGGAGCACTCTAGAATGGAAACACCTGGACAGTCCCAAATGCAATAAGGCAGAGGGAAGGAGGGGACAGAGGGCTTTACTAGAATCATCAGGCCTGAAATGACCCACCTGAGGACCAGATCTTCAGAATATCGAAAGAGAACACTGAGAGTCATTCCACAAGCCTCTGTATGAGACATGTGTGCAGCGGACAGACAACGGCTGCAGCCCAGCTGAGCATACAGGCAGCAGGGAAGGTGGGGTTTGGAACGTGCAGGAATATATGTGGTTATCAGGGAAGTGAGATTGAAGCCAAGGAACAACAACACGGAGACAATGGAGTGGGGTAGGGAAACAGGCAGAAACCAATCTTCAGTGCTTCCTACATCTCAAGTCAGCTCCAGCCAGCCCGACACAATGCATCAGTCCATATATAACAGATAACGGAGCAGCCATGCTGGCTGAGGTGAAGCTAAGGGAATAGAACAGTCAAACCAAGCATTCACATTGTGTCCCATACTTGCCAGGTTCCTGGATCATCCCCAGGCTTGCAGGAAACAGTCTGGGTTAGTCTTTAACAGAAGAATATGAGTATTAAATATATCAATGCCAAACAAAAGAGAGAGGTGATGGGAGGCATCGTCAATCAGCATGGCATGCTGCTCTCCAAGGCCCAAGGTCAAGGAGCAACACTACATTAACACATTCAGAGTCTGAGAGCGAGCGACAGGATGGGCACAGCACCTGGTCTCCAAGGTTGCTGGCAGAGCCTCCATGTTGGGAAGCTTGCTATGCAACATGCCTCAGAGCAATTGTTGCCTTCCTTGATTTTTTTAAGTGGCTATTACAAAAACATTTCCAAAAGCCTCCCATTTGTCTGAGTCACAGAAGTCTTTTCATCGCCTGGATATCGGGTGATGTGTGCACATAAATACTACAGTAGGATATTTCGGATGCTATAAAAAGGTAGAACAACATTTAATGGATTTTTTTTTTTTGCTTGTAAAATGATGTCTCACTCTATAACAGAATTCACCATGGGATATGATTCAATATGTGGGAGATATGCCAAGGATAGCTATGTTGACATAAAAAAAAAAAAAAAAAAAGGACCTGAGAGTCTGAGTTTACCATAAGCTTAGCCTGGTGAACAATATAAATCCACAACAAGCAAACAAGGGTGCACACTATCAACCAGGGTTAGAAGAAATGAAGAAGAGGGCCCACCCACCACAGGGGACGAATGGTAGCCAGCTCTGCTATAGGCACCAGGTGTACACACTAGAGAAATGAGTGTGAACAGTTGGTGGCTAGCAGAGGGTGAAGGCTTGGAAGCCACCTCCTATTAAGAAACACTGGAGGGACCTGTGTTGGCCCCAGTAGAGATTATGAAAACACCCCTGACTACTGCAGCTACTCCGACTCCCTCCTGGCTGCAGTGTGATAGGCTGTTGGTATGCACCTGGCTTGGTTACTTTCCCCCATCATTGTGGCAAAATGCCTGACAAAGCAGCTTAAGTGGTATGAAGATTGCGTTAGCTAATTGTTCAGAAGGAGCAGCCCACCATAGCAGGTGGTAACAGAGTTAGCTCCAGTAAATGGCAATGGGAGTGTAAGGTGTCTGGTCATATGACTGTGACAGTCAGGAAACAAAGAGTTCTGACCAGAAGCTGTAACCATCAAAGGTCACCATCAACCAGTGTCTCCTCTGCTAGCCATGCCTCCACTTAAAGGGTCCCACAGCTACACCGCCCCAAATCCACCCTCTGAAGGAATGCCACCACCCTTTGTAGAAACTGAGAATACATTGCAGCACCTGAAGATCCAGGCTTGGCCATTCAGGGCTGAGAGAAGGCTGTCAGGAGTTTCTGAAAGCACTTTTCTTTCTTAATAAGCAAAATATTGCTCACAATCTTAACGAGGTCCACTTGTTGAACTGAAGCACTAGCCACTAAGAGAAACCAAGGAAAAGCTTGTTCATAATGCTCATAAAGAAAAAGACAGTCCCACAGCATTGTCACTCAGACAGCCTGGACTACCGGCCCCAGACAGCTTGTTCTATGGAGAGTTCTGCTCTTATCTAAACTTGTTTTTAACTGGTGCCTCTGGTAAGATCTTTACACTACCCTCCACCTTAGCTCCGGAATGAACCAATCTACAATCCAAATCTAATCAAGTTACTGTCATGTGTGGATCCTTTAATGTCTACCCTGCTGTCTCCATTAGGAGTTAGTATGAAAGTCTGCAAAACTCCCACAAACCATCTGTCACACCACCCACTGAGGCCAGAGTCTTGACTTCCAAGGGACACCCTCACATGCATATCTTCTCCCACTCAGGGCTCCAAGTACATGGGCCACAAACTGACTCAATCACGCTGCATTTCTTCCCTGGACCTACACATCTCCCGTGATTCGAAGGGGGACTACACTCTGCAGGTGGCTGGTCCTCAAACCTCATGCACTGAAATCTTAATCCCTGGTGGGATGGCATTGAGAAGACAGGAAACTAAAGCAGAGATCAGACTCAAAAAATAAGGGCTGCCATAGGAAGAGGGAAATGAGGCTACCTGTAGAAAAATGGATGGAATCGGAGGCCGCTGTGCTAAGAGATAAACCAGACTCAGAACGATAAATAGTACATATCCTCTCTCTCTTTCTCTCTCTCTCTCTCTCTCTCTCTCTCTCTCTCTCTCTCTCTCTCATGTGTGTGTGGGGAGGGAGGGGACCAGAGGCCACTGTGCTAAGAGATAAACCAGACTCAGAACAATGAATAGTACAAATTTTCTCGTGTGTGTGTGTGTGTGTGTGTGCGCGCGCGCGTGTGTGTAGACATGTTTATATTTGTATGTGCATTTATGTGCGTGTGTATGTGTGTGTGAGTGTAGAGGGGGACATGAAAGTAGAAAGATGCCATGGGGGAAGGAAGGACAGAGGGGAAATAAGAGGATGATGGAGATACTATATTCCATGTTTTCTCTCTCATAGGTGGAGAACGTAGATATAGATAGATATACATATACATGCATATGGCATGAATGTGGAAGGCAGGCTATTTGAGGAAAGGAAGGGAACAGAGAGAAGTGGGGAAATAAATACAACCAAGCTACAGACTGTGTGTGTGTGTGTGTGTGCATGTATGAAATGCCACAGTGAAATCCACAAGCTTATATGGTAACCCACAAAATTAATTGGAAGAAACCCTAAAAGTCAGAGCAAAAGAGAATCTTACACCTCTCAGCGCTCGTGCGTGATCACCACTCTGACATATCCTCCAGCAGAGACACTCCTGAGTCCCTGGCCACATACAAATGGCCTATACCCTACTTAAGCAGTCACTGAGGTGGAGCCAGCACAAAGTCACTCTGAACCACTGTCACAGGCTGCTACTGCTAGAGTCATGTGGCTGCATCCCAAGAGTCCAACTCCCACACCTATGGCAGTGTCCATGACAAGCCTTTCTTTAGGGAGACATAACAAGCTTCTACCCTGTCATTACACGGAGGGTACCAACAACAAATAAAAGCACAGGTCTACCAAAAACAAGCTTCCAGAAGCAATTCATTTGTGAGGGGTCACTCAGGAGCTAGCTGTTAACTAATTTGTGGGTATCGCCAACCAAAGCAGACATACCACTAAAAACTCACACTCACTTCTGCATGGATGACAACTGCACAGAGGGAGTTCCCCCTCTGTCAACGCTCCCCATGCTATGGACTCTAGGACCTCTGAGCCCACATGCAACTATGGCAGAATTATGTGCAAGTGACCGGGAAGGGCAGGCAAAAGAGGCTGCAATCTCAGGTAAAGGTCCAGTTTTATTTGTGAGAGAGGGAGGCTGGTTTCTGCTCTCTCCATTTGAGACAATATTTTCCATTTGTTATGGATGGGTTTAAGATGAGTCTGAACAATTCGTGTCCAGAAGGTGGCGCTGTCTGGGGAGGCTATGCAAACTGCAGACACTGGCCTGTCTAGAAGTAGATCTTTGTGGGCATACTCTGAGGCACTCCTGCCTGAGCTCTCTGCCTCCTGATCCTTAAGGGCCCAGCACAGCACACAGAACCACCATGCCTTTCCTGCCGTGATGTATTTATTCTACGGTCGAAAACACTGAGCCAAAATGAACCTCTCTTCCTGCAAGCTGCTTCTGTCAGGTGTTTAGTCATAGCAAAGAGAAAAACAACCAATACATCTCCTAATTGCTCATGACCTCTCTCTGTTTTTCAAACACAGTTGCCTTTCTCCCACTGAAATACCTTCCAGACTTAGGCTAACAGTCATGATGGTGGGTGCTTCTTTAAGGGCATGGCATTTCCAACTTACAGCTAGCATGCTTCAAGGCCTTTCTTTGGGGTGTTTTAAACAGTTTCTTGTTCCTCTGACTTTACAAGCTTTTCTACTTTCTCCCCCACCCCTGCTGATGCCTATATTCTCTGTAGCTTCCTTTTCTTTGGAAAACTCAATAGCTCTGCAATGGATCTGCTTTTTTGGAAACCATGTTGGATTTAGTCCTACTGTATGCACATTGCCAATGGGCCAACATACATATCCATTGTGTGCACACTGCCAATGGGCCAACATCATATCCACTGTGTGTATACTGCCAATGGGCCAACATACATACCCACTGTGTGCACACTGCCAATGGGCCAACATACATACCCACTGTGTGTATACTGCCAATGGGCCAACATACATATCCATTGTGTGCACACTGCCAATGGGCCAACATACATACCCACTGTGTGCACACTGCCAATGGGCCAACATACATATCCACTGTGTGCATACTGCCAATGGGACAACACACATATCCACTGTGTGCACACTGCCAATGGGACAACATACATGTCCACTGTGTGTATACTGCCAATGGCCAACATACACATCCAACAGTCTGCTAACAGCAGAGGAAAGTCAGTAGGCAAATACCACACTGTGACTCCAGTCAGGATCTTCCATGGCAGGGATAAACTCACATTGGATGTGAACACAAGAAATAGGTCAGTCACCCAGGTCAGTCACCCAGTGGAAGTCATAATCCACCTGAGCCAGTAAAGTGCAGGACTTGGCAGGCAGTACAAGTGGGCATATTCTAAGTGTAGGCTGTGCTCTGAGTTCTGATGTAGCAAACACATCTCACACCAACATTCCTACTACTGGTCAGAAAAGCTACTGAAACTAGGCCAACCATTGGTTAAATCCTGTCTCATCTGTCTCCCAAGTAAAACAGAAGCCCTGTGAGGTTAGCAGGGTTCAGCTCATCCCACTGAGCAACTTCCAAGGTGCTCCATATGAAACGAAGTTGAAAGAGATAGGAAACAAAGTGGAGAGACATAGGAAGGGCTACAAATCTCAGATGAGGAAAGGCATTTATTCCTTAAGCAGTTAACAAGGAAGGGTCCTAAGTATCCGGCCCTACATGGGGTTCTAGAGACCTGGAAAATGGCCAGGCCTGTCGCCCATCCTCTGGCAGCTCAGAAGAAGCCATGAGAAACAATGACTAGACCCCAGTCATGCAACTCACTGGACCTGCCATTGCCTGTCCCCTATGCTCCGGAGGACTTCTCCCAATCCCTTAGACACATTACGAAAAACCAAGGTTCAGGGACCCTTTCATTTCATACAGTTGCTCATGTTGTGGTGACAACCGAACACAAACATTATTTTGTTACTACTTCACAAGTGTAACTTTGCTACTGTTACCAATCATAATGTAAAGACTTGATATGTGACCCCAAGGCCATCATGACTCACAGGTTGAGAACCGCAGCATTGGATCACGATTGCCACAACTCTTCCTGCTGTCTCTGAAAAGCTGGCCAGCTTACAGGCAGCTCATATACTGCAGCTGCTAAGCAGCTCCCTCTCAAGCCCAGCTCCCTCAGCCAGGCCCAGCCCATCTGTGCTTAAGGCTAATTTGGCCAGAATAAAGACTGGCATTTGCTCTCTGTGCCTTCAGCTGAGTCTCCACACACAGCAAGAGACTATTTGCTCCTAATCACTTTATGCAGATGAGCAGCCCCACTCCAGCCAAGCCTGAGCACAAGCCTGCCTTGCACTCAGATGCACAGCTGGCTCCTAGAGCAACAGATGCAGTGGCAGGGCCAGGCCCTCTCAATACCATTAAGGCTGTCTAGGGTATTCCCAATTCTTCTGGCTGGGCAGGCAAGGTTCTTGTTATGAAGAGGCAATTCTCTGTTCAGCAGACAAGTGTTTATTTCCTAACATGGAGGAAGACAGAATCCTAAAGTCACCCCCTTCCTGAGATGATTGGGCACAGGGCAGAGTAAGGGACTCCTCAGGTGAAATCCAGAGTCCCCAGTTAGTGGCAACAAGATATTTGGGACAGCCGGGCGTGGTGGCGCACACCTTTAATCCCAGCACTCGGGAGGCAGAGGCAGGCGGATTTCTGAGTTCAAGGCCAACCTGGTCTACAAAGTGAGTTCCAGGACAGCCAGGGCTATACAGAGAAACCCTGTCTCAAAAAACCAAAAAAAAAAAAAAAAAAAAGATATTTGGGACAATTACTCTTATTCAAGAGAATCCCTCATTGACTTCCTTCCCCCTCAGTATATAGAGTTGGTGCCTAATGAGGAATGGCTGAAGGGCTGACAAGCTGATGACTGTCTGCCTCTGTCTGTCTGTCTGTTTTTATGTTTATGAATGTTCACATACCTGCAAGCATGTATGTGAACCATGCGCATGCAGTACCCACAGAAGCCAGAAGGCATTGGATGTCCCAGTATGAGAGTTACAGATGGTTGTGAGTTCCCAAGTAGGCATGGGGAAGAGGACCTGGGTCCTCTGGAAGAACAGCTACTGCTCTCAACCACTGAACCGCCACTCCAGCCCCAAAAGAATGCCTTTAAAGAAACACATCCAAGTTCCAAAAATAAAGATAGCAAAGGCGCCTGGGCTGTGGGATGCTCTTCAGCAGATGCATGTGTAGTTACACAATGCTGGGTGAAGCTGGGGTGCTTCTAAAGGTCACTATGCTAAAAAGTTAGTCTCTAGCCTGGGGCACAGTGGAGGTAGAGTCAGCTGTAAGAAGAGAGAGGTCTAGTGAGAACTCAGATCGGCGGATGAGCCCCAGGCTATCCTGAGTCTCCCCTTCTGGCTCTATGACTTCAGTAGCTTTGCTCTAGCAGATGTTCTTCTCACCATGTAGTCTCACCTAAGAACAGCAGATTCGAATGAGCATACATTAAAAGTTCTGAAACCTTTCTTCTGTAGAAGTCAGTTATCACAAGTATTTTATCATAATGACCTAGTAAAAACATATTAGCATATCCTAAGGTAGCATTACTGTTTAACTTCTAGAAATTATTCCAATGCAAAAGATAACAGGACATAAGTTTTAGGAAAGTAGTAGCTGAAATCTATCTGAGATACTTAAGATTTAGGACAAACTAGGACATGTCAAACCCCTGCAACCTTTTCTTGGTCACAACTGAGGAGCTGTCATCAGGACGGTACGGAAGGCAATATCAACCCCATGAGCAGCTGTGAGGTTCACACAAAACACCTAGCAATGGTCTCTGGCACCTGGGCTTCCTGCAGTCAGTATCACAGGAGAGAGAGAGAGAAAAACCACATTGCTGTAGCAACGCCTTGGTCCCTGCAGGCAAAGCCCTGTCAGAGCTGTGAGCAGAACTCCTATCTTTTCCTACACACATGCTTGTGCCTTTCTAGCCAAGCATTTCCTACATCTTTTTCCTCCTCTAAGGCTTTTAAAAATCTGTGCTTTCAAAGAACAAGGTCCTTAGCCGAAGTCCACTTGTCCATCAAATACTGTATCATACTTCAGTACTGTGTGACTCCAGCTTTGTTTGTCAAGACACTGGGATGATGACTTTCAAACAATTTTTAAAGTGACCTGTTCAGGCAATTTCAGTGTCATCAATCAATTCAGACATGCCAACTAAGGTGGAAAGAAGGGGGTGGTTCCACCACCACCCTCCCATGTCTCACACACCTGTCCTTGGTCTCTGCAGCTATTTCCTCTGAGCACTTCTGAAGGACTCTGGTAAGAGTGTCAAACTGCTGGATTGGGATGTACCATGTAGCTGGCCAAAGGTCACTAGATGTAAAAGTCAGCTTTGAGAAGGCATGGCAGAGATCAGCAGGTACTGTGCCAAGGGCATCACAGCTGAGAGCCAGTTCTGCCTTTCTACTGCAGCCATTTAGAACTCACTGCATCTAAGAGCAGCATCTGCAGAATGAGTCACTGGGAGATGCATGAGAGAACACGCACAGTGCCTTGTCACAGGCTGAAGCAAGCACACATGTGAAGTTCTCAGGACAGACATGTCTGCTGCATTGCAAGTCCAGCTCAGGTCTGGGCTGGAACTCAGTCACCCCAACCTCAATTGGTTTCAATTATGCATGGTCAGACAAAGTCTGAAAATTCTAGAAGAAAACAATTAAGAATTTTAGGCCACTTTTATTGCAATCTTATCATAATCTGATCATGATCAGTTTATTAGTAGTGGTCATTACTAATCTTCCTGTGCCAGATTTCAGATCAAAACTTATAGCCATATATATTCAGGAAAACACATCATTATAACTGTGATCAGTACTGTTAGCAATTCCTCTAGGCTCTGCCCAACAGTTACCGAGCCACAGCTTCTGTCTCTGGCCACCAGGTACAAGCCAGGAGCCAGACTTATAAGAACACTCCTTGCCAGGCCAGCTTCTTCTCTTTCTCTCTTTCTTCCTCTCTTCTCTCTCTTTCTGTCCTTCTCTGTCCCGTTTTCTCTGCCTCCACCCCTTCCCCAGGTCCCCTTCCCTTCCCACCAATAAATCTCCTTTATATTAGGCCAGTGGATAGCCTATTACTCAGGGAGAACACCTTTGCCAGCCCACCAAGGTACTTCTTTCCTCTGCATCACACTGCCAGTTTATAAAACACAAATACAGAACTATAGCATGTGCAGGACTCAGTAGCATGCAAGGAAGGTTTTGGGCATCTAGTGAGGATCTTGGAATGAATCCCCCTTGGAATCACATCGGGCTTTAATTTGCTTTGTATTAGTGAAAGCTATGACCCTATGGGCCAGCTCTGAGAGTAGGAAATAGGTAGAAATGGGCTGTGTGTACCTGCTTCACCCTGCTACCTGGCCTTGCGTTCTCCCAAGTTTCTGACAACTATAACACTTAAGTTCTTGACATCTGTGCAAAGTCGCTCTTTAACCCTAGCAAATTAACATAATTCTCTATATTCCATTTCCTTTGGAAATGAAAGCATTTTAAAAAGTGATGACACTGCACAGGAGAAAGCAAACCTTAGAGAGGGAAGCAGATGTTACTGGATGCTGGCACACTGTGTTCCCACCCTTCCCCTGCACCACGGCCCTAACACCCTCGCATGCAGTAATGTGTTCTGACAGAATACTAGAGGCAGCCATTGTAAAGAAGCAAAGTCTGGCCTCTCATTTTAAGGGTAGATAAGGAGAAAAGGATCCATGAACCCTGGGATTCTCTAGCAGTCCCATTGGTCCCTCTGGACCACCCTCTGTTTTTCTTTACCCAATTCCCATCCCCAATGGTTGACCCATTGGGGTCACACAATGACCCCAGAGCCCTCTGGCTTTGAACTGTGTCTGGCCACTGGAGGTACCAGCAAGAGGTGAAAGCAAAAAGAGAGTAGGGTGAACCTTTATTCCCAGAGTCCCTTGCTCCCAATTGACCACTGAGTAACTTCATCTTAGCCCCCACCTGTAATGCCTCCAGGCCTTAGCACAACTGACTTCATGATGTAAGTACCACTGAAGCCATAAAACTCAGCATGTAGATAGATAGCATCACCTGCCAAAATGAAAACGAAAACCTTATCCATCAACACCCACAATTCTGGAAAAGTCTCTAAATGCACAAACCTTGTCTGTTGGCCTCTATAGCTCTGCTTCTGGCTAACTGTTCCTCTTAGCTGAAGTATGTAGTCCAGAACATGTGTTTTATGCTCACCCTAAGAAAGGTGTAGTGCTATACTGGGGTCTAGAATACTCAGCGTAGTCACTGGCCAGGATAATAATGCATTCTATTGGTTTAAACCCTCATGTCCAGGTGTTCTCCTCTGGTGGATACTCCACAACACAACCCATGGAGCTCTAAGATCTCCCAGCCCTAGCTCTTTACCTATTAGGGTAACATGACCCCAGTATCTCCTCTACACCAGCCTCATTTCTCTGAGCCTCCAGCTACATTCTGCACTGCTTACCCGTCTACCTCTCCATAAAGGCAAGCATTATTGCTATGCACCTCTGGTGGTCCCAGGTCCTCAAGAAGCTACCCTAGATGTCCAGTTCTTTGGCTTCCCTCCCTCCCCTGGACCATCTTTTTACACCCCCACCCCCACCCCAAGCAACTAAGAACATTGATGTTGAAACCCTGGACTAGTATGCTGGCTGAACACTGAAAGGTGACATTCTCTTACACATGTTCAGTTGACCAAACTCCATCCTCTACCAAAATTAACTTATCTTTTCTACCAAACCTATTTATCACCCCAGTTATCTGAGATCGACAGGTTTGCCCCGGTCAGCTCAATCTCCCAAGCTAAGAACAACATAGCCAGCCTCCCATCTTCCTCCATCAGCATCTTTAAAGTGGGTCCCTTCTATCAATCTTAACCACTGAATCATATAGTTCAGACACGGGATCCTTGTACCTACTGTGTGGTTGCTGGTCCCTCTGTAACTGAACTAACCCTATGTCCCTCTCCCATGCTTCTCACACCTTCTCAAGCCTTCAAATATCACTTCCATCTCCACACTTCAGAACCAGATCTTCAGCCACAGGGCAGCTCCACACCACCCTTGCAGACCTCCAGCATGTCCTACCCACTATCACTAATATGTGCTGGAAGTGTTGCAGACTTTCCCGAGTGTCCAATACTGTGAGAACTTTATGGCAAGGACCTCTGCTTTGTGAACACCATTTAGTCATCAAGTACCAGAGATACAGACAGCAAGCCCTTGATGATTCTAGGTCATAGCTGAGGTTCAAAAGCTCCCATTCTGCTTACCCCTTTACCTATAAGCATGCATATACCCACACAAAAGAAACTGTAGTAGTTATTCTGCATTGAAGAGAGGCTGAGCAGCAGCTCTGATCACTCGGCATCCTGATCCACCCAGATGTGAGCCAGCAGTTCACCATGACTCCATAATGGACTGAACCTTTCAGACTGAAAGCAAATCCCTTCCTGCCTTCAGCTCCATCAGGAGCTCTGTCACAGTGCTGAGGTAACTGATACGGAAGAGTGCTGAGCTGTAGCACCTCCTCAGTGTGTTCCTTTTGTGCTGTCTTCCAGCTCTTTGCTTACCACCCCTCCTCTACCACTGGGCTCCTTGTCCCCAGTTCTGCACACACACACACAGTAGGATGTGAACCCCCATTTTACTTCACGCCCCACAGAAAGTCACTGAATGTTCTGCATGAGCATGTCTTCCCGACCGGTGCACCGGGGTTTGTAGACATTACTTTCTGTGCATTCCTGAATTATTAGCACTGCACTAATGTTCTAAAGCACCTATTCTAAATTGCCCCAGAACTAATTAAATCTCAGAATGCCCTAGAGAGTCAAACATTATCAGCCACATTGATGGAAGGCCTAGAACAGTAGCAGACTGATAAGGGATTATACTCTGGCCCTCTGCCACCGATTTGTTCCTCTGTGCTAGTACAGCAGTTTAGGAAACCTCCCAGCTCCACAACAACTCTCTAACCTGCTGAGTGTGCATCATTCCTTCCCTCTTCCCTCCGGCCTTCTCACACCTCCCTGTCACTCTTGTGCTGAGGAAAAGACAGGTGAGCCTAACTTCTAACAGCTCCCATGAAAAGATTTCAAGGAAGAAGAGACAAGGACTGGCAGAAGCATCCATGTAGGCTGCCCCTCCCAACACTGTATACTCACTGAGTGTACCACCCAGACCTCCTCTCAGGGTAAACATGTTCCTGCTTCACCTCCAGGTTTGGCACACACCATCGAGCAGCAAATGCCTACAGACCTTTTACACTCCCTCTGTACCCCCACAGCATGCTAGAGATGGCAGAAACTCACACCCCACAAACTACTCCTGCAGGAAACCCCTAAGATGCCCCATTGGCAGTATGGCTCTGCCCTCCACATATTCTTCACTCCTCCATTGTATTTCATGTATCTGTATCCCTGTTCTGCTCCCCAGATACTCAGCTGCCCAAAGGACTGAATGTGTCTAACTCAAGGATGATCCCCAAAATCTACCATAAGCTCATAACAGAGCAAAGAAAGTGTGTGCTGCGAAGGCTCACTTAGCACTGAGCTACAACAGACTTCCTCAACATCTTGGAAGCCTAGGTAATTTGGTGAAGGGCTGCCAACCCTGGACCATCTATTCCTCGCAGGTCAGAGAGACTTCCACAGGGACACAGAGCAGTTCTTTGGACAAGGCTTACAGTAACAGTTGCTTGTGTCAGGTCCAAAAGAAATTGTACTGGCCCTCATTCTGGGGCCCCATTCCCTTCTACCAAAGGAGCCATTTCATCAACACTGTCAGAAGGGACAAATGGTTGTCCTTGGTCCCATTAATATACCAAAGTGCATGC
The DNA here is from genome assembly GCF_978045245.1 of Mus caroli. Taxonomy (NCBI): domain Eukaryota; kingdom Metazoa; phylum Chordata; class Mammalia; order Rodentia; family Muridae; genus Mus; species Mus caroli. Next base: position 35,843,182 of record NW_028227271.1, on the reverse strand, counting down.
TGGCCTTCAGGCTCACTCAGTATCACAAGTACCTGTGGCTCCCCCATCCCCTACCCTAAACTTCTCCAGCTCACTGCTGTTCTTCACCCAGATTCTCATTCCCATATAACTGCTACTCTGCCATGAGTGCCCTCCCTCCCTTCCTCCTCCTCTTCTCCCTCCCCCCCCCTTCTCTCCCCCCTCCCCCCACGCCTCCCTTTGACTCTCCTTAGCTACAATAAAAACCTTCTCCTCAAGCACACTCTGGAGTGGCTGGCTACGTTCTCCATTTATAAATCTGGAGCTGAAAGCCTCAGTTTATATACACTTGCATCTAGGCTCAGTATAGCCCAGTGGCAAGAGCAGCACTACAGGCACCCCAGCCCTGGCCTCTCACACTGGAATAGAGCAAGCAGCCCCCTGAAACCAGCCAACAACAAGACCATCGATTTGTTGCCGCTGCCTCTGTCATGTTCCAGCAGGCCTCCACTGCATAGTCCTGAGAGCACGAAGCTTCCGGTTGCCTCCAAGATATGGACAGATCCTTCCTTCTTAAAGTAGTGATTCAAAAATCTTCTGGAGCAGGATTTAGTGGGTATCCTAGATCCTTGAAAAGGTGCCCAAGCATCCTTTGTTCCAAAGGCAGGCAAAAGAGTCAAGATCCACAGTGCAGGACACTGCCTCCTAAAGACTGTGACCCTTATAGCAAGAACTGGATCGTGGGAGTCTCAGAGATCGAGACCCAACTCTTCACTTCCAGATGCACTCTCCACCCAGACTTAAGAAATTTCTCTAGTCTAGCAGACCCTCCATTTCTTAACCCAAGGGAGGAGAAGACACTTGCCCCAGCATCCAGTGGTAGAAGGAAGCAGACATATAGTGCCTTGCCTAGTGGCTTGCTTAGGTGGGCACGTGAAGACAGCAGTGCCAGGCTTTCTAATCCCTCCACCTACATTTGTGGAATTGCACTAAGAGTGGGAAGTTCAGGACCCCATCACCTCTGGAAGTAGGTAAATGGAAACCTTCCCAGTCTAATCTTCCAGGCCCATGGAAGCTTCCCTAAATACCCTATAGCTTCCCACATGTTCACAGCTCTAAATGTTCAATTCCCTCCTTCTCCAGACAACACCAAGAATGAATGGGAAGGTTGTGTAAAGAATCAGAAGCCTGTGTATCCACACACCCTTCCACTCCCCGGCACTGCCTCTGCTGTAGGCACTGTACTCACAGTCAGAAAAGTACAAAATAGCTGGCTAAGGGGGCCGAGAAGACTTTGCAGGAGGCAAACACTGAAATAATCTAGGGAACACTTCCTAGCAAGAAATGCAAAGAGGAAGTGGACTGTGACAAATAGTCCAGTCCCAGGCCATGGTAAGACAGGCCAGACAGATCAGTGGTGGGGATGGTTGGACATGGGAGATACTTGAGCAAGAAGCACAGAGCCCTCTATGCTCCGCACACTCTGGCCAGGTTCTTAGGTCCAGAAGAAGAATCAAACAGTGACTGGTCTAAAGCCAACATAACCTCTACATGGACATGACAAAAGACCAGGGGTCCAGGGGCAGTCACAGGGTCAAGAATCCAGAAGTTGCTAAAGGACAGGTCAACAGAGCTCCACTCAGGTGGAGTGGCCTGAGCCATGCCCTATGCCTATGGGCAGAATCTGGCACAGTTCTGTGATGAGCAGAAGAGAAGGGCATTAGAGAAGACTAGGCAGGTAGAGTGGGAAGGCAGGAGGGCTGCAGCAACTGAATCACAGGGGAAAGAACCATGCAGGGCCACAGCACTATGTAGCAGCTAGCTCTCAGATCAAAATATTTCATCCATCAGAGAAGCTCCCTAAGACAGAAAGAAACATCTCAAACTGCTTCAGGAAGTCCCTACAATTATCCAGATTCAATAGCTCATACCCACCCTTCCAGAGTAAACAATAAAGACTGCTGAGAGTCACTCTCAGACAAGCCAAGACAAGGGTTCACCCAGAAGAGTCTTAGTCAAGCCCACATGCTGCAGCAGAAACCAGCCAGCTGCCTGAAAGAGGTCTAGACTACCTGAGCCACCTGGAAAGGACTCTCCAACCTGCTGAGCTGCCTGCAGGATGTACAGTGCACTCCAGATTTTCTACTTTTATGAGGTGGGCTTTGGTGGTGCAGTTGGCTTTGAGTCATTTCTGCTCCTATAAGTAACCAGAATAAAACTTACTGGTTCACCAAGTTGGACTTTGTTGGTATCCATACTTTGGTCTCCCTATCTAGGGTGAGTTGGTGTGTGTGTGTTGTGCCTGTATAGAAAAAAGTCTGACACACAACACACATCCTTACTACATGGTGCCCAAGGCTGAGCTCAGTCGGATGCCTACTGGTGTCCCTTCCCGGAGGGACTCTAGCCAGTCCAAACATGACAAACAGGGCTCTTGCAGGCTTTGCCCTTCTCCCTCGTTCTCTTTGCCTTACTAAAAACTATTAGATTGCATTCCTAAAGCTAGCCCCCAAAGCCTGTTCCCTTCTTTGGCCCCTTCTTCCTCCTGAAGCTAACTACCAAGGTCCAGCTCTCAGAGTACTGAGCCCCTTTGGCTCACCTAATTAGCATGCACAGTTAAAATTAAACACATCATCCTAACACAGGGTCTCCCTTTTACCTTTATAAACTGCCGTTTGCCTATGGGCCACATCAGTCTCCTCTATCCAGAGGCAGTCCTTTGTCCTCTAAGACAAATACTCCTTCCTTCTCTCCCCTGGTCTTGTCCCCTTCTCCCTCTTCTTCCATCTCCTGCCTTTGTCTCTTATTCTCTGTCCTTTGTTCCTCTGGGCAAACAGATCTCCTTTGTGCTGAGGACAGTCTTGGGGTGTCCTAGTCTGCTATCTTTTCCTAATGTTCCCTGAGTTGTTAGGAGAGAAAGAAAAAGCAACGAAAAGGCAGCAAAAAGAAACAGAACCTTCACTCACTTTCCCAAGGAGAAATGTGTGCTACTCAGGAGGCCGCCACACACACACCAATGCCACCTGCAGACTCTCAAATGCAGCTCAGAACTATCCTCATCAAGTGTCCAGCAACTGTCACAAGCAACTGTGTCACAAGGCACAGAGCTGAAGGAAGTAGTCGAAAACTCCAGAACACACTGTGTCTTCAAGAAGACCTGGAAACTACTATGTGTTCTTCCATAGGAATGTTTAACAAGAGCAGTGGGGAGTTTCACAGTTCTCTTTTCAGGAAATGACCCCAGAAATAGGAAACTTTGGGGGCTCAGAAGCCACTTTCACAAGCTTGACATATTGATTTCTGCAGGCTGAAAAATGTTTTTCAAAAACACCAGCTGTTCCTCATAACAACAGGGGAAAAAAACTCTTTTCCCAGTTCCTCTTACTATTGAAATGCAGAATAAAATAAATAAATGTTGAATATTCTAAATGTTATTTTAACTTGCCAGGGTTCAGAGGAGAGAGAGAAAACACTTATTTTGCTTTCATCTAATTGTTTTAACAAGCCTGGAGTCAAGGTCAATTTCTGAAATGTCACTGAAGTGCTCTTTACAGTGCATGTGCTGGAAGAATTATGTGACTATTTTCCCATTGTAATGTTGTGCTTGGTAGCCTAGGGAGCACCGTGCAGTATATTGAGCTCAGCCCGAGGCAGCTGGGCATAAGGGCACTTCTACAGACTTGAGGGGTATCCACCCAGACCAGAGATGGGGAAAACAATGAGGCTCTACCTTCCCGTTAGGTATCTGTGAAATTGAAGTCCTTTTAGGCCACCGGGATCAGTGAAGGATGAGGATGTTTTCCACGGGGCTTATTACTGTGTACACTGATAATTCTGTGAGGAGGACGGTGCCTGCCTGCCTTGCTACAGTCACTGCCTAATTATCACAGAATGTACTGCCAACAGTAGGAAGCTTGCAGAGGAACTCTGATTTCTTACTAACGTACAGGAAACCCTCCCTGCCAGAGGCATGGGGAAGGAGTGTGCTCTGTCCCCCTAAGGCAGAGATAACAGTGATTTCTAAGGCAGGAATGTGGTAGCTCAGGACACAGCCTGAAAGAGCAGATCTTGCTTCTCACCTACCCCCAACAGGGACACTGGATAAACACCTTGGCTAGACTTAAATTCCTCAGGGACTAAATTAGAAAAGGAGCTTAAATGCCCAGTTCTTTATTAACCAATCTTACAGAATCACATACTGTGTTGTTCGATTTACACAGCATTCTCAAAATGACAAAATCACAGATTTGGAGTCTAGATCAGTGGACGAGTGTTAGGAGACCAATGTGGGTAAAAGAGCAGCAACAGGTGAGCTTTGAGGGAACAGGGCAACTCTGCCACCTGCTGGCAATATGGCTGACAAACCTATACGGGCAACAAGTGACCTGAACCACGGGGCACACTGAGAATCTTGATACTCCTTAGCTTTGTGTGAAGGGGTGGGGACATGAGGCCGTTTTGCACTGTCTTTGCAACTCCAAAGCACAATGTTTAATTTTAAGGGGGTTTTAGACTTTGAATTGCAAGACCCTATCTTCTCTGTAGACCTTATATTTTTAAATATTTTGTTAACTAAATAATATTTATTAAAAATTTCTTTACATTAATGTATTGGTTTTGTGTGTGTGTGTGTGTGTGTGTGTGTGTGTGTGTCCTTACTTCTCAAGTTATGGAGAAATACAATTTCCAAAGTATAACTTTAAAATATGTAGACTGAATGAAAGCACACCAGAAACAAAAATACACAGAAGTATATTTTCATCATTGGAGGACATGATGACAGTTGTCTACGCTAGTATAAAAAAGAGTGGAAAAGAAAAGAAATGCAAAAGACATTAGAGAATAAATGATAAACTGTGGGGAATAATTTAAGTACCTAGGACAGTCCAGATGCACAGTGAGTTAATTGTATGAATGAGGACTACCCCAGCCATCTATGAACATAAATAGCCAATAACCTAGCCATGTACATAGAGAATCCATTCCTGATGAGTGGCCACAGATTTAAAGTTTTAAAGCCTGCTTTGCATGAGAACAGCAGGATAACTCCTGACTCAGTGGAGGCCAAGAGGACAAAGGCAAGGCGGACACAGTCTCAGCTGGAAGGGAGCAGGAACCTGAGGTCCCAGGTCTCTCTGACAACACCCACATGTGCTGAAATGTAAAGCAGTCCTTCTTCACCCCCAAACCATGTGATGAGGCCTGTACCTAAGTCAAAATAACATGCAAAGACAAATGATAAAACTGCATGTTAAATACTACATTAAAACAGTACTAGCCTGGCGGTGGTGGCGCACGCCTTTAATCCCAGCACTTGGGAGGCAGAGGCAGGCAGACTTCTGAGTTCGAGGTCAGCCTGGTCTACAAAGTGAGTTCCAGGACAGGCAAGGCTATACAGAGAAACCCTGTCTCAAAAACAAACAAAGAAACAAAAACAAACAAACAAACAAAAACAGTACTAATGCCCCGGAACTATAGAACTATGCAAAAATGTCATATGGCTTTTAAAAATGACAACAGTTGACATTTGCTGATTGTTTGGGGTTGGGACACCTAGCAAAACAGTCACAAGTAGCATATACAGGCTGTGTCAATATTTTTCAAGATGGAAGTAGTGACACATTCCTTTAATTCCACCAGTCCAGAGGCTTACAAAAAACAGCTCTCTTTGAACTGAAGGCCACCCTGTCTGCATAGCTCGCTCAGGCCACTCAGGACTATCATCACACTGAGCAATCTTCTCCCCTACGGCACACCACCTACTATGTCTTTCTCTTGAGGTTGACAACTAAATGAGACACTCACAGAACACTGAGAATTACCCTGGCAATAGAAGAGGTTCTAGGAAACAGATTGTTTGATAGTGAAAAAAATACAGTTTTGAAATGTATACCTGGGGACATACTGTTTTATAAGCTTACTTAACATACTTCTCCACACACACACACGCACACACAGGACAGAACACTATCAATAGGACAAAATGGCAGCCTACAGATTGGGAAAGGATTTTCACAAACCCTACAACTGACAGAGAGCTAATATCCAAAATTTATAAAGAACTTGAGACAACAACAACCAAAATAACCCAAGTTAAAAATGGGGTACAAAGCTAAACAGAATTGTCAACAGAGGAATCTCAGGTGGCCGAGAAACACTTAAATAAATGTTCAAAATTTAGTTATCAGGGAAATACAAACCAAAACAACTCTGAGATTCCATCTTACACCTGTCGGAATGGCTAAGATCAAACACTCAAGTAATAGCAGATGGTGTAGAGGATGTGGAACAAGGGGAACACTCCTCCATTGCTGATAGAAGTACAAACTAGTACAACCACATTCGAAATCAACTTGGCAGTTTCTCAGAAAACTGGAAATAGTTCTACCTCAAAACCCAGCTATACCACTCCTGAACATATACCCAAAAGATGTCTCACCATCCCACAAGGATATGTGCTCCAGTATGTTCATAGCAGTCTTATTCATAATATCCAGAAAGTGGAGACAATCTAGATACCCCTCAACTGAAGAACAGATTTTTAAAATATGATACATCTACACAATGGAATAGTATTCAGCTATTAAAAACCAACCATCATTAATTTTGTAGGCAAATGGATTGGACTTAAGGCCATTCGATAAGAGGGAATGCCTGATACTGTATACCTGGCTACTTATCCCTGGCTTGAGAGCTCACAGACCCTAAAGGAGAAACAACTACGACCATGTCCCTAAATCAATATATCTTCTTGCTATATTCTAAACACTTGCTTTTATATCCACAGGTAAGTGTAGTTCTCACCCCTCATCAGAGAAGCTTCATTTTGCAGCAGTTGGAGGCTGCTATTGAGATGTACAACTGATCAAAAATGCAGAGAACAAGTGACCTTGAGGTGCTCACCCTCAGTTACATATCTACAGTACAACTATAGAAGATGGGGAGAAAATAAGGGGTGGGAAGAGGCAAAGGACCAGGATGCCTGCTGCAAGCAGTATCTTTTAGACATGATAGACATGCTGCACCTGTGAAATCTCAAAACTATGGTTGCCTAAAACAACATTCATAATTACCATACAAGTTGACGAGCCAAGAGGATGGTGGAAATGTTCCAAGCCTCACTCCTAAGTGAAGAGCTATAGGCAGTTAGGAAACATTTAGAGGGGGAAAATCAACTTTCTCCAGAGACCTCCAAATAGCTTATCCAGTCTCAAGTGGTCAGCCCTAAACCTATATATACGTATATGTGTGTGTGTGTGTGTGTGTGTGTGTGTATATATATATATATATATATATATATATATACATATGTATACACACACACACATATATATACACACACACACACATATATATATATATATATATATAAACACTAAATGAACTTGATAGATGGCACACACACACACACAAACACAAACACCACGTGTACATGTATGTAACAATAATAATTATACAAGATGAGGGCATGAGCCCCAAGACAGAGGTGAGGGAAGAGTTGAAGAAGAGAGAAGGAAGTGTGAAAATGATGCAAATATCATATACTCATGTATGAAATTCTCAAAACAATAAAAAATTGTAAAGATATGGCTCAGCGGTTACAAGCATACACTTCTTCCAGAACACGACATCAGTTCCCAGGGCCCATGTGGGACAGCTCACAACTACCTATCACCCCAGCTGCAGAAGATCCCATGACCTCTTCTGTCTCCAATGGGCACCCACATACACGTGGCAAGTATTCACAGACACAGGGATACACACACACACACACACACAAACAGGTACACAGTCACATATAAACAGGAATAAAATTTTTAAAACTTTAAAAGTGTATCTGCTAGACTGTATACTGCAAGATCTCAGAAGAGTCCTGACAAGATGTATTGGGCCAAGGGTGGAGTAAGGTCTTTCCTCCTGGGCAGTGTCACAGGCACATTACATGTACTCGTAGATTCAGTTATATTTGCCTTCTCGGGATTTCCTGTGTTGTGAAAAGGAAACCGCAGGACGAGGGAGCTGGTGCAGTCAGTAACGTGCTTACCTTGCAGGAACGAGGATCAGTGTTCACCCCAGACTCCACAGTAAGAAGCTTTTTCAAAACACAAGCAAGGCAGCACACTCTAAGAATGTCAGTACTGGACGGCAAAGACAGGCAGAGCCTGGGCTTCTCTGGCCAGGCAGCATAGCCAACAAAGCGAGCTTGTGATGTCTACTCTTGGTTGCCAGCTTGACTATATCTGGAATAAACTATAATTCAGAAATGGAGGGCAGGCCTGTGAGAGATTTTCTACTTGGTCTGAAGTGGATAAATCTACTTCTATCCCTGATCTTTAAGGTAGAAAGACATAAGCCTTTGACCTGAATCTTGAAGTAGGAAAACATGCCTTTAATCTGGACCACACCCTCTGCTGGAAGCCTATATAAGGGCATGGAAGAAGGAAGTTGTCGATCTTTGCCTGCCTTCCCTCACCTGGCTAGCACATTCATTTCTTCACTGGCACTGGCATCTACTTCAGAATTCCAGTGTATACAGCAGACCAGCTGAAACACCCAGCCTAGTGGGACTAAGCAACTACCAGATTCTTGGACTTTCTGTTCACGGGTAGCCACTGTAAAATCATTCCATAAGGTCTGTGATTCTAGAGTAGCTTGGCTAATACAGAGCTCAAAGCCACTGAGAGATCCTGGCTAGTTGACAGAAACTGAAGGTCAATAACTGAGGATCTCTTCACCTTCCCATGCCTATACACATGAACACACACACACACACACACACACACACCAAAAGTTAAAACATCCAATGCTGTTCCTAGACCTTTACCGGCCATAAGTTGGTATGAGTTTTCTATGGAGAAATGTACTAACGTATTTTCTGACTAGGCAGACCTACCGTCAAGAATTTAAACACATGCACAGACACATACATAAAGACATTGTACTAAGTTGTTTATAATCCACAAGAAAAATAGTAACACAAGTTGTCACTGACTGTGCCCTGGCTTCTCTCAACACTGGAATATGGGGACTGAAGATGATGCCACAGAACCACATAACAAGGTGTCAAAAGAGAGATATGTTCTAGGCCAGCTATATAAGGACTTATTACTGTGCCCCAAAATCAGACCTAGGTCTGGGAGGCAGAAAGGAGAACTCAGTATGGCAAAAGACTGAAAGCCCTGATCCCAAGCATCTTCAGAAAAGTTGGGGGCATGGCAGGACAAAGTTGGGGAGCCATGGCCACCGGCACTCACAGCAGAGAACTAGTTCTCGAAGGACCAGCAGAAACCAGAAAGGCTGCCTTGGCCAGAGCTGCTGAAGGCGCAACAAGCATTAGGTAGGGTGCAGAAAAGAAGAGAGGAGCTGTAGGTGTTCATGCATATGTATGTGTCTGCATGTAGTATGTAAAAAAGATAAGCCACCGGGGAGATGGAGAAGAGACACAGAGAGAGAACAGCAATGCCCAAAACTCACATCAGTGAATTACAGAGCCAGGGCTAAGTTTCAGCTTCAGAGGTGGTATGACCTTATCCTAAGCAACTTCTCCCTAAAACCTTCCAAATGAATTTAGGTTCCAAGTCAAGATACAGACGCCCCCTCCATCCCCCAAACACACACATACACACTGACATCTCACACTGAGGGACAGCAGCCAGTCCACTGCTGTGTCAGGGTTCTGTTAGAACACAAAGTGGCAAGAGCCACAGGATCATCTTGGGAGCTCTTCAGGGAATTGGAAAGATGTTTTAATCAGCTGCCACAGGTGCAGGCAATGAGCCTCGGCCACCCACCTGGACACCTGTTAGTATAAATTGATGAATTATTTAATAATTCATCCAATCTGTGCTGAGATTTTTGCATACCAAGCATCTTACTACATCAGTGGGGGAGACATTTACAGTACAAAAAATTTACAGCGATTCAAGAGAGTGGCCTGGGGTCAAAGGCCAGGTCCTCTTGTTACCTAACAGACAAAAGCAGATGTCTTCCCTCTTCAGTGTCGAAGTGTGCTGTCCTCAGAACATAGAAGGACAAACGTGTTATAACGAGGTGGAAAGAACAGCTAACAGCACTAATGTACACTGGGTCTTCTGACACGGCAATTGCTATGCTAAGCTCCACAGAAGTCCTGTCTCTTTTAATACTCAAAGCACTCACACGAAAGAACAGTTTTTATTCCTGTGTTATCGATGACGAAACTGAAGCTACAGCAGGATAGCAAAGCTGGAGCAGAGTCAAACATGACACATGCTGGGCCTCCCCATAGCACACTTTGCACAGCACAGCCCACCTTGAAGACAGAAAAGAGTTCAAGCATCAAACAACCCCAGGCCCACAGCAGGTGCCCTTGGTGTAGCTCTGCAACTCCTTCCTCTGCAGTGGGTCTGACCTACTGCAAATGTGCCATGGTATACCCACTCCATGTCATGCTTGGGGCCACTCTCAGCCCCACTTTATTTGCTGCAGAGTTGAAATCTAGCCAGGAACATAGCCAAAGGAAGTCCATGCTGTTTTATCTTCAAGAACAGCCAGCACGGTCAGGCAGTCTAGTCTTCAGTCATCAGTGACTGATCAGCATGCTTCTCTATGCTCTATCTTTCCACTGAGATATCACCTTTCCTCACACTCAGGATTGTCCAGGTCCACTGTGTTCACATTAGAATGAATGTTCTTGATGACCGCCTTCTGCCAGTCCACACTTTGCTTCAAGCTCCCCATTCTCCCAACACATGAACTCACCAAGGTAGAGACAAGAGTTTTACCACTGCTATAATCCCCACATCTCCTCCCCTGACCAGCATGCCATGGGTCTGACCTACTGCATAACATCTTCACCTCAAGGACTCTTCTAAGCTCAGTAAGAAGCCACTGAACCAGAAGGAGAGACCTGATCAAGCACACAGCACTCCCAAGCAACAAGCCTGAAAGCAGGTATTAGCTGTCACCGCTCTTGATAAAAACCTGACATGCAGCACTAACCTGCATCTCCATCCTCCTCACCCAGATTCAGCACAATGATGCAGATGTGCTTGCGCAGCTGGCGTGTGTTGGAGAACTTCCGGCAGCACTTGCTACACTCCAAGCTGCTAGGGGCCAGTCTGCTCCCTTCCTCTGGAGCCAGGGGACCGTCCTCACTGGGGCTCACGAGGTTTTCTACCACCTCCTCTTCAGTGCTGGGCTTCTTTGTGGAACCCTTAGGCCTCCCTCTCTTTCTCTTCATAACCAAAAACTCTGTAAAAGAAACAACAGGGCAGGAGGCAGTCACATGAGGGGACAAAGCAGGACAGTCACTTAGCTTCTTTGTGTAGGAATGGTCATGTGTTTTATTAAAATAAGAGGTCTGAAGCAGTTCCCCAAATTACCAGCTGCAAGCATCTTTAATGTTAATGTCGATGTATCTATCTACTAATGGTAATTGATTTTGCAATATCCTGCTTCAAGACTATCAACTGGACAAAACCTTTGCATGTACTCCTTCAATAAAGCTGAAAGGGGTACAAGTTCATATTGTGGCTGGAAGTACACAAATCCTGTCTCTTATTAATCCCTGCTTCCACTTAAATCCAGTGCTTAGAATGTGCTTCAAGATTTGTTTGCAGAAGGGTTTCAGGGACTGCTGAGAGGAACACACTCCTAATGAGTTACACAACTATTCTGATTATGTCAAAGACTCAAATTGTCCTGGCAAAGAGGAGGAAAAAATATTATAATGTAAAGCCACAAATTATAGGGGGAAAGATAATAAAATAATTTTCAAGTTGCCTAGTGACCTGGGGATTTTTAAATAGCATGATCAGAACTGCTTCAGAGTGAGTTCCAAGCCATGTTACAAAGCAGTCTGATCCACTCGTGCGCATCAAGAAGAAACTCATCTGCAGATTGACAGTGGAATGAAACAGGGATCAGGGGAGTGGGTAGAACTGCACATGCAATCATGTGAACTGGGAATCTTACAGTTCTATGGATAAAATATGCTGGGGAAAGACTCTGAGATAGTCCAAGAAGGGGTGTGACCTCAGACTAATGACACCCCTAATGCTAGAGCTGTCACTGGACAACCCTTCTAGGGTTTGGCACCATCTTAAGTGAAGGCTTGGTTGTGGAATGAGGACTCTTCCCGCTCTCAATAAAGATGAGGCTTGCAAAGGGAAACACCAACCACTTTATTCAACTTGTGGAACCCTTTAATTAAGGGAGTCACCCAAGCCCACGAAGCAGAGAGGGAGATGGAAGCAATCTGCAGGGCAGAGCTGCATGACTGTGGTGTTCTAGCCAGTGCAACCCACCTCAAGCATTCAGGGACACTGGACACTGGAATGGGACAGAAAACTTCCTGGGAAGGGAGCACCCTGTAGGACAGAGCCTCTGCAGAGATACAATGCCAACCGCAGGTCAGCACTGCCTGAGGATCCAGGCTACAGCCTAGGTAGTCTGGACCATTTCAGACTTCAATCCATCTCATGTAAGGCATGTTGGGTGGATAGAAATGGGAAGACACAGTGAATACAGACATGAAGACACACTAAGAGACAGGACAAAGCAGCCAACATACTAAAGCCCTTTGGTCCCCTTGCCAGCCCTAATTCCCACCAAGAACAGAGGCTGTGTTTGAGAAGGACCAGGCAACTGAAGGTTCAAGGAAGGAATCCAGTAATGGAATAAGAACAAAGCCTTTATGTCAATGTCTTGCAAACTTCTTATTATTATTCTTTACAGCAGCCTGTGCAACCTGAAGGAACAGCAATTAACATCCAAGAAGCAGCATTAGCAGAATCTATAAAAGACCCACCTCACACCCACCAGCTTAGCTGCACATGACACTGAAGTCTGTGGCCCAGCCCTAACCCCATGGCTAGCAAAGCCCTGTTGTGCAGACAGAAGCTGCTCTCTGAATGTTCCGAGCATGTAACTATGTAGTCAAGACAAATTTCACCCATGGAGAGGTATGGCCTTTGCCCTGGGTGACATAAAGGTCTTACATCCTTCCTGATAGGTATGTCTATGACTGCCTGAAAGCTTTGACTTAGGTGCTATGTGAAGGGGACTTTGCAACATGACCCAGCAGCTCTGACATCCAGATGGACGGGAGGGAAAGGGCTTGGAAATCCCAGGAGGGTAGAGGTCACACAAGAGCAGTATTGTCTTCCAGACTGAAGTAGAGGCTGGATGCACTGAAAGCTAGAGGGACTTCTCGAGTGCGTCTTGACCTCATCGGGCACCAAGGACGGGAGGAGGTGATGAGCCTGGCCCTGGGTGAGAAACCCAAAGCTCCACTGTGAGCCATCCTAGTCTCCTCCACAATCCCACATGGAGGCTCTTACTGTACTCAGTAAGTTTCTCTAGCAAGTAAAACCTGAGGAAGGTCACAACAGTCCACCAAACTGCAGCTAGCCATTCAGAGGCTCAACTGGGGCTGGTGTCTTATGGAGAGCTATGCCCTCACCTGCAGGACTAGTAGACTCGGTGTAAACCCCATGCTTTGACCAGGGATTTCCAGGCACTTCTGCGCTGGGCTGGTATGTGCTGGTGACACACAGTGGGTGCACAGCACAAGGAGCAATAGGGCAAACTGTGAGTCTCTTTGCCAGTATACTGGGTGCTCTGTGCAGGCAGAGTCTCCTCCTGATTATGCCTTACGACCCTTAGCACCTCAGCCAGTGTCCTGAACCCACAAAGCCAGATGAACAGAACTAATGAGCAGTGTGGAATCTGGTGCTTAAGGAAGAAATAAAATCAGCCCTGAAAGCTTCCAACACACAACAGCGACAAAACTAATCTTCCGTCCTCTCCATCCATAATTCAGATCCTCGAAACCAATTAGTTAGCTAAAAATGAAATATTCATAAATGAGCTTGGAATAATTTAAGTTCTGAAAACAAGTTGCTGCTGTCAACTACCCACATTTTCATGAAGAGCTGTGAATTCTGGAGCTGGGAAGAAAAGCACGCAGCCTCAAGTCAAAGCATCAGAACAGACCTGGCTGGGTTCCTCCTCTGCTCCCCCCGAATCCCTTGCCACAGTCTGTCACTGAGCTCTGGTCATTTGTCCTTAGTGACTCTGTCCACTCATTTCTGTTTTAGCCTTGTGCTCCAGGTTTTTCCTGCCCCTGGCCTTTGTCTCCATATCACCTCCTAGCTCTGGAACAGTCCATTATTCTGAACAAATCTGCCCCACAATCCTCAGACAAGGTACTGGGGAACACTGTTCACCAGGTATGATGTATCCCTTTGTCTTCTCAGACGTGGAGCAGCTATGAATAGTTACAGACCCTCCTAAGATTGAGGCTGTCACCATCCCTAAAAGAAGGGAGGCTGGGCAGGGCTATTAACCCTCTCTTAAGATTCTGGCCAAGCCGGGCGTGGTGGCGCACGCCTTTAATCCCAGCACTCGGGAGGCAGAGGCAGGCGGATTTCTGAGTTCGAGGCCAGCCTGGTCTACAAAGTGAGTGCCAGGACAGCCAGGGCTACACAGAGAAACCCTGTCTCAAAAACCAAAAAAAAAAAAAAAAAAAAAAGATTCTGGCCCACTCCACCCTACACAAATCTCAGGAGGTACTAGGGTACATGGAAGGCAGCAGACTAAAGGAAGGGTAGGCTCAATCTATGCAATTGTAGGAAGGCTGTCACCCATGCAAAGTGTGACAAGTTGGTAAAGCAGCTGTTTTTAGGTCATGCTTGCCCCTGTAAGTAACCCCTCCTCTGTGCTCCTATAAGTAAGCCCAGGAAACTCACTGGTTCACCAACATAGACCTGGATGAAACGATGTCTCTGGTATGTCATTATTCTATTCTGGGTACACAGATATTGGTCATGTCTCTCTAGAATAGGTAACACAATGCTGGGCTTTCTCTTGGCCCTTTCGCACACAACACACACACACACAGGTGTGCATGCACATACACACAAACACACATGCCTGCATCCATTCACGCACTCACAGGGTGGGGGTGGGGGGCCCACTCTGTCCTCTGCTTCCCCTTACAGTGTCCAGTGCAGTTGCTCAGAGTTTGATGAACATGCATATATATCCCTGTCTTCCCACCCGGCCCCCGCACCAAGTCCACTTCTTTCCCTGCAGATCAGACCCTAATGCACATCCTAGAAGGTGGTCCCATCCAAATCTTAACACCTTCTCTTGGATGCTGCCCACAGCTAGTGAGGCAGGACCAGCCATGAACTCACTAGACTGTCACACCCACTAGTACATTGAATGTGGTCTCAACTACAGTTCCCTACGTCCTTTTCCTCTCCTCCTCCTCCTATAAACCCTGAAGCTTGAGCTGCCTTTTAATTCCTGGGTCTTGCTGGTTCTTAAAACAGAAGTGGAGAGGTGTCAGCAGGCAAGAAGCAAAAGGATCACCAGGTGACAATAGCCAGAGAGGCTTTTGGAGAATGAGCTGTACCTTGTGTTTTTAAGTCTCCAACAAAAGAAGTGGCCAGAGCCATTGTGTATCTGAGCCCATGACTTCAACGTTCTTTATCAAAAAAAAAAAAAAAAAAAAAATCACCCTTGCAGATCCAAGGCCAAAAGTCCTAGCAAAGAAACAAATAATCAAGGGGAAGTTTTCAAAACAAAACAGCCCAATAAAATAAAAAAAATAATAATAATATAGGCCTTTTTTTGTACATCACTCAAGTTTATGAGACTCTCCGCTAGTCTCTCATTTTATTGTTTAAAAAACAAAAACAAAAAAACTTTGTGAGATGTGTACACCAAACATAATTCACTCAGTAGGAAACAAACCAAAGACCCAGAGATCCTCGGGCACTTTTTCCAGAACCATTTGCTGGACATGTAGCGCTGGAAAGCGGGTGTCTTTATTCTCTACCAAAGACCTTACTGCTGAAGCACCTCAGAGCTGACTAATGATAGTCAGCTGTAAACATCTGGATGGACCCAGTGTATAGTACAGAGAAAATTCCTTTCAGTTGAGCAGTCCTGGATCCAATCCTTCCACCTCAAGTTTCTAAGCACGCAGATCAGTTTCCGCTGTACAGAGCCCTGTTATAGATGTGGCCACTGTAACAGTAGGCAGTGTACTCAAGAATGGCTGTCAGGATGGCAACTCTATGTTATTTCCCTATAGCCAGAGCATTCTGAGTGGCAGTATCCTACTTAAGAAAGTACTACAGGCAGAGTTGGCACTGCCTTTAACCCCAGCAGTCAGCACGTAGATCTCTGTGTGTCTGAGGCCAAGCTGGTCTGTAGAGCTAGTTCTAGGACAGCCAAGACTACACAAGGAAACCCTATCTCAAATTAACAAAAAACAATCAACTACCTTTCCAACCAGTCTATCATTAAATAACATAGCTCCTAGATGTGCCTGCATCCCTGTTCACTCTGACTCAATGGATGTACTTCCTTGATTTTGTCTTTTAAAATAGCTCACACCCCAAGAAAGCAAAGTGAAATTAAGGTCACACTGACTTTATCATGGCCACCCAGTGCTCTTATATGGCAGCTTGGTCTCTAGTCACTATAGCTCCAGATACTGGAAAATCTGGAAAGACTAGCATTGCGGGAGCCCTGACAGTCAATCTCCCTGACATTTATTTCCAAAGCCTAGGAAGCAATAGGGGAGACAATGAATTATTTATCAGAACCTGGAGAGAAGGAGGCTTTCAGGTTTCTGCACAATGCCATACTCCTCTGTGGGAAGAGACTGTGTCCTGTTCGACCTCACAGCTAAGGCATCAGAAGGCAAAGGCCAAAGCTGTTTCCCCCCTGCCGCTTCATCATACTGTGGAAAGGACAGTCATGGTGACTCATGCTGCTGTACATACACCACAGGCACCGTGCAGAGCCCTGCACAGGCTCTCCTTCATTTACTCCCCAGGGATGGGACCTCAGCAGCACTATCCCAATTACACAGTCAAGAAAACAGAGACAGGGTAGACAGATGGCTCGGTCGTTAAGAATATTTGCAACTTCTTACAGAAAATGCAAGTGTGTTTCCTAGCACCCACATCGGGTAGCTCACAACAACTTGTGACTCTAGTTCTATGGAATGTGATGTCCTTTTCTGGTTTCTGTTGGTACCAGCACACATGTGATGCACAGATATACATGCAGGCACACACACACATACACACACATAAACACAGACACATACACACATATAAAGCAAAATAAATATATTTATAGGTTAAAAAACAAAACAAACAAAAAAAACACATTGAGACTTACAAAGATTAGTTAGCATGACCCAAAGTCACAAGGCTAGGCAACAGCAGAGGTAGGGTTTGAACAGAAATGACTTAGTCAGTGAACTTCATAACAATGTCAGAGCAATATGCTCATACATCATTGATAATGGCTTTATCTGTAACAAATGTCCAGAAGAGACAACATTAAACAGGTTTCAAAGCTGGGACAAATGGCTAAGGTGCCTAATTAACATATCAAAGCAGGCACTAGCCATCAGATTCCCCCAGCATCCTTTAGACCCTAGCTGTTTTTTGCAGGGTCCTCCTGGCTGATATACCCTACCCCCTACCCTAAACTTTTTCAGGCCAGGGGCTAGAATGTTATTCCCTATACAATCCAACCATTTTGGTTACCTGCTGTCTTTGTACTTTTGGGTCTCCTGCCTTTTGTACCTGGTTCCCCTCTCTCCCTTTCCCTTCTCCTCACAAGGCTCGGGGGCATGACTACTCTGGACTCTCCCAGACAGTCTGCCTCTGGCTGCTGTATCCCTTTTATCTATAAAAAACCTCCTCCACCACACCTAGCAGCAGTCATGTCCTTCCCTGTTTATTTATTGTTTTCATTCATTTATTGCTGAAACCTGGGACCAGTCATGTTCCTTTTTCTTTCCTTTTCTTTCTTCCTTCTTTCCTTCCTTCCTTCCTTCCTTCCTTCCTGTCTGTCTGTCTGTCTTTCTTTCTTTCTTTCTTTGTTTCTTTCTTTCTTTCTTTCTTTCTTTCTTTCTTTCTTTCTTTCTTTCTTTCTTTCTTTCTTTCTTTTTCATTTACCTTGCGCCAAACTCAGGACCAATCATCTTCTTTCCTTCCCTTTTTTTTAAAGTTCTTTTTTAATTCAATAACAGGTCTAATGTTTTTGACATCAATTTCCCTAGGAAGCCTCCTATTACCCTGGAGCCAGAGCATATAATCTCCAGACCAAACTTAGCACACAGCCACTATATTCACAGTACCTCTTACGTACCTGTCATCCACCAGAGAGGAACAGCTCACAGGCAGAGCACTTGGGACCCCTCAGCATCTAGCATAGCAGCCAAGCACAAAGCAGACCCAGGGTCAATGGGCGGTGAACACAGAAGTGAAAAGGAAGGGAAAGATGAAAAGGAAAAGAATACATTCCCCTTGAAGGGTCTGCAAAGGGCTAGGAGATGAAATGCTTAACTTCTTCAATAAACAATGACCCAGCTCTCCATGCATATAGGACCAACACAGCCAAACACTGCATATCACAGTCTCATTCTCTCTCTCTCTCTCTCTCTCTCTCTCTCTCTCTCTCTCTCTCACACACACACACACACACACACACACACACACACCAAGGAGAACAAGCTTGATGCTTGATCCACTTGGCTATTTTGTCTTCTGGATCACAGCTTGGAGCACTGCCAGAGACTTAATTTGCAAGAGGGAGGGAGTGAAAGGTCATTTTGCAGACCACATCCTTGGTGAGCAGGAAAGATTACAGGGCTATCAAATAAAGCAGAGGGCTTAGGAGCCTTCATGTTATAAAGGGAGAGAAAAGCAATAAATCAATTACTACTCAGTTAAAATTTTAATTAAACCATTTCAAGTATCTCTCAAGTTAAAATGAATTGTGAAGGTTAAACCTGGGTGCCAGCCTTAGAGAGAAGCTAAGCCTCGACAAGCTTCAGACTTTCACAGAGAGAAACAGAAGAACGTGGAGTTCCTAATAAAAGACTAGAAGAAATTTTCTCATTGTAAGAAGGGGGTTTTAATTAAAGTCTTAAGGAATACCTTTTAAAATTAAACTATACAAGCAATCTATTAAATACAAAAGGACAAAATGCACTAGAGAAGAATTTAGTCAAAAGTAAATTGCATCATAGAGGGAAGTGACAGGGAAAACCAGCAAGGTGGTGACTCTCCGCCTTCCTGTGCTGCTGACCCTCCTCAGCATAATAACAAGGTTGCTCTTTTCAGGATCACCACTATCCAGGACCAACTTTAATCCAAATATCAGAGCTAATTGAGTCCAGAGCATGATGAAATCTCTAGGTATCCTCTCTTCATTCAGCATATGTACACTGCCTATGCTACCTGCCTGCTAGTCCTTCCATGGTGACCTTGGTCATGTGAGTAACTACCCAAGGATCACAGCACTTATGCTCAAGCAATCTTTATTCTACTTAATAATGGCCGCAAAGTGCAAGATTAGCCATGGTGACAATTTTATTGTAGACTATCATCTTAATTGTTCTGTATAATGTTATTGTTGCTAACCTCTCACTATGCTGCATATGCATGGAAGGCGGAGACAGGTGGCCCTGAGAGTTTGCTGACCATCTAGTCAAATCAAAACACTGAGCTCACAATTAAATGAGAGACCTGTCCCAGAACAATATAACAGAGAGTGACAGAGGAATACATAACATCCTGATAGACATACAGAGACAAATACCACACACACACACACACAAACACAAACACGCACCCATTCAAAAACATTAAACGTAGAATTATGTAACGCAGCCATTCCATTCCTAGGTACCTACATAAATGAAACCACATATGCATGTGAAATCTGTGCATCAATGTTCACAGAAGCATTATTCACTATAGCCAAAAAGCTCAAAGAAGCTAAATTGTCATTAATGATGAACCAATGGATAAAAGTATAGTATGTCCATGCACTGAAATGTCATTCATTCATGAAAAGGAATGAACTGTCACATGCTAGCACATAGATAAATCCTGAAACCAGGACACTAAGTGTATGGAGCCAGACACAGAAGGCCACGCCTTATGACTCCTGTTCATATGAAACATACAGAGTGTGGACATTCACCAGGACACATCAGTCAGTGAGTGCCAGGACATCAAAGGAAAGGGAAAACTGGCTGCGTAGGGGTGCAAGTGTTAGTTTGATTTTGCTTTACAGTGATAAGAATGTTTTAGAACTGGGTAATTATAATAACATACATATTTGGACCACATATGCTCCAAGGTTGTTGACATGGTAAAATTTGATGTCAGTGTTATCTCAAAAAAAAAAAAAAAAGGTACGTTAAAATAGAATTAGCCATCTAAAAAATAAGTCATAGAAAACTTAAAATGCATAAAAGAGACAAAACCATAGGAAACACTACAGTGACGACAAAGACAGAGAAAGCCTCACACATGCTCATCTTAGCAAGCTTCAGGCATGCACTAATGGATAAGCAGCATTTTTCTGGTTTTTTTTTTTTTATGTCTGTGGTATTTTTCTATAGAAAATACATAATTCACTTAACTTTTCTTGACAGCATATCTCTTCTCTCCAACTTTTAAACAATGCACCATGAACACTATATACTGTGTATTTATGCAGGCTCTGCTCTGGCAAAGAGAGAGTGTACTCATTTAGAATTTTAACAGGTCTATCAGAATGCTCTGTGAGACAGACTGCCCATTAGCATTATACCAGGATCTAGAAGCTTCTATTTTTCCATACTTATAACAACCAAGAATACCAGTATATCTTTAAAATTTTTCTCTAATTTGATAATAAAAAATTAAAACTATGTATAATTTTAATTTATATTCTGTTGGTCACTAATGATGCTTCCTGGGTACTGATAGGTGGGATGGAACAGATCCTCTAAGAGAAAGGTGAGGCAGCAAAGCCAACATCAAGAAAACAAAAGATGACAACTTCAAATGCCAACACATTCAATGACACTTGGGTAAGAGGATTCACTGTGTACCAGACTCTGTGCTGGGGAATGGCCCAAAGGCATCTTTGGGAGAAGTGAGAGAGAGCAGCCGGGGCATAGTTAACACACGGCCTGCCGGGGACATTGCTTTGAGACTCAGAGTGGAGTTTTAGAGCCCAGAGGAAGGGGCCTTAACCCCACACATGGCTAATGCCAAGTCCTCCTGGGTCAACCCAAACTGACGAAGGTCAAGAAATGTGCAGGAGTGAACTGGACAAAGCTAACTTTCAGGAGCGAGCATCCCAGGCAGAAGGCTGACATCTGCCTTCTGCTAACTGCTGCTTCCGTAGCAGCTAGATCTCAGGTGAGCAAGGGGGAATCAGAGACCAGTTGTGGAGGGCCACAGCCAAAGACAGATCATACTATGAGGAAGGAGACCAGGTCTTGTGTGTATAATGGCATAGTTAGGTAAGAAGGGAAAGGGCAGAATTCAGAATATACATCTCACAAACACACCCACACAGACCTCCCTGTAAGCGCATAATTTTTCCCAGTCTTGCTTATAAAAGAAACAAAACTGTAAAATTGTTTTCTGTTTGATTCGTGCTCCATTTCACTGTAGTGAGAAGATCTTAAGCAACACTGATGAAAAGGAACTAAAACCTTTGCAAAAGCTTCTCTCACATGCTGGCCATGGTAATCCACTGACTCCTATCTGCTGGGTGAATATGATGAACAAACAACCCTCTTTCCTGAGTTGATGCCTATTCAACCCAAACCATCAAGGTGTTTCTTAACTGGAACCTGTCCTGCTGGGATGCCTCTCTAAGCAGGAAAGCACTTCTGGAAATGGTCTGCATCCTAGTAGCTCCTCGCTGGGGTCAGGCAGGGAAAGGGTGGGAACTGAGACTTCCATGGCTTGGGAGGAGCAGTTTCTCTTCCAGTCTGTGCAAGCTTTCCTCCTCTTTTTCTTCAGATCTGAGTACCAGTCCCTACAGGTTGAGAAGTGGCTGTGGAGAACTTTCCACTGAGTTGCTTTTCTGTGGGAGAAGGGATGATCTGCCCCAAAGCCTCTGAGGGTAGATGCAGCAGAGGCACTCGGCAATGTGGATGCTGACCCAAGGGAATCCCTCCTCCCCCTATGCCCATTTCAGGGGCTTATGTTTCTTAGTTTCTCATCATGCAACATGAACAGCAATACTTCTTGCTCCTCAACAACTTAATCATCTGTCAGACATATTTCTCCAGCACCCTAGGCCTCGGCCAGAGGGACTTATTAACCAAGCATTTTTCCGTCTGGAATCTCTCCTTGTTAACAGTGTCCGACAGATGATCAATAGGCCAGACTGTTTTGAATGCCACTCTGAATGTTCCCAGGAAAGAGCAACTGTATGGTGAGAGTGACTAATGAACCCCTCAATGGGACATTTGCCACCCAGCCTGGGTTTCTGCTCGGCAGACTGGCTGCTGCCCCTCATCATGCATAAAGGGGTTTGTGGGGCATTTGTCTAAGTCTTGTTTGCAGCTGTCCCTCTTGCAGCTGTCCCTTTTGCACATGTTTTCCTTCTCGTCTGTGGGGACCTAATTACTGTGCCTAGATGGCTTCTCTAATCCATGGTGCCTGCTGTAGCTGATATCATTCAGGAACAGAGGTACAGCAGCTGCAGACAGATGTATCTCCCTTTGCCCACTGACTGTGTACCTGAAAGAGTCAGTCTCAACCTTCCTTTAGCTTTAAAGTATGGGTTTGGAGACACTGTTTCCCAACTTACAGATAGTAATTTATTGATAGCGAACAAGACCTACCTTCATCCTCATCTGTGCGGGACCAGGGGTAGGGAAGCCACACTCTCTGACTTAATCTGAATATTTGTCTTCATTTCTCAGATAAGTAAAGTGAGGATTAGAAAATAAATTTCACTTGCTTTAAATAACTCAGCTGATAGATGCTAAGGCTGAACCACTCCACACTTGTCTAAGATCAGACTCCTGCTTTATGCCACTGGAACCTGCCTCAAACATACATACGTACGTACATACATACATATATACATACACACACACACACACACACATATAGACACACATACATATGTACAAACACATATATACAAACATACACACATATATAAGCACATATAAATACACATACATATATATATACATACACACATGCCTATATATACATACATATATACACACATACAAACATACACACATACACACACACATATCACTGACCAGGTACTAGAGGAACACCTACAGAAGTTACTGGGTAGGAAATTCAAAGAGCTGAACTTCCACAAGATCTACATTCAGACAAGTATTTGGCTCTGAGGTGGATTTTCTAAGTTTCTGCTGTGTCCATGAGCCAGGTAACTGGCCTCACAGTAACTTAGAGTGTTCCTATATCATAAGTCCCTGCCCAGCATGCCTGTGGTCCTTACCATCTCCACCCTTGCTTGGGTTGGGGTTTTCTGGAGTGTTCAGAGGCCGGAGGGGAATGATGACATCATCCACATTGACCCCTTCTTCCCCATGCTTCTCAGAAACGTGGGTCACGAGTTCTGACTGATTTGGTGAGAAAAGATTACAGCATTTACACATGAAGATGGCTGTGTTTTCTGTAAGAAAAAAAGAACAGGGAGTATTGTTACTTCTCTGTCACATAAACAATGATTACTCCAAAGAACAGAGAGAGAGAGAGACAGAGAGAAGGAGGGTGTATTGTCGTCCACTTCTTGCAGACTGTTCCCTTTGCAGATACCTCAGGTGGGCATAATGACAAAAATACTCTTTTTTCTGTATTTCAAAACTTTCTGCTGCAGAGACCAACAGGGACCTCCCTGTGACCTAAATCCACCCAGCAGGCCAAACTCCAGAAAAGCAGAGTCAATGGAAACATAACCGTGGTTTAACATGGAAGTTAACCTCAAGCCAAATCCTGCTCTCAGATGAAGGGGAGGCACACTGCGAGTCACGTGGAATTCTAGCCAAACTCTCTCAGACCAGGTGCAAGGAAGCTCGGCCAAGGCTTCCTGAGAACTAAGACCCTCGCAACAACTGAACTGAATGGCTGGCTCCCGCACCCAATGGGGCACAAAAGGTAGGAATGTACTGCTTTTATTTATTTATTTATTTATTTATTTATTTATTTATTTAATTAACTTTATATCCTGATCACAGCCCTCCTATTTCCTCTCCTCCTAGTCTCACCCTCCCACCTCTCTTCCCCAATTGCTCCCTCCCTAGGTACAAATCTACCCTGGCACATTAAACGCATCCTCTTCCACTGAGGTCAGACAAGGCAGCCCAGCTACAGGAAAGGGATCCAAAGGTAGGCAAGCGTCTGAGTCAGGGACAGCCCCTACTCCAACTGGTAGGGGACCCACATGAAAACCAAGCTGCACATACGCTACATATGTGTCCAGTCCATGAATGTTCTTTGGCTGGTGGCTCTGTAGGTCCTCTTATGGTGTCTTTGACCCCTCCATCTCCCTCTATCTTTCCCAATTTTATCCATAAGACTCCCTGAGCTCAGCCTAATGTTTGATGTGAGTCTCTGCATCTGTTTCCCTCAGTCATTAAGGAAATACAAATCAAAACAACCCTGAGATTCCACCTCACACCAGTCAGAATGGCTAAGATCAAAAACTCAAGGGATAGTACATGCTGGTGAGGATATGGAGAAAGGAGAACACTCCTTCATGGCTGTGGGGATTGCAAACTAGTACATACACCCTGAAAATCAATTTGGCAGTTTCTCAGAAAACTGGGAATAGTTCTACCTCAAGATCCAGCTGTAACACTCCTGGGCATGTACCCAAAAAATGCTTCACTACCCCACAAGGACACTTGCTCAACTATGTTCATAGTTTTATTCATAATAAAACTATCATGGATTTATTCAGCTTTATTCATAATAGCCAGAAACTGGAAACAACCTAGATGTCCCTCAACTGAAGAAAATGTGGTACATTTTCACAATGGAATACTCTTCAGCTATTAAAAACAAAGACATCATGAAATTTTGCAGGCAAATGGATGGAACTAGAAAATATTATCCTGAGAGAGGTAACCCATATCCAGAAAGACACACATGGTATTTACTCATTTATAAATGGATATTAGCCATAAAGTACAGGATACCCATTCTCTTAGTCAGGGTTTCTATTCCTGCACAAACATCATGACCAAGAAGCAAGTTGGGGAGGAAAGGGTTTATTCGGCTTACACTTCCATGCTGCTGTTCATCACCAAAGGAAGTGGGGACTGGAACTCAGACAGGTCAGGGAGCAGGAGCTGATACAGAGCCATGGAGGGATGTTCTTTACTGGCTTGCCTCCCCTGGCTTGCTCAGCCTGCTCTCTTATAGAACCCAAGACTACCAGCCCAGGGATGGTCCCACCCACAAGGGGCCTTTCCCCCTTGATCACTAATTGAGAAAATGCCTTACAGTTGGATCTCATGGAGGCATTTCCTCAACTGAAGGTCCTTTCTCTGTGATAACTCCAGCTGTGTCAAGTTGACACAAAAATAGCCAGTACAATTGACCCCTTGTCAACTTGACACACAAACACATCACTAGTAAGCCTCAACCCTTACATTCTTATTCATCCCCAAGATCTAAATAACTTTAAAAGTCCCACAGTCTTTACATATTCTTAAAATTTCAATCTCTTTAAAATATCCATCTCTTTTAAAAATCCAAAGTCTTTTTACAATTAAAAGTCTCTTAACTGTGGGTTCCACTAAAACAGTTTCTTCCTTCAAGAGGGAAAATATCAGGGCACAGTCACAATCAAAGCAAAAATCAATCTCCAACCGTCCAATGTCTGGGATCCAAGTCACGATCTTCTGGGCTCCTCCAAGGGCTTGGGTCACTTCTCCAGCCATGCCCTTTGTAGCACACACGTCGTCCTCTGGGCTCCAGATGCCTGTACTCCACTGCTGCTGCTGCTCTTGGTGGTCATCTTGTGGTACTGGCATCTCCAAAACACTGCGTGACCCCTTCAGTCCTGGGCCTTCAATTACAACTGGGGCTGCACCTTCACCAATGGCCTTCCATGGCCTCTCACAGTGCCGAGCCTGAGCTGCTGTGTGACCCCTTCATGCCTTCAAAACCAGTACCACCTGGGTGACCCTTACACATTACCAAGTCCCACAGCAGAAGGAGTACAACCTTGCCTATCTCTGGAACACAGCCTCTTTGTGCTTTCAGAAAACACTTCCCAGAAGATGTCACCTCAACGATGCTGGTCTCCTCTTAATCACCGCTAATTTCTTAGCTCCAGCTAACCAGCATCAATAGTCCCAGTAATGCAAAATTTTTACTTTAGTAGTTCTGGTATCTTGTTAATCACAGCTGATTCTTCAGCCCCAGCTAACCAGAACTACAAAATCTTCACAATAAAAACAGCAATGGCCCTGAAGAAAGTCTTTAATTTTCCCTCTGAAATTTCACAAACCAGGCCTCCATCTTCTGCACTGTTCTCAGCATTATCTTCCAAGCTCCTACACAACATCTGACAGAGCAACAAATGGGTCTTCAAGCCCAAAGTTCCAAAGTCCTTCCACAGTCCTCCCCAAAACATGGTCAGGTTGTCACAGGAATACCCCACTCTGCTGGTACCAATTTCTCTTAGTCAGGGTTTCTATTCCTGCACAAACATCATGACCAAGAAGCAAGTTGGGGAGGAAAGGGTTTATTCGGCTTACACTTCCATGCTGCTGTTCATCACCAAAGGAAGTGGGGACTGGAACTCAGACAGGTCAGGGAGCAGGAGCTGATACAGAGCCATGGAGGGATGTTCTTTACTGGCTTGCCTCCCCTGGCTTGCTCAGCCTGCTCTCTTATAGAACCCAAGACTACCAGCCCAGGGATGGTCCCACCCACAAGGGGCCTTTCCCCCTTGATCACTAATTGAGAAAATGCCTTACAGTTGGATCTCATGGAGGCATTTCCTCAACTGAAGGTCCTTTCTCTGTGATAACTCCAGCTGTGTCAAGTTGACACAAAAATAGCCAGTACACCCATGCTATACTCCACTGACCCAAACAAGCTAAGTAACAAGAAGGATGCAAGGGAGGATGCTTGACTGTTACTCAGAAGGGGAAATCAAACAGACATTGGGAGTAGATAGAGGAAACTGGCTCAGAGTGGAGATGGGGAGGGGAACTGGAGTGATGATTAGGTATGGGGAAAAGCGGAGGTGAGGGGCTGTGAGAGAAAAGGGTGGTGCGAGATAGGGGAGGCCCCTAAGAGGTGACCCTAGCTGAGACTCTTAGCAGTGGGGGATATGGAGCCTGTGGTGGCCACCTCCTGCATAGCCAGGCAGGCCTTTCAGTGAAGGGAGGGGGACACCAACCCATCCACAAAACCTTCAACACAAAATTTGACCTGCCAGAGATAAAGATAGAGCAGAGACTTAGGGAATGGCCGACCAATGCTAGCCAAACTTGAGACTCACTCCATGGGAGAGAGTTAACCCCTGACTATTAATGATACTCTGCTTTGCTTGCAGACAGGAGCCTAGCATAACTGTCCTCTGAGAGGCCTCATCCAGCAGCAGGTAGAATATGTTGCTCTCTGCCACTTAATTCCTACCTAAACATTGTCACTGTTCATAACAAAACTAATTATTCCTAACACAATATTAAGTAAGAAGACATAATGAGGAGAAAGAACTCACATTTCAATCTGATAAAAGAATTATAGATACAAATAAAATCATTATATTTAGGACCCAAAAGCCATTACAAGGCAGGCTTTTTGTTGACATTTTCACATATCTACTGAAATGGAGTAACTGGTACCATACAAAAGACCATGGCTTTTCAACCAGACTCCCATCCCTAAATGGATGAAGCACCTTGGAGAAGTTCAGGTACTCTCTCGGCAGCTGATGTCAGTGGGCAGAGAAGGTCAGTCAATACCTTCCTGGGTAGCAAATACCAGAGGATCCCACCATGCTCCACGGCCATGTTTCAGCTGCCCTCTGCCTTGCCAGACAGCTGGAAACCGCACACTGTCCAGTGCCCCATGGGGCTTACATGTCAGCTCTCAGCTGACACACCCACCAATACCCCAGACCTCTAGGCCCTTGCACTCTGTCCTGTTAAGTAGGAGCTACATGTCTCTCTCAGTTTACCTTTCTGCCCATTTCACTAGATCCAGCCAGAGCAGTTCCTTCCCCACAGACCCGTGCCCGGCCTGCTTCTTCCCTCACCTATGCCAGGGCACTCTGGCTGATGTTCATGTCAGAATCAGCACAACCCTGGCGCTCTGGTTAGCCTCCCTCTGGTTAGCCTCCCAGACAGCATGCAGGATTGTGGGCTTTAGGACATGGGACAGTGCAGATGCCATGAACTGTGTCATTTTACATTTAGAGAGACAATGCATCCCTTGTTGCCTTTATCCAGGAAAGCAGGCCACTGGCCACATCATGCAAAGGCTAGAGCACGCAGGCCTGCCCCTCCCACCCACTGAGCACCACTGCTCAGTCACTGTTGCTTCTTTCTGAAGCTCATCCATTCCTCCCTTCCTGCTGGAGCTCTCCCGTGGGCCTGCAAACATGTCCCTGTCTCTTTTATCTGAAAATAAAAACCTCTCTTGATCCCCACCCTCCTGCTCCATTTTTCTACTTCTCTTTGTAGCAAGAAAGAGAATATGAGCACCAGGGTGAGCGGCCACACAGCACTGCTGGCACAAAGACCAAAGCCAGCCAGGGACAGGAAGTCACAGGAAGGAGACCCTCCCTGGACTCACAGGAAAGAGCTCACCACAAACTGCCATGGGAGTTAAGTGCCTCAGAGATCAGTTCCTACCAAATATGTGAAACAGAAATCTAACCTAGCAGAACCCTGCTTTGTCAATAAAACATTCTCCTGAGTACTGTCAGCCGATACTTCATCATTTCCAAGCAAGGTTTAATTCTTAGGGAACGAGAAATGTTTTCCAGGCAAGGTGTTGCGTTTTAACAACGCTTTTCTTTCTGCATAGAAAGAATGCTTTCTATGCTTTCTCAATGTGATTCTCACTGATCATGCATATATCAACATGGTTTAGGCAGAAACTGGCTATAATCCCCAGCCCATAAGAGAGAAAACAGGCTAGAGTAGTAGTAGGACCAGAAGCCCGATGCCTTATGTATTGGTTACTCCTATGATGTGTTAAAACACCCAACAAAAGCAATTTAGTGAAGGAAGACTTTATTTGTCCTCAGCTGGTCGCACTGCCAGTCAGCAAGCAGAGACAACTGCTTAGTTCACTTTCTCCTTTTTCTTCAGTCTGGACCCTAGCACATGGAACGGGGTCTCCGATTGTTAGAATGGGTCTTCCCACTCAGATTAGCAGACTCTGGAGTATCCTTTAGAGATATGATCTAGGTGACCCTAGGTCCTGTCCAATGGACAATATTAACCATTACACCTTGATACCTGGTTTTGACATGGATATGTGAGGCTAGAAACCATGAGCTGAGCTCTATCAAGTTACAGCTAAAATACTCAGGACATCTACAGGACTAAAGCCAGCCATGTCTGACACATACTTAAACATATAATGACTGACTAACAGGCTATTGACAAGCCCTGACCCAATCTGTGGATACAAGGATGACTCTAGTCCCAGGCCTACAGAGAGGTAAACCCTCAATCCACCATGACACAGACAACACAAAGCCACTGTTTCTTACAGTTTGCCATGCTGTAACTTCCCAGCCAGCCTCTACTAGTCTAATGTTCCAACATCATTTCCCAGACATTCTCAGAAGTCTGAGAACCTTGTGACATTTAGCAGTGAAGAATGTCTGGGGACCACAGAGTTATTATAAGACCTCTCTCAGTTCAAAGGCACAGTAAACAAAATGTGGAGATTAAACAAATATGATGACTTTTTGGAAGACAGCTCCAGAGAGGGCCTGAGTACCCCAGGGTGACACCCAGCTTGACCATCTGCTATGAATTAGCATGAGCTTCCCCTGTACCCACTGCGTGGTCAGCTGTGGGGCGGTGGACTATGCCTGCAGTTCCGAGTGAGGACAAACACAAGCCCTGAGACCCAGGGCCATACCCAGAAACGTGGGTTTGGTCAAGCATGCAACAGGGCTCAATGAAAAACCCTGGACCAGAAAAGGCCACTGGGACAGAAATTTCTCAGCAGGGAATGAGACCAAGAGACAGATCCTAGAAAACATCACATGGGATGGTAACTCCCAGAAATTGGGGTGTTAAAAGAGCAGAGACTTGGGGCCCCAGGGTGTGGGAGGTCTGGGGGGTGGGGAGATGAGGACATCCTCTTGGAGACGGAAGTGGGGAGGATGGGGGGGGGGGAGAATGTAGAACAGTTGGAGGGTGGACCCGGAGGGGGATAAAGTCTGGACTGTAAAAAAGCTTAAAGAATAAAAAGTAAAAAAATAAAAGAACAGAGAAGAACAGGAATTAGTATGGCTGAAAGGTCCAGCAGTGATGGCTTCACTCTCAGAGCTCGTCCCCAGTCCCTCACTCATGTGCTACCCAACTCTCTCAAGTCCTGCCCTGCTGAGAAGCCCACCACACCAGTCCTCTGCAAATGGGGAGATTTGTTTACCTACTGCAGCAGAAAACAGCAAGAACCTGAGCTGCATGAGGAGACAGAAAAAAATGAGGTTGGGGGAGAACTGGCATGATATAAGAGGTCACTAAGGGGGTCTGCCAAGAACAGAGATGGGCATGAAAATGGGATACGCAGGGCTGAGAGAAGAAACACACCAGGTAGAACATTGTTTGTGACCGGAAGTGGGCAGCAGAGGGCAGGCAGGTGAGGGCCTCTGCTCTGTTACTAACAATGAAATTATGTCTTCAATAACTGCCTGCCCTAGACACCCAGGACAAAGTGCCGGGCATGCCCTCTTGAGCACAGGCCTCCAACATAGGTGACAGAGCACTTCTTGGAGATGTTTTTAGAGCCATGCATGAATAGCAAAATGCCAAAGAAAGCATTGAAAAGAGGCATTGTATTATGCCGTACTCCCCCAAATGTTAAGGATTATTAATACACAAAAGTAACAACAGAAGAACCACTTCTATTTCTACAGTGGCCAGATATGAAAAGTGTATCTTATATCCTGAAATATAGTCCTAATTATGTTGTCAGCTAGCTCTGATGAGGATGTGATAATTTGGATGCATTTTGGGGTCCAATTACTATGCTCTCCTCCTTAACAAAAGACCTCAGAGGAAAAATGACATGTTCAGCACAAGGAGACCCACTGCAAGCAGTCTGTGCATGAGCATGCAATTCTCCTGAATTATCTCTGCACTGTTCCAGAGGAAACCCTTCCGATGCTGGTATATGCAAGTCCTCATTCTACATTCTAAGCTAAGGAGCAGCCAGGTCCTCCGTGGACCTCTGGCCTAAACTGCCCTAGGTACTCTAAGATGAACAAGGGCTCTGCCCCAGCCCTCCCAGAAGGTGAGCATGAACTGGACTGTGAGTCTGGGGTTCCAAAGGATAATTTAGTCCCTGTGAAGAATATTCTGGCACCTGACACACTAACACCCTCTGCTGTTGTTCCTGGTAAATCCATTTGGCATAACTAGATTAAAACAGGCCTCTGGCCTCTGTGGTCTCAGCCCTTACGCCGCCCGTGCCTAGCTTGAAGAGGCCATTGACTACAGAAGTAACAGTGAGTTCATGCCCATTGTGAAACTGACAAATGGAATCAGAGGCAACAGAATCACTGAATGCTGCAGCACATCTTCAGACCTGCTGCACATCGAGTCAGAGGAAGACAGAGAAGCAAGGATGATCCTTCTCGTGTCCTTAAGAGCCTTTCCCATCCTTTCAGGGGCTCCCATGCTCTTTCCAAATCCAGACACAGCATGGAGAAGAGAAGAAGAGACAAGGGGTGTCACTGACATGAGTGGTGTGGTCAGAAGCCCTGGGTGAACTCTTATAATATTCTTTCTTACAGGAATATCCTTAGGGACATGTGCCTGTCTACACTATCTTGTGAAGCTCCTCAGGACTGGCTGTCAGGATTTCGGGACTCCCTTTGACTGCCTGTGCATCTATCTATGGGCAGAACTTTCTAACTTGACACATAAAAGGCTGAAGGCAGATGACCCAGAATACCTCTGTGTTCTGTTTTATCTAGCAAAGTGTGAAACCTGAGCAGACCAGGAGTCAGGACTCTCAGGAAAGAGGCAGACAGATACATGTGCCTGGGGCAACACACAGCACACGACCAATCCCTACATCTTACCCTCTCCTGAGGGTGGTGCAAGACTAGTATGCCCGTCATCTACAGCCTGTCGGCCTAAGGAGGCCAGACTCTAAGAACACAGACCATGGCGAGAGGGAGACCACTGCTGGTGAACTTTTCAACACTCTAGACTCTGAACTAACTCTCCTGAAATTGATTCCATCCACATGAAATTGACTGAAATGAAAAAAAAAAAAAAAAAAAAAAAAAAAAACAACTTAAGGCTAGCTAGAGGCCAGACAAGACATGGCAGGTGAGTGGCCCATAGCCCACTGAGGAGATACAGAGGCTGGTGTCAGAATATGGGCAGCAGCCAGGCCAAGGTATCCTGCACAGACATACACCCTCAGCCAAAGGCGGACCAATGCACAGCTGCCATTCCAAACACTGTGGCAAACGGACCCAGAAAGATAGAGTATTCATATCCATTCTTCTCACTAACGCCAGCTGAAAGCTCCGAGCTTACAGATAAGACAAACACAGGGAAACTCAAACTTGAGACAGGCCAGCTTACAACCATGAGACCTAGAAAACAGCACAGCAGTGGATGCTTTGGGTTTCATCCTGCCTCCTGTAGCTAGTCTGAAACCCAAGAAGCCACAGAATGGGAAACTCCAGCAAAAGCCGAAAGACAAGCCAAAGAGTACTCTACGCCCCACCACGACCAAACACTTCAGTAAACGTTGGCCCTGGCTCCATCCTACATTCAAAAGTTAACAGGGAACCAGGACTCTCACAAGTGTCCAGCCATAATGCTCATGCCAGCTCTCGACTAAAGTACTACAGAAGGCTACATGGGAGAAGCACTGAGACCCATCAGACCTCCTGGCTCTGGGCAACCTTAACAGAGCAGCAGAGGTACTAGACCTCACTGTCCAGCCCAATGTTGGCAGAGTCGGTGTGAGCCTGGGTTTCACCAATTTATCCCAGAGTCAATACGGGTAGTATAGAGCCAAGAGTCCATCACCTAGCCCAATGGGAGTCTGGCCTCCACCCCCCTGCCTGTTGGGAGTCTGGCCTCCATCACTAAGCCCATTGGAAACCTGGACTCTGCCACCTAGCCCACTGGAGCCTAGACTTGACCACCCAGCCTAGTGGGAAGCCTGGATTCCAACATTCAAACCAGTGGTGTCAAAAGAAGTTCAGAAGCAGCGAAGGTAAATGCAGACCCACCGACCCTCTGCCACAACAGAGTCAAGAGTGCCAGCCTAGGCAGAAGAGCGAAATAAGATCCAGGATTTCACAACTCAAACAGTCATTACTCATAACCATTCATTCCCTGTGACTCTTCAAGAAACAGGAGAATAGCATGGGGAAGGATAGCAGGCCATTAACAGGCATCATCAAGATGACACAGACAGGAGGATGCTACAGATATTGTTGAGCCACCACGTGAGTCCTGGGAACAGAATATGGGCAAGTGCTCTAAACCTTAATGATCTGTCAGGGACTAAAGCAACCACCACAAAGATGTCTTCAAAAGCAAATCTAAGTAACACATGCCGTGAGAACTGGAGATCCTCATCCAAGAGAGAGGCAAGGCAAGGGAGTACCTACCACCAAAACAGTACCAGACAAAAGCCTCCAATGCTGGGCTCAAACCCCCATGACAAGAGCAGGGGAAATGGTGATGCTGAGCACAGAAGAGCAGGCACATCTGTGGCCTGCAAAGGGTAATGAAGAGAGTGTAGGGACCCAGGAGTCACAGCAGAAGAGCTAAATCTCATCAGAGACCAGGGATGAGGAAAGGATGCTGAAACTGGGGAAACGTGTTTAGAAATGACAACTGAAAACTTGTAAATTAAAAAAAAATAAATAAGTAAATAAAAATAAAACAATGGATTTAAGAAGCTGAGCAAATCCCAAACAAGATAATCAAATAAACCTATTCCAAGAAATATAATCAAACTTTTGAGAACTAAAAAACAGAGAAATATATGAGAACAGCAAGGGAGAAAAAAAAACAATTTCCTATCAGAAAAGTCATCCAGGAGCCAGCAGATTTCTCCCCAGACAGCGGAGGCCAGAAGGAAGCACCACAATGCACTGAATTTCAAGCCCTACTGGGACCTGAGACATGGTGGGAGGGAGAAGCATGGCTCACAGAGGCACTGCACGGTGCAGTCCAAGCGTATGAGCTGGAGCAGCTCTGGCCCTCCATTCCTAACTGCATAGCCCACGCCTCCCGTACCTTTCATGACCCTCCACTCAGGAGCCATTGCCTCACCGGCCCGGCATCTTCCTCTCAGTAATAATGCCTATGGAGCTCCATTAAGAATCCAAATCAGTTACATGAATTAATGGTTGCAAAATGCATAAGCATTTATCAGCAACCACAAGTAGACAGAACACCACCTTGCTACGCTATTAAATTACTCCATATAAAGACTGTACTTTAAAAATCTCTTACTTCTACAACTCGATTTGCATAAATTGCCGTCTCTGCTCTCCAACTAATTTTTATTTGGGTGAATTAACTGCAAGAGTTCAACAGCTAAAGCCAAGTCCCTATTGAACTGTCTGTCTTATGAGAAGATATGGCAAGAACATCCTTATATTTTTGTTTTTCTGCTTTTCGCTTGACCTTAAGTTATTGAATTCATAGATGCTAGTAGCTTCCAAAACAGGACTGGAAATATTTTAACATGAAGCCAGATTGTTGTCACATCTAACATAATGACTAAAGTCTGATATATTGTGCAGCTTTGTACAAGATGACACCCCCTTCCACCTGCCTCCCTGATGCAGCAGGCAGTACATCAGTCCCATAAAATCCTTCCTTCCTTGTTTTCTTTTCCCTTGTTTTCTAAATATATATATATGTGTGTGTGTGTGTGTGTGTATTATAGATATATTATATATATTATACACTACCTGCCCTAGTCCCCCTGAAGGTCAGAAAAGGGCATCAGATCCCCCGAAAATGGAGTTACAGATATTTTTGAGGCAGTATGTGAGTCCTGGGAGTGGAACACAGGTCCTCTGAAAGAGCAGCAACTGCTCTAAACCTCTGAACTGTAGCTCCAGTCCCCACCCTTCCTTTATCTTTAAGGGAAGAAAATCAGGTTAGTATGTTTTCCTCCATTCCATTTACTCTGAAGAACCTTTAACTACCTGTATATATATTCCATGTTATCACCATCACCATCACCACCATCACCATCACCACCACCATCATTGTCATCATCACTAATGTCACTATCATCACAAACATCATCACCATGACCATGACCACTACTGGCATTATAACCACCACTGCCAGGAGCAGCACCACCATCACCATGGTTACTAGCATCACCTCTGCTGTTATTAGCATAGTCATCAATACCACCTTCACCACTTTCACTACCACCACCATCAGCATTATCATCACCGCCATCATCACCATCACTTATTAAAGCCTGCTGGAATTAAAATTTAAAAAGGATAAAGCAGGCAAAGAGGAGGCTTACAGTCATCAAGATCTCACCCTCAACCAGTACCACACAGGCTCACATTACTTATATTAGAATCCCAGTCAAGCCTCTATAGTTCTTCACTGGAGGACAACATCTATTCTAAGAAGTACTAACAATTTACATGACACTAAAAGGGCAAAAACAAAGGTGAGTAGACTACGATATGCATGCTTCAGGTCACACCAATTGAGAGGACTCTTGGTGCCAGAGCTGCTTCAATCAATGGCCTTTCATAAAGTTTTCATGATCCAATGGAGGCTACGCAGGTCACGCACACACTAAGTACTAGACAGGCTGGCTATGAACTCAGGGAAATCTGACTCCTGATCCTTCATCCCCCCGTAGGACATCTCTTCCCAGTCTGCACCCACACACTGGCCGCAAGCTACTCTTTGAGGACAAGAATCCAGATTTTATCCAAGAATCTGAATAAAACAGTAGCAAGTATTGTCAGACTCCTGTCACACACCTGGCCACCATGCTGCCAGCCTAAAGGGTACCCCCTACAATTCCTTAAGACCCTAGTACCCATCAGAAAATCACAGTGCATGAAGATTATTTCAATAGGTCACATTTCTAGCATGTGTGAGACTTCCATGATACAAAATGAGATGAACCTACTATGTGAAGAGAGCTATCTTCCTTAACAATGATGCCATCACACCATGTACAATCTGGCCACCTACACAGAGGAGCAGGGCAACCAAGCCATCCACAGAGACATGATCCCGTGGTACAGGTGAGCAAATGACACTAGCCTAAGAGAATGCCCTATGAAGTGATGCGCTCAGCTCTAAAGATGAATTTAAAAATCAGGATGAATCTTCAATATTTGCTGTCAGACTCTTGATGACAACCATTCTGTCTGGGGTGTTGTGGTATCTCAAAGTAGTTTTCATTTCTATTTCCCTGATGATTAGAGATAATGACATTAAAAAAAATTATAGGCTACTTGTGTTTGTTCTGTTATAAACTGCCTGTTCATTTCATGATATGTACATTAAAAACGTGATTAATAATAGTAAAAGTGTAAAACTGTAGGCAAAAAAAAAAAAAATCAGGATGTAGAATGTGGGTTATCTCCATACAAACATCTACATAGAGAAACTGTCTGGAGAAGCTGTGAGCTCCCACAGATAAGGAACTGGCCTGTCCAGGAATGGGGGCTATGGGATCCAGGAGACAGAAACACAACTCTCAGGATATTGGAGGGCAGCAGCAGCCAAGAGACAGAACTGAGACCCTGACCAAAGCCGGTACCTCTGCAGGCAACCAGCTCCTCATAGGCTACCATGATCAGCCAGGAAGGGCTAGGAATGGGGTTGTCCAGGAGGCCTGGAGGTAGCAGTCACGTATAGGAAACCTGCCGTCATC
This sequence comes from Mus caroli, assembly GCF_978045245.1. NCBI lineage: Eukaryota > Metazoa > Chordata > Mammalia > Rodentia > Muridae > Mus > Mus caroli. Next base: position 35,806,289 of record NW_028227271.1, on the reverse strand, counting down.
TGTGTCCTATGTTCAGGCAGCAGAGGCCCAAATGCAGTATCTGGGTTAGGAATCTTCCAGAAAGCTCCTAATTCTATTTGGCAGACCACAGAAGTCAACACAGTCCCAGGGATGCTGGTCAGTAGTTTTTCATAAAAGCTTTCACACCTCGGTGACATCTGAGAGATAGCTGCTACCTTATAGGAAGGCAGCCAGAGAAAGCGGCGTGAGGAGACAGACACAGAAATGGAGCTTGCTGTAAGAGTGAGAGAAAGAAGTGAAAATTCAGACTCTGCCCAGCCCCCAACAACCAGTTCCAGGGAGAGGCCCTGGAAAGGCTGGGGATGAATGGGGGTATTTTGTATATTAGAGTCTTCCTTGAGGCTAGCTCAGTGTTCCACAAGCATGGTCTGAGTTAGATATCTAGCACCCATATAAAAAGCCAGGTGATATGGCAAACCTGTCACCTGGGGGATAGAGACAGATGGACATTGGAAGTTCAGTAGTCAGCCAGCTTACCAAAGATGGCAAGCTCCAAATTCAGTAAGAGACCCTGTCTCAAAATAAAAGTTAGAGCAGCAGCCAAGAACTTCTGGATGGGCTTGAGAAATGGCTCAGCAGTTAAGAGCACTGCCTGTTCTTCCAGAGGACCTGAATTCAATTCCCATTAACCATACAACAGCTCACAAATACCTGTTCTGGGATCTGATGCCCTCTACTGGTGTATCTAAAGACAGCTACAGTGTACTCACAAATATAAATAATTCTGAAAAAGAAAAAGAACTTCTGCATACTGATGGTAAGTTCTAACTTCCCTATGCACTTGCACAGGCAAGTGTACAAGCACAAACATATGTGAACACAGATACACATACATATGTACATACATACAGGCACATCCAGACACACATGTGCACATACCCACAAATATACACACATATACAAACACATACATACATACATATATTCATACATACACAAATGCACAAATACACATGCAAGCACACATACAGAAATATACGTACATACAAAGAAATACATATACAAACAAACACACATCTATACACATATACACATCCATGTACACACACAGAAATGCATGCATACATATGCATACATACACACTTGAGTTGGTGTCTGAGGAGATGGATAATGAAACAAAACAACAGAGTGTGTTTCCTGGAGGCGGATGTCAAGGTCCCTAACAGCTCTGCATTCCTAGAAGTGCTGGGCACCAGACTGAGGAAGGCATTCAGACCAAGTTCAGTTCTGAAAGCAGTGACAAATCAAAGGATGTAAACGTTGCCCTGGTGGGAGTGAGCTAGGTGGAGCTCCATACGGGTCTTTTCCTGTCTTTCTCTCACAGGGATAGGCTAGATTGATAAGAGGACCCAAATGGAAAAAGCAGGAAACTGATCTCACAGTTGCAAAGTCAACTCAGCTTTGGATTAAATGAGAAAATATACTTCAGACACACAAAGTATGTGTATTACAAGTAGGCACTCTGTGGGCATGGTGAGTGCAGACTGTGTAGCCTCCAAGCGGCAGATTCCAGGGCTGCAATGTATAGGCCAGGTAAGTGGAGGACCAGGTGAGGAGAGGGTCCGGGTCAGTGTTGACCTAAGTGAGTAGAGGACTTGGGTAGGTAGAAGACCTACCTACCCAGAGTTCAGTGTTTTACAACTGTCCATGTACCTTCCACAAGAACAATGCATCAAGATTCCACAGCCCGAGTGTCATTCCAACCTTCCCTGCCAGCCTGGCTGCAGAATAAGATCTATGCTACCTCCAACAGTAAATAATATCCACATACTTCTTCACATCGGTGACTAACTTCATCATCACTGATGGCCTGGGAAGTAGCCAAATTGGTGGTGCTATCACCACCACCGCCACCATCATCGTCATCACCATCATTATCACCCTCATGACAATCAATACTAGCAGCTGCAGCAGCAATATCACCATCATCCCACTATCACCATAATCATCACCGCCATCACCGTCCCCACTTACAGAAGAGAAGCCTGGGGCTGAGAGGTGTTAACCAGCTGCCAAGGCTCTCCCATCCAAATAATAACACCACCAAAGCTTCAACAAAGCCTTCCAAGCTGCCTGCCACATCAGCCGACCTGTGGTATCAGCGTGTTCTTCTCATAGTGGGTGCTAAGAGGAATGTGAGTCTTGCTGTCCCCAACCTAACCAGCATTATAATCAAAGGAATAATTAGAACTTAGAAGAGACAGTAGATTAGAACAGGAGCTGTGTTCCCTGTGTATTACTACTTGCTAACAGGAAATAACTTGATGCGAATTCACCCTAATCATATATACTTACTAATCTCCGCCTACCACACAGCTTAGGGACAGCTCAAAACCACGCAACAGTGAACCACCATTCCAGGTGGATAACTTTTTCCAAATATATGTGCTAACATCACCCTCTGGTGGTCATCTGTGGCAATACAACAAAATTTGAAACAAAGCTACCACACTGACTTTGCCAGATACTGTTACCCTATAACCCTACTTAATTAGCCTTCACATTTACCTCACCAAAGAGAGGCATTTGTGTCCACCTGACAATGAGAAGACTAGGCCATGGAAGGCATTACTGGGTCACACAGCAGGTGGGCACACAGTAGGAACCCAATCCAAAGCCACAATCAAATCCACAGCCAGAATGGACTTGTCCTGGCAGCGCAGGGGCACCTGGTCAACCCTGGCAGGTGAGTCAGGCCAGAGTCAACTCTGAACAGACTTTCCTCATAACCAGTCACTGCCTGGCCTATTCTTAATCGGCCTGAAGGCTATAAAGCACCATTCTGCAAAGCAGCAATAGTGCTAAGCAGGAAGTTCAGCACTGGCACCCATGTGCACTGATGTGAGGGATAGTGTGGGGGTTTGAATAAGAATGGTGCCCATAGGCTCAGATATTTGAGTGCTTAGCCAGAAGGATGGCACTATTTGAAAGATTGAGAAGGATTAAGAGGTGTGACCTTGTTGAAGGGAGTTTGTCACTTGGGCTGGGCTTTGGGGTTTCAAAAGAACATGCCAGGCCAAGTTCTCTCTCTTCCTTCTGGATGTAGCTCTCAGCTACTGCTCCAGGGCCTGCCTACATGCCACCATAATGATAACAGACTAAACCTATTGTAACAAAATTGTAAGCAAGACCCAGCTAAATGCTCTCCTTTCATTAAAGTTGCCTTAGTCATCGTATCTCTTCAGAGCAATGGAACAGTGACGAAGACCGACAGTGACTGAGGCATGCACCCTGTGGCACAGAACAGGCTTCCCCAATGTGGCTGGGACTGGAGCCTCCTGAGGAGGGCAAGGGTAATCATAACCTGTTACAGGTCACTCTGCTGGTCATGCGCACACCAGTGACATCCATTCGGCTACTCACCTATGTGATATACATGCTACCAACATGCTATGCTTTAATCTATGAAAATTTACAGAGCTAATATTAAATGATATAAATATAAATGCCAGGTGGGTCTCTGAGTATTCAGAGAGGGGAAGATGGCTCTGGGCTTGTTACTGGCCGTTGGTGTGTAGACTGTGGTGTCTGATGGGACACTGTGGCCAGTGACTTGAAAGAAGCCTGTTACTTCAGAAAGAAGATGAGCAAAGCCAGACAGCCACTTGGGCACTTGGGAGCACTCTACTGCCATCTGGGGCACTACCCTTGCCCTCTCAAACAGGCAATGGAACTTCTGCTGCTTCTACTTTCAGCGTGGGAATCGTGGCAGAAACTTGCTGCTCAGAGGCATCAGGTGAGTTATGGGTCGTTGCTTCCACCATTTTCTGATGGATTGCACTATCGATTTCTACATCGAAGCCTCATGATGCCATGTTCCCACAGGTCTGCTGGGTTCAGGGACAATTCCTGTCTCTGTTAGTGTTTGTAGGGTTTCCCATGGAAAGGGCCACATTTTCTTTTTTCAGTGATTACCCTATTCAGTGCGAATTTACTTCATTGCACAGGGCTCTCACTTTGAGAGTGCTTAAAAATAACTTTAAAATTTTCATGTCAATTTTTACCATGGAAGAAATGTGTATGCATAAAATTATAATGCCACTGTTGGCCCAGCCATAATTATAGCTGATATTGTACATTCCTCATTTTATTTTGTTAATTTAAATTCAGCAGAGAAACGCCTCTGGGATTTCTCCCTGGCATTTAATAAAGCTGTTAACTTTGTGAGCTGTAGAGGTTGGTGTATGCATCAGTGTTTTCTGAGATGCCTGGTAATCCCACACATTAAAGGTGTGCATTTGTTGAGGCATCAACAGGACTGGGCTGGCATGGTACCTTGGGGGTTATCTGTGGGCAGGGGAGGCTGGTGTCTTGTCTGTCAAAGCTCCCCTTGCTTTGGCATGGTTTTCACAGGCTTTGGATATGGCTAACCAAAGACCAGCTTCTACTTCCAAACATGTCCAACCAACAGCTTGAGCTAGTCATCATTCAGATGAGAAATTAGACCTGAAGAGATTTAGAGACTTACATTTTATCCGCCACTGGAGAGATGGTAAGAGTCTCTCTTTCCTGTCTGAGTGATGTCCGTTCTGCTGTAGGGTAGTGTTTCTGGGCTACAGGCACTGAGGTGTACTGAGCCACATTCCCCTCTCTGAAAACAGAGACTCACCTTGGATGTAATAACTACACCTGCCCCCACGGACCCTACAAGGGTGTTAAGGAGGTTACTTAGGGAGCAATCAAGTAGGAAATAGGGACACTGCAGGTTAGCAAAGTTCTGATGCTGAAGACAGCAGGCAGCAGTTAGACCCTGAAGTCTAGCTGGCTAGCTAACACTACTGCCTGCTTCCTCACTTGCATGCTCAATCCTCTGAGACACACACATGTAAAGCATAAATGTTTGTGCAAATACATATCCATACACTCACACACACAGCAAAAATGCATGCATAGATATATGGGCAAATGACACACATATGCATACATACATATGCACACACACTTGGGAGAAACAAAAGGCATATGCAATTCAGAAACTACTAGAACAAAACAGCATCAGGGGTCACCAGGTAGAAATGGAGGCTATGACTCTCAAGGAGCTGAGAAGTGGAAAGGAGAGAGAGAAAAAGTCAGGAAATGAACAGAAGCAAGAAGAGACAACAGGTACTAAAATGGTTTATCAGAAACCAGGATGGAAGTGGAGGAAGAAACTCGGAACCAGCTCTGGAAGGCATTCCCAGCCTCTCCCTATGGGCCCAAGTTCTGTTCACATAATCTACCCCCAGCACCCTCAGCCCAGCAGACAAAGACAAGTGTCATAAAAGCTGACAGGGCATGGAGGAAGGGCAGGATACTGAAGGAAGGCAGCCAGGCCACACAGCCCCACCTGGCCTGTTAGCTCTTGTTTCCTCATTTGCCTTAACATTAAGATGAGAGAAGCTTGCTCCCATGGGACACAGGTTCTGTGGCTGCTCTTGTGCCCTCCCCATGTATGCCATCTGTGGGCAGAATGCTTCTGGCAAGAGGAGTCCAAGCAAGAAAAGCCAAACACTGGAAAATTCTGGCCTGACTCAGCCCACTTGTACATAGTTAACATTTACAATCAACAGACCTGGGCTCGGCATGCATTGTGGGAAAGCTGGGTAGGACTTGCTGCCCAGCTTGCAAGTTAGACAATCCACTGGGTAAACTCAGACCTGTAAGTGCACCTGCCAGGCAGGGTGAACTCCACAGGTCCTTCCTTCCTCTAGTGTACTGGGCACTGTCTCTGAAGATGGTCCTGTCTGGATGGAGGCAGAGGAAAACACTACAGATTCATGAGGAACTACATCCACTCCAGCCCAGACACACACAACACCAAATGAAATATGAGGTAGCCATAGATGGGATTTTACTTGTCTAGAACCCATATTAAGATAAAACAAAGCACATAAGATAACGTTTAGCAACACACTTTATTTAACTGAATATACCCACAACAGCATTCACCCTGTAACCCATTTCTCGTTTCTGAAAGTTCTATGAAGAACTCCATTCTATATTCAAACTCAAAAATCTTTTCCACTCACAGCACATCCTGGTTTGGTCTAGATACAAACCCAGAACCCACTTGCACTGTTCCGAGAACACCAGGAAGGTCTGTCACTACACACCTCCCTGACCCCCAGGAAGCTAGGACAGAGCTTCTACCACCCCAAAACCTTTGGAACTCAGTCTAGAAAGTGGAGACAGAGAGTGGGTGGAAATACAGGCTATGAAATTTCCATAGTGCGGTCACAGTCTTCAGGGGAAGGCAGGTGATGGAGAGACATGTTCATTTATTACTGTTGCAGGTTTAAATGCCAGCTGTGTGCTTGGGGCTCCAAGGGTCACAGTCAGAAGAGCTAACAGCCCAGACAGAAGCTAGAGGCGGATATGGGAAACACCCTAATTCTAATCCAAATTGTACACTTCTGCTTTATTTATTATAAAAGCCTGAGACTGGTCTTACTTATTAAGTGTCCAGGGCTTCAAAATTAATTCCAGGAGTAAGAACCGCCCTCTAATATTCAAACATGGCTAATGTCCTCTGCAACTCCAGAGGAGAACTTTAAATTTAGGAGAGAACAGCAGGTAAGGAAAGAAGTTTCCAAATCGCTCACCCACCCTCAGCTCCTTTTCCTGAAGACAAAATATTCAATAAGTCTTAGATCTATTCTCTGAATAACTAGCCTCTGTGGTTAATGTATATTCAGTGGCCTCATAATTTAGTATTTAATGAATGCCCACTATGTGTCACATTCTCTGCCAGGCACAATTAGAAATGAGAAGGATCCAGGCCTCCCTCCAGAAACACAAATGCCTGTGTCGTCTGGGGCCTGACTTTGAGGACTCCTGCCACTGGGGGGGACAGAGAAGTGCCCACCTCAGCTACAGTCTTGCAGGGTCAGACAGCCCTGCCTGACCCCCACACACCTCACTTTGCAGGGCAGCTGTCCTCGCCCAGAGCTCCTGGAATGGCCTCAGGAAGCCTCTGCAGCCCAGCCCTCTCATAGTCAGGGTTGTGAGGACACAGTGGACAAATGAGAACTCTGGCAGGGGCAGCTAACTTCAGTCCTGCTCAGGCTTGTGCACCACAGAGAGGGAGAGGGCAGTACCTGCTCTCTGCCTATGGAACTTGTTCATGGATTCAGGACCCATTCTTGAAGTCTCAGACCTGGCCTTGTTCCCACAGAGAGGTTTTGTAACAACTTTCAATGTTCCCAGAATCCCCTGCCTCCCACTTACCTGCTTGGTAATATGAGCACAACTTTCAACAGCAGGTTTAAGGATGTGCTTATTTGTCTAGCCTCTGTTTTCCCAAGTACAGTATAAGCTCTAAGAACATCAACAGCATGTGATATAAAACGTAGCTCAAGTCCTGAACATAGAAACGGTAAGTATTACCAGGGAAGCTACTTCTATTCAAAGCAACAACGCACTCTCCATGTGGTGAGGGCTTCACCTGAGGACCCCTGAGAACATGGACCAAGGCTCTCCTAACTCTCACTTCCTAGCAAAGCAGGCAAGACCCTAAGGTGGGTAAGAGGTTGAGGCTCAGGAGCCCCAGCAGTGAAGAAAACACTGACAGTCACTCCCTCAACAACTCATTAAAATAGGAATGTACACAATGCCTAAACAATGGATGAAAGGAATCCAAGCACATGGAGACCAAGTCCCAGGCAAGGAGATGCTCACTGAAGGGCAGCTCAGCCCCACCTCAATGGTAGAGCCTTAGCTCAATTCCAATGCCTTCCAGGGTTTCTGTGGCTCTCCTAGAGACACACTGTCGCTGTCACCCACTCTTCTGCATGCAGGTCTCCATATTGATGACTCACAAATAGATGAGGAAATAAGAAAAAGAAAATCCTGCCCTGTTTTTGAAATAAAAAAAAAAAAAAATACTGCTCCCAATTTCATACATTCAATACAAATAAATAAAATAAATAAGTACAGGGACCCTAAAGTGAAATTGAGAAGACACAAGTGAACTGTTCATTTTAAAGAGGGTATATGGGAGGTCATGATGCTCTCAATTGCTTTCCTAGAACACTTACGCAAAAATAAAAGGCCGAGATGGAATGTATTCTTTAGGCTCAATGTTTCCCTCTGAGCATCTCCTGGGGTCAGTGCAGAACACTGTCCCCTGGCCTCTCCCAGGCTCTTCCCCTCTCTCTTTCCATTGCTCTGCCCAGCCTCCCTCAAGCCATGGGATTATCTTTCACAGGCTCTCACAGCTAGGCAATGCTCAAGCACTCACTTGAATTCTCACATCAAGTTGGTAAGGAACAAAAGCATCAGATGACATCAAACAAGATAAAGTCTAGTACTATAATTATTCTTGTCCTGAAATTTGTATAAATGTTTCTACATGATATAGTTCAGGTTTCAAATAGTTTGAAAATTCATTCTCAGCAAACTCTCTTTAGTATTAAAAACATGTAAGAACAAAGTCGCCTGCAAAACGGAAGACTGCTCCACCAACAGCTCCCTACTGGAAACCCCACAGACAGAGAGGTTACTAACTAGCCCCTCCGGTATCAGGAGAGGAGGAGGAACCTGGGTGGGAAGCCTGAGGAGACTGGACATAGCCCAAAGCATCTTTCTAGAAGTTCCCCAAGGCTAGCAGGCAAGGGAGGCATTCTCGAGGCTGGCAGTCCATAAGGTGGGTCACAGGGGGATGAGGCACCACGTATCTGCATGTATCTTCTGTAGGAAGCCTCCCACTGGCATGCTGGCCACTGAGGATACCTGGTTCTTACTGCATCCAGTCCCAACTGGCATGGTCTCTGACAGTCAAGAAAACCCTCAACTGGTTTGTCTAAGTGGCTGCCAAGACTCCTAGATTGCTCCCAAGAAATGAAGGAAACACTCTTTAAGCAGTCCCTGCTCCTGCAGACTCCCAGGATGACAAATGGCAGGGTTGTCCCTAGAGTTGGCAAGAACGCCCTCCTGCGGTAGGAAGAAGGTTAATGCAGATGCCCGGGCAGCATCTATGAAACCAGCGAGCACCAGGGAGACAAAGTGGAAAACCAACAGGTGTGCAGGGAAACCACTTCCTAAAAGGCACTTGTAAGGTGTTGTGGGGAGAAAGGCCTAAGCCCATACGCCAAGCTCTTCTATGGAGAACAGAAGAGAAACGTGGTGGGTGCCACCCTTCCCACCACGCACAAGGAAGATACTGCCCCTCCATCTTTATTTCCCTGGTACTGCTACTGAAACAAGGAGGCTTTACTCTGTAAACTAAATATATCCAAAGATGTGGTTTGGGGTCAAATAATATGCAACTCCTGCTTTATTCACTGGTACTAGTACCAGTCTGTGACCCAAAGTCTCTGCCCTTCAGACTATAAATCAAGGCTCATATCCTATTATTAGGATTATGTGGGGAAAGCATTGGCTGCAGGAGTTTCTCAGACACACACACACAGAATTTTAAAATGTAAAATAATAATAAAAATAACAATAATAATAACCTCTTTGTTGTTCAAGAACATGCATGCTGGAAGGTTCATGCTGGATAGTTTGTAGAGGCCAGCAGGAGCAAGACCTGGGAAAGCTGTTCCCAACTGTGAGAGCTGAGCAGGCTGTGCTGGACCTTCATGGCTGAATGCCCTAGAGCAAACACAGCAATGGATCCTGGTAGTGACATTCCAGGACACATCCATGCTCAAGGAGTGACATTCTGCAACAGATGAAGCACCACAGGTTATCTGAAGTGCCAAGCACAAGAACTCTCAAGGCCACTGCAGAATCTTTCCATGAGCATTAGCCACTAGGTACCAGTGGGCACTTCACCTGATTGCATCCCTCAGAGAACAGAGTTCTCAGAGAAAGCAGCACTCAGCTCCAAATTTACAGCAGTGCAAAGTGGGGCTCAAAAGAGTCCCAAGAAACGTCACACAGAGAGACTGGATCACAAAGCTAGGTGTCCCATCCTGTAAGGCTCCTAAGGTCTTCAATCCCTCAATATGCAACCTAGCAAGAAGCAAACCAGGGAGACAGCCAAAAGCTGCCTGAGTAGTTAAGGGCAAAGACTACAAATAGAACATGGGCGGAACTAAGGCCATCTTGACAGGGCAAAGGTGCCCAGTAGTTCTGCCAAGGGCTGGCAGATAGAGTCAGGCAGAGAGAGGCAGAGCAAACTTCTCTACCAGGACTCAGAGGTGATACAAACACAACAAGCTAAGTCTGCAACTCTGAGCTGTCACTGCTTCATACCAGAGAAGTACTGGCCAAGCAACTGGACTTGCAGAGGCTACCACACGCCCTTCCCCTACTGGGTCCTTCTGGAATGGTTTTCTCAGCTCAACCACCACAGGTTGAGTAGCTGTTCTCAACCTATGTGTTGTGCCCCTTGGGGGGGGGGGGTGTTAAATGACCCTTTCACAGGTGTCACCTAAGTCCACCAGAAAATACAGATATTTACATTACAACTCACAACAGTAGCAAAATTACTTTTAAGAAGTAGCAATGAAAACAATTTTATGATTGGAGGTCACCACAACATGAGGAACTGTATTAATGGGTCACAGCATTAGGAAGGTTGAGAACCACTGCCCTAGAGGCTTTCCAGAGCCCTTCTCCAACCTAGGAGGCAGTAACCACCTTCTGTGCCCCCCCACCATACCCTATGTACCCCTACCACGACCCGTGGACAAGTCACAACACTGAACACTTTTATTACCCTAACCAGTCCCCTCTCCCTGCCAGCTCCTACCACTGTCTGACATCGTGAACTCATTCATGATCTTTTAGGCTCCCAGGGCTCCATCTCTCCAGTACTGCCATCTTCAGCAAGTAAATCTTAGCAGAACAAACCATGGTAAGATAGACAGAACTTTTCAAACTCTGTGTCCAGTTCAAGCCACTGTATACATTCACCCTGGTGTATAGCCATCACCTCCAGACATATCCAGAAACGTTTCATCTTCCCACACAGAACCTGTTTCCATCAGACAGCAATTCCTTATGCTCCTTCCTCCCACTCCTAACAACTACCACTAGCCATCCACTAATGAGAAGTCTTTGGGCGAAAATGTATAGGTACTACACATGCATGGACCTTTTTCTCATTATTAGTCCCTAAAGAAACATCAAAGAGTTGATCCAGTCTGCTTCAGTGTTGCTGTAGTAAAGCACTAAACAAAGCAATTTGGTGGTAGGAAGGAGTTTATTTGGCCTAAGGTTACAGTCTATCCATCATCAGGAGAAGCCAAGCCAAAGCCTGTAACCTGTAACCTATAAAGCAAAGATCATGGAAGAATGCTGCTTACTGGCTTTCTCCCATGGCTTACTCCTCTATTGTTCTTATATAACCCAGGATGCCCTGCCCAGGGTTTTCCTACATCACTCATTAACAAAAAGAAAAAAAAAAAACAAAAAACAAAAAACAAAAACAAAGAAAGCCCCACAGACATTCCCAGAAGCCAAGCTGGGTAATTCCCAGAGCCAATTCCTCAGTTAAGGTTCCCTCTAAGTGAATCTAGTTTGTATCAAGTGGACAAAGACAAACCAGTAGGCTAGTTAATTGCATTAACTCTGTATAACATATTATAAGTAATCTACACACAATGTAAAGCTTATAAAACAAAGTTTGTACAACACATGCAAATACCACACTATTTTATATCTGGGACTTGAGCATCCATCACTGGGGGTCTGGGAACCAATCTTGTTCATGGCTACCAAGGGACAACTTTGTCTTCAAAACCTTCTGCCCATTTAGAAAATGTTTTTCTCTAGTGTCTGTTATAAGCTCCTTGAACACAGGCCACTTGGCCACACACCACACACACACATAGCTTCAGGGAGAATTAACCCCAAAGAGTACTATGGAGGTAAAGCTATGGATTATCAGAAACCCAGGCCTTGATCCACTTACATCGGGCACTAGACAATTTGGCAGGCTCCATTGATAGCCTTTAATAGACCGGGCAGCCTTCAGGAAAGGAATATTCCATCCCTCCCTGCTCAGGTCTCTCCAGGTCACGAGAACTGAAGCCAAGCCTGATCCGCACTGGCCCAGGAGAAGATTGGAACTTGACAAGATTTCAGAAGAAAATCCAGGTTGAGCCTCTCAAGGGAGTCAGGGACTTGACATGAATGGCACCCTGATCAGCACCCTGTTTGGAAACCCTCCCTAGAGATGGGCTATCGGCTCCAGCCCCAGCTTCTACTTAAGTGCAGAGCAGAGACAATGAACCCACTGTGCTGAGCTTTTGTGAAAAGATGTGAAACACCCGACTAAGCAGGTATACAGAACTGTGGGATCACTGGGTCCCATTTTATTTGCCACAACTGCATGATTTAAGCCAGGCCACTGCACATGCGCTGTGATTTCTAATTTCAAACCACTTTTATTATGCATCAAATCTCCAAGGATACTATCGAAATCCACAAGGTGGGGAGAGAAGAGGAGGGAAAGTGAAAGACCGAAGATAGCAGAGAAGAAAGTGCGCTAGGGACCAGACTGAGTGTCTGAGTCTTTCCCAAGGAGGCTTTATGCCACATGACCCAGTGCTTTGCGGGGACCTTTTTCATGTAAGATTGTGACAGGGCTTTAATATGAAATGTCCCATAAGCTCATGTGTTTGAACAGCTGGTCCCCATCTGGTAGCACTGTTCAAAGAAGACCAGCTGACAATTATAAGGCCACAGGCTGGGGTTTATTATGGTTTACAGTGGAGGCTCCCAGGTCAGGCAATGTGTGTCTGCTTCCTGATCCACTGAGATATAACAGGTAACACTGCAAGTTCTTGCAATCATGAGCAGAAGCCCAGCTACCAAGCCTCCATGCCAGAAACTAAGAACTAAAATAAATCCTTCCCTGAGTTGCTCTTGTCCCTCAGTCACAGCAACCAACACCACCAAAGCCACTAAACCATGGTGGGGATGCTCCAGAGATGGCCACAGACCCAGAGCTCAGCAAGACTCCCCACTGACACCACCAACTCTTCTCCCCTGGCTTTTCCCTTGCTCACTGCATTACCTGAGCCTGGTTCACAAGGCTCACTCCAGGTCAGGACTGAGTCCCAGAACCCCTGCATGTTCTTATGCAAGGAGCCACAGGCCCAATCATTGAACATGACATTCTGGCCCAGAGTGTAATACTCAATGCAGTTTTATTCACAGTAATCAAAACTGGACACAGGTTCTGGTGTAAGAGTCTTACTCACTCCACGTCCCCAAACACATTCTATACTGTCATCTTAAACCAAGAGTGTTTGCAGTGCTGCCCCATCTAACCCAAACCTCACTCATCATCAGCAATGCTGAACATGTGTCTCTATGTACTATCTCGAGGCAGAAGTCTCTCCCAGTCTTTTGTTTGTCCTAGTGACTTGGGGAGCCTGTCTTTTATTGTTGGATGGTAGATATTGTCACCTCAACAGGACCAACCATTGGCTAGGAGACAAACTTCTTTGCATGACTTCAAGAGAATTTCTAAATTGAGTTGAGGTGGAAGCCCTGCCCTAAATGTGGTGGCTCCTTCCCATGGGCTGGGGTCTCACTGGAGAGAAAGTGAGCGAGGCATCTGTTTGCTCTAACTATGCATCCTGATCATTTTGAGCAGTGTGACTGGCTACCTCAGGCTCCTAAAGCAGCCTGAGACACCCCTTTGATATGGTAATATAACTGGCAGGACCACTGGCAAGAAATCTGTAAGTGTCTGTAAAAACTAAACATGTCTGTAGTCAACAAACTAGCAACTCGATTATCACCAGGCAATTATTTACCCAGGAGAAATGGAAATATATCCCCACAAAAGGCTTGTAAGAATATTTAGTACAGTTTTGTTCACAGTAATAAAAAATAAATGGAAACAAGCACCTGGCTGTATGCTTTAATCCCAACCCTTAGAGGGCAGAGGCAGAGAGATGCCTATGAGTTCAATGCTAGCCTGGTCTACATAGCAAGTTCCAGGCCAGCTAGACCTACCTTATGAGACCCTTTTTAGAAAACAAATGCAAGGGCTGTGCTGATGGCAGTGGCGGTTAAAACTAAAGACCTGCTGACCACCATGGCATATGAAAGACACCCATAGGCCTGCCCTCCCCTGCACAGCATGGGCAGGTCATAGACATTCAGAGCACCTCCTGTTGCCACACACATGGTGCTGGACAGAGAAGATGCCCACAGAACCCCAGCCTCCATGCCACACAGACTGGCTGTAAACACCTAGAAGCCTGCTTGCCACCACACTTTGTAGCATGGACCAAAGAGGTCATTGGAACGGGAGACACTACAATGTACAAATGTGTAGTGGATGTCTGTGTCTATGGCTATCCAGTGGCAAAGGTCCGTGTCTCATATTACCTCTAGAGACTGGACAGAGAGAGATGGCCCTGCCCCTCACCAGCTACAGCACATGGGAGAGCAGGCCCTGCACCCTGAGTGGGCAGCACAACAGAGCTAGCTCTGGTGGAGGAGGCGCAGAAGAACTGGCTCCATCCCTCGTCTGGTAGAAGTAGAGTGGTCAAGGGGGTGATGTCCTCCCTACCTCACTCCTAGCCACATGCAATACAGCCAGGAGAACTGGCCCTGTCCCCCAATGGCAGTTGAACAGTTTCTGCATGTCTCCTGAGGAACACGGTAGAGATGGCTTAACAATGAAAGAGCTGGCACAGCAGCTAACAGGCTGCAACACTTGGAAGAGGAGGCCTCCACTCCTTGACTGGGTAGCACAGTAGAGCTGGTTCTGGAGGCACCGGTGCAAAAGATCCTGCCCTGAGGGCATGAGAGCAGGAGAGCCACTGCCCATGGTATCACTGGGTTGCCTAGCCAGAGTAGTGCTGGAGAGGATAAGGGCAAGCAAGAGGGCTACCCCCAGGCACAGATCCAGGGTTTTGAATTGGCCCACCCCAAACTCTACATCATCTATGAACTGTTGGAGCATATGAATGGGACAGTCCTGCTGATCCAAAGCTTCAAGATCCCCATGACATGGGGCAACGACAGGACAACTAGGAGAAGTCCTAGTGAGGAGCCAATATTGATGGTATCACAGAAGCCAGAGATCTCAAACCAGACCAATGGCTCACTGCAAGGAACATTCGCAAGAGAAGATGTGTGGATGGAGGCATATACTGTGGGAGACACTGTGACACACTAAAACTTCCACTACAAGATGTATTGGATACTTGGGTTTGTTTTATTTGTTTGTTTGTTTTTATTTGGGGGGAAGGTTGCAGGGGCAAAGGGCAGATACAAGGAGACTGGGAGATGAATGGGACTGGGGTGCAGGACATGAAACTCACAAGGAATCAGTTCAAAGTTTAAAAACAAAAGCAAGCAAACAAAAGAACCCAAAACTGGAAACATGAGAACAGCCCGGGTGCTTACTAAGAAAGAATCACGCAGGCAAACGGTGGAGATTTCCAGGCAGTAGAATAGCATTAAGCAATTTAAAAAAAAAAAAAAAATATATATATATATATATATATATATATTTTTTTTTTTTAAAGGGGGCTTGTATTGGCTGGTTTTATGTGTAAACCTGACACAGCCTGGGGTTATCACAGAGAAAGGAGTTTCAGTTGGTTCAGTTGGGGAAATGCCTCCATGAGATCCAGCTGTGGGGCATTTTCTCAATTAGTGATCAAGGGGGAAAGGGCCCTTGTGAGTGGGACCATCTCTGGGCTGGCAGTCTTGGATTCTATTAAGAGAGCAGGCTGAGCAAGCCAGGGGGTAAGCAAGCCAGTAAAGAACATCCCTCCATAGCCTCTGCATCAGCTCCTGCTTCCTGACCTGCTTGAGTTCCAGTCCTGACTTCCTTGGTGATGAACAGCAATATGGAAGTGTAAGCTGAATAAACCCTTTCCTCCCCAACTGCTTCTTGGTCATGATGTTTGTGAGGAATAGAAACCCTGAGTAAGAAAAGGCTAGACACAAAATAATTATGTGAAGTCCTCAAAAGGCAAACATAAATGAGAGCAGCAAGACTGGAGGTTGTTTGGCCTGAGGGATAAGGACTGGGTGTGGAGGGGGAGGAGAAAATTTTCTTGGGTAATTAAAAAAAAAAAGCCTATGTATCATTAGAGATGTGGCTTACCTGAGTACTGTCTATACAAAAGATCCGAGTGCTTCTGTGTATTAAGTCACAACTACAAAACTGCCTCCTGGAAGGCACCAGAGAGCTCTCTCCTAAAGGCAAGTCAGCAGGCACTGTTCTCCTGGCTTTCAAGCCAAATTCCCAACAGCTTCCCAGCCCTCAGACTCCCTGTCGAAGCCCCCTCCCTCCCCTCAATGCTCAGTACACACCTGCAGGCACATGAGAAGGAAAACTCCTGAAAAGAAGCCGCAGCTGGCTATGACCGATCAGCCGCTTAGAATTGGAATGCTGAAGGTCCAGAAACTAATTCCCTTCTCATGGGATAAGTTCTGGCCATCCTCTCCAGAACAACCATTCCTGGGGTCCCTACACACATATGCATACACACACACACACACACACACACGTGTGTGTGTGTGTGTGTGTGTGACAGAACTAACATCTGGTGGCAACAGATAAAAACCTTTTAGAATCTATTGACTTAGCAGGTAAGTAAGTAGCTCTTACCAGTCCAAACGCTCAGCATGTAATCAGAATTTGAGCGATAGGAAGCCTTCCCCATCCTGATGTACCTCCCTCCTTGATGTACCCACCAACGTACTTTAACCTTGCCTTGATTTATGACTTTCCCAATTCCCTAAAACCATAATAACTTTGTGAAACTGCTTCCACAATGGAACATGGAATTTGGAGTGACCTAAATCTCTGCTTCTGGGCCAGGGTCACTCAAAATGATTCCAGAATCAACAATGCCTTATTCCCTTAAAGGTGTGAGCTGGGGTTTTCGTGTGACATATGTCTTAGCACCCACCCTTCCATTTTTGTTGGGTATCTATTCACTCTGCAAGATCCAATTCCACTACCTCATGCTTCAAGAAGTCTTCCCAGAATCCCTACCTGGAGCCCATTGATATCTTCAATATTCAGAGCTCACATGGAGGTTCCTGATGCCCTTTTCCTACAGGAATTGGTTTTGTTTTGTTTTGTTTTGTTTCTCTTCTAGATCTATGTGACACCCTCAAGAAGGAAGGGACAGTTTCATAGTTTGGCCAGTATCTGAAAGACAGGGACCTCCCACTAAAGAATAAGAACAGACCTAAAGGTATGAGAAATGGTAGTTTATGAAGGCCCATTGGCAACAATGGAGCAATATGGACACCAAAAATCTGGCTAGATAGACTGGTGACTGAGCAGTGCCAGATACCACAAGCTCTCTATGCTCTTTGGCTCCAGGTCCCTCACCTCATTTTGGTGCCACATACCCCAAGCTCCCTTGTTAGGAACTAAAAAGAGGGCCCAGGGGAAGAAGGGGAGGGGAAGCCCACACCCCACCAGAGTTTTACCTATTCATTGGTCTGTCAGGGGTGGGAGGGCTGCTAGCTACCTTCCACTCATCCCTAGGTGGGCATTCAAGCCTCTGACCCACTCTTCAGGGCGTAGCCAAGGGGCAGTCCTACCTGAGGGGGTTCCCGGAGCTACTTTGCTAAAGCCACCAGGGTTATGGGAGAGAGGGATGAGGGAAGAGGTTCCCAACACCTGTGAGAGTGAGTGCAGCAAGAGTGAGTGCAGCGAGAGTGAGTGCAGCGGATCTTGACTGGAGCACAGGAAGGCCTTCTAACAGATTAGAAATGGCTCATTAGGAGAAAGCCTGTCCCATCCTACAAGCGCAATGGGCCTTGATGACCAGAGACATTCTATGGTTTTAGAGCTTTATTATAGACAGGCAGGGGGAAAGGGAGAAGGTAGAAAGAGAGAGAGAGGTGGGAGAGAGAGAGAGAGAGAGAGAGAGAGAGAGAGAGAAGGCTAAAGAGAAAGAGAGTAAGAGGGAGAGAGGAGAGAAGAAGAAGACAAAGAGAGAGGAGAGAGGGGGTGAGAGTGAGGGGTAAGAGGTAAGAGAGACAAGTAAGAGAGTAAAAAGTAAGAGAGCAAGGTGGGACTGAACACCCCTTTTTATGGCCTTCACTGTTGCTAGGTAACTGGGGAGGAGTTTAGCCTGAAGGTCAGAAGCTTGGGCCATTGCCTATGTGACTTCAAACCATGCTTCTCTGGGGGGGGGGGGGGGGCGGCGGTAACTTAGGCAGGGGCCAGAGTTCCAGGAGCATAAAGGAACGCCTACAGTGTTTTGTAGGTGAATTATCACCATTTCTGGGGTTCAGACCTCAGCTCAACTGGAGAGCAGCCTGTCTGTGCATAGCCCAGTGCCCCACACTCCCTATGCTCTTTGGCTCCAGGTCCCTCTCCTTATGGTGAGACAATGTCACCTTCCTACCCAGAGGGCCTGCAGCTTTGTCCACTCTCCTCTGAGGCAAGGTCCCCACCTACTCATCTGGTTTCTATCCAGACAGGCTGGAACACAAAGGCACCAGATTCCAGAGGTCAATATGTTGCAATGCCAGTTGTCCTAGAGTTAAAGGAATGAGAATATTCTAAACTAGTTGGCAGAGAGGCATCTGAACTTCCATGTTCATCAAAAAAGTAATAACAGCCCAGGTGAAGAAACACCCTAAGTGTCCATGAGCGGATGAATGAAGAGTGTGCAAAGTGAGCACAGAGAATGACTCTGCCTTTGTAGATAGGCAGGTGGAGCTGAAGCAACAGACCTCACAGATGGAGAGAACAGAATGGGGTCGGAGAGCATGGGAGGCAGGGCGTGAGGCAAGCCTCTATTAGCAAAACTATGTTTTCACTTTCTGTTTATTCTGCATGGCATAGTGAACAGAGTAAATAATGTATTTTTCACTTCAAAACCCACTAAAAGAATACATTTCAAATGTTCTCACCTCAAGAAATGATGACAAGAAAAGGTGCCAGACTGGATTAACCTAATTATTCCCCATTGTGCTCATAAATCTCAGGGCTGTGAGTGCCACAAGCACAGGTATAACTATCAACTTACGATTTTCAAGACTTTAAAAAGAACAAAGACAATTCTGCTACTCAACTTTAAGGCCCTGTTTGACATCGGTGTGCCAAGCATTGTCATTTCATAAGCAAATTCATTTGTTTTTATATTTTATGGGTTTTTAAAATATATATATATTTATTTATTTACATGAGTACACTGTAGCTGTCTTCAGACACACCAGAAGAGGGCACTGGATCCCATTATAGATGGTTGTAAGCCACCATGTATATTTTATGTCTTTTAAGCCAACTTTGAATCTACAATATATGTTTTAAAATGTTCACTTTTCTCCATTTCAAAGTTACTTTTTTCCCCCTTCAGAACAACAAAAAAAAAAATCATAATCATGTGGGATGCTTCTTGGAAAATCCTGTCTCGGAAAAAAAAAAGATTATAACCAAACTTCACCCCACCTTTCCATCCACACACACTTCCCAAAGCAAATGCATGGTGACAGTGTGTTGTTATGAAAACCATCTGGAGTGCCACCAGTGTGAGCAAGGTAGAGGCACAACACATGAGCCTCAAGCACAAGGGTCACAGCCCCTGCCTCAGATCTCAGGAGCAGCTCTCTCCAGCAAAGCTGTGAACAGTGAGAGACTGCCTCTGAAGAGAGTACCTGCCCCTGGAAAGTTTCACACACTGAAAGCTTAACAGCCCCAAGAGGTGACAAGGGACAAACCATTAGACTAAATCCCCCTCTATTAAACTGACCCATCTTGATAGAGAGGTTTTCAGGGGCAGCATGCATGAGACATCTATAAAAGAAAATGAGAGAAACAGTGTAATCACCCAATTCTGACTTGGCCTGCTCTGAGCAACCACTAGATTCTCCTTCAAGACAGCTATAGCTGAAAAGCTGTTGTGTACACTACAAGGTGGGAAAAGAAAGAAGCAGAAACCTTTGCACCCAAAGCAAGAGATACCATGAAAAAGAAACCAACACAGAACAGAGCTGGAACACACACAGAACAGAGCTGGAACTGGGGCAATGACCACCCAGCCTGTTTACCACCCTAAGCCGCCTTTCCAACACCAAAACAGGAAATTTCCCAGAAACGAGCTGCCCATGAGCTGACAGAAATACATTTTGTTCAAACTATGAGCCTTCTTCACTTGTCACGGCTGAAAAACAGAAAGATAACCTGTTTGGGGCTTGTTGTGTGTCCCTTTGACCTATATCCACTCTGTAGCACCGACACTAATTTCAGAGGCTTTCACAGACAAGGCGATAGGTTCCAAAGCTAAAGGTGGAGAGGGGCAGTCGTGGAGGTAAGCCCCAGGAACGTGAGTTTTCTGTTCCCTGTATGGATGGACCCAGGCTCCAGCAGGAAACTACAGTGACATGTACAAATGATCAGCAGCTCCTTCACTCTGTCATTCAATAGAAGGTCACCCCTACTAAGAGCCTGTCTGAATTCCAGGGGACAGTGGCAAAGGCCAAGCAAACATATGGTTCACATTGTTTTCCAAGCCAGAAGTCCGATCTCTTTAAAGCTCCACTCTCAGGAATCTGGGCTCTCAACTTTTCTCTTCTTCAGTAAATGACCAACTAAGAACAACCAGGAGACACTGGCAGTGACCCTCGGAAATCAGGGTCCAAGAGTCTAAATTGGTGTCAATCACAGGCTAGTGGTAACAAGCTTAAGGTTAAGGGGAGTCGCCGGGCGTGGTGGCGCACACCTTTAATCCCAGCACTTGGGAGGCAGAGGCAGGCGGATTTCTGAGTTCGAGGCCAGCCTGGTCTACAGAGTGAGTTCCAGGACAGCCAGGGCTACACAAAGAAACCCTGTCTCGAAAAAAAAAAAAAAAAAGTTTAACCCCTGGGAGTCACCAGGGGTTAAGTGAAAAGTATACCCTTCCAATGAGACAAGCTAAAGCAGCTTCTGGCTAGACAGTCTGAGGGCTGCCTGAAGGAAGTAGCCTGGAGCCACTTCGTTCAAGCGCACGAGGACAATGCCCTACAGCACTGGGCCAAAGACAGAAGGCAAATGACTACTTGCATGGGACAGGGTCACCCGTGATAAAGCCCATCTCTCTCATTGGCTGTTCCCTCTGAAGGTCACTAGAGAAGGCTGGACTTTAAGCACGTCCTGGCTAAGAACACGGGGTTGATCACTGGGAAGGGGAAGTCATCCACTTTACAGAGGGGGAAACTGTTGACTAAGCAAGAAGCCAACTCAAAGCTCACACAAACAGCGGCAGGCAACGGGACTCGAACACCTATCCAGCCAGACGCCCGCGGATGGCCGCTGGCGGGCGCCCTGGCACCGCCCACAGCCCTGGAAACCGCTCCCCAGGCGCGCAGGGCGCTCCCCTCGCTTGCTCTCCACCGCCTCCCTCTTTTTTCTTTCCTGCGGCAGGATCATGCCAGCTTCTGAACGTGGGCCGCAGGACGCTGCGACGTCGGCGCTCCGCCCGCCCGTGGATCCCTCCGCCGGCCCGAGCCTGCGCGCGGCCTCCCCACTGCACACCACGAGCGGTTTCCCGCGCGGCGCCGCGCCCCACCCCCACCCCGTCGCGCCCCAACCCCCATCCCGGCTCACCTGCCGCCCGCGTCTCCATGGCAACGCCCCCACGGCGGAGGAAAAAAAAAGCCTCGGGCTCTTCCCGGCTCCCTTCCGGGCTGAGCGAGAAAGTCGGACACCCTGAGGAAGCTTCGCTCTTTATTTTGATTTTTTTAGGGAAAGAGCCGGAGAGGTTATGGCGAATCTGCGGCATCCAACATGGCGGATGGAGTCTTCGCCCTCCTCTCCCCGGGGATCCGACGCCTACGTAGTGACGTCGGTCGCGGGGAACCGCCCTCGGCACGCAAGGCACAGTGCGCATGCTCGCGGCTACCCTAGGTGCCGGCCTCTAGTCCCAGCGTTCTGCGCGCTGTTTTGGGCCACGCCCGGGGCGGGACGTTGTGATCCTGGGACGTGGGTGTTAGGACCGGGAGTGTCCTGAATCCTCTTCCGTGGGGGGGACGGCTGCGAGTTGTCCCGCTAATGCGCCCCTTTGCATATTAGCTTTTCCGGGGCTCAGTTTCCCAAGTTGCCGGTCGGGTTGTAGGTGTAGTTGGCACAGGCAGGCTCTCCCGGGGTCTGGGACGAGCCGGGTTGGAAGTGACTGTGCCTCGCACATCTTTTTCTTGGAAGCTCAGTGACCACCTTTCCGTTTTTTATGTTAGGAGCTTAGATCCCCCTCCGCACGCTGCAGGAAGCGTCTGTCCCACGTAACTTTGGTAGAATATATTTCTACCGACATCGAAGTCCCTTACCCCTACCTGTCTTGGTCAGCTTTTTAGCATTCAAAACTGGGAATGGACTTTAGAATTGGCGAATTAAATATATATATATATATATATATATATATATATATATATATATATATATATATAATAACAGTCGTACTTGTGATAGTAAAGCTATCTTTTAGAAAGGTTTTTAAATTAGCCATTGTAAAAAAGAACTCCACACATACAGAAACAAGAGAAAAATGTTAAAAGAAGCAGGACGGAAATGACCGGCGTCTGGGCAGCCCTGGTTTGTTTTTACAGTGCTGGTGAAATGCTGAGGATAGTCCTTCTGTAATGTTTAGCTTGGAGTGCTCTTCAGACAGCTCTAGGTTTCTGTCTGTTACCCCCACAGGTCGAGGTCCTGTGTTTCTTCGTCACATTCAGTTGCGCATAACTGTTTGCTATCCCTTTCTGCCATGGACTGAGTTTGCCAAGCGGAGAGAGGGTCCTGTCGTAAAGGCCCCTGGGTCTTTTAGTCTTTGCCTACCCATCACAGATTTCATAGTAATGCTACTGAACGACTGAATGAGCTCATTCATTTTGTTCACTTTTAAATAAAAACAAGAACGTTGAAGTGCCTTTGGGCAGTGAACCTTAAGATGACTGGTCTAATTCTTCATTCTTCTGTTTAGTACATATTTTTAAAAAAAAATCTCCTTTATTTCTTTGGGCAGGTGAGCAAAGGACAGGTGTTCAGGAAGGTTGTGTGGCTTTTTTGAGATCACACAGACAGCCCATGAAGTGTGTGGCCCCACCTTTCCACAACCCACCAGATGCCGGTAGACACAATGTGAGGAGAATCAGGAAGTTGTTGCTTCACCTCCACTAACTTCTGCCTCAGGGAGGGCTGGGTGGTAGGGGAACAGTAACATCTTTCATTTGAAAATGAACTATCCAGAATGCTGCATTGATGTGATTTCCTTTTTAGAACTCCAAATATTTACACTAATTTTCTGTCAGGACATGTGAGTTGTGCTGGTTGCTGACAATACTGGTTTTGTGCTGGGCTGCCTTTCTTAAAGCAGCACTGAAATACTATTTATTGATTAGCGGGTGGGTTGATTGCTCTTGAATGTTGTAGCCAAAATCAGTTTTGGAAATGAAGCAAGTTAACATATATCTCAAAACTCAATGGCTCCCAAACAGTAAAGCCAAAATTTTTTAAGAAGAAAAAAAAAAAAAAACTGACTGTAGATGTGGTCTTGAGGTGGTGGGGGGTGGCTGTGAATTTTCTCCACTATTCCTTTCTTAAATCTACTCACTTTTTCAAAAGAAGACTTATTGCATATCTTTTCTCAGGCTGGTCCCAAGAAGGAGGGAATTATTAAGGAAAGGTACGGAAGGCAGTTTTGTGAATGGTGACACCACAGTCGGTTCCTCACCTTCTTGTGTGGCTCACACTTTCAGATTGGGACATGAGTGTACACTTAGAAGCCAGAGGTTAGCTTTCAGTCTTCTCTATTGTTGTGTACCTCATGTTTTGAGATAGGACCTCTTGCTGAACCTGAAACTCATTGTCTGACTAGCCTGGCTGGCCAATGAACCCCTAGGATCCTCCCGTCTCAGTCAGCACTAAGATCACAAGCCCACCACACCTAGCATTTTTAGAAGGTGCCTAGAATCCAAACTTAGGCCCTCATGTTTGGGCAAAAGCGCTTTACCCCTGAGCCATCTCCTTAGCCCTGACTGACATTTTTAATCTTTACATTTCTAGATGCCTTCAGTTAAGAGAGAAGAACTAATGGAATGAAATGGAAATCACTGAGAATTTCATAATGAATATTCTCCTGCTTTATTGGTTCCTAGAGGAGCTCCGTCCCAGCTTGCCCACTAGTGGTAGTCCACCTATCAAGAGGGCTCAGGAAGGAATCCATGTCCAAATCTATGGACATGACATGCTATTTAGTTATATGAGAAATTTTGTGGCCTTGCATAATTAAATATATTTGTGGCAATATTAAATAATTATATCAATAGCAAATGCATTTATATGAAAACAGTTTATGTACATAATTTTATATAGTGCTGATTGAAATCAGTCTTAGAAAAGGATACATATAACCTTAGCATGGATTTTTGAGCCACAAAACTATTAAAAGACAAGGAGAGAAAGAGGCAGTTTTAGTCAACATGTTAAAAACCTAAATAGGGATGTTGTCCAACAGGACAGCATAAGCTATTAATATCAACATGATTGTGGCCTTAGGTAGCAGTAAGAGCCAGAGTCACTTCCTCATAGATCTCCATGTTTCATTCACCTGTGTGTGCCCAGTGTGTAGATGTTAGTATTGAGTTTTTCATTGGCCATAACCAATGTCAAAGAAGCTGTTTCCATCCTTAGCAGTGAGGGAAACTCAGGATGGCTGGCTGGAAGCTATGTCATCCTTCAAAAACAGGATGCAATAAAAATTCCTGACCTGTAGGAAAGGCAAAGGGGCCAGTGAGAAAGACATAGGTTTCTCTGTCTGTGCTGATTTGCATACTGAAAGCTTGACTATAATTGGTAGTTGTTGATCTTTTAGTACCAGGTTTCTGGAAAGCCATGGGTTCCTGAAGATTGTACATGTGGGTTCCTGTGCCCGTGTCTGTACATTGCATATGAAGGCTGGAGGTTAATGTGGAGTGCCTTCCTCTTTCACTCTTCCAGGGGCTGGAAAGCTGTGCCCAAACCCCAGATATCTCATCTTGAGACTACCAGGCATAGGATTGTCTTCCTTTTGCTCTGGCCCTTCCTGGACATGTCCCAGTGCATGTAAGCCTTGCAACTCCTACCTGTGCTTCCCTTGACATAGTACATGTAGCCTGGTGACCAAATCACAGCTCCCTATAAGGGCATGTCCAGCATTTCTCTTCATTCAAATGAAGCAGTCCCAGCACCTCAATACCAGCCAATAATGCACACTCACCCTGAAAACACCTACCCAAACCCCAAGGTTTATATAGCTCTTGTTACCCTCAATAAAAGAGCTGTTTCACAGAAAATCATCTCAGAGAAGGTTGTCTTGTTCTGCCCTACCCCCATACACATTGCACTTACCACTGACCAAGGTTTCATTCTTTAAGTCCCACCCCAAGGACAGAAGCAAAATCCGGCTGGCTTGGTTTTTTTTTTGAAATAGAATCCTTCTGTCATCTGCCTTGTTCCACCCCCCTCAGGGCTGACTTCTCACACATACTGTTAAGCCTAACTTTCTTACATTAGGGCTGGGGCATCCAAACTCAGGTTCTCCAGCTTGCATAGCAGGTTGGTTACTCACTGAGCCATCTTGACGTTACGACTGACTGTAAAGAGAACAGCTTGTGTATTGATTGTATGGATGCATCACCTGTCAACTAAAAAGCCTGTGGCCTATGGCTTAGGCAGGAAATAGAAGATGGGACATGGGAGGAGAAAGAATTCTGGGAGAGGAGGAGGTGGGGAGATTTGCCGGGAAAATGTGACATGATGGACACATGGTACCTGAGCACAGGTAATGAGCCATGTGGCAGAATGTAGGCTGGAATAAATGGGCTATTTTAGTTATGATCTAGTCAAGAGTAGAGCCTAGCTATATGCTCAAGATGTTTGTAAATGTATTTTGAGTCTGAATCTTATTTCTGGGAGAATGGGGCTAGGAAGAAGAACTGGGGCATAACTACAACTGACAGTGTAAGTGCCTGGTTAGATTACATACTTAATATGCATAATGTCTTAGACTTGGTCCCCAGCACACATGTACACACACACACACACACCTTGACCTTGCCTGTCTGCTAACTGTTAGTCACCAGCCAGTGTTACTCTCTGCCAACTTTGCAGGTGTCTCAAGTACTATTATAGTGAGCTCTCTTTTCTTGCATTTAAGCAGTCACCTTGTAGCTTTTTTATGGCAGGGAGTTAACTCTATCCCAGCTACCAGATGCATGTGCCATCTTCCTTGTCTACCTTATATTTAGCTCCTTGTACATAGCATGATCTGCAGTCTCTTCTGAAGTGGCTACATGCCTGCTAGAAGCCATCCTTATAGCTCAGTCTGATACAATTAACTGTACTAAAACAAGGATATAGGAAAAAGCAGTAGTACTTGTGATCTTTTGAATATGCTTGGCCCATGAGGAGTGGCACTGTTAGGAGGTATGGCCTTGTTGGAGGAAGTGCTTCACTGTGGGTGTGGACTTTAAGGTCCTAGGCTTAAGCTCCACAGAAGTGGAAACTTAAGGGTTCTTTAGAGAGTCAGTTGTGTTGGATGGTGTTTTACTAGGGCAAACACATGAAGGAGTATTTTCCTGAAGCGGACACAGGTGAAAGACTAAGACAGACTCCTGAAGGAGTGCTTCACTGAAGCAGACACAGGAGAGAGGATGTTCAACTAAACTAAGCATATGAAAGGACATGTGATAAAGGATTCTTTACTAACAACACACATGTATTGATCTGCCTTACAATGCATAGTTAAGCTGTATTTGTCAGGACTCCATAGAGAGAAATGCACTAAAAAACTCCTGGTGGTGTGTTGCAGTTTCTTGCTACTTCCTCAGACTTGGGCTGATTGAATGTACATGCAGGACCTGTGCTGAAGCAAAGCACATGGAGGACATGTGATGTTTGGAAATTGTACATACAGAGATTATACTCCACAGAGTTGCAGAGAAAGAGCTTGGCTTTCTGTTACAGCTAGCTGTGCAACCCTTCTGGGTCTCGAGTCTTGCTGATCTTAGCTTCCCTGAGAGACACAGCTGAGAACTTCTCCTGGTGTCCCTCCAGGTTCTTCCTACTGACTCAAGCCAAGGATGAAGCCTGGCTGTCTTTTCTAGGTCATGTCACGCTGTTACTAACCTGACTCTACCGAACTGGACTGCTGGTGTATCTGTGAAGTGTTTGCAAGTGGATCAAGCTGCCACTACCTGCTAACTTGTAAACTAAACTGATGATTTCCAGACAACACAGATGGGAGTTGCTCCAAAGAACCTTTCTAAACAGGTCCACTTCCCCCCTGTCCCCGTATCCTTTCTTTTCCATTACCTCTGGTGGATGGTGGGCTACATGAGAGGTTAAAGCATTTGAGAACCATCATTAAAAATAGGATTTGAAAAAATTAAAGTTACAGTCCACCCACTGTGAAAGAGAGCCTCCTCCTCCTGGCTGCCTACAGAAGGTAGTCTTCTCCTGGCTGTCTTCCGATCAAGATGTAGAACTCTTGGCTCATCTAGTACCATATCTGCCTAGATGCTGCCATGTTTCCCACCATGATGATAATGGATTGAACCTCTGAAACTATGAGCTAGCCACAAATCAGTGTTTACCTTGATATGGGTTGCCTTGGTCATGGTCTCTCTTCACAGCAATGAAACACTAAGATGGACCTTACATGTGTTTCCTAAGGGTTTGGGGTCCTGCTGTCACTGGCCTGGAGCCCTGTTCTTCCTCTTTTTTTTTTTTTTAGCTTGGTTATCTCTTACCCAGCTACAATCCTTCTTCAGTGCTCTAAACGGTTACTTTAATCCTTAATCTACCTTTCCCCTCTTCTCACTGCAACATGTGTGAGCAATTTGGAGTTATCACAATGGGCCCCTTTTCCTTACTACCTAGAGAGAGAAACCCCTGCCTCAAGAGCCTTGGGAGAACTTGTACCTAAATCTTGTTAGTATAGTGGTTGAACTTGGTCAGAAGTAGAACCAATCTGCAAATGCCAGCTTCCATTTAAGTCAAGTTGAAGCTGAGGGGATGTATCAAAAGTTCTACAGTTAGCCTGGACAATGTAGCAGAAGAGGTGTCTCAGAAGGAAAAGGGGGGATGGGAAGGTAGCTGGGACTATAGTTCAGTACTAGAACAAGGTCCTGGAGTCAACCCACAGTTCAGAGCAGGTTTCACCTTGAAGAACTCTGTTCTAGGAATCTATCAGTCAGAGGCTGTGAATTGGATTCACCTGGGAAGAAGATAATCCTCTTTGGGGTCTAATAAGTACACTTCTGGAAAGGACAAAAATGAGTTTTTTTCATAGATTAAAAAAATGGATCTATCAATGGCAATGCTTCACATAGGCTTAGATATGAACACAGGAAAAACGTGTGTTCTTAACATACCCAAAGCATGTGTAGGAGAAGTTGCATTAGACTTAATTAGAATAGGATCTTCAACTGTCTATGTTTAAGACATTCTGATTTATAAGGTTTTCAGTTTGTTCTCATCAGTTGGGTTTTAATTAGGGGAATGTAACAACACTTTTAAGATTGTTAAAAAAAATTTAGGAGTAAGTGGGCCATGGAAAGAAAAGTGGGACAGGATGGTCCTGGATCCCAGCAACAAGGAAGAAAACAGGAGACCTCCCAGAGCCTGGAGGGATGCCAGGCCCTTAGCAAGGCCCCAGTAAATACTTGCTGAAGAAAGGGATGGGTAAGATTTATTTCAGGAGAGAAGCCTGAAGATAAGGAAAGGAGAGAAAACAACACTATAAGACATTTATTTTGTAGTGTGTACTCAGCACTGTTTTGGGTGTCTCAATAGAGAACAGATTGGAGGGCAATTATTGTGTGGAATCTAAGCAAGTTAAATGAACAATCAGCCCCGTATGGAAATAGCCATGCAGCTACTGGAAAGATTTCAAAGACCCATTTGGAGACAGGTCACCCATCTACATCTCTAGGGCACAGGCGGGGTTAAGCTCTGTTAAAAATCGCTGTCAGAGTGAATGGTAAGCTCTTTAAATTCTTATTCTAAGCACTGCTCATGGCCATTCATCTTTATGTAAATAAGCAAAAGTGACAAGAAACAGAACAATCTGACCACCTGATTGGCACTTGTTTGTCTTCCCTGCACTACTCTAGCTGCTTTAAACAAAAGGACTGTCAGTCATATGCCCAGCCAAGTCTACCCATAGGCTCACACCAGTCACCTTGAATCTCTGGGAATCTCTGAGGAAGCTACAGGAAGATTGGTCTGCCTCCTAAGAATTTGGGCTCAGTCAGGGTGGTTGAAATAGTGTGCACTGCAGCATTTACCTGTCTGAGACTTCAGTGAACTCCAATTTTCCTACACCCGTTTCTACCTGGCTGCTTACTCAAAGGCCTAAGCGACTGGTGCTAGGAGCAAGGACTGGGACAAGCAAGTTGTCCAAGCTCTTTTGAGCAGTCCACTGCTGGCAGTGCTGCCTTCCCTGACGTTGCAATAAAAGCCATCATCTCTCGGGTGGTCATTTTCCTACCAGTTTTCAGGAGTATAGCCATGCTGGTAACAATAAAGGCAGCAGTGTGATAATAAGAGCAACAGCTGAGCAGTAAGCAGGCCAAGCTGAGGACACAGCAAGCCAGACATGGCAAGCCATCTGATACATTGGCAGCCAGAGAAGCAGCTGAACAGGCCAAGTGACCACGGCAGGGAGAAGTGCAGTTAAAGAAGGTAGGGAACTGAGACCAAAGCAGGACAAGAAGGTGTAACAAGCCAGAGGAGATAGATATAGGGGATAGTCACCAAAGGAGTAACAGAGAGCTGTCTGGTCTTCAGAACCAATGGTCTCACTAGCCCTGTCCAAAGAGCTATAAACCTGGCGAGGGCTGAGGATTCCTGGCTTCTTGGGCCTATACAATAGTTTGAACACTGCCTGCTGTCAAGGGCTGAGAAGTCCTAGCTTCCTAGGCCTATACAAGAGCTCTAATACTTGTACACTTGGCATGAGAGACTACCTTCTAGAGCTGCTCACATCTGTCTACTGCTGCAAAAGACAGTAGGGAAGCAAATTCTGCACATGGGCTTCTTACCTCCGTTTCTATTTCAGTGAAGAATGGCAACCAGCAAGCTCTTACCAGATGTGGGTATATTCCAGGCTACATGAGTGAATGGAAAATCAGGGTGCAAGTAAGTCTTAAAAACGCTCCTTACTTAACTGTGTTTACAGAAAGCCAATGCATATAGGTTCTAGGTTCACAAGGAATCTTTGGGCATTCTAGCTGCAGCACTGGTCCTCTAGAAGACTGAGAGGCAAACCCTCTGTTCCACTTCATTCATTTGTGCAATGTTCAGACCACATAGAGCACATGGAGCCCTGGGGACTGCTGCTGTATGAGGGGACCACTGCCAAAGTGGGGAGAAATGACATGTGATAGAATGATCAATCATGGTCATGTAGGCCAAATTCCTAGGGTTTTCTGTATTGTTGGTCTCTGAAAGCCTGCACACTACTGTGGGGTAGTGACACACAGACCAAAGAGTTAACATGGTGGTCACAAGTGACAGTAAATTCATCTCTATCAGAACCCAAGGCGCAGGACAATAATCTCCAGCATACTCTCACCCCCCTGTATCACCTAACTATGTGGAGAATGACCTCAAAGAAAGCTTGGTGGAGAGTGGACGGTCTCTGGAGACATGGCAAGTGACAATGCTGTCCAGCCTCCACAGAGGTAAGGGGTGAGGGAGAAAGACAGTCTATCATAATGGTTCTCATGAATCCCTGTCTAGCCAAGGAGCTCACAGGGTAGAGTAGGAGAGGGAGACAGAGGTTAGAGGAAATGAATGTTCCATTCCATTCTGTTGTTTATAGGGAACACACAGGTTTCATCTC
The DNA here is from genome assembly GCF_978045245.1 of Mus caroli. NCBI lineage: Eukaryota > Metazoa > Chordata > Mammalia > Rodentia > Muridae > Mus > Mus caroli. Next base: position 35,775,534 of record NW_028227271.1, on the reverse strand, counting down.
AAACCAGACAAGTTGTATTCACATGACACCTCTCAGATGCTAGACCCTTACAGTTTCCACGGTGCTTTTCTGTTCAGTGGACTCCTATACCATCACCCCAGAACAAGTGTCACCCTGTTCTGTGACTTCTGAGCAGTTTAGTGACTCTCATGGCCCTTTTCATGACTTTTTACATCTGTACCTGTTCACATACCTGTCTTCCTGATTAACAAGTGGCTTCTGTCAGCCAACAATAGAACCAGCTCATTCTCTGTGACCATTCGCCAGATAATCTGAATCTTCACAGTGCAAGAAGGTTCAAGAAGTTGATAGTTAGTGTACCCTAGTTCGTGTAAGGAAGAAAAACATGCATTGTCCTGATAACTGAATAACTTTGATGAACAGTTCATTATGAAAAGGGAGCTAGCTTGTTCATATATTTCTTCAGCATTTGTGGAAGGCCTAACATGTGTCAAAACCATTCAAAGAATACAGGCCACAGGAACTGGCTTTGTTTTGTTTTGTTTTGTTTTGTTTTTCACTAACCTTGTGCTCAAAAGAGAGTGGAGCCTTGGTCTAAGGGGTTGTATTGCTGTGATAACAAAAGAACAAGTTGAGGAGAAAGCACCTACACTTCGAGATCATAGTCCAACAATAGAGGAAGTTGGGACAGGAACTCAAAAAAGTCTGGAACCTGGAGGCAGGAGCTGATGCAGAGGCCATGGAGGAGTGCTGCTTACTGGCTTGCTTGCTCATGGCTTGCTCAGCCTACTTTCTTATAGAACTCAGGACTACTAGCCCAAGGATGGCATCACCCACAATGGGCTGTGCCTTCTCACATTAATCACCAATTGAGAAAATGCCTTACAGCTGGATCTCATGAAGGTACTTCCTTAACTGAATCTCCTTTCTCTTATGACTCTAACTTGGGTCAAGTTACACACACAAGAGGCTGATCCCTGGTTCACTAGATACACAAACACTGAACCACTATTAAGCCTCAACCCTCCTCTTTCTTATTCATCCCAAAGATCTCACATTAATTTAATAAATAACTTTAAAAGTCCCACGGTCTTTACAAATTTAAACACATTAAAATTTCAGTCTCAGTTCTGACACACAAAAATAGCCAGTACAAGTCTAAAAAGAAGAGTGTGGGCCAATGAACTATGCATAAGCAAGAAAATCAAGAAAGGCACAGCTGTCTTGAAGAGTTAGGAAGATAGCTGGAAGCTAACTCCCAGGGATCCAGTGGTGCTACAGTGATAGAACACCCTGGTCAAAGATCCAGAAGCAGAAGACAAAAAACTGGGCTCAGGTTTGTGCAGTCTTCAAGAGAGGCAGAAATACAAGTATCACCCAGTTGCATTCAAAGGCTACTTTCCTTGGCCAATACCATTTCAGTGGCTCTTTGGTGTCATCCCCAGAATCCATGCCCACAACAAATGAAGCCTAATTCAGAATGACTTGTCTTTCTAGAAAGTTTAGGGCACAGACATTAAAAAAAGGCTTGGGGGGAATACAAGAAATGAGGTGGCCAGTACAATCTAAAATGAAACCTTGGAGTAAAACCAACCCCACAGACTCCCTGGTATTTGACTTCTAGACTAGGACTTCCACTCAAACTATGGATTAATGCAGGCCTGCTAGTTAGGGCAGCCATTCTTATATTAACTATGTTTGCCCCTAGCCAACTGATAGATAAGCTCTGGAAGACAGACATGAATCTTACTTGTTAGAATGTAGAATAATGTGGATTCTGAATAACTAACTGGTAAACCTTCCATGGGTCAACATTTCAACTCCACTCCCCCCAAAGAGTACCTTGAATATACCTTGTACCATGTTGTTAATTGGCACAGTTCCTTGGCAGTTCAACCTCTAGGAGGCAACAGGTAGCACCTTAAACTAAGCAAACTAGGCAGAAGTTAATACAGAGACTGGGCATGTTTTGGGGTTTAAGGAAGCAGTGGGGAGAGAATGCAGTACATACATGATTTCCTCTCACTCTAGGCCTGCAGGGAAGGAAATACGTCCTAGGACACAGAGCCTGGGAAGCAACATGCCAGCAGCCCTTATGGTTAGCTAAGCAGACTAGGGAACAAATGCTCAGATAGTGAGTCTTCCCAGATCCCTGGCCTCTTTCTAAAGCCTCCCTCTGAGATGAGGCAAATCTATATATAAGTCTTGGCTCTCCAGAAGTGCACAGGGAGGACCATGGGCCATGGGGTTACTCTTTGGAATCAACTATAAGGGACAGTTCCAACAAAAGCGTATTTGAACCTGCGACAGAAGTAGACAGTCAAAGCCTCTTATCAGAAGCACCTATGCATTCAGGTCCTACTGGATCCAGCTCAGAGGTAAGTGCTGTAACAGCTAAAAGAATGTATGTGAGGAACCTTGAGAGAGAAGTTTTTACGGAAATCTCATTAACTACCAACTGTTTAAAAACAATTTGACCTAAAAGAAGGATCTGCTTTGTCTTTCCACCATACTCTCCAGATGTCCAAACTTGACTTAAGCTATTTGTTACTTGACTTTCTTCCCTTCCCTTCCTGGGAGTCGTGGAATCGCTTCTGGTGTATCTTGATTGGTAAAGAATCTTCTGCAAGTTGGCATACATTAATCTCATGCCTCTACCCACAATACACGAGCTTCAGCAAGTGAGTGAAATAACGTTTGTATGTTCACGGGCTTCAGCTGCCAGCCTATCCCTAGAAAGTGATGGCAGCCACGATGCTAATGCCTTGAGAGGCATCAAGATGGAGTGAGCTCTAAACCAAGTGTGTTAACCACTTTCCTCAGTATTGTTCCAGTACACAAAGCAAAAGCAACTCAGGAAGGATTTACTTTGGCTCACAGGCTGAGCATATATAGCCAATCACAGTAGAGAAGGCATGGTGGCAGGTGGCTGTAGGAGTGTGTAGCTAGGGGTGTCACCATATACCTCAGGAGGCAGGAAGCAGAGACAGGAAGCATAGCTTTCCTCTGTTTTGCATTTTTTCAGGCTGTATCTTCAGCTAATAGGATCCTGCCATTCATATTCACAATTGTGAATCTTTCCGAAAATGTCCTCACAGGTGTACCCAGATGGTATGTCCTGGTGATTTTAAATTCAGTCCAGTTGGTAAGATTGTTACATCCAGTCAAGAGAACCAAAAAACGATTACAATGAGAGGCTGGTACCTCAAGGCACCTCTTGTTACTAGGCACAGGACAGATGCTAACTAATCAGAAGGATACACTCTTGGTCCAAAGTTCACCCCTCTAATTTTAGCATCCTGCAGGCTGCCAGTGGCTGGGCTATCAAGGGGCTGTCAGTGTTACTGGGGCCTCATCTTGACTCTCTGGTATTTGCCATCTCCATTGAAAGAATTAAGACACAGAGTATAGTGTAAAACATAGAATATATTACAGAGTAAAATGTGGCAACTTCAAGAAATAAGGGTAGAGAATGGCACGAGAGAACATGACACAGGGCACACGTAAGTGAGAACAGATAATGGCCAAATGGGTTCTTGTGCTAAATTATATTTTTAAGCAGCCTCTGTATTATTTCTTGATTTTTTTTTTAAATAAACCACTCCCTGGGGAGTGTATTTCTGCACAGGTGATTGACAGGCCCATTTGGATTGACTCTAAGAGAGAGGACAATGATGTGTCTTTGTTTTGTCTTGTTTTCCAGAAAGCTTCTGGCTAGATAGTGATCTCATCATTTTTAGAATGGTTTAGAATGTCATTTTTCTGCCCAGGACCAGAATAGGACCCAGAGCCCACTCTTCTGACTATTCATCAAACACCTGTAGATTCATTTCCTGATGTCACAAGCTGCTGATTGTGATGAAGGGGTTTGTGATGGTTTGTATATGCTTGGCCTAGGGAGTGACACTATTAGGAGGTGTGGTCTTGTTGTAGTAGGTATGTCACTGTGGGTGTGGGCTTTAAAACCCTGATCCTAGCTGCCTGGAAGCCAGTCTTCTACTGTTTGCCTTTGGAACAAGATGTAGAACTCTCAGTTCCTCCGGCATCTTGCCTGCCTGGACACTGCCATGCTCCTGCTTTGATGATACTGGATTGGACCTCTGAACCTGTAAACCAACCCCAACTAAATGTTGTCTTTATGAGAGTTGCCTTGGTCATGGTATCTGTTTACAGCAGTAAATCCCTAATTAAGACAGGGTTCATCCTCACTTGACTCTCCTGTGAATATCCAACAAGCTACCTGATGCCAGAACACAGGGAAGGGCTGGGGCAGGCAGTTATTAAAGCAGCAAATATGTAAATATAAATATCTTGCTGTTGTAATAACCACTGTGACCATACTAGTATGTACAGGTGGACTGCAAGCCCTCTTGTCATGGTAACTACTTTGGTTCCAGATAGCCAGATAGTTTGGGGACTTTGTTTTAGGTCTAGATTTTAGTGCTACGTATCCCAGATTCCAAGATCCTTATTAGTCCCACACGAGATATTATTGCACTAGCTGTGATCTCTACAAGTGAGGTCACTCACTCAACAAGCAAGGACTGGAGGCCTTCACAGGCACTGTCTACAGAGCAGAACTAAGCTTTTCAGTTAAAATTCTGCTCTCCTGGGAACTAAGGCTCACAGCTGTTCAGTATCCTAGTTTATCCTCTGCATGGCATTCCCCTACCTAGCTCCAATCAGATCTGTGCATGTTCATGAAGAAGATAGCATGCTCTGTACTGGAGAGAAGTCTCCTATTTGTTACCCCATGCTCTCTCCTTTGTCTGCTATTCTGTCGTGGCTCATCTTCCGTGCCTCTGTATGGTATTCTACTCAGAGATTCTCTTACTTAATCAGGTGGATGAAGGCTAATGCCTGCATCTTTCCTGGGCATGCATTGCTGATTATCCTAAATATTGTCATCACCTGCTTAGTGATTTTTCCCCCAGAATTGTAAACTTCCTCAGGACACAAGTTCCAGTGGCTGACAAACAATGGACATTCTACCAATTTTTAAGTTAATCAAATGACTAGACAGAAACTAAAGGTCAGCTTGGCCCTTCTCTTGTGCTAAGAAAACTATGTATGGCTGCCGGTTTGATGTTTGTCCCTACATCCTGTGTGAACAGGAAAGCTCTACCTTTAGCTTGCCACTGTGAGACAGGGCCTAGTGCTGAGAGACTTGAAGCTTAAAACTCGGTAATAAGTGGCTGTTAATTATCCATTTACTCATTCCTTTACTTAATTAATGGAATTACCAGATTCACTAATTTCATTGATTCCTTAGCCAATTCATTCCATTAATACCATCTTTTCCTTTGAGACCCATGGTGGGTCTGGACCAGGCCAGGCATGAGGATACCATGAACAATGAGATGAACAAGGGCCCTTCTCTCAAGGTGTCTGGGATGACACTAAACAGACACAGAGAATTTCATCTAAAAAGCTACATCCTGACAGGGATGCAGTGTATATATGTATATATACTAGTGTATATGTGGAGGATAAAAGGAAGTGACTCTTTGGAATGAGTAATTTGGAAACATCTCTCCATGAAGGTGGCATTCAAGCTGAAGCCAGAGTGATGGAAAAAAAACAGCTGGGTGAATATTAGCCCGGACAGAGGAAATGGCTGGCGCAGAGCTCTGAGGCCAGAGAAAAGCTTCTGCAGCCCAGAATGGAAGAATGCAGAGGGGCTCTGTGAGAGGCAGGCTGAAGGGCCCTGCTGCCCTTCTCCTCTCCTCTCCTCTGTGTCAGACGACCTATGCTCCTCTCCTGTTATGAAAATACCCTCGTTTGGACTCTGTACACCTTGAAGTATAAACCTAAAATTTCCCCAAACTAAAAACAAAACAACCAAAAAACCCAAACAAACAAATAACTCCATAAATCAACAACCCCTCCCAGCTTACAAAATGTTGTTCTTATTGTTGTTTTTAAAAACACGAGCTAACTTTATGGCTGCAAACTAAACCTATCTCATGATCTCAAAGTTCAGCTATCGTCCTTTCTGTGAAAAGCCAGAAAGTATAAATATCTTCCATTTTGGAGGCTATAGGGTACCTGCTGAAAATCCTCCAGACTTCCATGGAAAAGCAACCGAAGGTGACGTGTGAATGACTAGATTGTGGCTGTTTCCAATAAAACTGCATACCCATAGCCTTTTCCTGAAAGTCTCAAGATCTTTCTTTTAATTCCTGTGATGGTCAAACTTGCATATCAGCTTATTGGATCAGTAAGCACCTAGGGAGCTGCTGGAGAGGTTAAAAGCACTGACTGTCCTTCCAGAGGATCCAGCTCTATTTGGAAAACTTGGTAGCTCACAAGTATTTGTAACTCCAGGTCCAAGGGATCTGGTACCCTCTTCTGACCTCCATGACCACTGCATATATATATATATATATATATATATATATATATATATATCAGAGTGTGTAGTGTGTGTATGGGGAGATGTTTTAAATTATACAAAGTACAGTGCACCTCTCATATAATTGATCTCCCCCCCCCTTTTTATCCAAATACTTGTTCTGGATTTCTTAAGTTGAAGAAGTAAAATTTGTGACTGTATTTTTATATGGAAAATTTGTCAATATATTAAAAAGAATTATTGTATGCCAAAGTCTAAGACAATCCTTAACTGCTCTTAGAATTGTACTGTAAGAAAAGCAAATACCACTATCCCCCCAAGTAGAACCATCAAACAAATCCTGTGTGAAGGGTGGTAATCTGAAACACAGACATGTCCAAACCAAACCCAGGAGATGCACTGGCCTCGTAAAAGCTTTCAAGCATGAAAGATTTGGCTCTCATCCAAACGTAGGGCACGTGGAAAATTAAAAATAAAAACTTCTGGTTTCAAATTTGGTTATGAACCACAAGACAGTTCAGCAGGTGAAGGTGCTTGCTGCAAAGGCTGATGGTCTGAGTTCGATCCTTGGGGCCTGCATGCTTAAAAGAGGGAGCTGATTCCTGTAAGTGGCTCTCTGCCCTCCACACAGAGTGCACATGTGCCCCACATACACATCCAAAATATCAATATGTAATGAGAATTTTAAATTCTTATTTAGATGGTCATGCAATGTACATCTTAACAGTCTTAGTGAAGGAGCTGTGTTGGTCAGCTCAAAGTGAGACAACTTAGAAATGGCCAAGATAGGAATGTTAATTTATTTAACTGGACATGTTCTAGAAGTTCTCAGCACAAGAGACGGAAAATTAGTGTTGTTGCCTATAAACTGCCAACACTTGTTTTTCAACAACTCTCTGATTATCATAGTTGTTCCCGGTTGGCTGTGAGTCAGATGATCTGTGTTGGGTTCAGCCAAGCTTGCTCTCTAGTGCAGGTTGAATGGGGACTCTGTTACAGGCTGTGCTCAGCTGGGACATGTTAGCTGTGGCAACTCTGCTCCCTCCGGCTTCTACCTTTCTGCTTGTGGGGAGGGTGAGTTAGACTTGGTGTGTCCTTCTTTTAGGGATAGGCAGAAAAAGAAAGCAAATGGGAATCCCCAGTATACTCCCCTCCTAACACACTGGCCAAAGCATGCTCATTTGCTACCCCAGAATCAAGGGGCTGGGAAATCTGTGTGTTCTACTTTGGGCAAGAAAATAGAGAGTGCAGAGGTATGGGCATCCCTACAGGATGGTTGAAGTGTGGGGCCATTAGCGCCTTGTCTTGTCTTTACCATTGATTGTCTTCTTCTCAGCTGTTTGGATCCTGTGTGCCTAGAAAGACAAGAGAGACCCTTCCTGCACAAGGTTTAGCAGAAAGAAGAGTCCAGTGAACCACGTGTTCTGTGGTAAGACAGACTTGAGTCTACGTTTGACTTCCCCTCCCTGATTTGGCAGTGTGACCTTGGGAGACTTGAGGCTTGCTCAGCCTGCCTAGTGTTCCTTTGCTCCTCCTGACGACAGCAAAGTGCTTTAAAGGAACCTCCCTTTCCTCCTGGAATGATTATTTGTATCTCTCTTAGTGGCACTGCCAGTAAGTCCTATGGCCTTGAGAACCCCACCCCCACCCCTTCCCTAGTCTCTAAAATCAGGCTAGGGCTAGATTTGTTCCCACCAGATTTCACACAGCTCACTATTCTAACACAGAGACAGACAACTGGCCACTGCCTGACTCTGACCTGCAAGTGCTGGTCTCCTTGAAACATGAAGCTTTCTGGTATCTCTCCTACAGTGGTATCGATGTTTCCAGGCAAAGACTCTGGAGTTTGGATGCCTGGGCATGAATACTGGCCTCATCCTTTCAGGAGCACCTGGGGGGAATCCCGAACTTCCTAGCAGTAGAATGTGATGATAGTGTCCACTGCATGGAGCAACTCCAAGGCTTACATGGAGCAACACTTAGGAGCTGAGTTTTCTTTGAAGCTATTCATTTTTTCCCCTCTGTGGTATTTGACAGCTTACAGGCCTTTTTCAAATCACTCATTTTTCTTTATCCACCCTATGTTTGCATTTTGACACAATTGGCATCAGTTAAATAAGACCTGTTTTTGCCCAACTCAGATATCAGAGGACCATCTGTCACCTGGACTTAGGGACCTGTGTCCTGGTCTTTACATGCTGCTCACACTTGTGCCAGAGGAAAGTGTGAATTATATTATATAGACGCAGTGTGTCCTGAAAATGTTCGGGGTGATGCTGGCACTATCTTATCACCAAAGGGAGCAATGTACCAGGCCAAAGACAGGACAAATGCTAAGTCCCCTCCTCTCTTCCCAGAGTTGGCCACTTAGCCTGCGGCCTCCTGTGATGTTCATTGACCTCGACATTTCCCATGACTCTTGCCTTTTTAAGATGCATTTGGCACAGTTACAGCCTCCCATGATGCCACAGCATCCCCCAGGCACACAATCCATTTCCCCTCCCACTTCCTGCCAGAACAGTGCTCCTCAGAAGAGAGACCTGTATCAGGCTGATAATCTTGAGCTAAAGGATGCTGCAGAAATATCCTTGTCACTCAGGAGCTATAAATGAAGGACTCCATTCTCCATTGTCAGTGGACAGCAAAGAGAGCTGCCAGGAATGCTTCAGGGATGCAGTGTTCTCCTGTTTAGTGATGGATGGGGCATGTCTTCAAGAGTCCCTAATGCTAACATTTACACTGAATGATGGAATTTAAATGACCCTAAAGTTCTTAGCCCTGAAATCCTTCACTTTGTAGAGAGGGACCTGAAGCCCAGAAATGCTCAGTTTCTTCAGCTGCCGGGATGAACAAGAAGCGTGAATGTATGTAACTGAGCAATGTTGAAGAAGCCAGAAATACTTGGGGTTCTTTTCCCAGATCTTGAGGCATTCAGTGTGAAAATAAGCACTGAGTTTTAAATATCTGAAAGGTTAGTGTATGGGGTGGGAGAAGCTTTCTAAGAGATTAGACGTGTCCGAGAAGAAACGGTTTCTCCTAGAAGCTTGAGTGCTGTTCCTGGAGGTGTCTAATCACAAACAGAAGCCGTGTGGAAAGAAAGGAAGCATAAACATGAAAGTAGAGGAAATGACAAAAATAATAGACTGAAAATGGCAAGTATTGAAAGGACAGGAGCAACTGGAAGTGTCCCTAACCCCTGCCAGGAGCGACAGTATTGCCAGCATGAAGATAGGAAGTTACAGTGAGGTTAGCTTTCATCTTCCCTGGGCTCTACCCATTTCATCCCTAGGAGCAGACACAGAATTGCATATGCATGCCTCATCAAGAATATACATGAGTTGTTCCAGCTGACTATTCCTAGCATCCCAAAGGAGAGACAGACTGCCCAAGAGTAGAATAGATAAACAAAACCAAGTATATCCACACAATGGAATACTGCTCAGGACTCGAGGTTTTTCTATGTGAGGACCACATAGCATTCTGAGCCTCACATACTGTAATACGTCTCCATTTCAGCTGCCCAGTTCTGTCAGTTTAGGGCATGAGCAGCTACAGACAGACATATATAGAAATATATGAGCAGAGCTATTGCAGAAAAACTTTACAAAGCAGACGGCATATATAATGTGTTCCTTTTTGTGAATATTCATTAAGGTACACAGTTACAATACATGTATATATGAAAAGATTTACAGTTCTTTAAACTAGATCTTTAAAGCAGAGCATGGTGATGTAAACCTGCAGACCCAGCCTTTAAGAAGCTTAGGTAGAAAGATTGAGCTTGAGGCCAGCTCAGGCTACCGAGTTCTAAGCTAGTGTAGTCTATAGCTGGTCTAAGCTGTAGGGCAAGCCATGCTTCGTGAAAATAAAACATGCCACTAGTTGGTCTGCTCCCTTGAAGACTTCATATCCTGACCTAGAGGACCTGCTGCACTCAGAGCAGTTGGTAAGAAACCCCCTCCACCTCCCACTCCCAGAGCTGCTGCTGGGAGCCTGGTGGACTCAGGACCCACCACCCACCAAAACCCCAGCCACCCTGAATACCACTCCCCTTTCTGTCCCTTCCACCCCTTCCACCTGGTTCTTGCTGCTGGGGCAGACCCCTAGTTGGTCTGCTCCTAAGAAGACTCCATATCCTAACCCATCCTAGAGGACCCACTGCACTCACAGCAGTTTCGGACCCGCTGCAATAAGAGCATTTGTCTGAAAGCCTCCCAGGAGACCTACTGCAACCAGGGCAACAGATCAGCAGCTTCTCTGACCCTGTGAAAAGCCCCCAGTAGGACCCCCAAGTGGTTGGATACAGCCAGGGCCTCAGGCCTATCAGGAGACCTGAAGCAAACCAGGGACAAAAGAGGCAGAATCCATACAGTCACCCAAATCAACAAACACCAGGGATATCCATAGGACTAAAGGTAAGCACAAGACCATAAGCAACAGAAGCCAAAATACATGGGCATCATCCGAACCCAGTTCTCCCACCACAGCAAGCCCTGAATACACCAACACACCTGAAAATCAGGAATCTGTCCTAAAACCCTATCTCATGAAGATAATTGAGTCCTTTAAGAAGGATATCAATAACTCACTGAATGAAATACAGGAAAACACAGGTAAACAGGTAAAGGGATTGAATAATGCGACTCAAGACCTAAAAGTTGAAGTAGGAACAATAAAGAAAACACAAATGGAGGCAAACCTGAAAATGTAAAACCTGGGAAAGATGTCAGGAATTACAGATGTATTACCAACAGAATACAAGAAATAGAAGAGAGAATTTTAGGTGTAGAAGATATGGTAAAAGAGATTGACACAACTGTCAAAGAACATTCAAAACATAAAAAACTCCTAATCCAAAGCATCCAGGAAATTCAGGACACAATGAAAAGACCAAATCTAAGGATAATAAAAATAGAGGAGAATTAAGATTCCCAGCTTAAAGGGCCTAAAAATGTCTTCAACAATATCATAGAAGAAAACTTTCTCAACCTAAAGAAAGAGATGAACATAAAGGTACAAGAAGCCTATAGAACACCCCCCCAAAAATGGTATCAGAAAAGAAAATCTTTTCATCACATAATTATCAAAAAACTAAATGCACAGAGCAAAGAAAGAATATTAAAAGCTGCAAGGGAAAAAGGCCAAGTGACATAAAAAGGTAGACATATCAGAATTACACAAGACTTCTCAACAGAGACTATAAAAGCCAGAAGAGACTGGTCAGAGGTCATGCAGACTCTAACAGAACACAAATGCCAGCCCTGGCTACTATACCAAGCAAAACTCTCAATTACCATAGATGGAGAAACCAAAGTATTCCAAGCAAATGGTCCAAAGAAACAAGCTGGAGTAGCCACTCTAATATCAAATAAAATCTACCTCCAACCCAAAGTTATCAAAAATGACAAGGAGGGGCACTTCATACTCATCAAAGGTAAAAATCTTCCAAGATGAACCCTCAATTCTGAGTATCTATGCTCCAAATGCAAGGGCATCCACATTCACTAAAGAAACTTTAGTAAAGCTCAAAGCACTCATTGCACCTCACACAATAATAGTGGGAGACTTCAACACCCCAATCTCATCAATGAACAGATCCTGGAAACAGAAATTACACAGAGACACATTGAAACTAACAGAAGTTATGAAAAAAATGGATTTAACTAACCAATATCTACAGAACATTTTATCCTAAAACAAAAGGATATACCTTTTTCTCAGCACCTCATGGTACCTTCTCCATAAATGGATATTAGCCCAGAAACTTAGAATACCCAAGATAAAATTTGCAAAACACATGAAACTCAAGATGATGGAAGACCAAAGTGTGGATACTTTGTTCCTTCTTAGAATGGGGAACAAAATACCCATGGAAGGAGTTACAGAGACAAAGTTTGGAGCTGAGACAGAAGGAAGGACCATCCAGAGACTGCCCCACCTGGGGATCCATCCCATAAACAACCACCAAACCCAGACACTATTGCATATGCCAGCAAGATTTTGCTGACAGGACCCTTATATAGCTAGCCCTTCTGAGGCTATGCCAGTGCCTGGCAAATACAGAAGGGGATGCTCATAGTCATCAATTGGATGGAACACAGGGCCTATACAACCCTATAGGAGGAACAACAATATGAACTAACCAGTAGCCCTCCCCCCCCCCCGAGTTTGTGTTTCTAGATGCATATGTAGCAGAAGATGGCCGAGTTGGCCATCAATGGGATGAGAGGTCATTGGTCTTTCGAATATTATATGCCCCAGTACAGGGGAATGCCAGGGCCAGGAAGGGGGAGTGGGTGGGTTGGGGAGTAGGGTTGGAGTAGGGTACAGGGGGCTTTGGGGAGAGCATTTGAAATGTAAATGAAGAAAATATCTAATAATAATAATAATAAAGAAAAGCAAATAAAAAACCCCAAAACCTCCCAACCAAAAAAAGCCCAGAGCCAGATGGATTTAGTGCAGAATTCTACTAGACCTTCAAAGAAGGCCTGATACCAATTTTTCTCAAACTATTCTATAAAATAGAAACAGAAGGAACACTACCTAATTCATTCTATGAAGCCACAATTACTCTGATAACTAAACCACACAAGGACCCAACCACAAAAAGAACTTCAGACCAATCTCAATTATGAATATCAATACAAAAATACTGAATAAAATTCTTGCAACTCAAATCTAAGAACACATTAAAACCATCACTCATCACAATCAAGTAGTCCTAATCCCAGGGGTGCAAGGTTGGTTTAATATACAAAAATCCATTAACATAATCCACTATATAAACAAACTCAAAGAAAAAAATCGCATGATCATCTCCTTAGATGCAGAAAAAGCATTTGACAAAATAAAACACCCCTTCGTATTAAAAATATTGGAGAGATCAGGAATTCAAGGCCCATACTTAAACATAACAAAAGCAATTTACTACAAACCAACAGCCAATGTCAAATTAAATGGAGACATACCTAAAGCAATCCCACTGAAATTGGGGATAAGACAAAGATGCCCACTCTCCCCATACCTATTCAATATAGTACTCAAAGTGTTAGCTAGGACAATAAGACAACAAAAAGAGATCAAGGGGATACAAATTCGTAAAGAAGAAATAAAGATATCATTATTTGCAGATGATAGGATAGCATACATAAGCGACCCCAAAAATTCTACCAGAGAAATTTTCCAGCTAATAAACAACTTCAGCAAAGTGGCCGGATATAAAATTAACTCAAATAAATCAGTAACCTTCCTTTGTACAAAGGATAAACAGGCTGAGAAAGAAATTAGGGAAACAACTCTCTTCACAATAGCCACAAATAATATAAACTATCTTGGTGTAACTCTAACCAAACAAGTGAAAGACCTGAATGGCAATAACTTCAAGTCTCTCAAGAAAGAAATCGAACAAGATGTCAGAAAATTGAGAGATCTACCATGCTCGTGGATTGGCAGCATTAACATAGTAAACATGTCTACCCTAACAAAGGCAATCTATACATTCAATGCAATCCCCGTCAAAATCCCAACACACTTCTTGAAAGACGTGGGAAGAGCAATTCTCAAATTCATCTGGAAAGGCAGAAAAATCCACAATAGCAAAAGCAATTCTTAACAATAAAAGAACAGCTGGGGGAATCAACATCCTTTACTACAGAGCAATAGTGATAAAAACTGCATGGTATCAGTACACAGACAGACATGTTTATCAATGGAATAGAATTGAAGACCCAGAAATAAAACCACATATTTATGGTCACTTGATCTTTGACAAAGACACCAAAAATATACAATGGGAAAAAAAAAGAAAGCATCTTCAATAAATGGTGCTGGCTTAACAGGCTGCCTGTATGTAGAAGAATAAAAAGAGACCCATATTTGTCACCATGTATAAAGCTCAAGTTCACATGGATCAAGGACCTCAACGTATAGCCAGATACACTGACTCTAATAGAAGACAGAGTGGGAAAGAGCCTTAAACTCACTGACAGAACTTCAATGGCTCATGCTCTAAGATTAAGAATTGATAAATGGGACCTCATAAAACTCGAAAGCTTCTGTAAGACAAAGGACATAGTCAGTAAGACAAACTGGCAACCTTCAGATTGGGAAAAAAAAAAAAAAAACCTCACTAATCCCCACATCCGATAGAGGGCTAATATCCAAAATATATAAAGAACTCAAAAGGTTAATCACCAAAAAACCCAAACAACCCAATCAAAAAATGGGATATAGAACTAAGCCGAGAATTCACAACTGAAGAATCTCCAATGGCTGAAAAGGACCTAAAGAAATGTTCAACATCCTTACTGATCAGAGAAATGCAAATCAAATCAACCCTGAGATTCCACCATACACAAATCAGAATGGCTAAGATCAAAACCTCAGGTGACAACACATTTTGGAGAGGATGTGCAGAAAGAGGAACACTTCTCCATTGCTGATGGGATTGCAAACTGGTACAACCACTCTGGAAATCAATCTGGAGGTTCCTCAGAAAATTGGAAATAGATCTACCTGAAGACCTAGCAATACCACCCTTGGGAATATAACCAAAAGATGTCCCACCATGCCACAAGGACACCTGTTCTACCATGTTCATAGTGACCTTATTTGTGATAGCCAGAAGCTGGAAACAACCTAGATGTCCCACAACAGACGAATGGATACAGAAAATGTGGTTCACACAATGGAATACTACTCAGCTATTAAGAATGAGGACATCCTGAGTTTTGCAGGCAAATGGTTGGAACTAGAAAATATTATCCTGAGTGAGGTAACTCAGAACCTAAAGGACATGCATGGTATGTACTCACTAATAAGTGGATATGAGCCAAAAAAAAAAAAAAGTACAGAATACCCAAGATATAGTTCACAGAACTCAAAAAGTTCAACAAGCTGAAGTGCCCAAGTGAGGATGCCTCAGTCCCACTTGAGAGAGAGAAGAAAGCAATCACAAGTTGGGAGGGAAGGAGGGACCTGGGAGGGAAAGTGGATGGGGCAGGAGAGTCTGGGGTGGAAAGGGAAACTTACCTGGTATTGGGTGAGGAAAAAGAACTGAAGCCCTGAGGGCCAGCACAAAGAATGAAAATAGGCAACCTCAGGAAATAGGAAGTTGGGGTAACCCCCCCACGCCCCCAGAATGCACTAGACCTGGGAGGTAAGAGCCTCTCTTGAATCAAAGGGAAAGACCTTAGATGAAATGACTGACAGTAGGAGACAGAACTCACAGAGCCCACCTCCAGCATGAAGACAGGGCATGGGAAGTGAGGAATAGGGTTGCCATCCCACAGTCACATCTCTGACTCATAATTGTTCCTGTCTGAAAGAATTGCAGGGATGGAAATGGAGGTCCCATGACAGGCCCAAAGTGGGATCCAGCTCAAGGGGAGGTCCCAAGACCTGATACTATTACCGAGGCTATGGAGCACTCACAAAAAGGGGCCTATCATGACTGCCCTCTAAAAGACCCAGCAAGCAGTTGAAAGAGTCAGATGCAGATATTTGCACCCAACCAATGGACAGAAGCAGCTGACCCCTGTTATTGAATTGGGGAAGGCTGAAAGAAGCTGAGGAGAAGGGCGATCCTGTAGGAGGACCATCAGTCCCAATTAATCTGGACCCCTGAGATCTCTCAAACACTGGACCACCAAACAGACAGCATACAACAGCTGATATGAGGCCCCCAACACACATACAGTAGAGGACTTCCGGGTCTGTGTTCATTCAGAGATGATGCACCTAACCCTCAAGAGACTGGAGGCCCCAGGAAGTTTAGAGGTCAGTTGGGGTGGGGGGATGGGGCATCCACGTGGAGATGTGTGGGAAGGAGGTATGGAATGTGGAGCAGTCGGAGGGTGGATGGAGATGCAGGGAATGGAATATGGAGTGTAAAAATAAATTAATTTTAAAAAAGAAAAGAAAAGATACCAAACAAGTTTAATAACAAGTTTTTAAATACACAATGACAAAGACCTGGCCTGAGAATTTATAATGGTTTACTGACTAATCTCAAATCAAAGATAACACCCAAATGGAACTTAGCCTCTTGTAGTAATAAAATGCATAACTAATGAGCATCTTCAGGGTCCAAGGAACTCGCAATACCCACTCCTCATGAAAATTAAGAGAAGGTTTTTTTTTTTTTTTTTTATGTTAAGGCTCTTTATTTCCCTTTTCTTTTTTTTTGCATATAAACATACAATTTATTGATAATTATTGTAATATTTCCCTTTTCTTAATTAGATATTTTCTTTATTTACATTTCAAATGTTATCCTCTTTCCGGGTTTTCCCTCCGAAAACCCCCATTCCCTCCCCCCTCCCCCTGCTCACCAACCCACCCACTTCAACTTCCTGGCCCTAGCATTCCCCCACACTGAGGCATAGAGCCTTCACAGGACCAAAGGCCTCTCCTCCCATTGATAGCCAACTAGGCTGTCCTCTGCTACATATGCAGCCGGAGCCATGAGTCCCACCATGTGTACTCTTTGGTTGGTGGTTTAGTCCCTGGGAGCTCTGGGGGTACTGGTTAGTTCATATTGTTGTTCCTCCTATGGGTCTGCAAACCCCTTCAGCTCCTTGGGTACTTTCTCTAGCTTGAGAAGGAATTTATACACACTTCTATTGGATGAGAAGTAGAGGCCAAGAAGTTGTGAACTTAGCCAGGATCACTAGTCAGCAGAAACAATGCTACCATTTAAGCCCAGGTCCATCTGATTTGACCCAATTCCTACACTGCTTCCATGGGCTTTAAGTACAAACATGGAGTCTTATATCAATAATATAAAATTAAACCATAAACCCTACCCTCAAGAAATACCCTTAGTCATGCCTTAGTCATGCCTCACAGTTGTTTTTCCTTTTCATTAACACTTGAGGCCTTAACTGAGAACTGCTGGCCTAATTGCAGAAGTAGAGCAGAAGGAGTTTATCCAGGAAAGAAGTTTTCATGACTTTTGGTGCTTCTCCAGAGTGTCTCTGCCCCTTTTAAATTTAGGTTAACGTTTTATTTTGAGAACTTTATGATTACTAAATTTACATCATTTTTCCTCCTCTTCCTCTTCCTCTTCCTCCTTCTCTTTTCTTCCTCTTCCTCTTCTTCTTCTTCCAACTCCTTCTCAATTCATGGACTCATGTATGTATGTATGTATGTATGTATGTATGTATGTATGTATGTATTTGTGTATTTGGAGCTGACTGAATGAGATTTAATATCTTATCAGGAAGCTTACCCCTAGAAAAGACTCTCTCTCTCTCTCTCTCTCTCTCTCTCTCTCTCCAACCATTAAGAACCCGTAGTTCTTCATCGGAGTTGGACATCAGGAAACTTCTCCCAACCACATTGAAATGTCAACTGATGTTGTCATTTTTCATATCTGGCTTAGGTAACTGTATGATTGAGGTTTCATGGGTGAAGCTTCCCTGATACTTCTAAAAGCTGTTCTTTTTTAAATATTTAACTTTTAATTGATTCTTTGTGAATTTCACATCATGCACCCCAACACCACTCATTTCCTCACCCCTTTGTACCCACCCTCCACCCTTACCACCGCCCCACCAAAAGAAAACAAAAAATATATAAATAAATAAATAAATAAATAAATAAATAAATAAATAAATAAATAAATTTCCTTGCGGAAGCTGTAGTGTGTCCCACAAAAATCTCCTTTGTCCACACTTCTATACTTGGAAATGATGTTCATTGCAATGAGTCACTGGTCTGGTTTGAGGCCTCTGGCTTCTGTTACACTATCAATATACTGGATCCTCTCTGAGGTTTCGTGCAGATATCTTGTTGATGCCCTGGGTTATGGAGATCCTGCAGTTCTGAATCTGTAGTTCAGGCCTTTCATGTGCTCCAGCAATGCTCCAAAATAGATGGGTTAGATGTTGGAGTGGGCCAACTCAAAACCATGGATCTGGGCCTGGGTGGTAGCTGAGCTGGTCATCTTGCCAACTCTCCCATAGCCATACCACCAGGATGAGCTCTCCAGTGCTGCAACTGGGCAAGGGGCAGAACCAGCTCCCACTCTAATGCCCTCAGAGCTGGCTCACTTAAACCCACTCCAGCAGAGCCAGTTTTATGGTGCTGCCCATAAAGATACCAGAAGAAAGATACCAGATTCCAATAGTATGCAAAGGCAAAGAGAGTTTATTCTGAGGAAATTACCAACATGCAGGGGTTGCGTTCATCAAAATAGCAACCACCAGAAGAGCTGGCAGGGCTAGGGGAATTTTCCAGAAGGGTTAGTAACCTCTAACACAATTGGCTTAGATGTGTAGCAGCAACATCAGTAGAGTTTTGTTTATGCTAGTTCCATTATATTTGGTGGGACCTTGAAAAAAAGATTCAAAGACTAGTTCAGCATTATCTCCTCAGGCCAGGTGTCCGGAGAACTGTCTCAGCTCTGGAGCTATCCTCCCTAGTTCAGGGTCATCACTGACTAATGGCCCATTGTTCATGGATTCCCCCCAAGGAACCTAGTTCATTTTCCTGGGAAACTGAAAAAAAAATTCATTCCCAAGGTTTTTAGACCCCTCGAGTGCAGGGCCCACTCTCCTGAGTGCTGCAGGATGAAACAACTCTCCCACTCTTAAGACCTCATGGCCAGCTCATGAGGGGCAAAGTGTGTGTGTGAGTGTGTGTGTGAGTGTGTGTGTGTGTGTGTGTGTGTGTGTATTTGGGTGGGTATCTCTCCCTTACCCACACCACTACAGGGCAAACAAGTGGCAAGGCCATCTCTTTAGGAGATATCCTTAGAGCTTCTGACCAGATCCTCTGACTCATACTATTTTGTTGTTGTTGTTCTTGTTCTTTCTTCTGCCTTACTCCCTGAGCCTTAGGTATTAGGGGTTATGTTACAGATGGATCAGATGGGGCTGGGTACTGCACAGTCCACTCTCAGTATTTTGATGAGGTGTAGCCTTCTATAATGGTTTCTAGATCATGGGTTAGAGCTATACTTCTCAGGAGGGTACAAGAGTATGTATATAAAATGCAGTTAGGGATTATGGATTATGGTAGTTTGGTTCTCCTTTAAGCTGAACTATGTGTCACAAAGCTCTTGGCATCCCACAAAGGTTTATAATCAATCGTACCCAAAAACCGCAGGGAGCTGGCCTTCATCTTGGTTGGAAAAAAACTGCTAAGACAGGCAGGCATGGTGCCAGGCCACACAGGAGGGAGCAGCAAAAGCTACCCCAGAATTAGGTTGACAGTTCAAAGGAGCTCTAACTTGACCCCAGTCTTGCATATCAACCACCTCCTTGATGGGAGGGGCATGTTCCCCATGGAGGGCACAGCATGGCATAGTCAGAGTATGACAGAACACTGTGTGTTCAGGCAAAGAGCGCTGGCTTAAGGGTGCTGGCATGCAGCTCTGCCCTGGACAGAGAGACATTTTCTAACTGAGAAAGGACAAACGCGTGCAGCTGCTCAGTGGAAGGCACCGGGAAAGGGGGGAGGGCAGCCCAGTAACCCAATCCTCTTATCAGATCAGCCAGCTCTGAGCCACCTCCTCTTCTCTGCTCTGTCCCCCAATCAGTGGCACTTCAGCAGCCAGGTCCTGTGAAACACACCTGCCATTTGTTCTGTGCTCAGCTCACCCTGGCAGACATGAGATCACACGGGGTAGGGGTGAGGGGGGCAAGTGTCTGCTTGTCACCTGCTCCTACTGATGTTTGATTAGGCTGGCCTGTCTGGCGTTTGAGCCTTATATACCCTACGTGACGATTGGGTTCTTTATGATCATTCAGAGTTAGTGGCAGGATCGCAAAGATTTTTAGAGCATGCTTTGGTGTTTTGTTTATTTCTGTTTTATTGTGAACCAAGGCTTGAGGAATAGGTGAGGATGTCAAAAATCATGTACAAAATTGTGTTGCTTTTTGAGGGTGGTTTTTGAGGAAAAGGCTCCCAAGCTTTTCCCTGAGCCCTAAAGTATGTGTAATCCTTTAAATTAGAACAATTGCCAAACAACTCTCTCCCACAAAGGGTCATGGTGTCATTTGCCAAGAGTACCATGCAGTGGGCAGCATGTCAAACTGTGTTAGCAGACCAAGACTCACTCACAAACTACAAACAAAACCTACCAGAACTACTATGTAAGATGTAACAAAGATTTGATCCTCGATAGAGTGGACTCTTTAGCTATTATAAGAGATTTGATTGGCTTTTCTCAAGTATTCCTCTCTCTCTCTCTCTCTCTGTCTCTCTCTCTCTCTCTCTCTCTCTCTCCTCTGATTTTATTACCCCTTTTATTTACCAGTGGATTTCCTCTAATCCTTGAGTCTGGAAATGAAATACTGAGAAACTAGGGTAACCAGAGGAGTTGTTATAAAGTGAAATCAATAAATCACTCACAGTGCCTCTGGTGGAGGTTAGATGCATATTGGGCCATTGTTATCAAAGTAAAGCTAACCCTGGAATCTCAAGAGGGGAAGAACATGTTTTTCACAGAATGCATG
This sequence comes from Mus caroli, assembly GCF_978045245.1. NCBI lineage: Eukaryota > Metazoa > Chordata > Mammalia > Rodentia > Muridae > Mus > Mus caroli. Next base: position 35,754,756 of record NW_028227271.1, on the reverse strand, counting down.
ATCATGCCAAATAAAGCACAGAGCAGGATCTAAAATGCCTAGATCATTGAATAGGCTACAAGTAAGTCACTCGCTGACAAACGCACTTTATGACTATTTCAGAAGGTCATTCTAAAGAGGCCACCAGGGAAGATCAGGAGCCAGTCACCAATCTCAGAAACTAGAATCCCACAAGACCTTAGCATGAGGCTGAGGAGGAGAGACTGAGGTCCAGCAGTTCCCAACTGAAGAAAATAATGTCTATGTAAAAGGAATTGTAATGTAGGGTAGAAGATAATCTCATGAGGCTTTCTTAAGGCCTTATAGTCCCATGAGTCCTCATACATTGACAAAGGAATTCTACTCCATCCCATCCCATACGGATCTGCTCTCTTTCAAGAAAACAAGTAGTCAGTCTCACCTGAAAGAAACAGCCATGTGACACCCCTCTCTTAATATATGCAATGAGTACATAATTTCCATGCATATTTTGAGTTGTACATGTGTAGTGGCTATTCCTGGTTGTCAACTTGACTATATTTGGAATGAACTACAATCCAGAATTGGAAGGCTCACCAGTGACCCTTATCTGGAGGCTTGGAGATCCTTATCTGGATCTTGGTATGGAGATCTTGAGCCATAGTGGCTATGGATTCCAGAAGATTAAATCTCCGAGTTTAAGGAGATTTAATCTGGGCTACACGTTTCATCTGGGATTAAAGGTGTAGTGGAACACACCTTTAATCTGGGCTACACCTTCTGCTGGAGACAATATAAGGACATTGGAAGAAGGGAGTCTAGCTCTTGCTCCTGCGCCTGCTTGCTGTGTGAGACTGAGTAACTGCTAGATCCTTGGACTTCCATTCACAGCTGCGACTGAACCATTGTTGGGAATTGGGCTGCCGACTGTAAGTCATCAATAAATTCTTTTACTATATAGAGACTATCCATAAGTTCTGTGACTCTAGAGAACCCTGACTAATACAACATGGAAGATCTTCCAAAAGCATTGTGGGTTTGAAGACTTTCAGAAGAGGGGCTTAGGAGAACTTGTGAGATCATGAACTTTGACCTGATCAACAGATACATACATACATACATACATACATACATACATACGTGTGTGTGTGTGTTGGGGGATGTCTTTGTGAGGTAATGTAGACTAAGTAGAGAGGATGAAGGTCAATACAGGAGTGCTTTTGAAAGATCCTTAGTCTTTTCTCTCTGCCTCTGTGCTTCTGGCTTATGTAAGGTAAGCAGCTTTACTCTACCACATGCTCCCAACTATGATAGCCAAGCTTTGCTTCAGATACACAGGAATGGAGTCAGTCAGCCTTGGACTGAGATATGAATCCAAGTAAACCCTCCTTCTCTTGTATTCTCAAGTATTTTATCACAGTAATGGAAAATTGACTAATAAGACACATAAGTCCTTGAAGAACACACTCCAGCTACACCAAGCATGAGATAATAAGGAAATACAAGGTCTGATGGGACTACATTACAGATGAAGGCAAACTAGCAGAGAAGCTCTACCTGTAGACTCTCAGTTTATCCAACTGTATACAACTCGGGTCCTTGCCTGCAGTTTGCTCTATCAGTGGAAACAATTATGCCTTGAGGGCTGGAAAAGAAGTATGTGTGCCCTCCAAGGCTGTTGTCAGCCACAGGTGGCAGGGATGCATCAACACTTAGATTCTTTATGCATTGGTTGGGGAACTCTGAGATGAGTGCTTACCTTATTTCTTAGAATCCTTCTTGTGTACCTTCCAGTTGCCCACATGGCTAGGTGCTCAGTCACACTCCTTGACTAAGCTCTGCTCATTGATCTTTCTCTCTGCTACTCCATCACCAGTGCCTCGTGAGATGATTGCCTAACGACCTCAGCACTCAAGCCCCTTTCTTGTCATGTCCAAACACACTGTGCAATCACATGCTCCTAATCCCTCCAAAAGTATTTATCTAATTAGAGGGATGTTGGGTCACATTAAATAGATATTTATGAGGGCAAAATAATTTAGTTCTGGACTTGCAACATCCCAGTTCTCCAAATCAGTCAATTGGACTTGCAGCATGGTTTTTATTTAAATGATGTATTTTATTGAGAATTTAATGAAATAGTATTTTGATCATATTCATAGTCTTTGCCTCTTTGCCTTAATGTCCTGCCTCCTGTGTTCACTTGCCACTTATCTACCACTTTTCAATGTAGTGTCTTTTTATCTAGTTTCTTTAAAAAAAATATTGCCCACTAAGTCTAATTTGTCCTGTCCATATACTTATGAGTGTGGGACCACCCACTGGACCTACCTGCCACCACACTCTTAAAGAAAACTGGTTCCTCAAACAGTTGAGATGCTCAAAAGCCCCTGGCCCTTCCATTCTAGAATATTGACTGGCTTGATATTATTCAGGTCTTGTGAAGGCCACAGCTGCTGTGAGGTCTTTTGTCCAATAGTCCAGTCGTGTCCAGAAGTTACTTCCTTGTCCCCCATGGCCACCAGCTCTTACAATCTTTCTATCCTTTCTTACCTGATAGTCTCAGAGCCTAGCTGGTGAGGCAAGGTGATATAGGTGTTTGTGGCTGAGCACACCAAAGGCCCCTTTTCTCGTTACTTTTGATCAGTTGTTTCTGTGTTAACTGCTACTTATTACATAAAGAAACTTCTCAGATGGTATCTGAGAGTTGTTCTAGTCTGTGGATATAGAGACACAGATTTAGAGGGCAGTTTGAAACTATGTCCATTTAGCAGAATAATTGGAGTAGGTTCACCTCAGGGACCCATGAGCTCTCCAGCTGAGTTCTTGACCAGATCTTCAGTATTAGGCAAGCATTTCCTTCTGTGAGCCTTAAGTCCCACCAGGAAATGGTTGGTTCCCCCTTAACACTCATGCCACCGTTGCACCCGTGGACACATTTCACCACTGTGGCTAGTATTGTAGTTCACAGGTGGAGAAGACAACTGATGACTCTCCCAGTCAGCACTGTGAAAAGTAGTTTGCAGAAAAGAACCTTCCTGTTCAGAACCAACTTTGTTTCTCTGTGTCCTCTGACCAAAGTGTGTGGTATCTTCAGCAACAGATCTCCAGTTATAAAAAAATATATATCTATGACAACAGCCTGCACTATTTTAGGATGGTCTCCAGAGCACCCTTGATTTTAGTCTCTAACTCCTTTATTAATGAAATACCCTAAATTGAGGAGGGTCCTACAATCTTTAACAGGTACAGAATGCTGCAAAACCAACACTTTCTTGATATGAACATTAGGCTTTTGGTAAGCAACCTAAAATCCTATTAGCTCTTAAAGGGCCATATCACACTGCCAATTCATATTCCTGTTGGAAATAGCTAAATTGTGTATGTTTTACAACTACACTAATGCCAGAGTGAGTCTTACAATTTTCTTTAACTTCTTTTACTGTAATGGTTTTTCATTTTGTTTCAGTCCTACCTTAGAATGTATTTAAATCCTTTTAAGTCAGAGTCTGTGATACAATATATCACCTGTTTGTCCAGCTGTCCCTTTCTTTATCCTTTCTTTCAAGGCTTATAATGGACAGGAGGAAGTCAAGGAAGCAACCTGGAGGTAGGGTCTGGAAGGCTATGGAGGACTGTTGCTTACTGGTTTGCTTCTTAAGGTTTACTCAGCCTGCTTTCACGCATACCCTAGATCACTAGCCTAGGAATGGTAAAACCCACAGTGGGACTAACAGAAATTGCAGGCTTTTTTCTTGTTTCTTTCTCTACTACCTATCCAACTAGCTATAGTTTGTTATCCCAAACTGTGAATCGAAAGACACCCTTTCTCTTTGTATGCTACTTCAGTATTTTGTTCAGTACTGGACTTAGGGATGATGAGATGACTCAGCAGGTGAGGGTGCTTGCTCTCAAGACTGACAGCCTGAGTTCAATCCCTAGGACCCATGTGATGGAAGGAGAGGGCTTACAATGCAAGTGGTCCTCTAACCACCACAGGCATGCACACATAAATGCACACATGACATGTGCATGAATACAGAGTATACTAAAATAAAGACGTGTGTTTAAACATCCTATTGTGTTGTTATATATTCATATTTTAATTGATTTAAAAACATAACACTATTCTATTCATTCAAAACACCAAGTCAACCAGACCCTAACCAGGTTTGAACTACTATTAATTGTAACTTACATACTGGCTTAGTGTTTCTGTTGCTGTGATAATATACCATGACCCTAGGAGTGGTAAACTTTGGATGAAAGGGTTTATTTCCACTTATAACTCTCAGATTATTCCCCGTCACTGAGGGAAACTAGGGCAGAGCAAGGCAGAAATCAGGGGGCAGAATCTGAAGTTGTTTGTGGTCACGGAGAAGTGCTGCTTACTGGCTTGCTTTTATGGCTCAATTTTATGGCTTAGCTTGCTGCTTTTATTGTATTTTATTCTTTTTAAGATTTAATTTAGTATCACTTTAATCTTTTTTTAGAACTCTTTTTGATTCTTTGTGAATTTCATATCATGCAACCCAATCCCACTCATCTCCCCATCCTTGCACATTTGCCCTCTGCCCCTGAACCCTCCCCCCCCAAAGAGATAGAAATAACATAAAAAATTAAAAATAAACATCTTACTTTGAGAGCTGCGGTATGTCACAGTGTGTCACATAGTGCACTCTTTTGCTTAAACAGCTTTACTTACAAATATTCATTGTAATGAGCCTTTGGCTTTTGCTACACTATCGATACTGGATCCTCATGAGAACTCCTCTCAGATATCTTGTTATCTTGTGTGGTGCTTTGATACTGTGGGAGTGGTCTCTTCATGTGGTCCAGCAGTTCATAGATGGAGTAAATGTTGGGGTGGCTCACTCAAAGCCCTGGATCTGGGCCTGGGAGACAGCTGTATTATTCAGATTGCCACCTCTCCTGTGCCCATGCTTCCAAGGCCAGCTCTCAAATCTTTGCCCAGGCAAGAGACATAGGTAGCTCTCTTGTTTGAGGCAGATGGAAAAAGGTGGGACTGGCTCTCATACGCTTACACTATCAGGGCCAGCTCTCCAACACTGTCCAGGCGAGGAGGCTGAGCCAGCTTGCCCACATACTGCAGGTGGTAAGGGGTAGAGGGGTGTCAGCTTGCTTTCTTATACACTCTACTCCTTGTACCAATTTCAGTCTTAGGATTTTGCTGGCTGTGATAAAAGACCACAAGCAAAAGCAACTTGGGGCAGAAAGGGTTTATTTTTGGTTACAGTTCCATATCACAAACCACCATTGAAGGACATCAGGGCAGGAACTCAAGGCAGGAATCTGAAAGCAGGAACTGAAGCAGAAGTCATGGAGGACTGCTGCTCACTGCATTTCTAGGTAGCCTGCTCAGCCTTCTTTATTAAGAAGTTCAGGACCTGCCTAGGGGTGGCACCACCCACAATGGGTTGGGTTCTCCCACATCAATAACTAATCAAGCAAATGCATTACAGGCTTGCCCACAGAGCAATCTGGGGTACATATTTTCTCCATTGAGGTTCCTTTCTCCCACACTTTATGTCAAGTTGATGAAATGCTAGCCAGTACACACACTTTCAGATTTGTTTTCACTGTGGGAGTATTGTACCTGCATGTACATATGTAGAACATATGCATGTCTGGTGTTCTTGGAGGCTAGAAGAGGGCATCAGATCCTCTTTGGACTGAAATTACAGATAGTGCTGGGCTACCATGTGTGTGCTAGGAACCAAAGAGAACAGCAAGTACTTTAAATTGCTGAGCCATCTCTTCAGCCCCTGAACATATATTTTCAAAATATACCCAGATACACCAAGCTTTGAAAGACATCAGTGAAGGCTAAGATTGTAAAGAACAAATTTGGGTAGGCCCTGAACTGCCAACTGTCTAGGATGGGATTTAGACCACTTGGTTTTCTTAGGTTTTCCTCACATTTTCTGAGATGATATAATTTTGTTTTGGATTTATTCTTATTTATAATGCAGGTATTGTCGTTGTGTTGAGGTCTACATGGACCACAGAAATTGAATTGACACTGTTCTAAGATGCTTGCTGATGGTCACCTGGGATTTGGTGCCAATGAAGTCCAAAGCTAATGACATATGAATAACGAGAGCCAAAGTTGATTTCTTATTATAAGTGTCCAAAGTCTTATCAACATGATCTATCTCTTTCATCATCGATATATCCACTGTGCCTCAGAAATGTCTGGCGTTCTGGCAGATTTTAAAAATGCTTTAAATTTTAAACTGGGTTATGCAGATAAATGCATAAAATGTATCTGTCCAGTTTGACATTGCGGTTATTAAATTAATGTGCATGCTATCTAGTGAAGTTCCCTCTCTCTTATCCCCCACTCTCTGCTCCCAGAAGTGACCAGTGTCTTTTATGGTAATAATTTCCTTGTACACTTATTGTCTGTGGATGAATTCCTAAGCAACACATATCAGTTTTATCTGCTCCTGAATTATTGAAATGGCATTGTGCTTCACAGTGTTTATGATGCACTTCCTCTCAGCACTGTAAAATTCATCACATTGCGGCAGAGAACTGAATATTTATCTCCTTACTTTATAGAGATGCATACCAATATTCCATACACCAAGCCTTTCACTTATTTCTGGATTTTGGTAATTACTAAAAATATTGTTCCCAATACTCTTGTCCCTTTTCTTAATCTATATAAACAAGTCTATCTCCAGGGCCCATGGAATATCCACCTGTATTCAGTGATATCACAGCAATGACTTTCTTGACTCACATTCTTACCATCAATTACCACATAATTTCTAAATCACTATGGCCTGGCCCACATTTTATATTGCTGGACTTTTTGATTTTTTTTTTTTGCCAAACCTTTGAGAATATGGTTGCATCTGATTCTGACTTAAATTGTCTAAGTGACTAAGAGACTGAGTGCTTTTCATATGTCCATGAGCCCTGTAGACATCACTTTCTGTGAGGAGCATTCACCTTTGACCTTTCCTTTCTCTATCATGCTGTATTGTTTTTTTCATTTGTTTTTAACATTCTTTATATATTTTGCATACTGGTCCTTTTAAAAATTATAAACACTACAATTATGTTTTTCTATTTTATGTCTTATACTTAAATTCTTTGCATTATATTTTGATCAGTAGGTAAGCTCTCATACTTCCTACTTTACCATTTTTCCTTTATACTGTAGTTTTCACACAAATAATTCAAAAATACTAAGAAATTCTCTCATATGACTTTCTAAAAGGTTAGTATTATTAAGTCTTCGTCTTATATAACTTATATAACTGCTATAATAAACTACCTCAGAGCTGGGGATTTATAAGTTACAGAAATGTATTGTTTATATCTTTGAAGGATCCAGATCCAGGAGCCAGCAGTGTTGGCATTTGGTGGGAACCTGTTTCCTGTGGACAGGGCCCCTATATCGCCATGTGAAAGAAGGGGCAAGGGAGCTCAGTCACATCTCTTTGGAAGGGCCCCAAATGTTTTCATCCCTAAAAATGACACACTGGGTTCTGTAACAGTTTCCTCCAAGACTGAAACATTTCAATCTTCAGGGAAGCTCCTTAAGCTGGAAGATAAAAACAAAACAAAACAAAACAAAACAAAACAACAAAAAAACTCAAAATAGCTTCAGGAACTCCCTGAAACTGATCAGATTCACTAGGCCCCTCTCTGACAGAATAAACAATAAAAGCTGAGAGTCCCTCTCAGACAGGAATGAAGCCAAGTTCAAAGAAAATCTCAGAGGAGCTAAGCTGGGAAGTCTCCATTTGAGCTGCAAAGAAGACTCCGAGACAAGAACAGATGCCTAAAATAAGCCGAGGGGGAGGTTTAGACCAACTAGGGCATCTGGAAAAGAGATGCTCCAACTTACTGAGCTGCCTGCAGGCTGTGCAGTGAGCTCCAGGTTCCCAGCTTTTGTGAGCTGTCACCCATGCTGGAATGGGCTTTGGTGATGCAGCTGTCTCTGAGTCATTTCTGCTCCTGTAAGTGGCCCCTCACCCATATTTCTGTAAGCAACCCCAGTAAAACTGACAATTCACCAAGTTAAACACATGTCAGCTGTATGTTGGTCAGTCTTGGGTTCCCTATCTGTGATGAATAGACATGTATGATGCTTCTCAGATCAAGTTTTGTCACAGAACAACTGTAAGAACATGTGAAGATAACACAGTGGTCTTTAATATACCTAGACTTTATTTTATACATGGGTCCAGGGAAGAATGAGTCAAAATTTCTGGTATAAGTAACTTACTGAAAATGATGTCTTTTAGCCGGGCGTGGTGGCGCACGCCTTTAATCCCAGCACTCGGGAGGCAGAGGCAGGCGGATTTCTGAGTTCGAGGCCAGCCTGGTCTACAAAGTGAGTTCCAGGACAGCCAGGGCTACACAGAGAAACCCTGTCTCGAAAAACCAAAAAAAAAAAAAAAAAAAAAAGAAAATGATGTCTTTTACTTCCTCACCCCCATCATAAATTAAGTGAATTTCCATCATTGATACCTATGCTGAGAATTTGCTTAGATGCACCATCTTGACAAATTTAATATTATGTCTTAATATCTGATAAAAATAATCTTCATATTTTTCTTTAAAAACCAGGTTCGTCACAATCTATAACATAAAATTTATCAAGATTTTGATTGAGATTATGCTAGACACATGAAACTAGGAGATGGTGACATTTTTATAATACTGTCTTTTCTAAGCATAAAAACAGTATAATTGCTGTTCATTTAGATAGTCTGTCAAATTATTCTGAACTTTTTTTTAACCTTTAGAAGCCTTGTCAGTCTTTGTATGGATGTATTCCTAAGTAACTAATAATTTCAAAAACATTCTTTGTATGTTATTATTGTAAGTTATATGGTTAACTATTATTTCTCGTTGAAATAAGATATTTTAAGATTTTGTGGTGCTTTGCTATTGACATTATCAGTAATATTTTGATCATAAATTCTTCTAGAGTTTTTCACATATACACGGTAGCATCTGGGAACCATGGACTTTTCCCTTCTAATCCATGTGTCTTCTGTCAGCTTGTCCTGGAGAGCAGCAACACCCCAACCAGAAGGGCAGAGCTTCTTCATCTTCCTGCTCACAGCAAAACCTCTTTTTAAAAGAGACTTGTTTTACTACATGTTCAGTAATGGCACACATACTGTATTAGTCAAGGTTCTCTAGAGTAACAAGTTTATCAAGTGAATTTTTTTCTATAAATTTAGAAAGGGGATTTATTGAAATGCTTTACAGGCTATGTACCAGCTAATTCAACAATAGCTGCCTAAGAACAGAAGATCTGAGAATCCACTACTTGCTTAGTCTGTGAGGTTGGATGTCTCATCTGGTCTTCAACATACACTGGAATTCCAGAGAAGCAGGCTCTAATGCCAGTGCAAGAATGGATATGCTAGGGACGTGAGAGCAAAGAAGCAAAGAGCAAGCACTTTCTTCATCTATGTTCATATATAGGCTTTTGGAAGAAGCATGGCCGAGATTAGAGGTGGGGTTTTCCAACTCAAAGAGTCTAGATTAAAGGTGTGTCTTCCTACTTCAGAGATCCAGACTAGAAGTAAATCTTCCCACTTTAAGCAAAAATCCCTCACAGGTGTACCTCTCCATTTGGGGGTTTTAGTTAGTCCAGATACAATCAAGATGAAAACCAACAATAGCCATCACTCATATCTTGCCAATAACCAACAGATCTCTAATTAGACTTAAGGCCCACCCACCAAAAGGGAAATCATACCTGATAATGAATACCTAGCCAACTACCAGAGGTCATTGAAGTCATGACTTTTGGAGAAGAACCTGAAACTACTGATTCATAAAACAGGCAGAATCCTTAGCAACATTCTAAATATTTGTTGTTGTATACACAGATAAGTATAGTTATTATACCCCAGCCAAAAAAAAATTCTCTTTGCAACAGATTGAGACCACTACAGAGAACCACAACTTACCAAAATACAAAGAACAAGTGATCATGTTGTGCCCAGTCCACCTGATGCCCCGATAATATAATTCCTGTACTTAAGGCTCAGAGATCACTGCAGAAAAGGAGATAGAAAAATTGTAAAAGCCAGAGGAGCTGGAATTTTGCTATGAGATTTCATCTCCTAGAAATCTCAGAGAAACTACACCCATGAAATCTCATCAACATGGCTGCTTAAACAAGACTAGAACAACAAGTACATCAACAGATCTGCTAAGATGGAAAGAGGAAAGTTCACAAGGCCTCACCCCTGAGCAGGTTGTGTGTGTGTGTGCCATTAGGAGAGGCCATGAATTTGAGGAAGGGTGTGCATGGGAAGAATTAGAGAGAGAAAAGGTAAGAAGGGAAATGATGTAATTATATTCTAATTTCAAGAACTAACAAATATTGTTTAAAAATACCTGTTTTAATTGAAGAATAACAATTGTTAGGATATATCATGTGCAACATGTTGCTTTGAAATATGCAGCTAAGTAACATATGCAATAAGCAAATTGTTCTTTAGTAAAAAAAAAAAAAGGTTTGCTGTAGTGTTTTGGTTGATATGTTTTATAAAGTTAAGGATTTTTCTTTACTCTCTAGCCACAAATTGATTTAGATGCCCAGAGTCATCTAACACTTTAAAATTACCAAGATGCTGTTAATTTTTCTTCTTTAATATATTATTGTTATAATCACATCAATTGGTCTTAAAATACTGTTTTTCTTGACATTTTATAAAACCATTTTCTCAATGTTTTCCTGTTTTAGACTTAAAGTTAGCAGCACCACGAAGGGCTGAGTAATGACAGTCCCGATCAGGAGTCCAGACAGGATTTTGCAACTTAGTTTAGTTCCCAGGAGCCTGCAGCTGGGGTCAAGTGGCATGGAAAAATCTGCCCACAGGGGCAGAAGTAGTCAATAGCAAAGTTCTGAGGATTCTGGAAACCAGTAACACAGAGGGTAGAAGTTCTTAGCTGGACCAGAGCACTTAGAAGTCCAGAATTAAGATGCCACTGTTGTGTATTTGGGGGAAAATGGAAGAAAATTAATGAAGACAGAAACCCACACCAATGAAGAGACAGCATCAGAAACTCATGACTGGTGCTCTGGACTTTGACTCTTGAGCCACAAGAACATAGGTACTGTCAAGTGTGACAATACATCTGTCACATTTCAGCTAAGGTAAGTCTCTCTTAGATCAAATAAGAATTAGTATTGTGTATGGAAACAGGGCTGTATTTGCAAGAGCCATCAAGTGGTATAATAGAGCCAGATATGGAAGACAATAGGAGCTGGAAACTCTAGTCTCTAGAAGAGCCTTGGGCATTGTCTGAAACCCAGAGATGGTGAGACTGAGCTTGGCTCTCTGAGAGGAATCAACTCCTGCCAGAAAAGGCTGCATTTTTTCAAAGTTCAGGGCTAGAGGATATCATAACCCCCAGAGAGGCATGCAGAAGTTTGGAGATGGCTAATTTTCTCACATCATCTTGCTTCTCACCTCCTCTTACTTACATAACTTCATCCTCTACATTAAGTACATAGCTTTAAAAACACATTGAGTGTCGCCTCTACAGGGGCGACATAGCTGAATCCTTACAATACCTCTATTTCTTCAGTGACATCCTGCCTCCCTTTATGAAGCCTTACTACTAGTGACACTCTCCTGTTCAGTGTCAGTTATTATGCACTAAAGCTTGAGTCAACTTCTATTCAAAGGAGCTCCATTGAGTAGGGGCTGTCCCTGACACTGTTGCTTGCCTGTGGATCCTATTCCCTAACTGGGCTGTCTTGTCTAGCCTCAGTGGGAGAAGATGTGCTCAGTCCTATAGTGACTTGATGCAGTGTGGGTTGGTGCGGGGGGAGTGTGCTCCCCCTTTTCAGAGCAGAAGGGAAGGTGATAGGAGAGTGGCTGTGTGAAGGGGAGACTGGGCAGGGGGCTGCAATGGGATGTAAAGTGAATAGATAGATTAGATAGATAGATAGATAGATAGATAGATAGATAGATAGATAGATAGATAGATAGATAGGGAAAATGAAGCACTATTGAAGACTCCTTTCCTTCTCTTCCTTCCACTGCAGCATTTGATGAGGGTTTGTAGAGAAGATGGGGAAATATCTTAAACGGTCCCTGTCATACTCCATCAAAAATAAGAGTGAAATGCAAAAAGATGGTTAGACCCATGGTCTCTGTTGTAAATTAGTTCCTCCTTTGGAGTATCATTTGCTACATCATAGAATCCTATGCAAACAAGAGGCACTCAATGAATACAGATAATTCAGAATTAGGTTCTCAAATCCAAACTGTAATTCTAACTTCTAATACACAGTGCTTCAGGCTTCTCCAGAATTTAAGCACCCTGTCACTTTGGTAAAGACTAATGTGATGGTGTAGTTGGAGATGGTTTTGTCCAATTCCTACAGGATATTCTCTCTTCTCTGAGTTCTTTGTAGAAATCTTGACTAGAGGAGGTATGTGAGTGTTGTGTGGTGTGATAGTTGAAGCAGCCAGGCAGCATGGTATGTGACTCTAATCCCCCCCCTCAACAGGAACATTGTAAATCCAAAGCTACCCTGGGTTACATGGCAAGACCTTGTCTAAAAACAAGAAAAAGAATTGAAGAACCAATCTGTCCAGGCACCAATCAGGACATACAGTCCAGCCTTTATCCTTACCAAGATGTATATTGAAGACTTTGGTTTTCTGTCTGTTTGTTTCCATACTTTCAGAATTAATTAAGCTAGTTATAGTGTTGGTTGGTTTACTTTGTATGGAGCTGGGGATGCAAGGCAGGGCCTTGTGTGCTACACAATGGACCTACCACTGAGCTATACCCTCAGCCTATGGTGGTATCTTATAAGAGAAATTATTGTTTATTGTTATAGACTGTGAACAAGTATTTAAATAAGAAGAGTGTTACTGTTGATATATTCATATAACAGCAATTAAGCTATCAGATTGTATACACAGAGTTACAGATGGTAGGCCTGCTCCATGGGAGTCTCTACTCTGATAAACAAATTGGCAAACAGTAACCAGATAACCCCTGCTATGCCCATGAATCCAGAGAGCTGAGAAAGGCCTGGCAGATGGATGGAAGCCCTGTGCCTAAGCCTTGGTCTGCCTGTTAGCAGCACTTTGACCTCAGTGAACTCTGAGCATCATCTCCTCTACAGCACAGGGGGATGGGTGGTGGGGAATGGCTGTAGTTAATTTGAAAATATCCATCTTACTTAATAGACTGTGAAGAAGAACAAGTTTCTTACACATGAGCAAATCTATTCCTGCTGTTCTGCAGTGTGCTCAGTTCACAGGGAGTACATTGTTGAATGAGTTGAAGGGCTGTGGACGTTTTTTTTCTTCTCTCTGCCCATTTTCTTAACCTCTCAGACCTCTTTTAGCTTTGCCATTCTTCCTGCCTGTGCCTTGCATTCCTGCCTTCTCTTGACCACACGTTTGCTAGTCTCCTAACTGGAAGTCCTGCTTCCAACCATTACATTCCTGTCAGAGTTATCTCTAGAATGTGAGTCAGATTGCATTCCTCCCCCACCCTTGAAACTTTCCAAACAGGAGCCTCGGTAGGCTAAAGGCCAAGCCCATGAACTTGGCAGAGAAGGCCCTTCCTACTGTAGCCTCCAGAGTCTGCTCATCTATCTAGTGACTTCCTTCGCATTTCACCATCACTTTTGAACCATTTTTTAATTCTCCAAATGTCCCAGTAGACATTTATTATTTTTAGATAATGGGCATATTTATAAGGCTGTCATGAAAAGTAAGGAAAGTTAAAAATGCAGAAACACAATCAATTGTAAATCAATCTATTAGCTATTCAATTATCTATTCATGTTACAAATATTAGGATGGCTGGATCTTGCTTGTATAATTAGCCTGAGTTGCTCTAACTATGTCATAGATTGAGTAGTGTAAACAATAGCATGTTTGTTTGTTTGTTTGTTTGTTTTTTCACAAGGACCACGATGAAGTTGCAGCAGACTTGGTGACTGAGCAGGGACAGGAAAAGGGAGAAAGACCATACAAATGAGCAAGGACAACCTTTCTGGTGTCTTTTTCATATGCCATCATGACCTTGCCTGACCCTAACTACCTCTGTTAATCCAAAAGGTGCAAGGAGAAAGATCCCAAATGATGATGGCCAAATTAATTAAAGCAAGCAATCAAGCATTTTATTCTTGTGTATACAGGCTGGCTCTGTGCTAAGGCAAGGTTCAAGAGGTCAGCTTTGGAATGGGGAAGATAAGGTTTTTATACCTGAAGGGTACAGAGTTTCCAAATGGGAGGTTGGGAGGCAAATAGATGGGATTACAGAAGCACAATATATCAAGGTAATCATAGCAACGGGTGGTCATAATAACCTTTTGAAACAAAGGTATGGTTGCAAGATGGTGGTAACAACCTCCTGAAACAAAGGCACGGTTGCAAGTTGATCCTAACAACTTTTTGAAACAAAGACATGATTACTGTTTCCTGGGACAGACAGTACAGAACCATCTGTAGTTAACGTTATAGGTGGGGTATAGCCCAATCTTTGAGAAACAGAGATTTAATCATAAGCAGGAAAGAATACAGTTTGTCTTTACTATAACATTGCTTTCAAACCCAAGATGGAAGCAGATCAGTTCAGGATAGCAATTTCCTGTTCAAGGAAGGCACTCTATATTTGAAAACCAATGACTATATTTAATGAGAATGGTTATTGAAAAAGTGGGAAATTGAGAAGTAATGAGAAACTAGAAAGGAGAGACAGTCGAAAGCTTATTCATAGGGTGGCCCTATATTTGCCAATGAAAACATGAATGTTATCTCACAAATGACAAAGATGGTGTGGAAACAAGATTACTGATAGATAGCCACAGGGAGGTACTAAGATGTTCATTTTAGTGATCTTATTTGAGAGAACTCCTGTTAAGAAAATGATCCTAATAGTCAGGAGAGTTGTGTGTATACAGATATTGTCTATATTATGATAATCATAGTATCTATATATTATTACATTTAGCATGTTATTTAATATAATTATAAATTTATTTTTACCATACCTGGAAGTAATTCATAGAGGACTAGTCAAATTGTTGTTAAATAAGGTTTGTTAGATGGACCAGCACACATTTTATCATTTATAAAGCAAGTAGGCAGTAAGGAAAGGGCTGAAGTGATGGCTCAATAGTTAAGAGTGTGTACCTGGCTGGCAGAACATCCAAGGTCAGTTCCCAGCGCCCATGTTGCACAGTATCATGTATCTCCAGCTCTATGGGCATTGTTCCCCATGTGTATACCCCCAACACATAGATACAAATAATTAAAAATATAAGAAAGAATAATCTAAAATGTGCATGGCAGAGAGAACAGCAAAATCTTTGAATAAACAAAACGTAAAGCTATAGCCTTACAACTATATAAAGATAATGCCAAGTTACATAGTTACTGTTACACAGTAACAGAGGCCAGTAGGATTAAAGGTATCAGACTATTTGTCAGGGTAATGAAATAATATGCCATCATGTATTATATTTGAAACACACTGGCATTTAAAAAAAAATCCACACCAATAAAAGGTGATCTAGCTATAGCCACAGCTTCACAACACAGCCTTTGTCTGTTGTTGGCCTGAATAAACACTGGTTTTCAGTGACACAAGTAAACTGACAAAAATATTTGGGTCAATATAGTGGAAAGAAGTCTTTGTTTCATAATGAAGCAGGGAACAGTGAGGACTGGGAGAAGCAGGGGAAGGAGGAAGTGGACTTGAGCTATTAAATGAACTAAAAGCTCCAGCCAAAGAGTACTCATTAGAGCAGGAGAAGCAGCATGAAGGACCAATCAGAAGGGACCCTCAGCGGGGAGAGGACATCATTCATGGCCAGCTCTTTCTAGTTGAATCCGATGAAGAAAAGCAGGAAAACCAGATGCTGATCACAGTTTTGATGATGTTGTAATCTGCTCTGATAGATCTTGTTTAGTAGTAAGTTTGTTGAAGGTTCAGAGAGAGAAGAGGCAACAAAGGTTAAAAGGTAGCAGTTTCCAGGCCAAGAACATGCACTCACTACTTGGTATAATGAAATAGCAGCCTTGAGAGTCATAGAGACCAAGTGTCAGACAAAATTGCACCTTGGTTGTACACAGAGTTTGTGCTCTGAACAAATCTCTTAGTCTTGCTCTGTGCCAGCAATCTCACTTCTAACATGTGTGGTAGACATCTGAAGATTTGCTTTTGGTTATTGCTGTCTTTACCTTTCCTCCTAACACCAGCCTCAGAGAACTATGTCCCTCTAACTCTCAAACCACACTCCAGGACATGGGACTTGCTTCAGGGAGGAAGGCTGGATCTGAGCCTCGATTCTGGTCCACACAGGTAGGCTGAGAGCAGGGCTAGAGTCATGGGAGAGAAAGAATGGATTGCTGAGCTCTATAACTTTAAGTTTTTCAAAACTTATTTTTAATGATGGTTCTTAAATGCTTCAACTTCCTTTGTAGCCCACCACCCATCAGAGGTACTCGAAAAGAAAGAATACAGGGTATGTGGCAGGGTGGGGGTGGGGAGCGAGGGGTGGTGGCGGTGAGTAGACCTGTTTAGAAAGTTTTTTTGGAGCAACTCCCATCTGTGTTGCCTAGAAATAGGCAGTTCCGTTCACAGGTTAGCAGGCAGTGGCAGTTCTATCCACTCACAAACACTTCATGGATAAACCAGCAGTCCAGTTCCATAGTCGGGATAGCAAACATGAATCAGCCACAGTGGCACTACTTAGCAGAGACAGTCAGGCCTCAGCCTCAGCACAAGTCAGCAGGAGGGACCTGGAGGGATGCCAGGAGAAATTCTCCGTGTGCCTCTCTCAGTGAATAGAAGACCAGCAAAGACAAGACCAACAAGCATTGCACAGCTAGCTCTATCAGCAAGCCAAGTTCAGCCTCCATCACTGTCCATCGATTCATCTTTATACTCTCTCTAAACATCAAGCATTGCTACATCCACTCCAGTAGTGACCTGAGTGACAGGCTTAAAAACTTGGACGCAGTCCCGAGGCTAAAAGTTCACAGAAACTTAGTCTCCTGGAACCGTGGCACCTCATATAACGAATGCTCCAAACTTGTCCTTTCAAATGGATCTGTGTGCTTTCTTTCAGTATTGTTTTATTATAGGTGTCTCCAAGCAATGACTTGCCAAATACCTAAGCAAAATTGAACCTTGCTTTCTGGCCTTCACCAATGCCCTAGTTAGTCCCTGAGCTGACCCTGGGCTTGGAATTCAGTAAGAATGTTACCTATTCAGTAACATTCAGAATTGCCTCTAGTATTATAAGAGAGACAGTGAAAGAAATCAGGTATTACTATCTATTACATAGAGTTAGAAATCTCAGGGCAAGCTTAGCAACGTAAGTTTAGAATTCTTATTATAGTCATGTATGGCAGAATACATTACTTATTAGTAGAAAGTCCCCCCACACTATCACTTAGAATAAAAGCCAAGTTGCTCCCATATACAGGAATTTACAATGGTTTAGGAAGTAGATCAGGCTGTGGTTTAAGGAGGAACTAGAGTATTGCATTATTCATGAGGTTACCTAGAACGGAACTCCCTAATTAGAACTATGGCTTGGGTGTGAAAGCCCTTGCCCCAGGAGTGTAAAGACCTCACACCTGGCTTCTAAGAATATAGCTGACCTTAGATAGAGCTGACTTTGCCTCAGTTGTTTTATTGCCCAGTTCCTGCCAGTATTTATGTTTGCATTCCTCTGTTTTGTGTAAGAGTCATTAAGCATCGGTAATCTCATTGTACCTTGCCGATATGTCACCTAACTTCCTATTTTCTTCTGTATTAAAAATCTGATGCTCGATTTGAGAAATTACATTCAGATAGCACACTCCCTTTTGTCCATATCTGTTTGTCACCCTTCTCACCGACTCCCTGTCTACTTGTAACCAGATCCCTGATTTCTCCCAAGGATTGAGGGGGGCCGACTGAGTGCTGGGATCAAAGGTGTGTGCCACTATGCCACCTGGCTACATGACTTTTAAAGAACAAATATATTTCGTTCTGTTAGCTTATTCTAGATTTTATGGTTGTTGTAATTATTTAGGGGCTGAATATAGGCTGTATGCATGCTAAGCACATGTTCCGTTACTGAACTAACTCCACCCTACTAATCACATCTCTTTTTGTTTTAAATGACCTGCTTATTGAGTACTACGGGCTAGATAGCAGCTGAAGAACCACCACAGCCCATTGCCTGAATTGTATTATTTTATTTATTCTTTTTGGTTTTTCAAGACAGGGCTTCTAAAATCTGTGCATTCATTCCTCTATATTCACTAACATCATCCAACCAACTTTCAAAAGAACCCTTAAGTTTCCAATTCAGTAGTCTTAAGAGACATGGTGGGAGGCCTACAATCAAGGAGTCTGTCAATGGTCAGCCAGTCAATATATGCTATTGCCTATTATTAGAAACACCACACTATTATGGACACCAAATATGGGCTCCCTGTTGGATTTTTTGGGGGAGAGGGTGGTTTTTTTTTTTTTCTTTGAGACAGGGTTTCTCTGTGTAGCACTGGCTCTCCTGGAACTCACTTTGTACACCAGGCTGGCCTCGAACTCAGAAATCTGCCTGCCTGTGCCTCCCAAGTGCTGGGATTAAAGGCTGGATTTTTCCTGAAAAAAAAGATAAATATTACATCTATAAGATAATAGATACACTGTTTGAAAGTGACTTACTCACTCAGTGCAGCCCCACCCTCCACAGGAAACCAGTGAGCTATAACTGGTGAACTAAATACTAAATACTTCTTTTAAAATAAAGTATATTGTCTCACAGGAACTGGAGTGAATAACACTGTACTCTAAGTCTGGCTCTGCTTTCGCCTTGCTCTTCACTTTGTCCACCAGTCCTTGGTCTGGATTCCATGCCATTTGCTGTTTCAAATGGTGCATGCATGGCAGTGCCTAACCTCTCTTGTCCTTACTGGTCCATCACTGAGTTTAGCAGGGAAGAGGTGGGACTCTATACTCACTACCAATTGGAAGGCAGACTAGCAAAGTCATCCTGGAGAAGAATCAGAAAGCACATGTGATCATATTCCCATCTTGTATTCTGTGGTGTTTGTATCCATAGTATTTAGGAAATCCAAGGCCTAGAGAGTGGCAGCAGTATGTGAGAACTAGTTACAAAGCTCTAGGGAGCCAACCTAAATTTGCATGAATTTCTTGAGCAGGATTGTATATACTTCCATTAAAAAAAAAAAACTAAAATTATATAAACCTAAATAACTCTACTAGCCTCACACCAGTATGACAAAATGAAATAAACAATTTGCAAAGAGGAAATCATTGATGTGGCTCACTATATCAGAGGTTTCAGCCCATGGTCACTTGGCTCTGTTGTTTCTTGGCCTGGAAAATAGATTCTTCAAGGAGCTGCCCAGAGTAACCTACTTCATCTAGGCCCCATCTTCAGAATTTCTACCACCTCTCAATAGCTCATCAAGCTATGAATTGATCAATCAGTTAATCCACTGATGAGGTCAGAGTGCTCATGATCCAGTCAACCCTCTCAACACTATTCTGGTGAGAATGAAGTCTTCAGTGGGTGAGCTTTTTTTTTTTTTTTTTTTTTTTTCTTTTTTCGAGACAGGGTTTCTCTGTATAGCCCTGGCTGTTCTGGAACTCACTTTGTAGACCAGGCTGCCTCAAACTCAGAAAATCCGCCTGCCTCTGCCTCCTGAGTGCTGGGATTAAAGGCGTGCGCCCGGCTTAATGGGTGAGCTTTTAATGAGCCATTTTACATGCAAACCATATCAATGCATATGGAGAACATGTGGTAATCATTATGCACTACTTCCTAGACTATTATCTTGTCTCCTGAGCTGACTAAGGCTCAGTGCATCTCATGGGTAGAAGTGTTATGCTCCTGTCACTCACTGCTTCACAGCTCTGTGTTCAGGGACATCCCATTGGTAGCTTGAGAGAAGCCACAATGGGGATTATACTGTAGAAATCAGCAAACCCTCTAAATGTGTGTTTTCTTGTTCACTGACAACTCATTGTTAAACATTTCCCAGTTCACCAGACACCAGCAGTAACTCTGCTTTGCAAATGGAAAAACAGAGCTCCAGCAGCTTAGCCACCTGCTCAAAATCAGACAATTTGAAACTAGAAGAAATTGGATTCAGCCCCAGAGCTACTTCAGACTGAATGCTTTACTTCGATGAAAATGAGTTAGAATGTTAAAACTATAGAATTCTCCAGTCCTTATCACCACCATTGACTGTATTCGGATTGTTTTACTTAAAAACAAACAAAACACACACACACACACACACAAAACTACTGTTGGTTGCTAGCACTCAAGTCCAGTGTGAAAACAAGAAATGTCAGTTTTGAGAAATTTCTCATAACATACCGGACTTCATAATTCCTCACGGGTGTGTTTTGTTCTGAAAGGTGGGTGCTTGCTGCTAACAGTATGAATGAAAAAAATAAGCACAGCTCTTAGATAAGCATTACAAAGTTACATAAAATAACCACTGCGCATGACAGTCAAGGTATTTTAGGTATTGTTTAACTCAGAAAGATCTCTTAATACATGCATCTACTTGCAGACTAGAGGCCCTGACTATGTCTGTTTGTGTCACAACTCTGGGGTTTGTTTAGCGCATTGGTTCTCAACCTTGCTAATGCTGTGACCCTTTAAAACAGTTCCTCACATAAATTATTTCATTGACACTTCATAACTGTAACTTTGCTACTGTTATGAATTGTAATGTAAATATTTGTGTTTTCCTATGGTCTTAGGTGATCCCTGTGAAACAGTCATTTGACCTTTACCCCCCAAACAGGTCATAATTCAGAGGATGAGACCTACTGGTTTAGAAAGAAGTTACTTCGTAACTTAGACACAAAGATCAGTGATTTTGATAAAATTAGTTCTTATGTGACTTGGTTCAGATATTTTAGAATCAAATAATTTCAACTATAGGAATATTAGTCAAACATAATTTTGTATTCTTATCAGTTGTTAGCATCCCAGACCCCTAAAGTGATCAAATACAAGGATAGACTGCATGAAAGTAGACAGGTATGAATGTATTGGATATTCTAGACCAACATTTTTTAAAAAGTGATTTCTGAGTTCGAGGCCAGCCTGGACTACAAAGTGAGTTCCAGGACAGCCAGGGCTACACAGAGAAACCCTTTCTCGGGGGGAGGGGGGCAGAGAAGTGATTTCTAAAATGAGAAGTTTGAAAGGGTTCTAAGGATAACCAAGTTCCTCCTGTCATCACCCCATGGCTTGTCATGATTCACCACAGGTCCATACCTATTCCCAGAAAATTCCATTTGTTTAGCTTTTTATATACTAAACTCAGTTCTGGGCATCTCCTTTAGTCTCCAAAAGCAAGCAAACATTCAGGTGTTATATGGATGCTTGATGCTACTTGTAATAACTCATTTTATTAATTAAACCATTTTATCTTCCAAAGATCCCAGGATGTAGATCACTACTAGTCTATAGATGAAAGAACCAAAATATGGAGATTTCGCCACAGCTGGGATTTGAACTCAAAAAGGCTGGTTTCAGGTGCCATGTCCTTACCCACAAAAGGTACCCAGGAGCCAATGTATTCCATCAAAAACTGGATTGTTTTCTAGAGTTTTTACATTTCAACTCCTCCTGCCTTATATCCCAGATCAGAAAATAGAGGCTTTCCCTGACTGACTCCTGAGTTGGTCTCACGCTCCTAAATACCATAGAATTTCATTCCAGAGACATACCCTGCAATGTACATACTTTGTAATGTTGGACTACCCTCCTCTTTTCTTATTTTAATAATTCCTAGTGAAGTTTTCACATGTCTGGGAACTGAGTTCCTCCTATAGCATATCATTAAGATAGTATATTAAAAAAGTATCTAGTTTCATAATTGCTTTGTTTGGGCATTTTTGTCTTATTGGTCTTTTGCTTATACGTTATCCTTTTTGATTTTTTTGAATTTTATTTTTTAGTTTTGTTTCCTACTTTCTAGTGAATATATGCGAGAGAGAATTTCTTATTGTTTAGTTTTATGTTGTTTTGCTGACCTGTTTTCTAAAAGGAGAGAAAGAAAGGGCTTGGAGTGGGGTGGGTAGGGAGATCTGGGAAGAGTTGAGGAAGGGGAAAAGTATGATGATAAAATATTGTATGAATTTTCTCAACGAAAAAAAAGAATTTTAAAGGAGATAAAGTAAAAATAAATAAATCTAATATATATTTTAAAAGTATATCTAAACAAGAACATAATGTTACCATACATTTTAGTTCCCTTGTTAATGCTAACACTGTCAGTCAAACAGGTACTGTTAACTGTATTGACAGAAGAAAAAACTAAACCATAAAAAGGTCCTATTTCCTGGGCTGCTCAGGACATAAGTGACAATAATACCTCAACTTGTTGACTCATAACCCGGAGTTTCTTTGTTGAAGATTTGGATCTTCCTTTCTCTGGGACAGAAAAAAAAATTATATAAAAACATTCCTTGCCCAAGCAAAGGCATCTTTGTGGAATACTGGGTGAAATGACATGTTAGTCAATCACATTCACTTTTTCCCCCTTCTCAGTGAGGTTCAAGCATCCTCCCTATTATAAGAGATATAAATAAATCTCTTAAAAAATACAGGAAAACAGAATCGAACAGGTGAAAGAAATGAATAAAATAGTCCAAGACCTAAAAATGGAAATAGAAACAATTAAAAAAAAACACAAATGGAGTCAGTCCCGCAGATGGAAAACCTAGGGAAAAAAAATCAGGAACTATATACTCAAGTATCAAGTTTCTTGTTATTCAGCTTCTTTGAGTCTGTGGATTATGATTATTCTGTACTTTGTGGCTACTATCCACTTATAAGTAAATACATACTGTGCATGTCCTTTTCGGTCTGGGTTACCTCACTCGGGATCAAATTTTTTAGTTTCATCCATTTGCCTGCAAAATTAATTATGTCCTTGTTTTTAATGGTCAAGTCGTATTCCATTATGTAAATGAACCACATTTTCTCTATACATTCATCAGTTGATGGACATCTAGGTTTTTTCCTAGTTCCTGGCTATTACAAATAAAGCTACCATGAGCATAGTTGAGTAAGTGCTCTTGTGGGGTGGTAGAGCACCTTTTGGGTATATGTCCAGAAGTGAGGTAAAGCTATTCCCAATTTTCTGAGAAACTGTCAATTGATTTCTAAGTCCATTTAGGTTTTGGTTTTCTATTTTAAGATTTATTTATTATTATACATAAAGTACACTGTAGCTGTCTTCTGACACACTAGGAGAGGATGTCAGATCTCATTACGGGTGGTTGTGAGCCACCATGTGGTTGCTTGGATTTGAACACAGGACCTTCAGACGAGCAGTCAGTGCTCTTACTTGCTGAGACATCTTGCCAGCCCCTCCAAGTCCATTTAATTATATGAGTTTGCACTCCTACCAGCAATAAAGGAGTGTTCTCATTACCCTATATACTTGACTGCATGAGCTGGCACCTGCAATTGAGGATCAGCCTACCATTCTGCACCCCGCAGTTCTGCCTGCCTGCCTGCCTGCCTGCCTGCCTGCCTGCCTGCCTGCCTGCCAAGAGGTCTGGTCCAACATGGGGCATCCAGGTGAAACACTCCTGCCCCAATACTCCTACCTTCTGGGACCCCAGCAAGTCTAGCAGCCTGGAGCTCTACTCCTCCCCATCAGAGCCCCATTCCTTCAGGTCCATACCTTCACATGCAATCAAGGATCTGTACCCTATACCCCAGTCCACAGCTCATCTGCCTTTGAGAGACCTGCACCTATCCAGGACAACTAGTCCCAGAGGTTTTATACTCCCCTGGACTACCAGGCCAGCCATCACAAGGGACAACCAGAAGATGAAAGGCAAGTATAAGAACATAATCAACAGAAACCAGTGCAATGTGGCAGCATCAGAACCCAACTCCCCTACTACAACAAGCCCTGGATATCCTAACATACTTGAAAAGCAAGACAATGACCCTAAATCTCATCTCATGAAGATTATAGAGACCTTTAAGGAGGATATAAATAAATCTCTTTAAAAATACAGGAAAACAGAATGGAATAGGTGAAAGAAATGAATAAAATAGTCCAAGACCTAAAAATGGAAATAGAAACAATTAAAAAAAAACACACAAATGGAGTCAGTCCCTCAGATGGAAAACCTAGGAAAAAAAAATCAGGAACTATATACTCAAGTATCATCAACAGAATATAAGAGATGGAAGAGAGAATCTCAGGTGTAGAAGATACCATTCAAGAAATCAATGCATGGGGGGGGGGGAGGCCAAATCTAAAAAGTTTCTAATGCAAAACATTCAATAAATTTGGGACACTATGGAAAGGCCAAACCTAAGAATAATAAGAATAAAAGAGTACAAAGATTCACAGTTCAATGGAGCCAGAAATATCAACAAAAATCACATAGAATAAAACTTCTTTAACCTAAAGAAAGAGATGTCTAGAAATGTACAAGAAGCTTACAGAACACCAAATAAATTGGACTAGAAAAGAAAATCCTTCTACTACATTATAATCAAACCACTAAATGTACAGAACAAAGAAAGAATATTTAAAGCTTCAAGAGAAAAAAAAAAAACAACCTAGTAACATATAAAGGCAGACCTATCAGAATTAAACCTGACTTCTCAACAGAGACTCTAAAAGTCAGAAGATCCTGGACAGATGTCTTAAAGACCCTAAGATCCACAGGTACCAACCCAGAGTACTATACCCAGCAAAACATCCAATCAACAGAGATGGAGAAACCAAGATATTCCTCAACAAAACCAAATTTAAACAATATCTTACTAGTAATTCAGCCCTACAGAGGCTACTAGAAGGAAAACTTCAACACAAGGAGGGTAATTTCACCTAAGAAAACATAAATTAATCATCTCACAGAAAAAAAAAAAACAAAAGAAGAGAATAACATATACATAGTGCCACCACCACCACCATCAAAATAAGAACTACAATCATTGGTCATTAACATTTTTCGATTCACCAAGAAAATGACACATGTTAGCAGACTGGATATGTAAATAGGATTCATCATTCTGTTGCATACAAGAAACATACCTCAGTCATAAAAACATTGTCAGAATAAACGGCTAGAAAAAGGTTTTCCAAGTAAATGGACCCAAGAAACAAGCTGGAGTAGCCATTCTAATATCCAATAAAATACACTTTTAATGAAAAGTAACCAAAAGAGATGGGAAAGGACACTTCATACTCATCAAAGGAAAAACTCAGTAAGATAACACCTCAATTCTGAACATCTATCCCCCAAATGCAAAGGCCCCCACATTTGTAAAACAAACCAAACCAAAACAAACAAACAAAAATAACAAAAAAGAAACTACTGAAACTCAAATCACACATTTAACCCCACACAATAATAGTGGGGGACTTCAAAACCCCACTCTCACCAATGGACAGGTCATCAAAACAGAAATGAAACAGAGAAACAATGAAACTAACAGATGTAATGAACCAAATGGATATAACATATCTACAGAACCTTTCACCCCAAACAAAGAATACCTTCTCTGCACTTCACAGAATGGTCTCTAAAACTGGCCATATAATAGGGTACAAAGGAAGTCTCAATAGATACAAGAAGATTGAAATAACCACTTGCATGTCATCAGACTACCATGGTTTGCAGAAAGCCACAAGCTCATGGAATCTGAACAACTCTTAATGATTACTTGGGCAGGGAAGAGATAAAGAAATTAAAGACTTTCTAGAATTCAATGAAAATGAAGGCACAACATACACAAATTTAAGAGACACAACGAAAGCATTACTAAGTGGAAAATTCATATTAGTAAGTGACTTCATAATGAAATTGGAGAATTCTCATACTAGCAACTTAATAGCACACCTGAAAGCTCTAAATCACAAAGAAGCAACCACACCCAAGAGAAGTAGACTGATGAAAATAGTCAAACTCAGGGCTAAAATCAATCAATTAGAAACAAAGGGAACACAAAGAATCAACACAACCAAGAACTGGTTCTTTGAGAAAATCAACAAGATAGACAAACCCTTAGCCTAACTGAAAGGCACAGAGACAATATCCAAATTAGCAGAATCAGAAGTGAAAAGGGAGACATAACATCAGAAACTGAGGAAATTCAAAACATCATTTGGTCTTACCTCAAAAGCCACAAAACTGGAAAATCTTAACAAAATAGATAATTTTCTAGATACCACTTACCATATCAGGCATCAAGATCAGGTAAACTATTTAAATAGCCCTATAACCCCTAAGGAAATAGAATTAGTCATTAAAAGTCTCCCAACCAAAAAAACAGAAAACAAAACAAACAAACAAACAAAAACCAGGGCTCCATAGTTTTAGTGCAGATTTCTACTAGACTTTCAAAGAAGAGCTAATACCAATACTCGACAAATAATTCCACAAAATAGACACAAAAGGAACATCACCAAACTCATTCTGTGAGGCCACAGTCACCCTGATACCTAAACCACACAAATACTCAAGAATGAAAGAGAATTTCAGACCAACTTTGCTAATGAACATTCACACACACACACACAAAAAAAAAACTTAATGAAAATCTGGCAAACCAAATCCAAGAACACATCAAAACATACCATGATCAAGTAGGCTTCATCCTAGAGATGCAGGGATGGTCCAATATACAAAAATCCATTGATGTAATCCACTAGATAAACTGAAGACAAAAAACACACGATCATCTCAGATGCTGAAAAGACCTTTGACAAAATCCAACACCCTTTGATGTTAAAAGTCTTGGAAAGGTCAGGGATTCAATGCACATATCTAAACAGAACGAATTGGAGAATTCTTAAAAGAGGAATCTTGCTTGAATGGCCAAGAAGCACTTAAAGAAAGGTTCAGCATCCTTAGTCATCAGGGAAATGTAAATCAAAATAACCCCAAGATTCCACCTTACACCAATCAGAATGGCTAAGATCAAAAACTCAGGTGACAGCACATGTTGGCAAAGATGTAGAGGAAAAGGAATACTCCTCCATTAGTAGTGGGATTGCAAACTGGTACAACCACTCTGGAAATCAATCTGGAGGTTCCTCAGAAAGTTGGAAATAGATCTGCCTAAAGACTCAGCTATACCACTATTGCATATATACCCAAAAGATGCCCCACCATACCATAGAGAAACATGTTCCACTATGCTCATAGTGGCCTTATCTGTGATAGCCAGAAGCTGAAAACAACCCAGATGTCTTTCAACCCAAGAATGGATACAAAAATTAGTATACTGATTATACAATAGAATACTATCCAGCTATTAAAAACAAGGACATCATGAACTTTTCAGGCAAATGGATGGAACTAGAAGATATGATCCTGTGTGAGGCAACCCAGACCCAAAACAACATGCATGGTATGTACTCACTGATAAGTACATATTAGCCAAAAAGTACAGTATACCCATGATACAACCCACAGACAGTAAGAAGTTTAACATGAAGGTAGGCCCAAGTGAGGATGCTTCAAACTCAATTAGAAGCAGGAACAAAATAATCAGGAGGGAGGGAAAAGGGAAGAGGGACCTTGGTGGGAGAGGGGAGGGGAGAATAGGGGGCAGGATCAGATATGGGTAGAGACAGGAAGAAGATCAGAGGTCCAGGAGAATAAATAGGAACATGCAGCTGTGGGAAGTGTATGTGTGTATCTCTAGAAATACTTGGAGACCTGGAATGGCAGAGGCTCCAAGAAGTTAATGGGGATGACCTTAGCCGAAATGCCCCACAGTGGGGAGATGGAACCAGAAGAGACCACTTCCAGTACACAGACAGGGTTCCCAGTGGAGGGATGGGGTCACCAACCTACCTTCAAAAATTTTGACCCAGAATTGTTCCTGTCTAAAAGAAATGCAGGGACAAAAATGGAGCAGAGATGACAGGAAAGGCCATCCAGTGACCAGTCCAACTTGGGATCCGTCCAATGGGCAGGCAAATCTTGACACTATTACTTATGCCATGTTTGGCCTGCAGACAAGAACCTAGCCTGACTGTCCCCTGAGAAGCTCTACCAGCAGCTGACTGAGACAGATGCAGATACTCACAGCCAACCATTGGACTGAGGTTGGGGACCCCTATGAAAAAGTTAGGGTTAGGATTGTAAATAAATAAAATAATTTTAAAAATGAAATTAAATTTTTAAAAAAAGAAGTGACAGTTATCTTTAGCTTTGCAAATACTATCAAGACAGAAGAGGCACCAGCAATTGCTAAGATTACAGTCCTCAATTTCCACCTTTCATTAGATCCCACAGAATATTTCCCATCCATTTTTTTTTTCTTTCTAAATGGGAAGATTGATCCAAATGATGAAGTATTTGAGTACTCAAGAGGAAAAAAACCTGTGACTATTTTCTCCAATGCTTATAAATGTGGAAAATAATTAGATTATGGAATGACTCTTTACATTCAGAAAAGTCCTGTACACCAAGAACGCATGTTCATATTAAAGGCAACATACAGATGGGAAAGAATCAATAATCTGGAAGAAAGATGATGGATGCTAGGTTTTAAGATTCAACTGCCTCTGCCATCTTCAGCACTACTTGAAATAGCAAAAGCTACAACACTGAAAGCCATATGCTTAAATGTATTTTCATGAGTGGTAATGTCAAATGTTTCAGCAAGCCTTCTCTCTTTGCTGCTGATACTTCACGTTTTCGATGTCCTTGCTCAGAATCAAGTTCCTCTGCCCTCGTATCCTGTTTTAAATCACTGAACAGGGTTCTGTGGTTCTACAGTGACAGATTTAGATGAAAACGAAACTCAAACATGTAGACAGTCTGATCCCAGCTTGTGCAACCAAATCAGATGTTCTTCCTGCTTTGCCATTTCATCTGGTTGAGTATGGACAAATCATCTGAAAGTCACCCTTCTTTCTGCTCAAATTTTGTAGAGTAAAATAAGAAAAAAAATACTTATATACTGCTACATTTTTTCCTTCCTACTCTGGAATCTTCTAGAAAACAGCTGAGCCTAGGTAGCTGATGAACCTCCACCCCCATCTCGGCTGGATTTCTAATCTGCCTTCCTATACTGTGCTGAGGCCGGCCTTCATATAATTGAGAATGAATAATGATGCTCTAACCACTTTCTTATACCCCCCCCCCCAGTGCTCATTTGTGGAATAGTTCAAGGTGACATCTTCACATTCAGATAATTACCAGAGGATATGGAGATGACTGTGAACACCTTATACATTTTATGCCTTGGAGAGATGAGCTTTACTCATGAGAAGAAAAGCAGCAGCACATGAAAGGATAAAATCCTTTCCCATCCTTAGCAAACAAAGCCCACATTCTCACTTGTCGATACACTGGATATGTGTGGTCAGCAGATTCTAGATTTAGTTGAAAGCCCTTTCCTATTAATTAGCTATGTGACTTTGGGTAAGTCACTAACCTAAATGGATTTTAATTTTAGTCAAATGGAGGAGAAACACAATGTTGCAAATTCTTTGTGAAGTCTGAAATTCCTATACCAATGCAAATGATTTTATTTAATTGACATAATTCTGGGCATTGAATATAACAATGGAGGGGCCAGCAGGGGATAGTGTTTTCCTTATTGCCTCCAAGGGAGAACGAACAAGGAAGCTAGAGAGGAAATTAACATCTTAGAGTGCTTCTCTTTGCATCTTGTGATATACTTAGCTTTGTCAGCAAGATTTCTCACAATATGGTCTTTGAAACATAGTAATATTATTGAAAGAATGGAGGCTTAAAGTCACATGTACCTGGAATGAGTCTTAGCGGTGCCACATGTTGTGTGGGTGGGAAGATTGCTTAACCTCTCAAGACTTCCTCTATAAAATGGTAATTATGAAGATTTCCTAAGCCACTTCATGAAAAAAGCGAATAATGGTGTTTTGGATCTAGTAGGTATTCAATAAATACAAATTCTGTTTTCTCTTATGTAGAGGAATTGTTAGGGTTTTAAATTTTGTGTCCCTACTTTTTTTGAGGGGATTCACTAAGACCCATCAACAGAATTACCTAAAGAAAGGAAAATGTACAGACCCAGCAGCATTTTTGACATTGGTCTGTAATCAGTATTTGGGAACAATAATGTGCTAATGAGGGGAAACAGAAACTAAACATTGTTTAAGAGTGATTTCGAAAAGTGTGTTATGCAATAAATAACATGGTAACCTCTTAGTTGACTCTCACATCTTGTACCTCTCAAATGAATAGCACTTGCTTTTCAAACATATGGTGATCTATTTAAAAGAGAAACAGTGGACAAGAGTAGTGAGGTTGTCCTCACACCATCCCCAGTGGATCCCCAAACAACCCAACAGGCTACATCTTCTACTCATAACATAAATGTTTCCAGCTGGGCAGTGGTGCCGCACACCTTTAATCCTAGCACTTGGGAGGCAGAGGCAGGTGGATTTCTGAGTTCGAAGCCAACCTGGTCTACAGAGTGAGTTCCAGGACAGCCAGGGTTATACAGAGAAACCCTGTCTGGGAAAAAAAAATGTTTCTAAAACTTCATAGCTGAGCTGTCTTCTGTAAGTCTCTTTAAAATTAATTATTAAAGCCCTCTCCATTAGTCTTTTGTTTGGCCTTCATAAAACCATTTATTTTTTGCAGTTTAACAAATAAAAAAACCCCACTGCATTATCTATAAATATATGGCTCCAGATATGGGAAGAAGGCTATGACTCATACTAGACCACTCCTTAAGGGCAGCTCTGTTATCACTGTATTCTGGGAAGTGTGCTGGATCTATTCTTCACACATAGGCAAAATCAAAACAAGCTGGCAATATGAAAAGGACTTTTTTTCTGTGTGTTTTCTTTTTTGTTTTTTCAAGACAGTGTTTCTCTGTGTAGTCCTGGCTGTCCTGGAACTCACTCTGTAGACCAGGCTTGCCTTGAACTTAGAAATCCACCTGCCTCTGCCTCCCAAGTGCTGGGATTAAAGGTGTGCGCACCACTGCCCGGCTGAAAAGGACTTTCTTGTCAGGAACTGACTCTCTTGTCAGTCCCTATTTGGTTAGATCAAGGTATTGTGCCATTCACTTAGACAAGAAGTCCATCCATCCATCCATCCATCCATCCATCCATCCATCTTTCCATCCATCCACGCACCACCCACCCACCTATCCACCCTTCCCTATTACAAACCACATGCTTGATCTTAGAAGTAAAATATCAATTAAAATGTATTCCAAACATAACACAATTAGTGTTACAGAGTTACCCTGACACACACAGTTTAGTGAACATAGAGGAATGAATGCACAGGAACTCAGGCAAAAGCATCAGAGTAGATTTTTAGAAGAGGATTTTTAGCAGGAACAATTAAATGCCATCCAATCAGTAACAGTAAGGATAGCCCTGATTCTTCACCCTTTCCTACCTACGGCAAACACCATTAAAAAATGTCTTCTCCAGAGACTACCCCATCTGAGGATCCATCCCATAATCAGCCACCAAACCCAGACACTATTGCATATGCCAGAAAGATTTTGCTGAAGGGACCCTGTTATAGTTGTCTCGTATGAGGCTATGCCAGTGCCTGGCAAATACAGAAGTGGATGCTCACAGTCCACTTCTAAGCTAAGATGGAACACAGGATCCCCAATGGAGAAGCTAGAGAAAGTACCCAAGGAGCTGAAGGGGTCTGCAACCCTATAGGTGGAACAACATTATGAACTAACCAGTACCCCCAGAGTTCGTATCTCTAGCTGCATATGTAGCAGAAGATGGCCTAGTCGGCCATCACTGGGAAGAGAGGCCCCTTGGTATTGGGAACTTTATATGCCCCAGTACAGGGGAATGCCAGGGCCAAGAAGTGGGAGTGGGTGGGTAGGGGAGCAGGGCAGAGGGAAGGTATAGGGAACTTTCGGGATAGCATTTGAAATGTATATAAAGAAAATATCTAATAAAAAAAATGTCTTCTGTAACAACCAGGTTCAGGAGCACATGTTTCACTCTCCCTCAGACTTTTCTATAACCCTTCCTAACCCGAGACATATCCAATGTCTGAACTTGACAGGATCATGACCTCACTGGTGAGCATGTAGCCAAACTCAACATGAATACTCATATTACCATACTGCATGCAACTCTTGGTGTGAGGAACACAGGACAAGACCTGCAGACACTCTAAGGTCATGAGAAAGTGGGAGCCTGCCCATTGGTTCCATGACCTTTCTCCTCAAGGCTACCAGGAACCAGTACCTGGAAAACCTTACCTGGGTATTGGCTCCCTCGTGTTCCCGCATATACCCGCAATAAAGCCTCATTTGAACTGTTATTGTCTCTTCATGATTTCCATCTTGAACTGAGTGAAAGGATTCAAGATTGAGTAGGTCACACTTGGAGCTGAGAGTGGATAACCATGCAAGCTTTCAAGACTAATAAGAAAGTAGGGAATTCACTATGGAAAAATAGTGAACTTGGAGACAGGGTTACAAGCAGGATGCTTTGAAAGATTTGAGTCTGATGAGTTTGTTTCAGAGATAAAGATACCAGAAGGTGGGTTCCTGCAGTGGTTATCTAGTGTTCTTCAGATGCTGCAAGGGAGACTAAGGGAAACAGTTAGTTGATGTATTTATATTTATGTGCCGTATTTATTGGGCTTTGATAAAGTAGTGCTTTTATTTTTTTTAACTTTTTAATATTTTTATTACATATTTTCCTCAATTACATTTCCAATGCTATCCCAAAAGTCCCCCATAGCGCCCCCAACTTCCCTACCCACCCATTCCCATTCTTTTGGCCCTGGCATTCCCCTATATTGGGGCATATAAAGTTTGCAAGTCCAATGGACCTCTCTTTCCAGTGATGGCCGACTAGGCCATCTTTCGATAAATATGCAGCTAGAGACAAGAGCTCCGGGGTACTGGTTAGTACATCATGTTGTTCCAACAATAGGGTTGCAGATCTCTTTAGCTCCTTGGGTACTTTCTCTAGCTTCTCCATTGGGAGCCCTGTAATACATCCAATAGCTGACTGTGGGCATCCACTCCTGTGTTTGCTAGGCCCCGGCATCGTCTCACAAGAGACAGCTATATTTGGGTCCTTTCAGCAAAATCTTGCTAGTGTATGCAATGGTGTCAGTGTTTAGAAGCTGATTATGGGATGGATCCCTGGATACGGCAGTCTCTAAATGGTCCATCCTTTCATCACAGCTACGAACTTTGTCTTTGTAACTCCTTCCCTGGGTGTTTTGTTCCCAATTCTAAGAAGGGGCACAGTGTCCACACTTTGGTCTTCATTCTTCTTGAGTTTCATGCGTTTAGCAAATTGTATCTTATATCTTGGGTATCCTAAGTTTTGGGCTAATATCCACTTATCAGTGAATACATATTGTGTGAGTTCTTTTGTGATTGTGTTACCTCACTCAAGATGATGCCCTCCAGGTCCATCCATTTGGCTAGGAATTTCATAAATTCATTCTTTTTAATAGCTGAGTAGTACTCCATTGTGTAAATGTACCATAATTTCTGTATCCATTCCTCTGTTGAGGGACATCTGGGTTCTTTCCAGCTTCTGGCTATTATAAATAAGGCTGCTATGAACATAGTGGAGCATGTGTCCTTTTTACCGGTTGGGACATCTTCTGGATATATGCCCAGGAGAGGTATTGCTGGATCCTCCGGTAGTACTATGTCCAATTTTCTGAGGAACCGCCAGACTGATTTCCAGAGTGGTTGTACAAGCTTGCAATCCCACCAACAATGGAGGAGTGTTCCTCTTTCTCCACATCCTTGCCAGCATCTGCTGTCACCTGAATTTTTGATCTTAGCCATTCTGACTGGTGTGAGGTGGAATCTCAGGGTTGTTTTGATTTGCATTTCCCTGATGATTAAGGATGTTGAACATTTTTTCAGGTGCTTCTCTGCCATTCGGTATTCCTCAGGTGAGAATTCTTTGTTCAGTTCTGAGCCCCATTTTTTAATGGGGTTATTTGACTTTCTGGAGTCCACCTTCTTGAGTTCTTTATATATATTGGATATTAGTCCCTTATCTGATTTAGGATAGATGAAGATCCTTTCCCAATCTGTTGGTGGTTTTTTTGTCTTATTGATGGTGTCTTTTGCCTTGCAGAAGCTTTGCAGTTTCATGAGGTCCCACTTGTCAATTCTCGATCTTACAGCACAAGCCATTGCTGTTCTATTCAAGAATTTTTCCCCTGTGCCCATATCTTCAAGGCTTTTCCCCACTTTCTCCTCTATAAGTTTCAGTGTCTCTGGTTTTATGTGAAGTTCCTTGATCCACTTAGACTTGACCTTAGTACAAGGAGATAGGAATGGATCGATTCGCATTCTTCTACATGTTAACAACCAGTTGTGCCAGCACCATTTGTTGAAAATGCTGTCTTTCTTCCACTGGATGTTTTTAGCTCCCTTGTCGAAGAGCAAGTGACCATATGTGTGTGGGTTCATTTCTGGGTCTTCAATTCTATTCCATTGGTCTATTTGTCTGTCACTATACCAGTACCATGCAGTTTTTATCACAATTGCTCTGTAGTAAAGCTTTAGGTCCGGCATGGTGATTCCACCAGAGGTTCTTTTATCCTTGAGAAGAGTTTTTGCTATCCTAGGTTTTTTGTTATTCCAGATGAATTTGCAGATTGCACTTTCTAATTCGTTGAAGAATTGAGTTGGAATTTTGATGGGGATTGCATTGAATCTGTAGATTGCTTTTGGCAAGATAGCCATTTTTACAATGTTGATCCTGCCAATCCATGAGCATGGGAGATCTTTCCATCTTCTGAGATCTTCTATAGTTTCTTTCTTCAGAGACTTGAAGTTTTTATCATACAGATCTTTCACTTCCTTAGTTAGAGTCACGCCAAGATATTTTATATTATTTGTGACTATTGAGAAGGGTGTTGTTTCCCTAATTTCTTTCTCAGCCTGTTTATTCTTTGTGTAGAGAAAGGCCATTGATTTGTTTGAGTTAATTTTATATCCAGCTACTTCACCGAAGCTGTTGATCAGGCTTAGGAGTTCTCTGGTGGAATTTTTAGGGTCACTTATATATACTATCATATCATCTGCAAAGAGTGATATTTTGACTTCATCTTTTCCAATTTGTATCCCTTTGATCTCCTTTTGTTGTCGAATCGCACTGGCTAGGACTTCAAGTACAATGTTGAATAGGTATGGAGAAAGTGGACAGCCTTGTCTAGTCCCTGATTTTAGAGGGAAAACTTCAAGCTTCTCACCATTTACTGTGATGTTGGCTACTGGTTTGCTGTAGATTGCTTTTATCATGTATAGGTATGGGCCTTGAATTCCTGATCTTTCCAAGACTTTTATCATGAATGGGTGTTGGATCTTGTCAAATGCTTTTTCCGCATCTAACGAGATGACCATGTGGTTTTTGTCTTTGAGTTTGTTTATATACTGGATTACATTGATGGATTTCCGTATATTGAACCATCCCTGCATCCCTGGGATGAAACCTACTTGGTCAGGATGGATGATTGTTTTGATGTGTTCTTGGATTCGGTTAGCAAGAACTTTATTGAGGATTTTT
This sequence comes from Mus caroli, assembly GCF_978045245.1. Lineage (NCBI taxonomy): Eukaryota > Metazoa > Chordata > Mammalia > Rodentia > Muridae > Mus > Mus caroli. Next base: position 35,719,231 of record NW_028227271.1, on the reverse strand, counting down.
GCATCAATATTCATAAGGGATATTGGTTTGAAGTTTTCTATCTTTGTTGGGTCTTTTTGTGGTTTAGGTATCAGAGTAATTGTGGCTTCATAGAATGAGTTGGGTAGAGTACCTTCTGTTTCTATTTTGTGGAATAGTTTGTGAAGAACTGGGATTAGATCTTCTTTGAAGGTCTGATAGAACTCTGCACTAAACCCATCTGGTCCTGGGCTTTTTTTTAGTTGGGAGACTATTAATGACTGCTTCTATTTCTTTGGGGGATATAGGGCTGTTTAGATCATTAACCTGATCTTGATTCAACTTTGGTACCTGGTATCTGTCTAGGAACGTCTCCATTTCATCCAGGTTCTCCAGTTTTGTTGAGTATAGCCTTTGGTAGAAGGATCTGATGGTGTTTTGGATGTCTTCAGGATCTGTTGTTATGTCTCCTTTTTCATTTCTGATTTTGTTAATTAGGATGCTTTCCCTGTGCCCTCTAGTGAGTCTGGCTAAGGGTTTATCTATCTTGTTGATTTTCTCAAAGAACCAGCTCCTTGATTGGTTGATTCTTTGAATAGTTCTTCTTGTTTCCACTTGGTTGATTTTGCCCCTGAGTTTGATTATTTCCTGCCGTCTACTCCTCTTGGGTGAATTTGCTTCCTTTTGTTCTAGTGCTTTTAGGTATGTTGTCAAGCTGCTAATGTGTGCTCTCTCTAGTTTCCTTTTGGAGGCACTCAGAGCTATGAGTTTTCCTCTTAGAAATGCTTTCATTGCATCCCATAAGTTTGGGTATGTTGTGGCTTCATTTTCATTGAACTCTAAAAAGTCCTTAATTTCTTTCTTTATTCCTTCCTTGACCAAGGTATCATTGAGAAGAGTGTTGTTCAGTTTCCACGTGTAGGTTGGCTTTCTATTATTTATTTTGTTATTGAAGATCAGCCTTAGTCCATGGTGATCTGATAGGATGCATGGGACAATTTCAATATTTTTGTATCTGTTGAGGCCTGTTTTGTGACCAATTATGTGGTCAATTTTGGAGAAGGTACCATGAGGTGCTGAAAAGAAGGTATATCCTTTTGTTTTAGGATAGAATGTTCTGTAGATATCTGCCAGATCCATTTGATTCATAATTTCTGTTAGTTTCACTGTGTCCCTGTTTAGTTTCTGTTTCCATGATCTGTCCATTGGTGAAAGTGGTATGTTGAAGTCTCCCACTATTATTGTATGAGGTGCAATGTGTGCTTTGAGATTTACTAAAGTTTCTTTAATGAATGTGGCTGCCTTTGTATTTGGAGCATAGATATTCAGGATTGATAGTTCCTCTTGGAGGATTTTACCTTTGATGAGTATGAAGTGTCCCTCCCTGTCTTTTTTAATGACTTTGGGTTGGAAGTCAATCTTATCAGATATTAGAATGGCTACTCCAGCTTGTTTCTTCATACCATTTGCTTGGAAAATTGTTTTCCAGCCTTTCATTCTGAGGTAGTGTCTATCTTTTTCTCTGAGATGAGTTTCCTGTAAGCAGCAAAATGTTGGGTCTTGTTTGTGTAGCCAGTTTGTTAGTCTATGTCTTTTTATCGGGGAGTTGAGTCCATTGATATTAGGAGATATTAAGGAAAAGTAATTGTTGTTTCCTGTTATTTTTGTTGTTAAAGTTGGCATTCTGTTCTTGTGGCTGTCTTCTTTTAGGTTTGTTGAGGGATTACCTTCTTGTTGTTTCTAGGGCGTGGTTCCTGTCCTTGTATTGGTTTTTTTCTGTTATTATCCTTTGAAGGGCTGGATTCGTGGAGAGATAATGTGTGAATTTGGTTTTGTCGTGGAATACTTTGGTTTCTCCATCTATGTTAATTGAGAGTTTGGCTGGGTATAGTAGCCTGGGCTGGAGTTTGTGTTCTTTTAGTGTCTGTATAACATCCGCCCAGGATCTTCTGGCTTTCATAGTTTCTGGTGAGAAATCTGGTGTAATTCTGATAGGCTTGCCTTTATATGTTACTTGGACTTTTTCTCTTACTGCTTTTAGTATTCTGTCTTTATTTAGAGCATTTGTTGTTTTGATTATTATGTGTCGGGAGGTATTTCTTTTCTGGTCCAGTCTATTTGGAGTTCTGTAGGCTTCTTGTATGTTCATGGGCATCTCTTTCTTTAGATTTGGGAAGTTTTCTTCTATAATTTTGTTGAAGATGTTTGCTGGTCCTTTGAGTTGAAAATCTTCATTCTCATCCACTCCTATTATCTGTAGGTTTGGTCTTCTCATTGTTTCCTGTATTTCTTGGATGTTTTGAGTTAGGATCTTTTTGCATTTTACATTTTCCTTGATTGTTGTGCCGATGTTCTCTATGGAATCTTCTGCACCTGAGATTCTCTCTTCCATCTCTTTTATTCTGTTGCTGATGCTCGCATCTATGGTTCCAGATCTCTTTCCTAGGGTTTCTATCTCCAGTGTTGCCTCATTTTGGGTTTTCTTTATTGTGTCTACTTCCCTTTTTAGGTCTAGTATGGTTTTGTTCATTTCCATCATCTGTTTGGATGTGTTTTCCTGTTTTTCTGTAAGGACTTCTACCCATTTGATTATGTTATCCTGTTTTTCTTTAAGGATTTGTAACTCTTTAGCAGTGTTCTCCTGCAATTCTTTAAGGGATTTTTGTGCTTCCTCTTTACTGTCTTCTACCTGTTTACCAGTGTTCCTTTGTATTTCTTTAAGTGTGTTATTAAAGTCCTTCTTGAAGTCCTCTACCATCATCATGAGATATGCTTTTAGATCCGTGTCTAGCTTTTCCGGTGTGTTGGGGTGCCCTGGACTGGGCGAAGTGGGAGTGCTGGGTTCTGATGATGGTGAGTGGTTTCTGTTAGTAAGATTATTAAGTTTACCTTTCGCCATCTGGTAATCTCTGGGGTTAGTTGTTGTCGTTGTCACTGTTTAAAGATTGGAGCAGAAGCTGTGTTCCACTCACCAGAAGTCTCAAAATCCTGTGGCGGGTGTCGTGGGTAGCTGGCGGATGTCAGCCGACCCTGCGCTCTAGCTACCCTGGTGCTGGTCCAGCCAGAAGAGGCCTGTGGCCCTACTCAAAGTAGTGCTTTTATAAATTGTTAAATTTAAATTTTATGGTATGGCTAAAGGAATCTGAGGGTTTCATGAATGTATTGTAATCACACACTACATCAATATGTTATAATCCTAGTACTGAAAACTTTAAAGAACAGAATCCATTACAAAGATATTTGGAAACTATTGGCCAGATAAGTGTGTGCACTACACTGAGGACTCTGTACCTAGTCCTGAAATGAACACTCAACAGACCGTGTGAAAAAGTCTTGATTCGTTTACCACAGGACAGTCTCTGCAGGAGTAGTGGGGATAGCTGTGGAAATGCTCAAATCTGAGTTTAAAATGTTGCAAAATGGCCAAGCAGGTAATGGCAGTATAGACTGCACGTTTATGTGGATTTAGACCTCTTGCTGACTCTGATAATTATAGGAGGTTACACACATGGTGGATAGTCATTATGCATAACTTTTATAAAAGTATTATTAAAGACAAGAAAATCAAAGTTACAAATGTCTTATTTTTTAGTTTATTTTTGAGATAGCGTCACAATATGGAACCTTGGCTGGTCTGAAACTCATAGAGATCCATGTGCCTCCACCTTCAGAGAGCTGGGATGAGAGGCCTGTGGCCTCACTCCCAGTACAACAGTCTTAGTTCAGAAATGAGTCTTCTGTCACTGAATCTGCTTCTTCTTATTTGGGAAATTTAGACAAAGGTGTGATTTATTTTTCTTTGGAGATCACCACCCAAAGAAGAAATTTACAAATATAAATAATTAGAAAAAAGTCTTTAAGGCCACATCAGAGGATCAACAAACAAGCAAACAAAACCTTCTGTGAGAACATTTCTCAGGTTACTTGAAAATAAAACCTGGCCTGTACAACAACTGTGAGTTCCTGAAAGCATTTAAGTCTATGCTAAAACCTCAAATAGTGTGGGCACTGGATGTAACACTCACATTAAATTATACAATCAGGAATCAGATTAAGAGGAACAAAGTCCAAGTCCTCTGAATTCCATTCCAGTGTTTCAAACCCCAGCTTCCTGCTACCTCATGCTACCTAATAGAATAAAAAGGCTTTAAAAGTATCAGTTGCTATCTATAGAATGTGCCATTTTCCTGTGTGGCATATTTATAAAATTAAGGATATTATGTAATGAACATTATGCCAACCTTCAAGTAGGCTCTGGAATAATTGTCAGTCATTTCCACGTATCTTCACTCTTGTAATCTGTATCAGTAATTTCTCCAACCAACAACTCCTATTTCTAGCCTGGGATCAAATGTTGCCAGGGTCAGCACATTTATAAAAGTGAGATGTTGTTTAGAATTGGGATGCTGCCTCCCATTTGGTTTCCTTACCAACTCCCAGAATTATTAAGCTTTGTATTCTAGAAAGCTGAGCTAATTATAATTTACAAAGCATTTTCTTGATTACTTAAGACACTTATAATAAAGCTGGGCAAGGTGGCGCACGCCTTTAATCTCAGCACTTGGGAGGCAGAGGCAGGCGGGTTTCTGAGTTCAAGGCCAGCCTGGTCTACAAAGTGAGTTCCAGGACAGTCAGGGCTATACAGAGAAACCCTGTCTCAAAAAAAAAAAAAAAAAAAAAAAAGACACTTAGACACTTATAATAAAAATTTAGTACCCTTAAAAGTTTTCCAATTACAAGTAGACACTAAACTTGGGTTTATCTGTTAAACACACACACATACACACACACACACAAATACAAATCGGGATTTTTTTTTCTTGTAAATTTGGGGTGAATGTAATGGCTTGCTGCCAAAATAAAGGGAGTTAAATTCTTTACTACTAGTAGAAAAACTGTAGTATTCGTAGAAAGTAAATTTTCTTTTCCCCTATTTAGGTAGTGTCTTCACATCTCTTAAATCTATAGCTTCATCTATCCTTACTTTTCCTTTTATTGAAAATAGATTCCCAGTTCCTCCTTTCTTCCCATCCCCTATTTAGATGAACTCCTTCTATCTCACTACAAAAATGGATTTTAAGCGTTAATATAATAAAATAAAGTGAGACAAAATAAAAACTATCACATTGGAGTTGGACAAGGCAAACAGAAAACAGCCCAAGAGAAGGTACGAGACTGAGACCCACTTGTTTGCACACTGAGGAAGCCCATAAAAACACTAAACTGGAATTCATAATATATACTCAAGAGGACTGGTCTAGATCCATTCAAGCCCTGTGTATTCTGCTCCAGTCTCTGAGAATTACCATGAGGATTGCTAGGTTGATTTAGAGGGCCTTGTTTTCTTGGTATCCTCCATCCTCTCTGGCTCTTAAACTCTTTCCACCTCTTCTGCAGGGACCCCTGAGCTCTGAGGGAGAGGTTTTTGACAGACATGCCATTTAGTGCTAGTTTTCCAAAGTTTTTCATTCTCTGCAGTCTTTGGCTGTAGGTCTGTGTTTGTTTCCATCTGCTGCAGGAGGAGGCTTCTCTTATGATGGTTAAGCAAGGCACTTATCTTTGGATATCGAAGAATGTCTTTAGGAGTCATTTTATCACTATTTTTGTTTTTAATAGTATTTGGTTTTACTCTAGGTCCCTGGGCTATCAAATCTCTGGTTCGTTCATCCTGTGGAGTGGGCCGAAAATCAAATCAGATACTCGGGGGTATTCCCACAAGCTTTTTGTCCCCACTGCCCTTGCATAGGGCAAGCAGGACACTATCGTAGACTAAAGCATTTGTTATGTGGTGTTTCTGTTTCTCTTTTGGTAGTATGCAGAGTACCATCCCGTACCAAAGATACTAGACTTAGGGGTGAATGCTCAGTGTAAACTTCAGCTTGCTGTCTCTATGTTCAATGAATTATATGTTATCTTCAATAAAGGGGCCTTGCTGTCAGTTTGCAGAAAACCACCTGTTGTCCTGGCAATAGCCCAGATTGTTTAGGGAGTCCAATGGGATCCCTTTAGTTAGCAACTTAACTAGATGTAACCCAATCCTGGTACTGGGAGCTTCATTTGGTGAGAAGAGATGATTAGTTGGTCATTATTTGGCCATTTTATTTAGATCACCTTCATGTATGCATCTATTTTAGGAAGCTTCTCTGTTGTTTCCATAATAACCCTCACCTAGATTTTTTCAACCCCTTCTCCTCTCCCTCTCCTCTATTCTAGACCCCCATCCACCCATAATTACCTGTTCTATTTCCCTTTCCTAATGAGATCTGTGACCTCTAGTCCCTTATTCTATATTTACCCTCTGTGGTTCTATGCTGTACTCCTTTCTTTTCCATTCCAAAGATCAACTTCGATGTTTCTGCAGTCAAGTGACTAAGCTATCAGTACTAAAGTACTTCTGGTAGGTGTCTTCAATGAAGATAAGAATTATACATGACCTTGGGCAAGTCACTAACCAAGACCTGTTTTTAGCCTTAAAACTAGTTTCAGAAGCTGAGGGTTTTAGCATAATCCTTATAACTTCTAATCGAAGATGACTTATCTACATCTAAGTACGAATCTTTTTGTTTCAAGGTGTTCTCACTTCTTTCATCTCCAGATGTATTTTCAAGTCTGTGTGTTTGTGTGCATATGTGAATGACGTGGACCATTGGGATTAGAAGACATCTCTGTGGCATTGGTTCTCTCCTTCCACCTTAATGTGTGTTTGAAGGTTAAAGGTTAGAACTCCGGTCTTCAGTGTGGTAAACCGAACAGTCTAACCCATTAAGTCATGGTGTTGGTCCTCTCTTCCATCTTTCTGAGTGTTTGAACTACAAGACTCATGTTCTTAGAATTAATAAACAGGTTTAACCCATTAAGCTATCAGGCCAGCCCTTGATACTTCCTGATTTTAGAGAAAAAGAAAACTTTGTTTTCTTGTTGTTGTGAAAAACTACCTAAACAAAACAATTTAAAGTTTTATTTAGCTCAAAGCTAGAGGGTACATCATGGTAGGGAAGTCAAGGTGGCAGGAGCCTGAGACAACAGCAAGTTACATTGCATCAAGTCAGGAAGCTGAGAGTGAGCAGGAAGTGGGAAGGGCTATAACATCTTTAGACCACTCCTAGTGACCCACTTCTTCCAACATAGCTCTATCTTCTCCTAAAGATTTCATAACCTTCCCAAACAAACCACCAACTAGAAGCCAAGTGTTCAAACTCCTACAAAAACCAGATGGCAGATATTTTAAGCCCTGCAGGTCACATATGATCTCTATTGCTCCTCAAATAGTTAAGTAGTTTATATAGTTCTATTAGTTCTCTCAAGATCACTGTCCAGGTCAATGGCCCATAGAAATTGGATATATGGTTACACTGCCAGTTACAGTTTATTACTACAGAAAGATACCTTAAACTAGAAAAGGGGACTACAAGGTACCCAGGAAAGACAAGATGCAGTATTTAACAATTTTTCAATAAGTATAATGAATATAATTAAACATCCCATACTATGTGGCATATTACAGAGCCCTGTTAATCAGAAAGTGACTTGATGTTTCCAAAGTTTTAAAGCTCTCTTGGACTGTAGAACTCTATTCATTCTCTTTATGAGGCTATATCTTCCATGGCTTTAGCTTGGTCAATCCATTTTTCTTGGATCATACCCCAGCTCTTGTGCTTAAACTCCCATAGCCCATTGGCAGGGCTCGTAGCTGCATATTATCATGCTCCAGGGTCAGTACTGTTTGTGTGTGTGGTGGGTATATGGGTGTGTTTTAACCTCTGGAAGAAGGAATTTCCCTTTCTTTGTAAATGGTTGTGTACCTACTTGTTTAACATCTGGATCTGGAGCTAGGAAATTGCACTGGAAGGAAAATCTATTCATTTCGTTGACCACACCACCATTCCTGAACACTGGCTAAAAGTGCTAGTGCTTTGGTCATTACTATCATGATCTCTCTTTAATAAAGATATAAGAGCCACAAGGCTAGCTTAGTAACTCTATGTCAGAGTTTAAAGAATAAATCTGCCCTGTTCAAGCTAATATTTGGGGATTTGGTAGCCTAATCAATGGCTGATAATTGGGAAAACAAGTCAGAATGAAAATACAAAACAAGGTTGGAAGAAAATGTTTATTTAGCAAAAGGGTGTGAAGTATGTAGGAATCACATGTATAGAGGATTTTAAAAAGTTGCTTGAAAAGCCGGGCATGGTGGTGCATGCTTTTAATCCCAGTACTCGGGAGGCAGAGGCAGGCAGATTTCTGAGTTCGAGGCCAGCCTGGTCTACAAAGTGATTTCCAGTACAGCCAGTGCTACACAGAGAAACCCTGTCTCGAAAAACAAAACAAAAAAGTTGCTTGAAAATAGTAACTAAGAGGCCCTTTGAACAAAATGCCTATAATAAATGTGTATATTTCACAACAACGAATTAAAAGGCATCTAGTGGTTGATTTGGTGTCAGGAGTCATTGTTTCTCCACATCTCATAAAGAAAATGAAATCAGAGAAGACTCTGATGGCTTCCAAGGTTTTCTGAACATTTCTCAAGTTTTTGGTGACTCAACTGCAGAAGCATCAAGAGAGCACTGCTGTCTTATGTGACTACCTAAACTTAATTTTCAGATATACCATTTGTGCACAATCGACATCTGTTCTTTTCCTTACACCAACAACATAATGGGAGAAAAATGACTTAGTTAATTAACAGCTTGTATTTTAGGTGTTTTCAAAATATACACACGAATACCAAATAATTTAATGGCTACTTGTGGTAGTAAGCAAAGTGGTGTATGTGATAAAACAAACTTTTCTCAGTTTAATACATTAAATGAAACAAAGTCCATACAAGAAGTATTCGAACATCTTCTATTCTTCAGGCACAGAGTTAATATTATATGAGTATTATCTCATGTGAATTATTCCTATCAAATGATCTACTTTGTAGATCAAAGAGGTAACATGGTTTGACTATCATATGGTTACAAAACAGCAGGTCATACTATGAACTCATACCCTTTTAAAATAGCTTTTAATCCCAATATTGACATTTTTATGGTCTCATTATGCTGCTTTCATACAGTTTCAGATAAGAGCACTTTAATTCATATGCAGTAGACAGTTTTCTTCATTTAGGACTTTTTTTGTAATACTGAAAATAGTATGATGGAGGGCAGTGGTCATAAATTGCTCAAGAACATTCTTTTTCTTTTTTAAAGAAAATTACTCATCACCTTTTTTTTTTTTTCTGTATTATCTTTTATCAAGAAAGGGAACAGGGAGCTGGAGAGATGGCTCAGTGCTTAAGAGTACTGGGTGCTCTTCCAGAGGACTAGGACCCAATTCCCTGCAATCAATGTGACTAACAACCATCTGTAACTCCAGTTCCAGGGGGTACCCTCTTTTCAGGCCTTCCTGAGCACCAGACAGTAGTATGGTACAGACATATAAGCAAGCAAAATACTAATACACATAGAAAGGAAGAAAGGAAAGAAGGGAGAGAGGGAGGGAGAGTACCTCAATGTTGGCATTAGGAAGTAGATAGACACGTTAACAGCAAATTAGCATTAATGAATATAGACATACTCATGGTACAATGGAAAAGACTAACTTTACCTAGGGAGTCTAAATCAAAGACTCAAGATATAAGCTGAATTCTTAATGGAGCCTTGCCTGAGTGTTTAATGATTTACCTGGTTTATATAATCTAATGATCAGTACATTTAAAGAGACAAGTAACTCTTCCAGGCTTTTAACCACAAACTTGCCCTGCTGAATAATATGCTTACTGACACTCATAAACACACATAAAGTAACTGAATAGAGCCCCGGGGAGGGGGGAGGGGTAGAAGAAAAACAATACTTTCATTAACATACATGGAACACAAGGTCAGATATGTTTATAGTTTTGTAAAGGTCACACAGTGCAGACAACAGATTTAATTTAGTCTACCCAAATCCTCTCTGTTGAATGACTGCTTTGTCCCAAAACTGCTACTCTCTTCTTGTTTGTGTCTCTAAGTCTGTCAAATCCATTAGTACTAACACTAAAAGCTATTTTGAATCACATACTGGTTTACTCATTGAACAATGCAGTACAGAGATATACAATTTAACATAATTAGCTAATATTTAAAATATGATATTTACTATAAACATGGTTTATAGACAGTGTTCTGGAACAATTTAACTAGTAAAATAGGTAGGCCAACTTCTATGAATACTGTTCCTTAAATGCAACCTGTTATACATGGAAATAAACACAAGGGATTAATTCAAATCCCAGGACACCCAACATGATTTAACAAAGACTTCTCTAACATAACCAACTTCCGTCTCTCCACAGTACATCTAACTTTCCTATTTCCTGTTCCAAAATCCCAATATGGCCTGGTCCACATTGTGGTATCTGGGTACTCTGGTAAATTGGATGTCAGTCTTTGGAACTGCTCTGAGCTATCTGATATGCTCATAATCATATTTTACACACAACTAAACATGCCACTGATATTTTTTTTGCTCAGTTTGAAACTAACAGTTTTATAGTTACTTAAAATTTTTTTTGACATTCTAAGGATCACAACTCAAAAGCAATTTAAAAAACAAACTTTAAAGATTCAGTTAGCACTTTTTGGACTGTTTAAAATACATGCTAATGTTTGGAGACAGATAGTGAGAAAGTCCACTGGAGACAAAAATGCTATTTACTGACCTTGGGCACAACTCGGTGGATGGTCCCAAGGTCCCCAGAGGCCTCTCCACATAGCAGGTGCTCTAGCACACCCAGGATCTTGGGATCACTGGGGAGTGGAACGCAACATCTATTCCAAAACAACCCAGAGTGGCTTGGGCCAGCAGGAACAGGGACACAGGAAACACGCCTGACCAGCGGCTGGGGTTCGTTCCAGTCGGCACCAGGCCTGTGCCACCTTCAGCGTGAACTCAGTGGATGGTCCTACGGTCCCCAGAGGACTCTCCACACCACAGGCATTAATATAGTAAAAATGGTTATCTTGCCAAAAGCAATCTACAGATTCAATGCAATCCCCATCAAAATTTCAACTCAATTCTTCACCGAGTTAGAAAGGGCAATTTGCAAATTCATCTGGAAAAATAAAAAACTTAGGATAGCAAAAACTATTCTCAGCAATAAAAGAACCTCTGGTGGAATCACCATGCCTGACATTAAGCTGTACTACAGAGCAATTGTGATAAAAACTGCATGATACTGGTACAGTGACAGACAAGGAGAACAATGGAATAGAATTGAAGACCCAGAAATGAATCCACACACCTATGGTCACTTGATCTTTGACAAGGGAGCTAAAACCATCCAGTGGAAAAAAGCATTTTCAACAAATGGTGCTGGCACAACTGGTTGTTAACATGTAGAAAAATGAGAAATGATCCATTCTTATCTATTTGTACAAAGCTCAAGTCTAAGTGGATCAAAGGACTCCACATAAAACCAGTGACAATGAAACTTATAGAGGAGAAAGTGGGGGAAAGCCTCCAAGATATGGGCACAGGGGAAAAATTCCTGAACAGAATAGCAAAGGCTTGTGCTGTAAGATCGAGAATTGACAAATGGGACCTCATGAAACTGCAAAGCTTCTGCAAGGCAAAAGACACATTCAATAAGACAAAAAAGCCACCAACAAATTGGGAAAGGATCTTTACCAATCCGAAATCTGATGGGGGACTAATATCTAATATATACAAAGAACTCAAGAAGTTGGACTCCAGAAAAATCAAATAACCCCATTAAAAATGGGGCTCAGAGCTAAACAAAGAATTCTCACCTGAGGAATACTGAATGGCTGAGAAGCACCTGAAAAAATGTTCAACATCCTTAATCATCAGGGAAATGCAAATCAAAACAACCCTGAGATTCCACCTCACACCAGTCAGAATACCTAAGATCAAAAATTCAGGTGACAGCAGATGCTTGCGAGGATGCGAGGATGTGGAGAAAGAGGAACACTCCTCCACTGTTGGTGGGATTGCAAGCTTGTACAACCACTCTGGAAATCAGTCTGGCTGTTCCTCAGAAAATTGGACATAGTACTACTGGAGGATCCAGCAATACCTCTCCTGGGCATATATCCAGAAGATGTCCCAACCTGTAAGAAGGACACATGCTCCACTATGTTCATAGCAGCCTTATTTATAATAGCCAGAAGCTGGAAAGAACCCAGATGCCCCTCAACAGAGGAATGGATACAGAAAATGTGGTACATTTACACAATGGAGTACTACTCAGCTATTAAAAAGAATGAATTTATGAAATTCCTAGGCAAATGGATGTATCTGGAGGATATCATCCTTAGTGAGGTAACCCAGGCACAAAAGAAGTCATTAGATATGCACTCATTGATAAGCAGATATTAGCCCAGAAACTTAGAATACCCAAGATAAAATTTGCAAAACACATGAAACTCAAGAATTAGGAAGACCAAAGTGTGGATACTTCATTCCTCCTTAGAATGGGGAACAAAATACCCATGGAAGGAGTTACAGAGACAAAGTTTGGAGCAGAGTCAGAAGGAAAGACCATCCAGAGACTGTCCCACCTGGGGATCCATCCCATAAACAGCCACCAAATCTAGACACTACTGCATATGCCAGCAAGATTTTGCTGACAGGACCCTGATATAGCTGTCTCTTGTGAGACTATGCCAGTGCCTGGCAAATACAGAAGTAGATGCTCACAGTCATCTAGAAGATGGAACACAGGGCCCCCAATAGAAGAGCTAGAGAAAGTACCCAAGGAGCTGAAGGGGTCTGCAACCCTATAGGAGTAACAATATGAACTAACCAGTACTCTTAGAGCTTGTGTCTCTAGCTGCACACGTACCAGACAATGGCCTAGGCAGCCATCATTGGGAGAAGCCCTTGCATAGATTATATGCCCCAGTACAGGGGAATGCCAGGGCCAGGAAGTGGGAGTGGGTGGGTTGGGGAGCAGGGGGGTGGTTGGTTGGAGGGAGGGTATAGGGGACTTTCGGGATAGCATCTGAAATGTAAATGAATAAAATACCTAATAAAAAATGGCATATACTGAGTACCTACGTTGCCAATACTGTGTGGTTTCTTCACTTAGTTCTCTTATCTAATATTTAGACTTCATAACAATCTGATAGCTTCTCTGGTTTCTTTAAAAAAAAAAAAACTGAAATAGAGAAGTTGAACAATTTGTTCAAGATCACCCAGATATCAAGCTATGGAACCCAGATTAGACCACATTAGGACTGGCATCATATCAGGTCTAATTACCAAGTGTATTTTTAACATTGAAGTATTTGGTCATCATATCTTTTTCCTGACAAAGCTTCTAAAACCCTTGGAATCTCTCTGTACTGATGCTAAAAAGATAACTGGTGCCCAGAGAGCGTCTAGATAGCCTTAGGATGGGCACAGCCACCAGAAGGTCTAAGATATGATTAGAAATTTTCAGCCTATTCAGCAACTTACAAGATCACCAGTGGCCAATGATGCAGTCAATGAAGTCCTGGGTAAGGAAGTCTCAAGAAACTCAGTAGCACAGGGTTTGGATGAGCTCCCCATGGCTCCACATGTCAAGGCTCCTGGAGGGTAGCAAAGTTGGTAGTTCTCTGTCCTTTACAACATACCCAACATTCGTATTCTTCAAGCTGGGCTCTTCATCTGCTACAGCTTTTACAAGTTTGTTATAAATGATGAATAAATGTAAAACTTTACCCTGAGTCCTGCAAAACCATTTGGCACATTAATCAGATGAGGATAGTTTGTGAGAATGCTCATCCCTAGTTTACAACTGTTTCATCAAAAGTACAGGTCATATAAATGCTTACAATCACCATCTGATGTGGGGAGAGTTTAGTGGTCCTTAACCTACAACTATAGGATCTAAAGCTATCATTAGGTAGATAGTAAAATTGAGTTATCCTGGGAAAATACCTAGCTAGTATCCACTGCAAAATCTTCTGGTAAGAATTTGATTGCCGGCACAAACTGCCACACACATGTGGTGATGAAGTGTTGCACAGAAGTATCACCTTTTCCTAGGTGGCTAATAATATTCCTTTCATTTCACTCAACATCTTGCTCAATAGGACCTTTACTTTTAACATCTATCAGTTCATTTATTTGTGATGTAAATGGGATGAAGAGAGAAAAGCATTTGAGAAAGCATTTATAAGTCAGTTTGGGAATACAAATGAACAGGAAACAATCATTTTTAACAACTGTTTCTACTTTAGGTATCATTACTATGATGCACAAAGATTGTCCTTATCTCAATAAATATGTATGTGTACAAGTATATTTCTCTTTATGTTTTAGGTTGCTCTAATACTATTTTCTATGTTCCCTGCTTATGAGCCTTTTAAGGACTTCTGATCATATAATCATGACACTATACCAGATTTGGCAACACAGAGTGGTCACTTATTAGCTGTAAAATGTCTGCTTTAGAGAAAGGTATCTGAAGATGATGGTATTTAGAACTCAAACTCTTTATCATTCATCACACTCCTATTTGTAACTGCCAGTAACTCAGGATTTTGGCCAATACTGACTATGCTATGAACTACAAATATTTATACATCTGTGTAGTATTGACCACACAGAAGGTAACTGTAAATCAGTACTTATTAAATACAAATTGAGACTCCTACAACAAAAATTTTCAGATCCTCTAGTGTAGTGGTTCTCAATCTTCCTAATGCTGTGACCCTAATACAATTTCTGATGTTGTGGTAACCCCCAACCATAAAATTTTCATTACCTGATAACTATAATTTTGCTACTGTTAAGCATCATTATGTAAATATCTGATATGCAAGATTTCTGATATGCTACCCCTGTGAAAAGGTAGAATATATCCACCCAAAGGAGTAGAGACTCATGGGTTGAGAACCTCTGAGGAGGAAAGCTTCTCACAATCACCAAGTGACTGGGTTAAATAAAGGCAATTGTAGATATTTATGAATTTCACTTTCCGAAGGAAAAAAAACACTCCCCAAACAAAAAGAACAAAAGTTTCCTTACAAAAGTACTAATTTATCTTCACCCAGAGGAATTATAAGTTCTTATGATCTGTCTAGAGATGAAGTAATAATAGAACTTTCTCAAGCTACTTTAAAAAGCAAAGCAGCCCAAATACTTTCAGGTAGGAAGGACAAATGCTGAAGAGTCTTCAAAGGACCATTCTGAAATAAGAACTCAAGAAAGAACTTTGCAGGCAGTTATGACTGTACATGGACAATCTCCAGAATAGGCAAGCAACCAAACAGGTTCTCCAGCTAAGAAGCTGATTCTCAGCAGAGTTATAAACAGCTTCACATGTAATGTGTATCACATTATACAAATACTGTTGAGAATAGTTCTTTAACATAATATTAAGAAATATTATGGGCCACATGAAAATAAGATAATTTATATACATAGAAAAATCTTAAATATGAAACTGCTTTTGGATTCATCATGCATAGCAGCTTTATGAAGAATTAAAAACTATTAAACTTTTTTCATTTTAGTGTGAGACTTTAAAATAATTTTTATTCAAAACAAAGCTTTCAACATGAAGTTTTTAGCAAAGAAAAGGTTGCACAGTTGCTTTTATGCTTTTGCATACTATTTTACTATGTAAATGATTTCAGATTTATCAGTGAAAAAAGACCATTTTAAAAAATTAGAAATACAACTAAAAGGTTATTTTTACATATCACAGATTACCTTACTGAAATCTACAGGAGAAATTACTACCATAGAACTGAATGGGAAAGATAAAACACAAAGGGAAGAAACTGTATATGTGTCAAATGTTCAGCAAATAATCATGAGATACCAAATTTTCAAATTGAACTACACAGCACATCTTAAAATTATTAGTGGAATGCAATTTTGCATTATGTTCTCTACAACTGCAATATAGTAAACAATGAAGAAATGGAAGTATTTTAACATTTATTTAAATTTTCTAACACAGGATTGATAAACATTCTCATTAGAAAAAAATTTTATGCTTTGATGGAATGTTGTGCTGGGCTTGGTGGCGCATGCCTTTAATCCCAGCACTCCGGAGGCAGAGGCAGGCAGATTTCTGAGTTCTAGGTCAGCCTGGTCTACAACGTGAGTTCCAGGACAGCCAGGGCTACACAGAGAAACCCTGTCTCGAAAAACAAAAGAAAACAAAAAAGAATATTGTACTTGTTTGTAAGGATGTGGGTATCAGCTTAGTATATCCAGAATATTTCACTGCATTCAAACAAGAGTAAAATTTTAATTTGGATACAACTATCCTTGAATGCATGGCCTGTTAACATGAGGCCAAGCTGGTAGTCCACATCAAGAACATATATACACACACGTATATACATAAATACAAGTAAGTATATGATGTTAAGCCATAACTATATGATCATTAAAGCAAGAGAATAAAGAAGAAACAACAGGGTGAAGACTACACCATATAGTGTCATTTGGTAGTATAAACCACAGCTGTGCGATTTTTTCATCTCTGATATATGAAAGAAGTTCCATTAAAGTTAAAAGGTGAATTGAATGGTCAATTCCTACATACACTTAATTTGATACTTTATAAAGCTACTCAGAGGTTACATCTCTTTGAGATCCATTATAATTTGTTAAAGTACACATAAATTTTAAAACACTGTAAGCATTTGACAAAGTTCAAATAAACGAGACACTTGAGGTTTTTTATTAATTTGCTAAAAACTGAATTTGCAAAGTTACTTTTACTTCTTTACAGTCCAGGTGCTACCCACCTCCAGATCCACCCTGCCACAGTTCCTCATCCTACTCCTCCCCCACCCCCAAGAAGATGTCCCTCCCCTCAACTCCTCCACCCCACTCCCTATTAGGTTTCCCCACTTCTTGGAGCCCCAAGTCTCTCCAGGTTAGACCAGTCTTCTCCCACTGAGGCCCAACTGCCTTATGTGTTGGGGGGCCTCAGACCAGCTAGTGTATGCTCCCTTATTGGTGGCTCAGTGTCTGAGAGATCTCAGGGGTCTGGGTTAGCTGAGACTGCTGTCTTCCTATGGAGTCACCCTCCTCAGCTTCTTCCAGCCTTTCCCTAATTCAATCACAGTCCATTGATTGGGTGTGTAAGTATTTGCTTCTGTCTCAATCAGCTGCTTCTTGGGCCTCAGAGGACAGCCATGCTAGGCTCCTGTCTGTGAGCACACTATAGCATCAGTAATAGTGTCAGGTCTTGGAGCCTTGCCTTGAGATGGAGCCCAAGTTGGGCTGGTCACTGGACCACCTTTCACTCAGTCTCTTCTCCATTTTTGTCCCTGCAGTTCTTTTAGACAGGAAGAATTCTGGGTCAGAGTTTTTGATTGTGCGATGGCAACCCCCTCCCTTCACTTGATGCCCTGTCTTTCTACTAGAGGTAGACTCTACAAGTTCCCTCTCCCACTGTTGGGCATTTCATCTAAGGTCCCTCCTTTTAAGTTCTGAGAGCATCTCCCCTCCCAGGTCTCTGGTACTTTCTAAAGGGTTCCCCCCACCTTACTTCCCACCCCCCCCCAAGGTTGCATATCTCCATTTATTCTGCTGGCCCTCAGGGCTTCTCTCCTGTTTCTCCCACCCCTATATCTGATCATGTTCTCCCACACTCACCCAGATCCCTCCCTCCCTTTGCTTCCCTTGATGGCTTTCTTCTCCCTCCCAAGTGAGCATCCTCATGGGCCCTTCTGCTTGTTAACCTTCTGTACTGGCTATTTTTGTGTCAACTTGACACAGCTGGAGTTATCAGAGAAAGGAGCTTCAGTTGAGGAAATGCCTCCATGAGATCCAACTGTAAGGCATTTTCTCAATTAGTGATCAAGGGGGAAAGGCCCCTTGTGAGTGGGACCATCCCTGGGCTGGTAGTCTTGGGTTCTATAAGAGAGCAGGCTGAGCAAGCCAGGGGAGGCAAGCCAGTAAAGAACGTCCCTCCATGGCCTCTGCATCAGCTCCTGCTCCCTGACCTGCTTGAGTTCCAGTCCTGACTTCCTTTGGTGATGAACAGCAGCATGGAAGTGTAAGCCGAATAAACCCTTTCCTCCCCAACTTCCTTCTTGGTCATGATGTTTGTGCAGGAATAGAAACCCTGACTAAGACACCTTCTCTATGGATTGTATCCTGGGTATTCTGTACTTTTTTTTTGGCTAATATCCACTTATTAGTGAGTACATATCATGCATATCCTTTGGGGTCTAGGTTATCTCAATTAGAGTATTTTCTAATTCCATCCATTTACCTGCAAAACTCATTGATGTCCTTGCTAATAACTAAATAATATTCAATTGTGTAAATGAACCACATTTTCTTTATCCATTCTTCAGTTGTGGTGCATCTGGGTTGTTTTCAGCTTCTAGCTATCACAGATAAGGCTGCTATGAACATAGTGGAGCACGTGCCCATGTGGTATAGTGGGGCACCTTTTGGGTATAAGCCCAAGAGTCGTATAGCTGGGTATTCAGAAAGATCTATTTCCAATTTTCTAAGAAACCTCCAGATTGATTTTCAAAATGGTTGTACCAGTTTGCAATCCCACCAGCAATGGAGGAGTGTTCCTCTTTCTCCACATCCTTGCCAACATGAGCTGTCACCTGAGTTTTTGGTCTTAGCCATTATGATTAGTGTAAATAATCTCAGGGTCATTTGATTTGCATTTCCCTGATGACTAAGGACTTTGAACATTTTTAAAAGTACTTCTTGGCCATTCAAGATTTCTCTGTTGTGAATTCTCTGTTTAGCTCTATACCCCATTTTTGGATTCGGTTGTTTGGGTTTTTGCTTCTTGAGTTCTTTCTATATTTTGGATATTAGGCCTCTATGGGATGTGGTGTTAGTGTAGATTTTTTTCCTCAATCTATAGGTTGCTAATTTCATTAACTGCCTACATCCTTTGCCTTACAGAAGATGAAAAGTTTCATGAGGTTCCATTTATTAATTCTTGATCTTAGAGTCTGAGCCATTGGAGTTCTATTTAGGAAATACCCACCCCCACCCCCACCCCCTCCTCCCCAGCCCCGTGCCAATGAGCTTGAGGCTTTTTCCTACTTTCTTTTCTATTAAATTCAGTGAATCTGGTTTTATGTTGAGTTCCTTGATCCACTTGGACTTGAGCTTTGTGCCAGGTGACAAATATGGATCTATTTTCATTTTTCTACATACCAACTGCCAGTTAGACCAGTACCATTTATTGAAGATGCTTTCTTTTTTCCGTTGTATATTTTTTGGCTTCTTTTTCAAAGATCAAGTGTCCATAAGTGTGTGGTTTTATTTCTGAGTCTTCAATTCTATAACATCGATCAACCAGTATGCCTGGTACAAATATAAAAGTAGCAGTTAGACCAATCAGGTCTGTGAAAAGGGTAATGGATTAAAAAAAACCTTAAAATAGTAACAATAATGATAACTAACGTATGTCAAGAACATTCAACTGACATTGACTCACTTCATCAACAATCCTGTCAGGTATTATGACAATGCAATTCAGCTGACTAAGAAGTGGAGTCCAGGAAAATTAATACTTTCCTTAATTATCATAGAGCCAGAAGCTAGGCTTAAGGCTATTTAGCACCAAATTACAGTGATATGTAAGATTTACACTACTTCTGAATCAAAATATTGGTATCATCTATCTATATTAAGATAAACAAGTATCTATTTTAAATAGTACAGCAAGTATTTATTGAAAACCTATAAACAGTATTTATAATAAGTGCCCTTTAGCTGGGCATGGTGGTATACTCCTGTAATCCCACTTAAGTCATGTATCAATATGTTAACTGGTGGATACTCCAAGACAGCTGACGTAAACATCCACATCCCAGCCAACTCATGTATGACAGCTGAGTGTAGGATGTTTACATGAACTGAAACTTGGCTTAGAGAGAGACTTGAGAACTCTTTACTATGTTTATACTTGGTTTTTTACTTGAGGCTCAGACAATTTTTTTGAATCTGTTGAAAAAAAAATAGGCAAAGTGATCCACATGAGGACAAAATCAACTTGAAAGATATCTTCAGAGTAAGTATAGAATCCACAGAAACAGCAAGCATTCACTATTCTCTCTTGCATGCTCGCTCTCTCTCTCTCTCTCTCTCTCTCTCTCTCTCTCTCTCTCTCTCTCTCTCTCACACACACACACACACACACTCACGAGCGCGTATGGCAAGAACACAGGAATTCTATAGCTTTTCCTATCTAAAGGCAACTTACTGTTTTGACAGCATTCAACTTCCTCTACCCTTCCCCTCTCTCTAAACAATTGCACCTGCATTTATAGGAACCCATTTGATGGGCAATACGGCGTACCAATCCCCTATTCTTCCTTAACACCCAGGTCCTTGCACCACAGGCATGGCTTTCCCATATTTCTACCGTGGGCCCATTATTTAAAACATGGTAGCAAGGGGTAGCGCAAGGACATCTACCCCTTTCTGTGTTCCTGATTTAATTAAAAAAGAAATCACCAAATTCCTTTACTAAACATTAAAAGTTACTCTTGGAATACTTTCATCAGGGAAGAAGTACTTAAATTAGGAAATAAAATTACATATAACACTGTCAGCAAACTAAAAATTACTGGCATTTCAAAGATACCCCATCACCTCAGGAATGTCCTGTTTTCCTGGAGCAGCATTCTCAGAACTAATCTACCCCCACCTCCAACTCCTTTCTCCTCTTCAAGCATGTTGCTTTCTCCTCTTTTCACTACAATTACAGTTTGCTTGTCTGATTTCCTGCTGATTTTTGTAAACACATTTAATTCTTTGGGGTGGGCCAGTCCTTTTTTGCAATCAAACTTTAGGGCTTGGCATGGTGACACACACCTGTAATTTGAGTGCTCTGGATTTAGTTCTAGAGCAATAATAGAAACTTAGGAAATAAAGCAGATTCCTAAGCTCTATAGCAGACTTACTAGGGATGGGACTCTTTGGGGTCCTGCAGTCTGTGTTTTAGTAAGCTCACTGTAATTGTGATGCACAGTAGTATTTGAAAGCTGTTTTTCCTAAGTACATTGGGAAGCTAAAGCACAGGCAGCAGCGACTGTCCAATAATCAGGGTGTGCATAATGTACTACTGACAAAAACTGACAAGCTCAAAACCTGTACCTTACAGTTCACCCTCCCCAACCAGCCTAGGCAAACAATCTAAGACAGAATAAGTTTAAAAAGTGCATAAGCTCAGGAAATAAAACTAAGCCTGTTTTTCAAAAACTTAGCATGCACAATAAATATCAGAACAGTAATCCAATGAATGCAGTTGTAACAAAATCCAAGTTCGAACCTGCTAATGCAACAGTGAATATGTTCTGGGTTAGAGGTTTATGGTCCTTTCTCAACTACACCAAGACTATTGTTGTGCAGAGAGAGACTTGAGACCATGGAGACAATGAGGACTCAACCAAAATGTATTTTTTTCTACGAACATTTCTGAAATAGATTTGTAGAATATATTAATTCAGACTTTAGATACTTTTATAGTTGTCTGCTTAAAAATTAACTACTAAATTATACACTGAGGAATAATATCATTTGTACAATGGCTGAGAACTACCTCAACATTTTGTATTAGTAGGACCAAAATAAACAAACATACAATAGTAAATAAATTTCTGAGATTTTAAAACTGTACCAAAATTTACACATTTTCTCCTGAAAACCTAAGTTAAAGGCCAAGAAAACAATCTGTTTTAAGTTTATTGGAAAAGAAAGACAACCCAATTTTCATGGCTCAACATTCAACTGTCAACGGTGCAGGCCGACATGAAGTTTGTGATGCTTTTAAGTTAAAACATAAATAAGTCATCTGCAAATGACGAAAAGGCTGTACTTAAATACATAGAACCAAGGACATTGAGGACGCAAGCGGACATGTCTCTGATTTTGTCTCTGATTTTCTTTCATTAGGGCAGAATAATACACAACAAATGTTTCACACTAGACTAGCATTAACCCTGAAGCATCCAGGGATAACTAGACTAGGTAAGCAGAGGATGGTAGCTTTGTACACAATGACTCCTCCTCTTTTAGCTTAGATTTGACTTACCATTTTAAAAAACACTTGAAATAATTTGTAAATAAGTAAACCATGTAGTTCTTATCCATCCCACTGAATTTTAACTTACACATCAAGGTTTTATGGAAAATAACCAATGCCACCTGGCCAAACAAAATAATTCTGTTAACAGAGGACACATCATACTCTACCTTGGCACAAGAACTTTATGGGCTCCTAGCAATATCTCTGTCCAAAAATGATCAACTAAGCTCTTCCCTTAAATTAGTCTTGCACACTACCTTTCTAACAAAGTAGTATCTCTGTCCAAAAATGATCAACTAAGCTCTTCCCTTAAATTAGTCTTGCACACTACCTTTCTAACAAAGTAGTACTTAAATGGATCCATAAAAAAAGCTGGAAATGCAACTCAGCAGTAGATCCCTTGCTTAGCATGTCCGAGAATACTAGGTTCAAACTCCAGCACCAATAAACAAGTAAATGGAAATATACTATTAGGGAAATATACTATTAGAATAAAATCATTATTAGAGTACTGTATATCAATATACACATTTTATACATATGGTATAAAATGCAGAATTATAAAGACATAATATCCATGTCTCCAGAAAGGTTACAATCTAATCCAGGAGAAGCATGTAAGAAATCAGATTGGCAGGAACTGTATCTTCTGTTTTAAGTCTAAACTGAACCTAACTCAGCTTAATAGTAATGAAAATAATGTCTGCTGAGTATAGTGGTGTGTATCTTTAATGCCAGCATGAAGCAGGCAGAAAGCTGGTGGATCTCTAGGAGTTACAGGCTAACTAGAGCTACACAGTGAAACCCTCTCAAACAAACAAACAAACAAACAAACAAACAAAACGTCTTAAGAAATAAAACTAATAGTAATCCAAAGAAAAATATAAGTGAGAAAACATTGTAAAAGTTAAAAAGAATAACAACAACCAAAACCAAAACCAAACCCAATCAATCAAAATCCTCAGTAAGTTATGAAATTACACTTGTTCACAATAATTTTTGTCTATGATAGAAAGCCTAGATTATTTAGTATTGTGGAGAGAAATAAAAATGGAAAAGATAATACAACTAGTCCCAAGGCAGCTGGGAGCCAAGCAATAACCTAAAACTATCAGGAAGCTTTGTTTAATCCACAAAGACATACAGAACCATTAGCAAATGTTGTAAAGAGGTTTGGGATGTTCCAGATTTTGAGAAGAATGTTCTGATTAACTGTTTCACTGTGTAGCTCCGGTTGGCCTGTAACTCCTAGAGATCCACCAGCTTTCTGCCTGCTTCATGCTGGCATTAAAGATACACACCACTATACTCAGCAGACATTATTTTCATTACTATTAAGCTGAGTTAGGTTCAGTTTCATCACAGGAGGAGGAAGCAAACATTTACATATAAATTAAGCACAGGGAGGGAAACCTGAAATTCCTAGGTTGTAGACTGCTGGGTGGGTGGTGGACATGAATAACCTACAGAGTTTATAGGGGAGAAAGTTGTTTTTCAGGATTGTTAGGAAGTTAAACTCTAGCCTATTTGAAAAAGGTATAAAGGATAAACTTTTACTGACACAGCAAAAACAGTAATTAAAACTTGTTTTAAACAGATCCTCTAAGGCCCAGAAGAAGCATGTTCAGTCAGCTCCCTACATTAGAAGCTGCCAGCAGAAGCAAGCAGTAAATGAATGCTCCTCAAGATTTCTGATGCATCCCAGGCATTTCTCAGCATCCTCAGCTCCAATCCTTAGGCCAGATTGTCCAAAAGATGCATTGGAAGAGCCAGTAGCAGCAAACATCTGACTGAAAGCTTGGCTGTGGCTTACAGCTTCCAGTCGGGGATGTTTACAGACACAGACTTTCTGACAGCAAGCTACAAAGGAACAGAGCAAATGGTCAGTCATTGCTTCTGCTACCGACTTTCACAACTGCAGAGCTGAATGACAACTGTGACATCTTAGGGGGAAAAAGACAAACACTAAAGTAAACAATACTAGCTAATAAGGGAAGATAGTAATGTCTCTTGAATTATCTAATTAGAAAAGATTCAATACAAACTTATCTATGTTACTCCACATGGACACATTTTTCTACCAGATGTATGTTTTCTTTCTTCTCCACAAATCCAGAATTCCAAAATTAATAATAAATAACAATCTAAAAGGTAGAGTGACTATACATCTCAGTTTTCCCAGACAGTCCTAAGTGATAGTACTATTAGAATTGACATTTCTCATTAACCAAACTGTCTTTAATTTAGATGATAATAAATACAAGTTTTGCTGGCAGTAACTCTATGCTGAGAAAGATTCTAACATCTTCCTCCCTATCCTTAGCTGAACTAGGTTAGGAATGTGGGCCATGGAAATGAGCTAAGTGGGTAAGAAGAGGAACAATACCCGCCTTGGCTTTGCTTACAAAACAACACCAAAACATTTTGCTTTTGTTTCTTCTATTAGTTTCCTGAAAGAGAAAAGAAAGATTAAGTGATAATAGTAAATTTGTACTTTATAGATTAACTTTAATCTGAGACATATAAATTAACTTAAAAAATTAAAGTCTATTGAAGCAATTACGTTTACAAAAAGCCAGTGATTTCTAAGAAATACAGTCATACACAAGCATCCACACCACACAAGAATAAACACTCAACAAGCTAATGCAAATCTAAAACGTTACAAACTTCCTAAATACATACTACAAAGTAAAAGATTCTAACCACTGAAAATGCCCTGTGACATTGGTGTACTGGTGTACCCAAGTACATTATTACAACTTTCTTTAAACAACTTTTCCCTCTGTCTTTATTTTTTTTTAATCAATTAAGAAGAGTTTGCCAGATAATCTTTTCTTTAGAGTTATGAAGGGATTTTTGTCGCAGTGTTATCTTTATAAAATGCTGAAAGACGTTTATCTGACCAAAGCTTATTATAGTAGCACCATTTTATGTAAATAAAGTTAGTTAGAAGACATTTTGCTGCATCTCATGTTCATTTAGCACAACAGCAGTAACTGTCCCAGTAGGACTTCCAACAAAAATCTTTTGACCAGGTTTACAGAACTGTATGTGAATTGCCTCTTGTACAATAGGCATCAACCAAATCCAAGCAGAAAGTAATTGATTACTCCCATAACAGATTTGCCACTATTACACAAGTAGGCTCATTTTCCCTAGTTGGTTGCTACTGTTGTACACAGGATTCATAGCTGAGTATGAATGTTGATAAGCTTCTCCCATCAGCCTGTGTAGTACCTCCCAGCACTATGGAGGCTAGCCAGCAATAAGTTTCCTGCCAAGTTCCAAACTATTTTCTCTAAGTCCTATGACCAAGGCATGTGGTATCTTCAGCATTTCTGGCAGGTAACCAACAGCAGTGGTGACTGGGTGTATTGCTTGGGGGCCTTGGGCTCTTCTGACTAACAGTGCATTACTCTTCTTAATGTCAGAAGTAGTAGCACATTACTTTTCCATTTACCAATACTTTGCAAAAATAGAAAAGCATACAGGCAAGCATGTCCAAACAAAAATGTTCGGTGGAACAGTATTGCTGTGTATCTAACTGGAGGTTTTCATAAAGTCAATTTGTCAAAATGCTCACATAGATATATACTATACCACATTTGCCACAACTTCTCTTGTACAATGTAGAAAATAATTTAGATACCTTAATAGAACTAACATGTAACAATCCATAAAGAAGATATTTTCAACACCATTGTTTTTTGTTTGTTTTTTAAAGATTTATTTATTGTAGCTGTCTTCAGACAACCCATAAGAGGGCATCAGATCTCATTACAGATGGTTGTGAGCCATCAATGTGGTTGCTGGGATTTGAACTCAAGACTCTGGAAGAGCAGTCAGTGCTCTTAACCGCTGAGCCATCTCTCCAGCCCAACACCACTGTTATAAGAAACTGTTATGGTTTCTATATGCTTCCCAAAGTTAATGTGTTTGAAAACCCCTTGAGGTAATAATGGTGAGAAGTAAGGTCTTTAAGGGGTGCCAAATAACTACAGGGTCTCTCCTTAATGAACAGAGTAATGCTAACACATAGAAAATGGGTGAATTATGTGGAGAAGGATCCTTGAAACAATATAAATCCATCCCATCTCCCCACTATATGCTGCCCACTACCTCTCTGCACATCTGTTCTTTGCTCTGCCATCAGAGGATACACTATGAAGTTTTACCAGATACTAGTCCTTTGACTCACAACTTCTCAATTTCAGAATTATGATAAATAAAGACATTAAAGAAAGGGCTGTAAGGCACTGGATGGAAGAGAAATAACTGCTACTGTACTACTTACTAGAAGAGGAGAGGAAAAGGGGCTTTTTTTTTTTTTTTTAAATTCTGTTAAGGCCAGGATGATGTTTGGATGGGGAAAAAAAAAACCTAAGTGATCATCAATTCACCAGCAGACAAGTAGTTACAGGATGGAAGGAATAAACAGCAGCATACTGAAGACTATCCTAAGTACATTTTAAACAAACTTCATACATGATAACATGAAGCTTGAAGACTGGGACTACAACTGTAGACATCTCTTTGATGTAGGAGCTGCAAAGGGCACTCACAGAGAACCATTTCCAGCAATACAAGGGGTAACTGGGAAGTCTATGGTGTCAATCAGTATATCAATGGGAAATTTGTATCATTTCTAGCAAGGAAAATAGTACAAGTTTCAATAACCAAAGCACGCTTACTTCAGTTCATACACAAGCACTCTTATGCTGACAGAATTGCAGAACAACAATGTTCTCAGAAAAGACAGGCCTATGTTGTATGTCTCTCTTGGCTTCCTAAAATGACTACCAGAGACTACCACAACCAGAGACTCGGGGTGATCTTCTGAAAGTCTGTTCTTCAGAAGGCAGTGCTCTATAGATAGTAATTAAGAACCCACCCGAGCTTTACAATTTGACAGAACTAGGCCAAACATTTAACTCTGGGACTTTGGGAAAATGACTATTTTTCTGTGACTCTTTTCCCATTTGTAAAATCCCTTAAAGTACCTATCTTACTGAGTTATTGCCAGAAATGACTAACATAATGTAAAGCTCAGTGGCAGGTAAATGGCTAGTATAAAATAAATGGAAATAAAAATCATCTTTTACTTTATTCATGTGGCTCTTATAATTTTGAATTGTTTGTATTTCACTTTTTTAAAGTCTTTCAAGATCTAGTTTAAATGTCAAGTTTACAAAACCGTCACTACAACCAGCAAGTTGAAAAATAACAGACATGTATCCATAAAATAAAAAAGAGTAATAATCCGTACTCTTTGTATACTTACTGGTTCGTATACATTAACTTGCTCAATCCCCAACACTATGACAGGAATTGTATCATCCTATTTTTGTAAATAAAAGCCACCTGTGCAGAGCCCGCCCACAGTGCCTGGTTCCAGAGTCTGCTCCTGTACCACCACTGTGCTATCTGTACTGCTAACTGAGAAGGATGATTAATTATTGCAGAGAGCTGTTCTACAACCTGGCAGTTTCAAGTGTAGTATGGAAGGAGGTGCCTTAAACATCAAGTCTTCCCTTTGTCTACCTTATTTACCCTTTGTAGAAAGTACATCCACAGTTCCACACCTTGTCTGCATGAAATAAGGGAGTGACAGTCATATAATTTGTGTTCATCTTATTTTAGACTAGTAACTTGAGTCTAATTTTCTCAGTTAAAATTCTAAAATTCTAGCTCTCTTCTTCCTAAAACCTAGGAGAAAAGAGAAAGATGAATAACAGCTTTATCCTCACATGACCCCAGTGAAGGATAATGTCAGATCACCTGCCATATTAGACTGTCAAAAATGGCTGTCATTAATATTTTGTGCAGATGTAATATAGTTGTCAGGAATCAACTAATATTCTCAACAATGTATGCCATATTTACAGATTTTGGTCTTATGGATACATAAATTCAGAAAGTCTTTTGTATATAAAAGGTATTATTTCAACAGAGGCAGACTCTGGGGTACGGAAATGGTCTCTAAAAAATACAAATGTGAACATTCTTTGTATGGAAGACAGGAAGTATCTTTCCTTTTGATTCAAACTTTACAAAATAGACTTAAGAGCTAAAATAACACACACCAGGTCAAGAGCTAATGTTTAAGTTTTATAGAAAATTCTAAGCTCTTGAAAGACACAGGCTTAGAAGGAGGCTATGGTCCCTCCCTAATTGCAGCAGCGCTCCCTTATGTTGTTTTCTGAATGATTTCTGCTGTCTTTAAGATTCTGACTAGAAACCAGCAATGAACTTCATTTCATGTGCTAGTTTTTTTTCACGGTTAGGCATGCCATAAAGTTAAAATGCACAAATTGACAAGCAAAAAGATCACTGTCCCTATGTTACCATTTGAAATTATTTAAAAAACCAAGAATTAGCTTGGTCTTTTGGCATGGGCCTGTAATCTTAGGTACTTGGGAGGATGGGGCAAGAGGATTTCAAGTTCAAAGCCAGGCTGGTTAACTTCGTGAGACCCTGTTTAAAAGAATAAAGAAGACGGGATATAATTTAATAGTAGAGCCAATCCTGCCCCCTGTCATCACACCCTTGCCCTGCGTGTGTGTGTTGAGGTTGAAACACATAGCCTTTTGTGTGCTACGAGTTATGAGCCACATCTGCTATCTTCTAACTGGGTTTTTATGTAAAATAATAAATGCTGCCATTACGGTGGCTGTCCAGACAAGTATCATTGTTTAGATACAGATTAGCCCACCAGGCTTGACACATGGGCTTCAAACTACAGTGCCATGGGGTATGGCAGGGAGGCTAGACAGTAAAGTATAAATAGCCAAGGCAATGTACTATTTCACTGAAGAAATGGTCTAAGCCCACCCAGGTCTATATGGGAACAGACCTTAAACTTAAAGCTACTGAACAGAAATGCTTACCACATCTAACTACAACAATCTAAGCTTGCCTTTGTCACATTATTTAATGTGCATTGCAGTCATTTACTTGTCTGTTTTGACATTACTTAAGCAGCTGACTTAATCTACTATTTTTAGTCCAAAGATAAGCATAAACAGTATAGGTGAGAAACAGATGACCGACACTGAAGAATGCAGCACACACAGCAAATTGATGTGCCCACTTTCATATTTTCCTCAAGAATATCTTCAACTGATAGCAAAGATACTCAAAACCAAGTCTGTGTTTTTGTCAATATTTATGTAATGTGTACCATTCATTTTCTTTGGATTATAATCTTCTGTAAGAGAAAGACTAATTTTTAAGGGCCATTCTGCTCAGTGATGTCAAGATTCTATAATGAAGTCATTACTAATAATGGATCTTTACATGGTTAGTAACTGTGACATATGAAACCAAAGCTATACTCTTAATTATTTAGCTAGTTGAACTTCCTAAGAAAAGCTACAAATCTGTTTCAGAAATCACAAGTATGCAACAAGCCATTGTAAATTTAAGAAATGATGTCTTATCTTTAGATAGCCAAGACTTGGACTTTTTGGAGTCTTGCTGGGCTTTTTGGATCAGGGAAAATTAGTCTTATGCTGTAATGTAGTGGTTCTCAATATTCCTAATGCTGTGACCTTTTAATATAGTTCCTCAGCTGTGGTGAGCCCCAACCATAAAATTATCTTCATTGCTACTTTATTAACTGTAATTCTGCTACTGGTACGAATCATAATGTAAATAAATATCTGATATTCAGGATAGCTGGTGTGCGTGCGGCCTTTGTGAGAGGGTTGTTCAAATCCAAAGGTCAGAACCACTGCTCTAATGCTTCCTAGACCACTAGTAGTTCACTCTACTGAATTCTATGAGCTTGTTGATATCTCACTGCTAAGTTCCCATTTCCAAAAGTCCCTGGCAGTACACAGCAACATCTATTGACCATGACATTTCCATTTCCTCAGCATTAAGAATGCAATCTTTTCCTCTCACTGTAGCTCAAGTGATGCCTCTAAGAAACTGTATAAGAATCTTTAGGCTTTTTTCTCAATTCTTTCATTTTGCTTAGTTTCCCTACTATAGAAGTGAGCATTACACACCAGCTGCCATGCAGTACTCCTTTAAATATTGAGGTTTCTACTTACATTTTACCTACTCTCGGCCCTAATGATGCACAATCAAGTGGACTCCTACCCTGATAACTTTCTTTTTACACCAAATTTTGATTTACAATTTTATTTTTGGCCAAATTTTGATTTTCAGTTTCATTTCCGATTTAATTTTTAGCCGAGATCCTGTTGGGGTCGAGGATTTCCCAGGGGAGACACACCCCTGTCACATGCGCTGGCGGAAGGGGATCCCAAGATCTAAAGGTACTGTATGGTAGAGTGTATGGCAGAAACATATAAGAAATGGAAAATGAAATTAAAAAAAAAGAAACTATACACCTATGGACTCTATATGGAGAAACCTATGGTAGAAACATATAAGGGAGAGAAAAATGAAAAAATTTTAAAAAAGTCTAAACATGTTCCAGATTCCACCTTCGTGTCCCCACAGCTGCAGGGCAGATCCTAATCATTCTTTCCCACAGCTCCCTCTCTATTAAAAAATGACGCAGTCTATATCATCCCAAGTTTTCTTTTCTTTTTTTTTTTTTTTCTTTTTTTTGGTTTTTCGAGACAGGGTTTCTCTGTGTAGCCCCTGGCCCTGGCTGTCCTGGAACTCACTCCGTAGACCAGGCTGGCCTCGAACTCAGAAATTCGCCTGCCTCTGCCTCCCGAGTGCTGGGACCAAAGGCGTGCGCCACTATGCCCGGCCATCCCAAGTTTTCTTATGACTCTCTCATAGCATGCTAGTGTAAAAGCTTGCTGAAAGTAGGATGCTTGCCTGATGTTTTTGACCCCTATAATCTTATAATCTGGGAAAGTAATAGGCACACAGTGTAAAGCCTTTGTTGACTGAAACAACAAATAAAATAGGAACTGGATCTATATAACTATTCTAGGCTCCTTGTAAAATTACGTTACAATCTGCTTTACTGTGACTTCATAAATGGGCATTATTTTACTTTACCTACAAGAAACTGGCACTCAAAAATAGTTACGTGACTTAATTGAAGTAAAAGGATGGAATAAAGGTAATACTTAAAAATATGAACTTAAGACACTTTTTTCAACGTTTTTCATTTCCCTTTTAGGTAATAGCATAATCAATTCAGCCAAGTATCTACTAGGCTTTAGGTTCCAAATTACCTATATTGTAAATTTGTAGACTATTTAAATATTATCATAATCTTACGTTGAAAAAAATAACAGGAAAGATAACTCAAACAAGCCTCGATTCTTAAAACAATAAACTTGTCATTTCTGTCAGACAGGCCCAATAAGCGAAGAAAAAGGTTAAATAGCATCTGGTTCTTTTTAAAAAGAAGTCTTTTTTTTTTTTTAAAGAATATATGTTAAAAACAATGAGTATGGTCCTCATAGGATGAAAAGAGAATATTAAAAAGAGCTAAGAAAACTTAAGATACTCAAAAATAGAGTGCTATACCAAGTTCATGAGTCAGAAGACTCACTATGTTTAAGGTGTTAATTCCTTTCACACTCTCAATAGGCTTTTTATTCTCCCATTGAAACAGAGTTTCACTTCAGTCTTGTCTAGAATTTGCTATGTAGCCCAGGCTAGCTTCTAACTACTTGTTCCTCTATCTTAAGCTTCCTCAGTAGTGAGATTATAGGCATGAGTCTCCATGTCTCACTCCCCAGTAAGAAAAACAAAAACAAAACAAAAACTTGACAACTCATTCTAAAATTCATCAAATGTAAAGAATCCAGACTAGCAAGAACAGTTTGGAAAAAGTACTAAAGAGCTAACATTGTATGATGCTAACACTCATTATATTTACATTTAACACTAATACTGCACAACCATGCAGTATAGCAAACACTTCAATGGGAAAGAACAGAATTTGAAAACAGAACTAAATATATACTATACATAGTATACATAGACAATGGATTGTTGACAAATATGTAAAGGCAATTCAGTGAAAACAAGAATGATTTCCAACAAATGATAAATGGTACTATAACAATACCTTTATGCCATTTTTTAATATATATATATAAAATTTACCCCCCAAATTATCACTAGCTGACATACAAGCCTAAAACTTGTTATATTGTACTAGGGCAAAAAAAAAAAATGTGGATTTAACACTAAAAGCATAATCCACCGAATGGTAAATTGATAACTAGATTTATGAACTCTTCAAGAGACAGTATCTGCCAAGAAATAAGAGACTAGAGGTACGACTCTGTGGTTAAGAGCAAGTACTACTCTTCCAGATCACTGGAGTTCAGTTCCCAGCAACTTCCTTGGACAGCTTAAAAGCTATACCTGTAGCTCCAGATGATCTGATGCCCACTTCTGGCATATGCACTGACCAATGTATCTCTGTGTGTGTGTATGTGTGCACAAAGTTATTATACACAAGGAGAAGGAGGTGGGGAGAATGAGTATGAAGAGATAAAGGGCAAACTAACAAAAATATCTGTAAGTGTGAAATCTAATGAACGATTAATTAGAACATATGAAGAATCTTTAAAACTTAAGGGAACAATCCAAATTTAAAAACATAGATAAATAATTCAAACAGATGCATCATAAAATATATAAAAAATAAATATGAAAAGACACTAAATATTCATGAGTTAAACTTATATTTATCAAATGAGTTAGCCATTTTACTCCAAAGCAAATGTTCATTTAAAAAAACATTCATGGATGCTAACATAAGCCTACTTTTGAAAGTCAACAATTAGAAAACCCACAAGTCTCAGCAGGTGACTGAATACACAAACCATTACTATATCCACAACAAAACACTACTTAGCAATAAAAGAGCAACCATTGATACATGAAGAAATATAAGATGAATAAATCTCAAAATAGTTACGGTGCATAAAGAATTTAGTGCAAGAGAAGTGTGTGTACCTTATGCTAAGACATACAAATAAATGCAAAGTGAAAGAAAACAAAAAATGGTTGCCTGGAAAATAGGCAAGGATTTAAATGAGGCCTGTGGGGGCGGGATATGTTCAGCACCTTGATTCTGCTGGTGGTTTCATGGGTATAAACATGTCAAAGTGTATCAAAAGTTACACTTTTCAATTCTTGCAGCTTATTTTATAATGTTTAAATGCTGATAAATTTGTTTAAAGAAAAACAGACCAGAAGATGTATGTGGTGGGTCCTGTAGGTAATCTCAGCATTTAGGAAGCTAAATGAACAGACTGCTGTGAATTTGAGGTCAGTCTAGGGTATAGAATGAGTTCCAAAACAGCTTGGGATATGGAGTGAGACCCTATCTTAAAATAAAACCAACAAACAATAGGACAAAAAGAAAGACAAAACAAAACAACCCAAACTTGCCACAAGTATTAAGAAAATCAAATTACTTATCAGTTCCTTTGGACATGTTTATTAGCAGATGACTTACAGAACTGTTTCTCACTCTTTTTTTTTTTTTTTAAGATTTATTTATTTATTATATGTAAGTACACTGTAGCTGTCTTCAGACACTCCAGAAGAGGGCGCCAGATCTCGTTACGGATGGTTGTGAGCCACCATGTGGTTGCTGGGATTTGAACTCTGGACCTTCGGAAGAGCAGTCGGGTGCTCTTACCCACTGAGCCATCTCACCAGCCCCGTTTCTCACTCTTGAGTCAGTCTTTTTAAACACAAAAAATAGTCTTTAAATGTAGAAAGATAAATACAAAGGGATAAAGTAGAAAAATTAAGAAAAAAGCAAACAAAATTATAGCCTAAGATAGATTATAAAAATGGATTTTTTTTTAGATCACAGTTATGAATTGTTATTACTTTTATTGTACTATCAAAAAACACCACAACCAAAGCATCTTTTAGAAGATAGGGCTTATTTTAGGCTTAAAGTTCCAGAGGGTTAAGAGTCCATTACCATCAAAGAAGGCAAGAATGGCAGCAAGCACCAGAAGTGGTAGAAGGAATCTTGATACTCTTAAACCTTAGCAGCAGGAGGCTTTTAAACCTTAAAGTCTGTCCCCAGTGGCATAATTCCTTCCTCAAGGCCACATATAAGCCTCCCTAACATCACTACCAACTGTGGACCAAGGGTCTGCTTGAACATATTAGGGACATCTCATTCACACTCCATGAAGATCAAAAAAAAAAATTTTGAGACACTAATGAGATGTGTAGATATGATCATTTCCAAGAAATAATAAAGAAGTGCTGAGAATTTCCCGATTAAAATAAAACACAACAAAATGCCTAACAAGGAACTAGCTCTTCTTGGTATTATATTTTCCCTGGTCTTAGGCTTCCTAATTTCTTTCCATTCCTGACTGTCCTTAAACATACAAGCTTTCCATGTCCTTTTGTGTGGTTTTAGGCTCACTCTTTGACAGGAATGGTAGCCTCCCAGGGGGTTATGATTCCTTTTGATAATGTGGTGAATGTTAGAGGCCAGCACAATGTATAGTAACATAAAATTTCATGTCATTGTTTCAAAGACTTTAAAAACTCCCCTAAAATAAACGGGCATTGTAGTAGTGGCACACATCTTTAATCTCAGAATACCAGTACTCATGGGACAGAGACAGGTAAATCTCTATCAGTTCAAGGTCAGCCTAGTCTAAATAGCAAATTCCAGGCCAGCCAAGACTACATAGTGAGACCTGGAGACTTTGTTTCACCCACCCCACCAAAAGAAATAAACAAAAATCACCCCGCCTCCCACAAAACCTAAACAAAAAACAACCTCTTCTGAACTCTAGCCAACTATTTTCTTCCTTACTTCTCAGGGTAAGGAAACAGATTCTTTACAAAATTCCAACCTAGTTTGTCTTTGAAAGATCAAATGCAAAATAAAGTATGAACAAACACAATGGAAAATTTGAACATCAAGAGTATAATGGATAGATTAGGACTTCATATTTTGTAGACATATTATACAAATAGTTCAACTGGACAGATTTCTACTTTATTTAGTGAATTCTGACCATCAGGTTTGTGATGGGAGGCTTTTAATAACTATTTGTATTTATACACCCTGTTAAATACTTGTTCTGAAGGGCTAGAGAGATGGCTCAGCAGTTAAGAGTCCTTTGCTGCTCTCCCAGAGGACCACGGTTTGATTCTTAGCACCCACACTGTATTTCACAACTGTCTGTAACTCTAATCCCAGGGTACCCCATGGCATCTCTGGCCTCTATAGGAACTACATGCACGTGATACACACACACACACACACATACACACACGTAGGTAGGCAAACACACACATTGCAAAAAAATAAAATTTAAAACATTAAAAAGCAAATTTGCTTTTAAAAGTTGTTTTAAATAATAAACATATTTAATGATTTTCAGGTAGTAAGAGGCTTTGACAGTGAGTTGTTGACTACAGACCCAGGCTTCAAAACATACTTAAGCTATTCATACCTGAAGCAAGGCTGCAGTCAAGAAAGGTCCTCTAATTCAAAGACCTTTTCATAATATGTACTCCTTTTCCTTAATTCCCAACAACCCATGAAAACTGAAGACATCTTCCAAAAACTGCTTGCTGGTTTTAGACCCTAAGTCTTACTTATGGTCTTCTTGCATCTTAAATGACATTACTACCACACTATTCAGGCTCTAATCATCATACTACAGCAATAAATGACTCCAAGATCATGGTACCTTTGAACACAAATATTAATTTCTCTAATAACTTTTGTCTGGTAAGGCCTAGTTTTTCGCTCTACTGCAACATTCAATGTTTAAATCTTAGCTAAAGCATTATGGTTCCATGACAAAGTGGGCAAGGGCCACTGGCAGAACCACAAGTTAGAAAACATGTGCTTAAATGTGGCCACAGACACCAAAATAAGGGCAATTTGTGTTGTCTACCAGTACACCAGATTTTCCAGTCCCTTTCCCATTTTATGGCTGAACTAAATTTATACTGCATGAGTGATCA
The DNA here is from genome assembly GCF_978045245.1 of Mus caroli. Lineage (NCBI taxonomy): Eukaryota > Metazoa > Chordata > Mammalia > Rodentia > Muridae > Mus > Mus caroli. The sequence continues at coordinate 35,683,329 of NW_028227271.1, read as the reverse complement.
GTGATACGAGGAGACTGAGACCCAAAGTCAAACAGACTATGATAATATACTGTAACTACCAAAGGCTGACCTGATAGGAAGTAATTTTTCTCTTCTGATTTATTAAGATTACAAAAGCAAAACTAGCATATGAAAAGCACCATAGACAATGTGCTAATTTTTACAAAGACAGTTGATGTCTTTACAGTCAAATCTGAGGAAGCTTGATAAATATGGGTAGATGTTTATAATAATGATCTATAAAATATCCTACACTTTCAAAAGATTAACTGGCAAGTAAAATAGAGAAACATTAAAGTAGCTCACATGACAAAGAGGCAACGCTTTAGTTGACCATAAGCTCAATATGATCAAAGGATAATACTGCTGCCAAAAATGTAATGCAAATTTCAAGCTGCATTCACACAAGTACAAGAGCCAGATAATAGCTTCATTGTATTCTGTGATAAGTCATACCACATCTAAAGTAGTCAGTTCAGTTTTGACCTCTATATTTTAAGAGGTTCAGTAACAAAAAGACTTTGTTATGAGTTCAGAAATGTGGATGGGATAAAGTCTGTAAACCATGTGGCTTGAAAATTGTGGATATCTCCAACTTAGTTTGGAAAAAAAAAAGACTCAGGACATATTCATCTTCAAATACTCTCTAAGATTTACTGTATATAAGAGTAAGTTTCAAACACATAGTTCCAGTTTGTTAAAGATGAGTGAGTGAAACTTAGAAGGAAATCAATTCTCAATGAGATGCAAAGATTAACACTGAGAAACCCTAAAATGAAGGTAGATGAAGGCATAGAACTGCTACTAAAGAGTCTAAACCCAGGTTGGGTCCTATAAACCTAAGGCACTTTCCTATGTAACCAACCATTTGAGGCACTGCAAAATTTTTCAATGGTATGGGTGTTTTCCCATTAAACACAAACAAGAACAGCAGCAGTGAGGAATAAGAACTGGGCTTAAAAAGTAACCACAAAGCTGTCTGGCCTTATAAACATGCACAGGCATACTATAGAAGTGGCATGAAATTTTAAGGATATATAACACTAAACACAAATTCAGTGTCTTGGATTTTACAAAGGAAATGGGCTTAGTCAAAACTGCATTCATTCTACAAGTGTTTTTTTTTCCCTTAATACGATCTAATGACTGAAAGAACAGGTTCAAAATGGCCACTGAGAAAAAAATGCTAACATTAAAAATATGTTCAAGGGGCTGGAGAGATGGCTCAGTGGTTAACAACGCTGACTGCTCTTCCAGAGGTCCTGAGTCAGCAACCACACGGTGGCTTACAACCATCTGTCATGAGATCTGATGAACTCTTCCAGTGTGTGTCTGAAGACAGCTACAGCATATATATATATAAAACAAGGCAATATTAATGTAGTGACCAATTTGCATAAGCATTACAATTTTTGTGATAAACTATTACATAGTATGTCACTGTCATTAAAAAGTTGTCACTCACTGATATTTTTGTGTTTTTATACTATTCAAATTCCAGCACTTTCTAGTCCCAGTCTCGGTGTGCAAACTCCTATATTATGTTCTATATACTAGAATCCCTGGTAGATCATGAACAATGCATAAAGACCTAGGGGTACTTTTATATCCCAGCCCGTTTTCAACACATTCAGCTATCACAAAAAATGCTAAACACTGTTTTTAGTTTGTATCCAAAATGTGAATATTTATCAGGATATCATGGAATGCAGTCCTGATAAATTATTAAAGCCCTATCTGTCTTTTTTTTTTTTCCTCTGCAGGTATAAATACTTAAAAAAGTTTTGTTGTTCCAAAACCCATTTTACTCATTTATAAAACTGAATGTGCTTCTGGAACAAATACAACTCCAAGCCAAGACAAACAAAGGAAATTTTGAAAAGCTTAATACCTGTCTACTTACCCTCTATTAAGTACTAAGTTTAGGACTTAGGTTGTATACACTCAGGCTTGTTAAAGAACTTGTCAGTGCAAAATCCCAGAACTGAGAAGGGAAAGTGAACACAATGTAATTGACACCTGTCAGGAAAGAGAATAAGCAGTTTTCCCCAAGGAGTATCTCTGTGTATGTCAATCACATGCCAGTGATAGACTGTCCATCAGTAGTTGACCAAAGCAAAATGACTCCATGGTTTTGGGGGTCTTGTTTTGTGTGCACTTTTATTTTGTTATTCTTTATTATTAACTTTCTTCCAGTTTATCTGTTTTAATTTTTTTCTTTTGCTTTGAGAATAAGAAAAAGAACATGAACTTAGGTAGGTAGGGAGGTGGTAAGATCTGAGAGGAATGGGGAAACAGGAGGAAATATGATCAAAATATAAGAAAAACATTAATTAACAAAACAAGTTGTCACCAGATTCCTAGACTCACTCCTTTTTCCCACCTTCTCTGTGGGTTCAATGAAGAATCATATAGGTCAGGATACAGAAATCAAGACAACATAGTTTCAAATCTCCCATGCCAATCCATCTAACAGGAATAGTCTCTAGTCCACTAAAGAGAGGAGAAATGAGTCAGTAAAGAGCTATGCTGTGGATATGCCAAAACTAGGGTCTGTTTAAAGACAGGGTAACGAGAGTAGTACATCCCCTTCACACATATAATTTATTTTCAGAGAGTATGTCTGGATGGATACCTGCATTAAAAAATACTGAATCTTACATATACTATGCTATCCTCTATGCATACATACTGATGATAATGTTTTTTGTTTTTGTTTTTGGAGACAGGGTTTCTCTGTAGCCCTGGCTGTCCTGGAACTCACTTTGTAGACCAGGCTGGCCTCGGACTCAGAAATCCTCCTGCCTCTGCCTCCCAAGTGCTAGGATTAAAGGTGTGTGCCACCACGCCCGGCGATAATGTTTAATTTACAGATTAGGGACAGGAAAGATTACGGATAAAAGCTAGTAAGATACTTATAGTGACATTCTGTAATAAAATATTTGTTAAGGTAGTCTCACATAAATCTTCTTGTACTGTACTTTTCTTAGCGTGTGATAGGAAATCACACAATGACTACACAATATGGAGAAAGTGATAGTGCCTGGCTAAACACACTGCAATACTAGATAGGTGATGAGACAGCCTGTACTGTAGTAGGTAGCAGATACAGCACAGATACATTCGATGGATAAAAGGATGAGTCACGGGCTGGAGAGATGGCTCAGTGGTTAAGAGCACTGACTGCTCTTCCAGAGGTCCTGAGTTCAAATCCCAGCAACCACATGGTGGCTCACAACCATCTGTAATGAGATCTGACGCCCTCTTCTGGTGTGTCTAAAGACAGCTAAGGTGTACTCATATATAATAAATAAATAAATCTTTAAAAAAAAAAAAAGGATGAGTCACACCTTCTTGGGACAGTGTAAGATTTTATCATGCTACAGAATGGCATGAAAACCTATGCACTATTTCTGAAATTTTCAATTTAATATTTTCAGACTGCAGCTGATTGTAAAAAAACGACTGAGGAAAGTAAAATCTTAGACTGGGTACTTCTTTAAAATGATACCTTGTATGGAGTATTTGTGATATCACATATTCTTCTAAGTGCTTAACATGTATTAATTCATACATATTCTTCACAAGTAATACTCATCTTCATTTTACAAGTGAGGAAAGGGAAGCAGAGAATGATCAAATAGTTTGCCATATCACAAGGCTAATAACAGGCAGGGGGAAACTTGAATTTAGATGGATAGCTTCAGGACCATTTTTAACCTTTATGAGTGTGGATATTATATACTTTGACACTTGAATTCCCTTTTGAGTCTGTTAACTTTAATCACTTATGAAAAACTATTTCACAGGCAGCCAAAATGGTATAGAATTATTAAAGTGCTTTCGCAATCAAATTTTAGGATAAGATGACTGAATCTAGGACATCTCAGAAACCTCTAGTACCTAATCAAATCTATTTTTTCTCAACAATGAATCTCTAAGCTTTATTATTCTTTGTAAGTACTCCTAAGTACCATTTTTTATGTTTAGCATAATGTCTGACACTTGCTAGTTCCTTTCCACAGTATGGATGTTTTATTCACACGAGTATACATTAAAGCAGTTCTGCTATCTCTCAAATTCTGAATACAATCACTCAGTAGCTATATGAATACTGAATGAACACCATGCAATATAGAAACAAGGTAAACTGGATGGTTTCTGCTCTTCAGAGGTCATAGTTATAAAATAATGTATCAAGTATTTTTCTGGAGATATCACCAAAGTTCTAAAGGATCAAATAGTCTGGCTAACTGGATGGTGGTGATTTGATGTGCAAAGGCAGAAGTACCTTTTTCCAGTCAGAGAGCAGAAAACAATTTATACAGGACTAGAATTCAGAGTTTACATGGAAAGGTAATGAAAGTAATTAAGAGATGAAAAATGAATCAGGAGCTGGATAAAGAAAAGTCTTATTAGCAGTGCAAACAACAACAATACATAAAGCCACAGTATAATGATGTGTTAACAGTAGAGTGGTAAGATCAAACTTCAGAACAACAGTGGTTATCATTTCTAGAAAGCACAATCCAACTTTCAAATGAAACCTCATGCAAACTTCCATACTAAAAACTAATCGAGGGGCTGGTAAGATGGCTCAGCGGTTAAGAGCACTGACTGCTCTTCCAAAGGTCCTGAGTTCAAATCCCAGCAACCACATGATGGCTGACAACCAGGTGTAATGGGATCTGGTGTCCTCTTCTGGGGTGTCTGAAGACAGCTACAGTGTACTCATAGAAAATAAATAAATTAATCTTAAAAAAAAACCCACTAATCAAAATAGGAATGCAGTCATTAAGACTGGAGAATGTACTATAGAGTACAGGGTAAGAAAACAATAGGCTAAAACCAAACATTAAAAAGCACCATTTAACATATACTAAGGATTACAAAACAAACCTACAGGTAGAATTTTTTCCTCTAGATAAAATATTTATAGAAAATTATTTCAGTGTATGTGACCAATGGCTTTTATCACAGCTACTGAAAGTAGACAGAGATACACAAGGCACAAATTAAATCCTTCAGTACATCATTTGAGTAATACTTACAATATTATTATATTGCACCACAATATAATCTGTAAACTGTTCCTTTTCAGTGATTATAAAGAATCTACAAAATTCTGTATATTAGATTGGCTTACAGGTTTTATTAGACATTTTATAATAAGGAAGTCTAACAAGTATTACTCAAATTTCTGAGTTTACATACATACACCTTAATCAGAAACAATATTATCAAAAGTATTTTAAAATTTTTCATTATAGTATTACATTATAATAATTTCATTATAAATTTATTTGAAAGCCAGGCGTGGTGGTACAAGCCTTTAATCCTAGGACTCAGGAGGCAGAGGCAGGCGGATTTCTGAGTTCAAGGTCAGCCTGGTCTACAAAGTGAGTTCCAGGACAGCCAGGGCTATACAGAGAAACCCTGTCTCGAAAAACAAAAACAAAACAAAACAAAACAAAATTTATTTGAAAAAGAGAACTATATTATAACAAAAAGAATTCATTTCACATCTTCCAATGAATTAGCTATTTTAGGCTTAGTTTTAATACATTACTCTTTTATACTTCTTTTAAGTATAAAAGTCTGAAGATCAATATAACCATTAAGAAAATAATGTGTTCTTTTAGAAAAGTTTCTGTTTATGAAGCAAACTAAAAGCATATTTTGAAAATGGTATCATAGAACCAAAATACAAACATCCCTCACATGTAAAGTAAAAACAAAGTGGTACCAGCTTCACATACTAATCTAAATATTCAATTAGGTTTCAGAGAAAAACTTCTATCTCCTTAAGCTCAAGATTTTAGGGGTCCTTTGAAAAGTCCACAGACAAAATTTATATGAATATAAATATGTATTTTCCCCTAGTTTACAGAACCACAGTAACCATTCAATTTAGAGTATCATCTGAATAAACTATATTAATTAAATTTGAAACCATTTTCCAGAAGGAATGGCTGGGAGAAAATAAAAATGACAGTTGTTCTTTTCAAATGAACGTTCTACTGTTCTTACCCACAGGATCACTTGATGAATGGAGTTTGGAAACATAAATATTTAATAGTGAAAGAAAACTGTTAGGAGAAAGAAAACACAATTTCTACAATACTTATAGCAACACCTCTTAACTGTTAGATTTCTGCAGGTTATAAATTAACTAAAAATGTCCATATAATAGTTTGGCCCCAGAGGTTTGAATGAAACATTTTATGCTTAGCAAGTGTTATTCAACGTGAATTTACATGCATTGTTTTGAACCTTTGATTACATTTTCCAGAAAACAACACTGGGAAACTGAAAAATTATGTGACATTTAAAAAGTGACACTGAATTAAATGATTCAATTGAGATTATAAATCAGTCTTAATTTCCAATTAAAATTTCTAATTATTACTGCTATTCTCACACATCCTGGCATAAACATTTTTAAAATGAAGTAATATTCCTACTTTATTGACTTTATCTAAAAAGAAATGTTCTCACTAATCATAAATCTAATGTAATATTTTACCTCATGTTCTGAAATTAAAAATCCTTTAAGATAGTCCCCTGAGATTAAAAAAAGGAAAACATTTCTTTTAATACCACCTATTTTTCAATCTTCATTTTAGTCAATTTTTTTAACTGAGAAGTTAACAATCTGTGTATATACATAAATCAATTCTATATCATACAAGCTGTTTCGTTAATCTTTATAATATTCAAATCTGCTAAAAGGAATAAAGCTGTGCCCAGTATCCTGAAGTTGTATTAAAATAATTCACTTCCTGATGCACTTACAGAAATAAAATGCTAAGTGCTCTTAGGGCATTTTTATTTTTAGCACGTGCCTATGCTTAGTTTCCCCTTCAGTTCCCTTCTATTAAGGGTTCTTGAGATTGCAGGGTGATGAAGGTATCACACCCAGGGCAAGCATGCAGTGTAAAGAATGGATCTGCATTAGTTTTCTCCTGTGACATTTATGGCTATTTCCTCCTCTTGCTTCTTTTCCCAATATAAAGGCTAAGCTGATCTGTATCTGAAAGTCAAATTCTTTTTTTTTTTTTTTTTTCTGAGACAGGGTTTCTCTGTATAGCCCTGGCTGTCCTAGAACTTATGCTGAGGACCAGGCTGGCCTTAAACTCAGAAATCCGCCTGCCTCTGCCTCCTCCCAAGTGCTGGGATTAAAGGCGTGCGCTACCACTGCCCAGCTTGTAAGTCAAATTCTTGTCAGATTAGTTTTTAAAAATTTTTACATAAACAAGCAAAACAGTACCAGAATTAAAGTCGCCATGCTATTGCACCAGACTTTTGCCATTCTAGTAAACCAATTTAAGGCATCAATATGATGAAAAAAAGAAAGAAAGAAGAAAAAATACACTCCTCAAAATTTAAAAATTACTTAGGAAAATCTAGCCTCTAGTTCTGAAGAGAGTGCACCCAGGGAAAATTTCAGGGTTACAATTTTTTCTGTTTATGGACCTAGACCAAATCTATTTATTTTGACTTTACTCATGTATAACCAATTGTTGGCCTCTGCTGCAGGACTACCTCCTAGTGAGAATCTTGCCACAAGGTGATTTTGAGACACCACTAACTACCTAGAGTGGGATTCTTGTCAAATCTATGGTAAAACTTGACTAAACAGTGAAACAATTTGAACTATGATTCAATGTACCTCCTTAAATGGTACAGCTTAAATCAGATGACACATTTTCCACTCATTAATTGATACATGAAAATATGGGACAATGAATTAAAGTTTGTCCCCAGGTAATGTGTGATAGCCAGATTCAAAGAAACATTCATAAGCCATAGAGCTGCCAGAATTCTCTTACTAAATTGTCCAACAAACAAATTTCGTAAGTCAAACAACATTTACTAAGTACTATTTAAGCAGACTTGAAGGTACCCTGCTCTGTAAAATTCTCATTGAACTAACAACTACTTAACTTGTTTTGTAACCTTAAACTTTAAAATATCCTATTTCTTAAAGTGGAGGACAGCTGCTTTCCTCTCCCCTCCCTCTACCTCACTGCAGCATTACTGTTTTCCTATTTCCCCTGAAGCAAGCTCGGAAAACTGTTAGCCCCTAACCAACTGTTCCAATATAGTAGAATATGCAAGCAACACCAGCAAATTTGAAACATAATTAAGTGATTTTAAAGTATAAGCAGAAATGTACTTCATAACAAAGTCACTTTATTTTTGGCGTTGTTCACAATAAACACTCAAATAAAATGACTTTGGAAAATGGAGACATTATTATCTCAAGTTTCTTCCCCATGGGTCCTCATCACCTGGAGTAAAAGGTCTAAGAACTGTTTAGTTCCATAAACACATGACTTCTGTGACGTCAGCAAGGTCAACGAGCCTACACCAGGGGGTTATGCTGAATAAGGGCCTCTATCTATAGTTCCCTTTATGAAGAGGCAGGAAAACCAAACAAACAAAATTCCTTATATGTTACAGGAACTGATTGGAGGTTGTGACAACCAATCACCCAACTACAGGATAGTATGTAGATCCCTGTCTGTAAGGGCCAGTGGAAGCAAGATTAGGAGCAGGTACAACACTGACTGCTGAGGAATAAGTAACAAGATGGCCTACAAACCTTCCCTTCCTTCTCCCGAGAACCTCCAGGGCTGGGCTTCATGCCACACCACAGGGACTCAATTTCAGAGTGAGGGTTCTCCATTGAGAGAACTTTTTGAAAGTGACAATCATATATTCAGAATTAAAAGGAAAAGCACTCACATATCAGAAATGCTCAGGGTGAGAATCAAACTTGAATTTACTAAGCCTTCTAACTGACATCAAATTTACAGAAGGGTGTCCTGGCTGTTCCTTCACTATAACCCACTACACCTTCCACAAACCGGGGAGTCTTCTAAAGTTTAATACACACCTGGCACCTGTTTAGACTGGTTTTTACTGTGGGGGGAAGAGGCATCTCTTATCAATCTGAACACACTACACTGGAAATTTCCAAACTTCCAAATAAAGGCACACCAGGTCCGAGTGCATGCCTGGTATTCTCAAAGTCATCTCGTGGAGAGCCATTCATGTAGGAAATTCACTTTAATGTCTGAGAAGGAGGCAGGATCCAAGCGCGCATTATGATCCTGCTAAAACTAAAAAGAAAGAAAGAAAAGAAAACAAAACATGTATCCATGAAGAAAGGAAGCTCCAGATTAGCGACCGACAGTTCGAAAAGACCTAGGCTGGAAGAGTCCGGGGTTCCTCTGAGGGAAGCGGTGCACTGATGGGTGGCACTGGGTCAACGTGATTACTTAACCTTGCCAGCCAAAACTAAACTAAACTCCGCTCGGACCAGCCCCAAAGCTGGGGGGTGCCGGAGCCTATCAAGTACTCCGGTGTCTTCTCGTTTCTTCCCGTGGAACGTGGAGCCTGACACCTGAAACTTCACACAGACGCTACCGCGTTTCGGAGCGTTTGCATTTATTTTTTAAAGTGCGACCGGCAAGAATCAGTTGTCGGCGGCGTGCGAGAGGGAGAGATTAACCTATTTCCTGCACACACAGGAAAAGAACTCATGACAATTCAAGCAGTTCCCTCTCTTCCAAGTAACTTTTTGGTAACCATTCGTCCTGAAATAACCACAAGCAACAAACACTGGGCACTGGCATGGCAACGACCAGCGGGCGTGCCAGGTCCCCCACAGGCGGGGTCCGTGGGTCTGCGACCCGGTCCGGCCCCGAGCCGCGGCCCCTCAGCCCTCAGCCCCCAGCGCCGGTCCTGGCTCCGCGCGACTTTGGCGGGGAAATGCACTTCGCCGGCCCGGATGGGCGAGCAGCTCGCCACGGGCCGGAGTTTCCGAAGTGTCCCGAGCCCTTCCCGTGGCCTCGGCGACTCCCGGCTGCGGCCGCCCGGGGGCCCACCTGCCCCAGGGCCGCGGGGCCGAGCCGCTGCCGAGCCCGAGGGGCGGCGCCGCCCCCCGCCAGCCGAGCGCCTGTCAGCCGCGCCTCCCAGGCCGCGCCTCGCCCCGCACCGCACGCGCCCAGCGCCCGCCGCACTCACCTGGTCGCTCTCGCCGACCGACCGCGCGAGGCCGGAGACGCGCGACGAGAGGCCGCCGCCCGTCGCCAGCCCGCCCGCCCGACTGAGTCCACCTCCCGCCCGCCCGCGCGTGCCTCGCGCCCGGAGCGCGCCCGGAGCGGCCGGGGAGGGGGGCGCGAGCACGCGCGGGCGAGGGGCGCGGGCGGCGGCCGCCGGGAAGCCGGCCGGGCCGCGTCAGTCATGGCGCGCGGCGCGGCGACCGCTCGCTGCGTTCTCTCCGTTCGTTCGCCTTTAGTTTGACCTTTCCCTCCAGTGTGTCTGAGGAGAGCGGCCGTGCGCGCGCGCGTGTGCATGGCTCTGGGTGTGCGCGCGCGCGCGCGTGTATGTGTGGGAAGGGGCCGGGTTCGTTCCCCGACGCCTGACGTCACTGCCATGGCAACGGCAGCCTCCACCCCTCTCTTCCCGCTTCCTATACCCGCCCCCCTCGGCACGTTAAGAGGCGGGGCTCACGTGCTCACTGAACGCGCGTGCGCACGCACCCGCAGCGCGGGGGCGCTGGGCCGTAACGAGGCGGCCGGGAAACTCCTCCTCCTCCTTGCGGTCCCCGGGAATTGGGCCAATATGGAGAGGAGGTGCTAGGGGCGGGCGCACTTGGTTGCTAGGTTGCGTGAAAAATATCCTGAGGTAGTGCGAAAACTCTCCCTCGGTCACTGAGCATGTCTGGGGAAAGGGGGCGTGTGAGCCCGAGTTGGGCGAGGTTAAGGAGGGTGTTCAGAGAGTAGCAAGAAAGAGGCTGGACGTTGGGGACAGGTCAGTGCGTGTCGAACTGGGACCGCGTGGCTGTTTAGAACGGTCTACTTCTTCCCACCTCCTTGTGTGATAATGGGCATGCACGTTAAACACTCTGAACTGAATGTCCCAGCCAAAAAAAAAAAGGGGGGGGGGCGGGGATACTAAGAAAATCTGTCCAAGAAGATCGTTAGTACTAAAAGAGAGAACTTGCGAAATGACTCCCCTGGTGCGTGGTAAACACTAAACATCTAGCTGCTATTGTGGAGTACATGGCCAAAGAATTTTGCAAGTGGGTACAAGGGACAAGGTTTTTTGAGACAGAGTCTCACTATGGAGCCCTCTTTGTCCTGGGACTCAATAATGTAGACCACCAGGCTAGCCTAGAACTCAAGAGCAGTGTGTGTTAGGATAAAAAGCATGGGCCACCTTCCCTGGAGTGACATTAAATGATCACAGTCGACTACTGTCATAGACAGCCTTCAAAGTTCTAGGGTCCTATGGCTTATGAAGCCACCTTTTAGGAAGAGGAGAATAAAAATTTGCAAGGAACACTTTCCCGTTAAAGATCTTCCCCTGTGACTATGGAATCACTTCTTAATCTCATGCTGTCTCATTCCCACAGAAGTTTAGAATTCTGAACTTAAAGGGCTGGACCCTTAAGTTATTTGAGGAGAACAGTTTTGTACCACCCACAAAAAAATCAACAAAATTGCCCTTTCCTCTGATTCCTCAACCCGTGTTAATTTACTGCACGTTTTCTTTAAAGGTGCTCTTCAAATGTGTAGGTATATGAAGAAAAGATAATTTAGCTAACCGGTATTTTCCAGTGGTCAGGTGGGAAAGAAGTTTGTCCACCCTGCAGGCATGCAATGACCAGATCTGGGGAAGGCAGGCCCCTTAGATTTCAGACTAGCTGGTTACCTCCTCAGTCCTCAAACCTCTGATTGAAACTCTTTTTAAGTTACCCCTTAATTACAGTCTGCCTCCCAGAGTCTCTTGGCTATTGCAGGACTATTTCTACTGTTGCTGTTTCTGCCTTTGAACCTCAAACCTAAGCCTGGCCTTGATAGAGAACGTGACCCAAGCTCTGCAGATACACTCTTGAGTTCTCTACTTTCTTCCAAAACTAGTAGTATTTATGTGGCCCTTCTAAATTCCCAAAAGGTTGCTGGAATTACTCAGTTGGAATGTACTAGTCTCTTTTCCAGAGCAGCTGGCATACCTCTCTTTGGACACAGTTCCTCACAGGTTTCATGTTCTGCCATCTGCAAAAGTCCACACTGAACATCCATGTTTGGTCCAGTGTATCACATAATACCTATTTCTTTAAACTTAGGTCATCTGCCTTCTTCCTTGGCCTGAAAAGCCATACCGGAAGGAAGCATGTCCATTTCAATTTGGCTATAGTCTGCCTCTTCTTCATATCACACACAGGGCGACTTAAGCAGCCACCTAGCAAACTGCTGGCTAGGCTCCCTGCCTATCAGGTTCTTAGAAGCAGAATTGACCAACTCTGGCATATGAGAACTTAAGATACCCAGGAAGTCTTGGACTACTCTCAAAAGTAGCTGAAACTTCAAGGCTACTCCTGTGCAGTAGAATTAAGTGCTGACAGTAACAAGTTACTAGGCAGAACAAGAAATGAGGAGACCAATGAAAATTGTCTACTTTTGTGAACCTAGGATTTTTCAGATGTTGTTAAGGGTGAGACAGACAGTAGATGAAATGCCCAGGGTCTGTCAGTGGTGTTGCTCCCTGGAAAGAGAGCACTTATGTTCAAGAGGAAATGCCCATATCAATCAGGATTTATTTATGCTGGACTGGTAGCACCTGTCCCCACATCTGATTTGGCACAGTTATCTGAAGCCCGATGGCATTCTTGTGTCTGCTTGTATCTACTATTGTGTTTCTTTGATATGCTATTTAATTCTGTAAATAAATTTTCCCAAACTGATTTCTCTTATTGTTCACTGTGCTCTTGGAGCTGCCAAGCACATAGCAGCCTTGCCTCAGAGTCATCCTCCATTTCCACTGTGTCCATTCGGTCGTTGCGTTGGCATCTGCTAAATGCCTTCGTTTCCTATGGTTGATGTTAACCAGTTCATCCAAACTGGTGTTTGTTGTCATGGTACAAGTCATTTTCTGTTGGTGTATTTTTTGGGGGGGCACTTTAATGGGTTCTATCATCTACCACCCTTCCAACCCTTATTATACATCATTCCCTTCCAACCACCCAACACTAGGTAGGAGAAAAAGGTTAGAGAGGAAAGGTGGCAGAAACCTCTTTAGACTATCTCCTGCTGAGGAGGGGCATCGGGTTCCTTGGAGGCCAGTCCAATCTCTACTGTCAGGATATCTCCAACCAGCAATCCAGAAAAACTGCAGAACAATAGCAATCCAGCAATAGCAAACACAGCAGCAGGGACCAGCAGCAGCAGGGGGAGGGGAAGCATGCCCTCAGGGTTCTCTGTGCCCTCTCAAGAGTCCCCAGAATTCCAAACACAAACTATCTGCAGCTGGCCAAACTCATGCTTCTCCTAGAGCACTAGACAATCATAGTGGCTGTGGACAAACTGAAGCAGCCCTGTATCTCACATCTGGGATTAAAACAAAAACATATTCAACATAACATAACTGGGTTGTTTAAGAAACCAAGATTCTCTCTATAATCTTCCTTTTTTTTTTTTTTTTTAGACTCATTCCCAAACTACTAACTTGTCATTTTGTCTTGCCTTGGGACCATTTAGTCCCAATCATGCTTATATACCAGATTCCAAAGACCATTATGAAAAGTAAAACAGGGCATCTCATCAGCTAGCTTGAAACTCCTCCTGATTCCTCTCTCTTACTGGCCAGGCTGCTTGTGTGACTTCTGATGCAGTTTACCTCAGCCATGTTTCTCATCCCTTTTGCAAGGGTTGTTTTGTTCTCTGGATGGTGAAAGTGTTCAGTATCTCCTATGTATTATGTTCTTTGTACAAACAGGCGCACATCCTAGGATTCTCTGCTCTGGTCCCTCTACCAGGGTAACTTTCTCTGTGACTTTGAAGTTTGTAAAAATTGCCCATGCTGTGCCCTCTGGGGTTACTTCTTTCTCTGTGTTGTAACTACCTCATATATTTTTAGGTCTTTTATTCTGAACCAGAATATGAGATTCTAGAGATCTTGGTCCTTGACTCATGTCATTCATGTGATGTATATATTTCTGGCACCACCTCACTACCTGCTATATAATTGATATTCCATAATTGGTTATTGACTACATTAATGCATTGAGCCTTGTACTTGTTAGACAACCAGGAAGAGAGAATGTCAATTGAGAAATGTCCCCCCTTCAGATTGGCCAATGGGAATTTTCTTGGTTAATGATTGATGGGAGAGGGGCCAGCCTACTGTGGGTTGTATAAGAAAACAAGCTGAGAAAGATACAGGGAGCAATCCAGTAGGGAGTTTTCCTCTGTGCTTCCTGCTTCTACTCCTTGAGCTTCCTCAGTGATAGACTTTATCTGAAAGTCTAAAATGAGACAAATGCTTTCGTTCTCTAGGTTCTTCATTGAGCAGTTTATCATAGTGACAGAAAAGCACACCAGGCCAAGACTTATGAAGGGGGAAAAAAAAAACCCAAACCATTGTACTTATTCAATTCTTTGCCAAGCTATGTCTAGAACTATAGGAGTAATCATCGGGTGATGCATGAGTTAGAATTCAGTCTGTACCAATTCATGTATCAGGAAGGGAGCATTTGTTGGTTGGCCCAGTCTCCAACAACCTTCTGCAGTAGCCAGTGCTCTCCTTATTCTGTAGACAGGGACATCCATGTGGGTGCGGGGAGCGACTGGACCACAGTCATGCTTGATTGTGGGAAAGGCAGGATTAATTCTGGAAACAGGTCATCATGTAAGTTGCTGTGTTACTATCCTGCTCTGCTGCAGTGACAGTGGTATTCATGACCATGTCCCTATTCCCTCTTTCTCTTAGACAAATCCCTGCTCTCCTGCCAGCATGAAGAAAAATGATTGCTTTATACAGGGTGAATGTGTGCACGTCAAGCTAAATGGCTTCTCTTTGGAGTCATTTATCTGTAATTGGGTTAAAAGTGTGGTTTTAAGGCCAGGTATGGAATGCATACCTTTCATCCCAACGCTTGGCAGACAGAGGTGGACAAATCTCTGTGAGTTTGGGACCAGCCAGGGTTATGTAATAGGACCCTATCTTAATAAATAAAGTTGCAATGTTTTAGAAAATAGATGCATCTTATGAGGGTGTGAAGGACCCAGCTAATTAACTCCCCATCCCTTGACTTTTTTTTCTTCCTTCCTTTGCTTTTCTTGTTTTGTTTTGTTTTTCCCAACCTCTGTGGAGAGCTTTTGGGGCTGCTTTTAGAAACTTGGCAGGAATTTGACAATGGGCCAGGACATAGAAGTAGCCCTCCTGAAGGCATTTGACTTTGGGCTAGAACAAAGTAGGCCTCAGGCAGGAATTTGACTTTGGGCTAGGACTCAGAAGTAGGCTCAAGATGAATACAGCTGAGGAAATGTGTTCTTTGTATCCTTAAGACCCTGAATACATATTCTTTTTTGCTCGTTAACTACTTTGTGTGTGACTTAGGGCTGACCAAATTCTTTGTATGTACTAGAATCATATAAAAGCAGACTGGAAAAAAAAAGCAGCTTCAGCTTCAGAACTAGCTGGGGTCCTGGTGTCTAATTGTCTTTTTTCTCTTTAATCCTCCCTCCCTCGAGAATCTGTTGACTGACTGAGCTGGCTTGGTCAAACCTCCTTCCATGTCTATCCTTTCCCTCTTTTTATCACAGGCTATCAAAACATCTCTCAGTTCAAAATACTGCCGGGCAGTGATGGCACACGCCTTTAATCCCAGCACTTAGGAGGCAGAGGCAGGTGGATTTCTGAGTTTGAGGCCAGTCTGGTCTACAGAGTAAGTTCCAGGACAGCCACGGCTACACAGAGAAACCCTGTCTCAGAAAAACAGACAAACAAACCAAAATGCTGCTACTTAACAGAGAGAGCTGACTTATGTCTTGGTATTTTTAAGACAGCCCCTGCAAAGTTGGGTCCTAAAGCTGGTGTGTGTGTGTTCTCCTCATTAGAAAGAAAGAACATTCGGTTCTTGTCTTTAGGGGCTTTCTTGTTCCAGGTTTGTTGAGAGGGCAGTGGAATCTTCCTGAGCTGTGGCAAAGTTCTAGCACATTCTTGCCTGGAGGGCACTACCCTGTGGGGAAAAAAAGAACCTCTCCGACCAGGCAGAAACTCGAATGGTTTCATGGTGAATGAGGGGCCTGGAGTGATGGAGAAATAAGGGCCCACATCTGCCTAGTTAGCCAGTCACTCTGTTCATTTGATGACCCCTGTGAATCAGTTCTTCAGGTCCCCCTGTCCCTTTAGATGAATGTAAATAAGGCAGTGATATGCATAGCAGAACACCAAGGCGGATATTTGCATAAAAATATGAACAGTATCCTCAGGACTAGACTGTATTTCGTCTTAATAAAATCTGTAGTAGGGCCGAGTCTTTTCACTTTAACAATTTAAATGATTCACTGATGATAGGAATATTTACAAAATATCCACTAATTGTCACCTTGCAAACACCAAATGGATTTTAGAACACAAACTGATATGCAAAGATATTTCTCTACTTTAAGGTGCTCATTAGATTGATATCATGACCATCCATTTGTTTATTCTGTAAAACAGTAACTGGGCATCTGCTAAAAATAGACACAATCTAAAATAACGAATGTATTGAGCACCAATTACACATCTTAGAAAAACTATTTGATCCCTTTGGACACTTTCCATTTTATGACTTGTTATAATAATATGAAAGTGTTTCTGCAGATCCTCTTTATTTCAGTGGCATCTAGTAAACCCTGGGGGTGACATTTGGCTCATCTGTTTCACACAATCCAATCTGGAAGGGTGCGCTAGCGAATATAAAGTTTTAATGCAATGCTATTTTTTTCTACCTGTTTCAAAAGAGGTGTCAGGGAGGTAATTTGGCTTGCCTAGGGGTGTCTTGGGAACACTGGGACAAACAATCCTTATTGGATGAGCCTAGCAACCCATCTTTCAGGGAAGAGAGGCCCATCAGGCTTGTATCCCCAAGGATTCCTGGAGCTATGGGGGAAACTGTTCTCCGGTGAGAGGTTTGGACTATTCTGTATGCAAGAAATCATTGAGAATGTGTGGGCTTGTTCCTTTTGTTAGAATAGCAAGATTTCCTCCATGAATTAATGCGAAAAGCAAATAAATAACCATATTTGCACCCCAAGTATGTGAAGACACTCATACAAGGAATGGTAAATCTTCACTTTGAAATACCTAATTAAGTAAGCTTCTGCCTCCTTCTAGATTGCTTCAAAGTCTCCCAAGTCTTGCTATATGTGAGTGTTACTTCTGAAAAATTATGGGAGCATCAGAAGCTGACACAGGGTTTGCAGAGGATAAGAGAAAGAGCAAGATCTCTGAAGAGTCCGTGGACCGTGTATGGATAAGAGTCTCCCACATACCCAAGCATACGCAGAACAGTGGGTGACCACACCTGAGATATTCTCACCGTTTTTCAATTATCATTATCAGCATCAATATATTCCCCATCATTATTTCTAAATCCAGATGCATAAATGGCCTGAAATTATGATCATGTCTGTTCATAGCAACCCTGGAAGAACAAACGAGTCTCTCCAGGGAGCTGATGAGCTCCTTTTTATGAGTAATACACTTGTCTCTCTATAGTGTCTGTCTAGGACACTATGAAGTGGGCAGTGTTACACTGGGCGATGTGTTTTCATGGCTTTCTGGATGGTCTATGGGTACAGAGGTGGCATTTCCTGATGTTTTGCGATAGAAGCAGTAGAGATGACTGTGGCATGGCTAAGTGAGCTTTCCCTTCTCCCTGGGATGGGTGGTAGAGTCCACCCTGTAGAGGTCGTAGCTGTTCTCTCTGCAGAGCATTCAAACTTTGTGCCGGCCTTGTCCTTGGACCCAAGCTAGAGATAATAGCTATACTGTACTAATGAATAGAGAGCAGTTTGGCTAAATGATGGTAACATCTATGTTTGCAGGAGAGCTGCAGAAATTATTGTTTCCCATTGTACTTGAAGTCATAACCTGCTGTGTGCATGGAGGCCATTAAGTAAGGCCTTATTTACACTAATTGAAATAATTACTTGAAAACGTTGAGTTCTGTGCCCAAATAATACTCATAACTTTAACCGGTGTCCTCAGCTGTGACTGCTGATCATTCTTTCTGAGTAACTACCACATGCAAAGTACTTTTCCAAGTGCTTTATGCATGTCTGGTATTTAAGCTTCACAATGGCTTCGTGATGTAGGCTTAGAACCCCACCCTAAAGACTGAAAACAAAAATTCAGAGCATGTAAGCAACTTTCCCAGCATCACCAGAGCAATGAGTCCTATCCGTGTAAAAAGTTCCCTGGTGTTCTTTAACAAACAGAGCCCGAGTCTTAGGGCATGTGAGAGACAGTTCCAAATTCAAGAACATTTTAAATAAGATTTTCATTGGAGAATTATAAACATGCAAAAATAGAGACATATCCTTATCAAGCAACTCCTACCAGGAATAATTTGGAATTAAAGGTCTTTGAACAATTCCTACCTTATTTTTGTTGGAGGAGAGCCAAATCCGTAATAAGCATCTTGCTAAAAGAGGAACCCAGGGCTAAATCTTATTTATAGAGGCAAAAGATTATTTTTATTTCAATCTCACATCCTTATTCTCTGGTTGCATGTGTAGTTAAGACAGAAGTAGCAAAGAACAGGAAGATGGAATTTGGACTGTTCAGTGTTCCTCCTGCTACACATATTCATCTCAACGGAGAAGCAGGTTTACACTGAATCTGCAGTCTTCTCCTTTGTCATCATCCGCAGCAAAACTGCAGGTGTGCTCCATAGTGGGGGTTAGGTACTGGGCAGTTTATGTGTAATAAATGACTAATGTAGAATTGGTGAAATAAACAGTGTGCTGTAGTCTGTTTACCCTGGCTCATCTGAGCTGATCATACACTTCTTCCCAGTTTTCTATGTTATCACATTAGCAGCTACAAATTGACCACAGTGGACAATGGTGATTGCTGTGTGTCAGGACTGATCTCCCCCAGAGAGGCAGCTATTACATATTTACTAGCACACTGCTGGGCAGATTATATTATTATCTTCAAATTATCTTTTCATCATTGATTTGGGTAGATTCCCCAATGCTTCTCTCTGTGAGAAGGAGAATCTTCACCCGTTTTCATTAGTTTTGATACTGGGAATAACTTTGGTCCTTGAAGCTTAAGAAGTACATCTGCTACTTCGAAGCAGAGTGTATTTGCCAGCTTTTCGTTACTACAGCAACATATCTAAGTTATAAGGAGAAAGACTTATTTTGTGTGTAGGTTTTGTGATTTCATTTCAGGATCAGGTGGCTCCTTGCTCCGTCCCTCTGGCAAACATCGAAGAGAGCAGTAGAACAGGTATCAGCATATGGGCTAAAGAGCAAAAGAAGGCAGAGATCGTGGTCCGACAGTGTCCAGTAAGGATGCATCTCTAACGACCCGAGAACCTTCCATGAGGCCCTGCCTCAGAAAGTTCTATAGCATCCCCCAGAAACCCTTGCCTGAGGACCAAGCCCATGAGCCTTTGGATGATACTCAGCATCCCGGTTATAGCAATGAAAAAACAAGTGCCTGCTTTCCCCTTTCCCTGTACCATCACAGTGTGATCCAGATCTTCTATGCTGCTTCAGTCTGAACCCAAAAATGAACGAGGTATGTTGGAAAAGGACAGCCAGCCTGTGGACAGTATGGGCAGAGGCAAGGAATAAGCTTTAGTTGTAATAACTCGGAGCTTCTTATTACAGCATTAGCTAGATTAAACTGACTTAATTAGCAGTCAGGCCTTAACTGAGGTACTGTCGGGTTTCTCTAAATTGTGTGGTATGTTTCC
This sequence comes from Mus caroli, assembly GCF_978045245.1. NCBI lineage: Eukaryota > Metazoa > Chordata > Mammalia > Rodentia > Muridae > Mus > Mus caroli. The sequence continues at coordinate 35,663,552 of NW_028227271.1, read as the reverse complement.
TGAAGGTTGGGTATGAAAAACAAAAAGTGTTATTGAAGAATTAAAATATGGCAACTTCTATTACTGAATAGCAATCTATGTGATTAAATTGTCACCAGTGGTCACATTAGAAGAGACAATGTACTAAATGTCGTATGACCTCCTTCCCTTCTGCCTCTAGGGAAGGAGGTCATACGACAGAACATTACCGGAATGCCTGAGCTGCTATGGACTGTACATAATGAATCCTAGAAGAGACTTGGCCTTGGGACTGTGAAGGGTAGCCTGGTTCCCAGTTGAGCTAAGGCTAGAAGCCCTGGTGACCCTGAATGGACAATAAGCTCTTCTCCTGATTCCCAGGTGCCAGGCCTCTGTCACTAGCCACAGCCCTTCATAGATTTGTGGCCATCAGTCACCCGCCCCAAACCCCTTCATATGTAGAGGATGTGACCTGTGGTCACATAGGCTCAGGAAAGGTCTCCATTTTAATGAAGTACCTAATTACCTGGTGGCTTAGCCAATAAGTTTCCTCCCCAGACACTTCCCCCTGCAAAAGATGTTTAACCTCACTTCCATCCTGAAGTGGGGTATGGTTTTACACATCCACTTTCTGCCATGACAATAAATGCTTTAAAACCATGGACTGCTTCTTTTCATCGAGATCCACCGTGGGGAGCCATGGAGAAGGCCTTCACCTACAGAGCTGCCATCTAATCTCCCATAGAAGGCCTCTCTGCACTCCGAGTCACAGCTACCACCAAGCCCAAAACAGCTACTGTCAAGCCAAGGACTCACCAGGCAGACCAACTGGAGCTCCCCGGGGTAGATCCAGCCCGAAGGCTCTGCTCCATTCTCAGCTATTCCGTGGCATCCAGCGGTGCCTGGGTGTCTGAGAGAGTCTGAGAACCAGATGGTCCTGGCCTCTGGCCTCTTCTCAGGCCAGGGGACCTCTGAACCAGCTCCGGCTGTCCTGTGCCTCACTCTGTGCTTCCCTACCCCTGGGGCTGCCCTACTGCCCCACACCTGCCATTGATGGAGTGGGATAAGCGCAGTCAAAACTTCCTGAATCCTGCCTCTGGAGTGCCTGAGCTCTGTGGCAGAGCGGATGCAGGACCCACAACCCTACAGGAAAGTGTATATGTTGTGGAGAGATCAAAGACAGTAGAGAGGGTCTAGGAATTTGAGAACTACAGGATACTGATTCCTCAACAGTAAAAAATAAATATGGGAAATGTGTTTCAAGTGACAATGGCTGATTAATAGTCAAAAAAATATATAAAAGTACTCCCCTTGCTGAAGCAAATAAGTTCAAGTTGCCAGCAACCAATGCTAGAGAGTTACAAGATAAGAATTACAGTTGGCCATTGGCCTATGAAGCTCTTCGGAATCAAATGGAAAAGAATGTGAGAAAGTTATATTGCCAAAAGTGTTAATAGCTCACCCTGAAGTAGATGAAGATTAACGAATCTTTCGTCTTTGGATTTCCAGGGGTTTGTGGGAACTAAGATATCCATGACCTGGCTGTGGTCTGCTTAGGGAGCCGTAGGTGCTACACTGGTCTCAGTGTGTCAGGGCTGTTCCAGTAGGCCCTCCCTGGAGAATTTGGGGATCACTTCCTGGAGGTATCATGGCCCTCTCTAATGTGGCCCTCCTTCAGTCTACGATTGCCTTACTGTTTCTATAGTACTCCTAGTAGGGTACATGTAGGAAGGGTGAGTAGATAGAGCTACAAAGACAAGCAGGAGAGAACTACTATACATTCTCTGAGCTTAGAATGTGGGATACTCTGATGCGTTGAATCTGAAATGTCCCCCATAAGCTCATGTGTTAGTACCCTTGGTCTCCTGTGGGGCTATTTGGGGAGGTTGCGAAAACCATAGAATATGGGTTTGGCTCATGGAAGTAGATTATAAGGAGTGGACCTTTGATATTACCCACCTTGGGTTTTAGTATAGAACTTTTTCTTTCCCTTCCTTCCTTCCTTCCTTCCTTCCTTCCTTCCTTCCTTCCTTCCTTCCTTCCTTCCTCCCTCCCTCCCTCCCTCCCTCCCTCCCTCCCTCCCTCTCTCTCTCTCTCTCTCTTTCTTTCTTTCTAGATTTATTTATTAAATATAAGTACACTGTAGTAGTTTTTCAGACACCCCAGAAGAAGGCATCAGATCTCATTACCGATGGTTGTGTGCTACCATGTGGTTGCTGGGAATTGAACTCAGGATCTTCGGAAGAGTAGTCAGTGCTCTTAAGACTGAACCATCTCTTCAGCCCCTGACCTTTCCATTTCTTGATCTGCCAACATGTGAGAAATAACAACCCCCAGCTAACGGAGCAATCTGATGTGATGGTGTGTGCTGAAGTAAACCTCTCCTCACTTAAGTGTCACTTTCCTCTTTGAAGTTCAAAGAGTCATGATAAACTATCCATATTTAGCTTATTCCTCTTGTTGCTCCGGAAACAGAATTTGTCTCAGCTATGTGAATGCTTTTACTTCAAAACAACCCTCATGATCCAGTTATTTGAACTTAATCCTGGTTTGTAGGGTTTACCTGTAATATTTAATATTCTTCCCCCTCCTCTTTCACTTTACATCTCAATATCAGCCCCCCATTGGGAGAGGAGTTATATGAGGCAGGGGAACCTTAAATATTCTTAATTGATGTATCTCTCCTCTCACCTGTTTCTGGTCAGGTCTTTGTTTGCAGTAATGACATATGACATAAATAACTAATACGGATACTAAGGACCTGATCCACTGACACCAGACATTTGGTCACATGAAGGTATAGCCATCTAATTTTTTTAACAGTCTATTAGTTTAATCCCACGTGTTAAAAGTTTGATATAAAGAGATCCTCAAAGTTTTCACTTTATGAGTGGGACTGAATTTCAAAGAGTCATGATAAACTATTCATACTTAGTTTATGCCTCTTGTTCCTCAGGAATACAAAGAATTGTCTCAGCTGTGTGAACATTTTTTACTTCAGAACAACCCCCATGCTCCAGCTGTTTGAACTTCATCCTGGTTTGTAGACTTTACCTTAAATATTCTTAATTGATATATCTTTTATCCTTATTTTCTAGCTTTCCCTTATTTTCACTTTCCCAACTCTAATCAGAAAGTCTTTGAGCTAGAGTCTTATCCTTGTGTGATTGTAGATGGTGGTGTGTGCTTACATGTTCTGATTTTCAGCCTTTTTATATAACTTGAATAATTGATTTTTAAGCCAAATTCTTTTGTAAACATATATTTTTGTTCCCAAAAATTGCAATAGCCATGAAAGTCTAGGATATCAGGATTTTCCAAACTGTATGGAATGTTGCAGACTGTCCTTGGCTGAAGATGAACAAGGCTAAGGCAATCAGGCATCAGCCCTGACGCCTCTGCTGATATGGATGAGGCCCACTGTGCCTGAAGTCCCTGTGCTCTTTGTCCTCGTTTATAGCTGCCTGTGAAGCAAACTTCCCCTTCCTCTCTTTGCTTGCTTTTATTTGATGGATCTAAGATTCACTCATCTGTAACTAAAAAACTTTTCTTTTTTTGGAATAAACTGCCCAACGTGGTTATTGTCAGGGAAAATTGAGGTGTGCATATGAAATGCCTTTTGGTACATAAGTTTTCCATAATGTAGAAGTAGCTCTCAGAACTAATATAGGCCAGGGAAGTGAACAAGAAATCCAGGACAGTATGGAGGAGAACTGGATGGATGCTGGAGCCACACAGATGTGAGCTTGAGTGCTATTGTTGGCCCCTGAACGAGGCTGAGCCAAGTGCCCAATAATTCTACTTCTCTGTCCCTCCTTTATAGAGCAGGGACACTAGCTCCATGCAGTGGTTAAAAGAAATAAATGATAAGGTGTGTACCATTTCCCTTGTTATCATCTGCTTGCGTCCTTCTGATGTACCAGCTACTATCCCCACTGTATGCTTGCGTCTTCTGACACTCCCCCCTGCCCCTGAACTTGTTGAAGGAGAGTGGGAAGGGTAGTACTCAAGGCACCTTTCCTGTGATGTCTTTGTCAGTCAGGAGGTTGTTGTAAAGGGGGGTTTTATTGGTTTAGATCCCAAGTGCTTTCAAATGAGTGCTTTATGTTTTTCCCACTGTTTCATTATTTTGCTAGAACTCTAACAAGGGAGAAAATGGTTTGCTTTGGAAGAAGACAGATGCACACCACAAAAACTAGGGCTACTGTGGGTACCAGAGATTAGGGTTTGGAAGACTCTATCTTCGGCTCGGAATTAGACAGGTCCTGAGAACTGTATCTCCTCCAATTGTAGACTTGCCATTGATGTCTCCTACAACTCCAAGGGGGTCATTTGGTTTCATTGATACAGTAAATCTTGGTACGAGGATGTACACTCCAGGATGGGGCAGGCTTGAGGAGAAGAGTTCTTTGTTTCACTTGAGCAAGAAACACAAAACTTCAAGACCACTGAACTCAGAGAGGCTTCCATCATAGAATGGAGCCAGGGGCTGAGGTTCTTAGTGCTAAGTGAGGCCACGGACTTCCTTTCTCCCGTGAACATCAGTTTCTTTGGAAAGTACTTCCTAACAAGAGTAGGGTAGTGGGCTGGATAGTTTTATGTCAGCTTGACCCAAGTTAGAGTTATCTGAGGGGAGGGAACATCAAGTGGGAATTTGCCTCCATATGACTGGCTGTAGCAAACATTAGACAAAGCTCAGGGATCCTTGTGGAGGAATTGGAGGAACTGGAGGAAGGACTGAGGAACCTGGAGAGGAACTCCACAAGAAGACCAACAAAGTCAACTAACCTGGATCATTGGAGCTCCCAGAGACTGAATCACCAACCAAAGAGCATACCTGGGCTGGACCTAGGCCCTCTACACATGTAGCAGATGTCTTCATGTGGGTCCTCCAACAACTGGAGTGTGAGGGGGGGACTGTCTTTGACTCTGTTCCCTCCCATGGTTCCTGTTTCCCTATCTGGGCTGCCTTGTCTGGCTTTAGTGGGAGAGGATGTGCCTAGTCCTGCAGTGACTTGATGTGCCAGGGTGGATTGGTACTCTGGGGGGAAGGGATCCCCCTTCTCAGTGGAGAGAGGGGAGGATAGAGGAAGACTGTGTATGTGTGTGGGGGGGAACTAAGAAGTGGAGGACTGTGATCAATACAGTGCATAAATAAATAATTAATGAAAAAAGAATTGTATTGTATATATTGTGGTTTGAAACGCCATCTTGTAGATGAGTGTGCTGGGCAGTTTTCTGTCAAATTGACATAGGCTAGAGTCATCTGAGATGAGAAAACCTCAATTAAAAATGTGTCAATAAGATTAGGATGTAGGCAAGCCTGTAGGGCTTAATTATTAATTAGTGTTGATGGGAGAGGGCTCAGCCCACTACAGGTGGTGTCACCTCTATGCTGGTGGTCCTGTATTCTATAAGAAGAGAAGTTGAGCAAGCCACAGGGAAGAAGTCTCTCCATCAGTTCCTGTGTCTAGGTTCCTGCCATGTTTCAGACTTCTTTTAATGATGGATCATCATATGGAAGTGTAAGTCAAATAAAACCCCCTTACCTCCCCCGAAAGAGCTGGCTGTAGGGCATTTTTCTTAATTAGGAATTGATTAGGGGAGGACCCAGACTATTGTGGGTGGTGCCATCCCTGGGCTAGTCTAAGAAAGCAAACTGAGCAAGCTCCAACCAGCACCCCTCCGTGGTTTCTGCATCAAGTGCCACCAGGTTCCTGTACTGCTTGAGTTCCTGCCCTTACGGGATTTAATGAGGGATGTTATATGGAACTGCAAGTGAAATGAGTCCTTTCTTCCCAATTTGCTTTTGGTCATGGTGTTTCACCACAGCATCAGTGATCCTAACTCAGACAGGCAGCGTCAGAGAATAGAGTCTGGTAGGGCACTGGAGGGTCCCTGAACCCTCTGGAATCAGATCCTGCTCCTACCTTTAGCTAGGTGTGTGACTCTGGGAGTCTCATTCAGCTTCTCACTGCCACTCTTTCTGTATCTGAGCTCAGCGTGGCCACTGTGTGGAGCCTGGTACTCAGTAAGCCTCTGTAGCATCTAACTCACGACATCCAAAATCCTAATCTGCAGACTGGTCTGAGTTGGATTCCTAGTTCCTTTGTGTCCTTGACTCTGGTTCTCTTTATTACACGGAATTGCTTTCCCTCTTTGTCATTCCCTGAGCTTCTTTCTCTCCTCCCATTTCTTTAGCTAGCTATGATTAAGAGTGGTCCATAGCTTTATTTTGTTCTGCTTTAAAATATGTAATTTTACATTTCTCCTTTTTAATTTAAGAAGTCAAAGAGTGGGGCATCTTATATTTCCTTCAATAAAGAAAGGACAGTTTGATTTGCTTTTTTATACGCTCCCATTAAGTTTCATCCGCTTGGCTCTCATTCAGTGTTCCACACTGTCAAAATAATTTTAAATCCTGACATGTCAGTTAGTGGCTTTACTTTCTTCTCTGGCTTCATTACATCTGCCTTCTAAGCCTTCACCAAGTCCTTGACAAAGCCTGCAATTTGAGACTACTCTTTCTGTTATCACAAGGCTGAATGTATGGATGTGCTGGAAAACTGAATCAGTAGTGTGAGTATTATCAACAGCCTTTGAAAACAGCTTCTGAGACTCCTGCCCTGAAATTCCCACCCAGGAGGTGGGGGATGGAGGCATCCATGCTCCAAACAAACACCTAAGAGATGCTGGAGTCATGCGTGCCATAAGAATTAATGGTTAGGCAAGTCAGTACTTCATTTTTTTTTTCCCTCTAAAATAGAAGAAAGGCCACTGGAGGCTATGCCAGCATTTCAGAACTTCTGTCTCCTTTCTTATACATGCAGCAGGGCTTCCTGCTCATGGTTGCTTGACTTCCAGCTACCACGACCATACTCAGGCCCAGTGAGGAAAAGCTGAAGGGAAGGGATGTCTTCTCTGATTTTCAGAACTTTGTCACAGAAGTTTTTGTTTGACACTTTGACTGACTTTTATGTTCTTGCCTCAAAGAGTCTCACAAATCACACTAACTGCAAAGAAATTTGGGGATTCTATCTTTATTTTGGGTGTCATGTTCCCAGCTAGAAGTCCAGACAAAGAAACTACATTTCAGACATTACTTAACATCAGTGTCATTAAAATTGATGGGGTTTCAAACTTGCCAGCTGGGAGTTTGTTATCCAATCCCCACTTTGAGTTAGATAGTTCATATAAAACTCTGAACTTCAAATATCATCTTGTCTATGGTAGCCATTATTTCTTTTCATTTCATAGTTCAGGAAATACAGTCCTTGAGTATTTTTAGTGGTTTTCATGAGACATTATAGAAATGAGATCCTTAAAGCAAGAGTCAAGTTCAGCCCAACAAAGCCCAGCTTCCTCCTGGTATGTCTTTCCACTTTGTAGCAATTGCACAGATAACTGTAGATGAGCCTGTTTCATTCACTATGTACTATGCTTAACCACAAAGCTCTTTGTCAGAGACATAGATGATTATTTTACTTCAATGTCTGTGGGTCTGCTGGAGACAATGTTATGCAAGAGGATTTGAGTTTGTCCCTCAATTCCCTCATCTTTAGGATCAAAGGCTCACTAAGGTGCAGCTTTCCCAGACCCTGGACAGAAGATGCATATTTGCCCAATGCTTTGATAGGTCCAGTACCACTTCTTTACTGAAGGGAGTCACAGGCTAAGACCTTCAAAGTCATGCAGTACATTGGGTCCAGGAGAGAGCCAATATCTTGAATGTATTCTGGTCGAAGCCAGTTGTTTGAGCTGGTGCACTGAATTAGAAATCACCGGAAGAGCTGAGAATTAGGAATCCACAGTTCTACTCTCAGTTCAGGCATGAAAGACTGTGTGACTTTGTACAAATGGCAAGTCTTTCAGGGCCTTGGGACTGTTCTAGGGATCTCTTAAGATCTATTGAGGCTTTCCCCTGAGAAACTGTGGACTGTGGTATACAACTCAAATCTGAAGCTGGAGGGATGGCTCAGTGGTAAAACGCCTACTGTGCGGACACGAGGACCTGCATTCATAGCCCCCAGCACCCACATAACTATGAGGCAGGTGATACTAACCTCTGACCTTCACATGCATAGGCCAGTATACCCCCTACGATGGGCACATGTGTGCATTCCCCCACACAATTTTTAAAAAGTTTCTATAACAAATAAAAGTTTTCTAAACTTCTCTGATCATAGGTTAGACTTATTCAGAGCAGTTATGTATGTGCACACATGCATACACTCTCCTTCTGGACCTTTTGGTCAAGATTCATGACTGTTGAGGATTATACTGGAGCATAAAGTGCTGGTCTTTCTGGTCAGTGGATGGGTTTGGAAAAAAAAAAAAAACTGGAGTCACTGTAAGTCCACTGATGCCATGAGCTTCTGCTTGCCAGGGTGACCGCAGGTTGTTCCTCTACTTAAACAGGTAATCTTTCCTCTGATGATTTATGATAATGCTTCTGAGTGTGCGGGTAAACATGTCATGGTTTACTTTGCAGAACTAATGAAGTCTGTTTAATCTCCCAGTTCCCAGCAGATTCTGTTCTAAGAAATGGAGTGAGACTGCCAGACTTGTGTATGAGCTATAGAGGGAAGGTTGATGTCATGGAATTCTTCCAGAAGCCTCGAACCTTGATCCTTTTAATCCCATGGATCCTTTGGCTGAATTCTGTGCCTCTGGGTTAGTTGACTGTAGTCCCTGGTGATGGGCTGTAGCAACATGGGGGGTGGTACAGTGATAGCTGCCAAGGTCTCCTGAGCTTTTTGACATGTCTGAGACTCCATCTTGGCCTTCACAGCCATTAGCTCAGTATGGCAGGAACACATTTTTGACTTCTATAGACACCCTATTAAGTCCTTGACTCATAGTTTATGAGCTGACTTTGCTGCTTGTAAAAGGAGGGACTGAAGAAACATTTCTAAACTCTTGGGCTCTTGGTTTCTTCATGACTGGTGGGATCTGTAGAGCTTGCTCTGCCTCTTACACTATTGTGAAAATCTTAATCTTTAGTTTAATCCATGGTACAGATAGTAGAAAGTGAAGACAGAGTTGTTGGAGGCAAAGAAGAAAATCAGGTTCCTTAGTTCTCCAACTCTTAGTGCTTGAGACTTTCCCTGATCTATTCTACTGGTCTTTGCCCCTCCCCTTGAATACACCAGGTCTGTTCCCATTGCAAGGCCTCTCTTACATTTCACACTCTTTAAAAAATGGCTGACCTTTCTGACTATGTTGGTCTCCTGAAAAGACTGTTTTCCTCCATAGGCCTTTCATGCTCTCCCATTAAAGCTTGTCCCTTCCCAGGATTGCTTTTAGCTTATCATCTTGTTATACTTTTGCATATCATATTGTGTATCATCACTTTCTGAAATTACTTGTCTGTTGACTGGTCCATTGTGTCCCATTGCTATTTCTTTTTGAGAAACTTGCTTTTCACTATATTGTCAATATGAAGAACAGGATTTATATTTTAGTAAATATATTTTTTGAATGAATGAACTGGATTAGATAGGTTTAATTTTTTAAAATGCCATTATCACTGCTTTATAGATATACCAAAATTCATTTAATCTATTTTTAGAAGTTGATATTCATTTTACTGTTTTTATTTCCTGCTTTTACTTTTCTGAAGTTCCTGCTTTAGCAAACAAATCAAACTGAACTGTGTACACTGCTCTAATTCTGTGCGTGGAGCAACTCTTAGCAATGTATACGCTGGATCAAAGAGTATCTATGCTTTTCTATTGTGGTATGAATTCTCAAATTTCCCCATAAACAGCTCCATGAGCCTATGCCATCACCAACTTGCCTTTGTCCCCTGTTTTCTTTGCTGGGAGCACACTGCTGTTGAAAAGCAGTTGCTGGTTTTCAACCTGCCCTTCAAGCGCGTACCTATCGCCTCATTACCAAAGATAGATGTGTGTCCATGTAGTACAGACACATGTGCTATGCTCTATGCCTCTGAGCTCTAAGGCTTTTTGTGGTTCCCCCAGTCTCTGTCTGGGCTGCATTCTCTAGTCTTCTGTGGTAAAATAATGGACCCTGTGAAGTTGTGGTTATTCTTCAGACAGTTGTATCTCCTTTCCCCACCCCAAGAAGGAACTACCATGTCTACTCTCTGATTTTGGTGTGATTCATTTTTAACAAATATAATGTGAGCAGAAGCTTAAAATATGCTAATGGGTCAGGCTTGTCATCCAATCTGTCTGTTGCCTTAAGATTAACCATCTCATCTCCTAGACCAAGATCAACGCTCAACCTGTGACATACGCAACATAGGTGAACCTAGGTTGCCTCTAGAGCTAAACCTGTTTGGGCCCACATCAGCTGAACACCAGTTCTCCTGTGGTTGTGTAAGATTTTTGTCAGAGTCTAGTGAAATTTTTTTCATCTTATTTGTCACATGGCAAAAAACCCAATTGCTACAAAGGCCAAGATAGAAGTGGAACCTCATTTCAGACTAATAACCCAGTCTAGTGTCAATCATGTCAAATTCCAAATGCCAGACACCCTGTAAGGCAGCTGTAAAAGAGGAATATTTGAATCCAAATATGTCTACATTATGTAGGTTTCATTGTTGAATGTCAAATGCCAAGCATGTCAAATCAAACATCCCCTCAGGTTGAGCTAGCTGAGGTACATTTGATCCCCAGCACATCCACTTTTGTGTAGACTGTGTTGAGTCTTGAAGAGTATTGGGGGTGGGGGACGAGTCCTGTATGACATAAGAAAGCTGCTGTGCTCTCTAGAACATCAAGGGCAGAGTAGAAGGGGCAGCTGTGCTCACCATGGGGCCGAGCACACTGATGTACATGGTGTCCATTGTGGGAAGGGGACAAGGCTTGAGTAAGGAAAGGGACTATGGAAACTGTTTTGAAATGTGAGCCAAGAGAATCCCGGATATCAGTTGGGTCCAAACATAGACTATAAATTATCAACATTCAGAGGTCACACACATGGTGAAGACAGGTTAGAGCCTAAGACTAGCTAGGAAGGACTGGCCAGCTGTTTCATTTTTCACTTCATTGTTTCCAGTGAGAAGATCACTGTCAATTAAGCTCTGCTTAGTGAAGTTCCAGGCCACATTTTTATTCCTTAAATATGTTGTCTTTACAGAAAGCAAATATTGATGGTACAACCCAAAAGTCTACACCAATGTGGCCTCATAGTTACATAATTTCCAGAATGCATTGCTTTGCTTTGCTTTACTTTTCTCTCTCTCTCTCTCTCTCTCTCTCTCTCTCTCTCCTTCCTTCCTTCCTCTCTTTCTTTCTCTCTCTCTCTTTCTTTCTTTCTTTCTTTCTCTCTCTTTCCTTCCTTCCTTCCTTTCTCTCTCTCTTTTCTTTCTCTCTCTCTTTCCTTCTTTCCTTCCTTCCTTTCTCTCTCTTTTCTTTCTTTCTCTCTCTCTTTCCTTCTTTCCTTCCTTCCTTCCTTCTTCCTTCCTTTCTCTCTCTCTTTCTTTCTTTCTTTCTTTCTCTCTCTCTTTCCTTCTTTCCTTCCTTTATTCCTTCATTCCTTCTTCCTTCCTTTCTCTCTCTCTTTCTTTCTTTCTTTCTTTCTTTCTTTCTTTCTTTCTTTCTTTCTTTCTCTCTCTCTCTCTTTCTTTCCTTCTTTCCTTCCTTTATTCCTTCATTCCTTCTTCCTTCCTTTCTCTCTCTCTCTTTTCCCTTCCCTTCCCTTCCCTTCCCTTCCCTTCCCTTCCCTTCCCTTCCCTTCCCTTCCCTTCCCTTCCCTTCCCTTCCCTTCCCTTCCCTTCCCTTCCCTTCCCTTCCCTTCCCTTCCTTTCCTCTTTCTTTCTTTCTTTCTTTCTTTCTTTCTTTCTTTCTTTCTTTCTTTCTTTCTTTCTTTCTTTCTTTCTTTCTTTCTTTCTTTTTTCGAGACAGAGTTTCTCTGTATAGCCCTGGCTGTCCTGGAACTCACTCTGTAGACCAGGCTGGCCTTGAACTCAGAAATCTGCCTGCCTCTGCCTCCCAAGTGCTGGGATTAAAGGCGTGTGCCACCACCACCTGGCCAGAACACACTTCTAAATGACAATCTCTGTGAGCAGCTCTTTGAATTTCATCTAATCAATTCTACTGACATTCTCTAGATTATTTTAAAAATATTTTGGGTCATTAAAAGGTCATTCTACATATAGCAATAACTGATTATGTGATCATGAAGGAACAACTTTGTTTTCACAAAACTCAATTTCTTTCTTTTAATCTTTAAATTAAAAAATGTAATTGTACTACTTTAACCCTTCCTGATCCTCCTCAACTCCCTCCAAAACTCCCCATTCCCTCTCAAATGGCCTCTAATGACTGCTGAAAGAGGGGGAGTTAGTCTTTCCCAGGAATGAGCCTCATAGTTGCTTATCAAATACAAAGTGGTTAGCCCTGAAATCATACACAAACAAGCCACAGCAAATGGACTCATCATGTTATATTTATATATTAATATTGTTAATGTTATAAATATTAAATGTATACATATTTATATGTTTATGCATTTCTATATTTGAGACTCAACTTCTTCGTCTGAAAAATACCAAAACAAAACTCCCAGGCAAGGTTATACAAGGATAAAGTTAGTGCATAAAGAACAGTAGCTTTGTCCCCACCCCAGTTATGAGTCAGTACATACTATATATCCTGTCATTCAGCTCAGCATATTTTGGGCAATAATAGACAACTATGGGGCAGGTGCAACTTGAGGCACAGTGAGAGAGAAAGGGACCAAATTTGGAACCCAGGGGCCTACTAAGTTCAGAGGGGAAAACAAGTCCTCCCTATGTGCCAGTTCTTACAATGCCTCTGGGGTGACTGATCCAAGGCTGAGCACTGGGTGCAACTAGGTCACTGGGTAATTTTCCAGAATATTGCTCACATTCTAGATGCCAAGCAGACTCTAGAGACTGTCAATATTGATAAGTCCTTTGCTAAAAATTCTGATGTTTGCCTTACTGGTACTTTATCCACACTTTCCAACAGAGAAAGGATTCTTGCTTCCTCTCCAAGCCATGTTCCTCCTTGGGGTAGAATTGCATTCCTTGTTCAAGCATGGAATGTATTAGATTGGGTTAATATTGCACTGGGTGAATGCACTGAGCACTGAAGGGTATAGATGGGGTTTCCACTCCTTCTTTCCACTTCCCTTTTTTTTACTACAGGAGTTGGTTGAGCAAACTGACCTCCACTTACCCCTCTGCTTTACTATGCTCTCTTGTTTCCTCTGTCAGTCTTGACACCATACAAGTTTCTGCAGTGGTGGGACCTGCAAGCCTGTACTGTCCCCAGTAGTAGCCACCAGTCATGTAGGCATATGGTTGGTGTGCCTAAAGATCGGAAGTTTTAGTTAAATGAAGGGCAATTAATTTAATCTGAGTGAATGTGGGGTCAGATGCAAATACTTGCATGCAGCTCTAGAAGGTATGGCAGCAGGCAGCCCATCTGAATTCAGTAGGAAGGGATAACAAAAATCTTTATTCATACATATTATTATTTTCATGTAGGGCATTTGTGTCTAGTATAGTGCTAGTCACAATTTTTAGAGCTACTATCTTAATTTTTTACTTGTGTGAGTGCTTTGCCTGCATGTATGTATGTATGTATGTATGTATGTATGTATGTATACCATTGTGTGCCTACTGCACATAAAGATTAGAAAAGAGCATTGGACCTCTTAGAACTAGAGTTTCAGGTGGTTGTGAGCTGCCAGATGGTAACTGGAAACTGAACCTAGGTTCTTTCTAAGAGCAGGAAATACTCTTAAATATGGAGTTATTATTCCAGCGCCCAGCCCCATAATCTTATTTCTGAAACAAGACAGAGAGAGACTTTTTTGTTTTTGTTTTTTGGTAGAAGTAGCATTTAGCTCTGGGTCTAACCTCTCTGCTTTAAGTAATCTTAATTGGAGAATACAGAATTTGGTTACTAGCTTCCAGCCCAGGTAATAACAAGAAGGTGTTTTGTTGTTTTGATGGCCATTGCTTCTTGCCAATCTGTCTTTTAGGATCTCCACAGTGGGGTCGGGGTGGTTGGTGGGACAGGATCTAGGCATTTTCCTGAGCCTCAGGAAAGCTACACTTGTCCTCTCAGTGGATGCCCTGCACAGGCTGACTGTGGCTTAGATGCTGTTCCTGCATCTCAAGTGTGGCTTCATTAAACGTCATGGGACAGGGCAGTGTGAGGTACCCAGCTATTTTAGGGTTCTGGCTCAGCATAGGAGTCGGAATCCCAGCTCTGCTTACTCTTTTTTTGTGACTGTGGAGGAATGTCTTCACTTGAATGGTACTTAGTCACCCAGGTAGGATGATTTGATGGGGCTTTTGGCCCCTGCAACATAAATCACTTCCAGCTACTAGACTCCAAAGGCAGAACTTTGAAGGAAGCGTCAGGTGCTAAGCGGTGTCAGTATTTCATTTGTCCCCACTTCCCACTGCCACATTACATTCATAAACAATTCTGAGATTCTCATTCTCCCCTACTCCCTCTTCAATCCTTCCTTTCCCATCTTCTTTCTTTCCTTTCTTCTCCCTCCCTCCCTCCCTCCCTCCCTCCCTCCCTCCTTCCCTCCCTCATCTTTCTAGTTCATTGTGCTAGGGGTGGCCGTCAAGGTTTCACATGTGCTAAGCAAGCGATATATATATATATATATATATATATATATATATATATATATATACACACACACACACAAAGAACACATTACAGTCCTTGCATAGTCTTTCTTACACTTTCCTTAGCACTTTTCTTACCTTCTGTATTTATTTAATGTGATTAAAGTTTGAGTGCCTCTCTATATAAGACCCTCTGCAGCGTTAATCTTGTTTTCTCATATCAACCTCTTTACTGCTGTTGCCTTGGAGCTCTGTGCGTGAACCCAATGGAGGACCACTTCCCATATGCTTGAAATGAAACAGACTGAAGAGCCATTGCTGGCGTGGCTGCTAATGAGCCAAGGTTTGTAAATTGTTGGATACTCTGATTTTCTCCATTGACTTGTGAATAAGTGATATCCAGCTACCCAATACTGGTGCTCTGTAAGTCAAATGCCATCAGACAGGTGCAATATCAGAGAGGTACTGGCATGTGGCAGGCACTTAACAAGTGAAGCTGTGGCTTTAATTGTGACATTTATCACAGCACTTTCATTAGAAAAAGAAATTAATCGATTTGTCTTCTGTCATTTGACTATTCATTATTTGACATAACTTTACCCACTCTCATCTTGGTTTTATCTGTTTTGTCCTTGAAATCCCTAAATCTTCAGTATAGAGTTTGGGGCACAGAGGTGATATTAGTAAGCACTGGCAAGACTGATGCATGCCACTGTTCTTGTACTGGGTGGAGAATGGAGAAGCAATGGAGACAGCCAAGTCACAGAGGACAAGGTGAAACAAGGTGAACACACCTAGCGATGGCATGTTTATTTAGAAAAATACAGGGGTGGACTTATCAGTATACTGTATCCCTTACAAGGGATTTTTACAGACACACTTGAATGCTTTACATTCCCTAAAGGAGACATTCAATCATGTGCGGACACTTGATTGGATCGTCTAAAAGACTGTTTGTTTAATCTGAGAGGCTGGAGAATGAGGTGCTGAGTTTGGATGCAGGACTCCTGAGGATTCCATTCTGTTGTTATCCACGAAATGCAACACTTCCTTTCATGGATGGTTCATTACTTTATACAAGAAATAAATAGATATTCATGACAAGGAGCATGTTTTTTTCCAAGTTTGTTCTTTGCACCATACCCAGGCGGAGTAAGCTGTTGAATGTTATGCTAAGAAGTTATGTTGGAGTTGGGTGTGAATGTCCATCTTTATTTTTCATGTTAGAAGCAGGGGGTTCACACCCTAATTTCATATTTGGTTCTTTTAAGGAAGTTTTGAAACTGCTGGGGTCAACCTGCATCTGAAGGCACCCTAAGTTACCTAGTCTAGGGAGAGTTGGAGCCTGCAGTGGTCAGCTGCATGCGATGGTGTGCAGCATGTCATGGTCAGTTGAATATAATGGTTCATGGTCATGTGGCATGTGATGGTTAGCTATGTGCTATCCTCCGTTGCATATGAATCAGTGTCATTTGAGGATTAGCTCCCTCTGGTGGTCTCCTGTGTATGATGCTCAGCTGCATACAAAGGTTAGAAGCATGCGATAGCAGCATTGGGACCATGATTGTTATATGAGGGTCAGCTACATGTAAGGATCAGCTGCATGTGACATTTACAGACATACTGGTCAGTGGCATGTGATAATGAGTATATGACATGGTTAGCACTATGGATGGTCACATGCTTGCAATGGTCACCTTCATTTGAAGATCTATGACATGAGATAGTCAGCAGGCATGTGATGACTCTGCTCCAGGATTCCACTTGTAGTCAGACATTGCTATCTTGTAGTGAGGAAGAGAATCTGTAGTTACTGATTCATATTATTTGCTTCAGTCAGTGAGTGGCCTGGAGTGAGCTAGTTACTCCTTTCTTGCATCTTGGCTTTCTCATCTAAGACTAAGTTAAAGCAGTAGGTTAGAATATTAGAGTAGCAGTTTTTAGTCTTTTGAATCAAGGAACCAGTCAAGGAGATTGGCCCTCTAGGAACATAAGTCTAAGTCTATGTGTATTATATAAAGTCTTGATAGTGTTTTAAGAGAGTCATGGTATCTTGGATTGGTTAGGGTTCTGCTCATAGTGGAGTGGAGTAGAAAGCAATATGGCTCTCATACATCAAGGAGCTCAGGGAAGCTAGAGGAACCTGTGTGTATCTCTCTGCTTAGAGATCTCAGCACAGGCTGACCAAGGAGCCACCCAAATTCAAAGGAATGACTTTCACTCATAGTTCTGGGAAAAGTCTGGTCCAACACTCAGCCTCGCAGCATAGTGGATGCTCAGCAGGACATATGCCTGCTACTAAAACATGGGATGGTAGGATGGGTGCCTCGGACTGGCCTCAGTTGGTCCCCCTCAATACATGGGAGTAATCAGGGTCCTGGTACAGGTGGGCAGGAGACAGCAAAAAGGGTGACAAACAGACAGGGACACAGAAAGAGTGCTGTATCTGAATGTAATTTTTCCAAGCAAACACCAGACTTATAATACAGAATAAAAACAAGAAAGTTAGAGGAATACATCCGCCAAGGTACATTGAGATGCATAATGGTTCTTTACACAAAACAAAGAAAATGCATACATAAAAAGCTAGGGGGAGCCAGGCAGTGTTTACAACTGAGATAGGAACAGCCCTGTTTTAAGATCAGGAGCCAGGTGAATGGTCTGCAATGCTAGTCTATTGTTAAACCCACCACCAGGGGTCCCTTAGTAAATACCTGATTATGCCATTCCTCTGGGCCTAGTGAAAAACATGAACCAGGGGAATTCAGTTCTACTAACCCTTTCATGAATAATACTTCAGTTCCTCCTAAAACCACAACCCACCTTCTTCCTAGGCCATTGTAAATTCCTGTGTATGGGAGTGACTCTGGTGATTGTTCTAAGTATTTACTATGTAGACTAGCCCTGAGATTTCTAGCTCTATTCAAGTAAATTATGATGCCTGATTACTTTTTTACTCTATTAGAGGTAATTTTGAATGTTACTGAATAGGTAACATTCTAACTGAATTCCAAGCTCAGGGTCAGCTCAAGGACTGCCTAGGACATTGGAACACTGGTGGAGGCTAATCTAACTTAGCTATATGTCAAAATCAATCCTTAAAGGCACTTATAATAAAAAATACTGAAAGAAAGCACACAGATCCATACACCCGACTAACGCGGGAACAAGTTTGGAACATATGTGCTATGAGAATGCCAAGGTTCCGGGAGGCTAAGTTTCCGTGAAACTCTTTGCCTTGGGACTGCATCCAGGCTTTTAGGCCTGTCACTCAGAGGTCACTGGAGTGGGTGTGGCAGATGGGCAGGCCTCATTTGAACTTCAGAGATAGATTACCATGGAGAATTTCTAAAAAGGAGGAAAGAAAAGATATTAGTGTATTGTTACTGTCAGATGAACCCATTGGATTCTGGAAAAGTAAAGACTGCAGGCATCGGATCTGTGACATTTGGATCTCAAATTCTCCTCTCATGTCTATGTATTAAAGGGATACCTTTCCAGATTGGTATTGTTGGGAGATGGTGGAACCTTTCAGAAATTAAGCCTAGTGAGATGTTGTTAGGTCATTGAAAGAATGGTTTTGGAGGGGATTGTGGGACCCTCCTCCCATTTTTCTCATGGCTTCTTGGCCACGAGGTGAACAGTGTTGGAATACACCCCTTCCATTGCTTTTAGGCAGCCTCAATGAAAGTTGGAAAAGCAGTGGATCCACCTGAACATGGACTAGAGCCTCAGAATCCAAGAGCCAGAATAAGCGTAAATTTATTGTCTGAAGTGTTCGTTGTATTTACAGGAAACACTGTACTAACACATCTGTCTTACTGTAAAGACTGGACTTCTAAAAAACAAAGACTGGGCATCTATGAAACTGCAAGAAATAAAGGCTCTTAAGGCCAATGTCTTTATCAATTCTAATCAATACTAAAAATGTATCATAATCGACAGGCATTACATCCCATAGATGCTATTATAAAATATTTTTTCTAAATACTATTTTTGTAGCTACTGTGTAGAAGTAGTAACTCTACACAGTAACTCATCTGTGTTTAATTTTATTTTCTACTTGCTTCTAGTGTGCTGGCCGTATACTGAATTTGTCATTCCCAATTGTTCTGGTGGCAGTAATGAACCTTAAAGAGACCGGTAAAGTTGTTAAGGACACACAGAAGAAGCATCAGAGCTGAGATTCAAGCATAGGTTTCCCATTCCACAAACAATACTGTTTCCATGAACATACCTCCTGTGTCCTGCCATAGACTCTCTGTGCTTTGAGATACTTGCTCCATGGAGGACTCTTTAGCTGTGAGTGTTCCCTCCTTGATGGCTGTAGTGGAATTGCTTTCGTAGTCAGTGGCCTTGTAGTCCCTCTTCTCATTTGAAACGGTCGTTTTTGTTTGCTCAAAGTTGATCTTTTGATTTTAAAAGAGAGTGCATCCCATGAATTCTGCTTTGCTCTTGAGTTTATGCTTATCTATTTCATGTTATCTCCCATTATCTCAGATATAACCCTTACTCTGGAAGACCTCATCTGGAATATGAGTGACAGTCATGGCCATGTTCAGGAAATCCCCAGGGATTAACTTAAGGACTGCTGAATTTGGTGCCCTGGGGTATCTTGTGTTTCGAAATGCTAAGACCAGGATAAATGACCTGTCCTTTTAAAAAGAGAGTGTAATTTCAAAAGCAGTGGGCCAGACTGCCAAAATGGTCACAAGTTTTGCCTGAACTTTCTAGGAAGTTATCTATTTGGTCTAGGACCTCTAGTGGTAATGTAATTCATTGCTTGGATCAATAGAGATGGCCTAACTTCTAAAGGTGTTTGGAGGATGGGCAAATCATGTCTTCTGAATGTATGAAGTAAAGAAATGAAATCAGTAACTTACACAAATGGACCCTCTAACTATATTTGATTATAATACATGGTAAAATAGATTGGCACATAGGAGCAACAACTTCTCTCAACAGGTTGCTTGGGTTTGGCCCCAATTATTGTGCCCCCTTTCTTATTATTATGGGTGGATTTAAGCAGTCATTGGCCATAACTCTAACATCTATTAGTCTATCTTGCTAATATTTTGATTGAGAAATTAGAAACTTATATTGGTTGAAAGACCAGTTGGTTGAAAGACTTTTAAGGCCTCCCATCTCCTGGCTTTCCTGCTCCTTAGTCTCTGGGACTCTTTCCATTCAAATCTTACCTTAGCAAGATGATGCCTAGATGGGGTGGAGAGATAGGTCAGTGGTTAAGAGCATCATCTGCTTTTCCAGAGGTCCTGAGTTCAATTCCTAGCAACCATATGGTAGCTCACAACCATCTGTAATGAGTGTAATGAGATCTGATGTCCTCTTCTGGTGTGTCTGAAAGACAGTGACAGTGTACTCACATAGATAAAATAAATAAATCCTTAAAAAAAAAAGACAATACCTGGTCATAGACTAAAATACACCCAAGT
Source organism: Mus caroli (assembly GCF_978045245.1). Lineage (NCBI taxonomy): Eukaryota > Metazoa > Chordata > Mammalia > Rodentia > Muridae > Mus > Mus caroli. The sequence continues at coordinate 35,643,551 of NW_028227271.1, read as the reverse complement.
GAAAACTTCATTAAGAAACAGAGACAGTCTTGAAATGCATTTGGCAGCTCAAGTTTTACTAATTGTCAGTTTGATTAGTGCTTAGTGGCTGGTGGCTGCAAATCATTTCCTGCCTAGCCAAACAAAGAGAATTATAAAGAACAAATAATGGTACTCTGTTAAAGAGAAATGCCTTTTAACTCTTCCCCAAAGAGAGGAAACTATTATTATCCCAGACAAATAAATGGGAAGATGGGAATAGAAAGGCTGGGCAACGTGTCCAAAATAATCAGCCGAAATTAGAAGTCAGCCTTGCTAATGGTCACCCAGGGGCAAGAACTCTGCTGGTGGTTGGCTTTGCCAACCACAGGAAGGGCCAAGTTAAACAGGACATAATTAGAGATATATTTCCCATGCTTTCTCCTGACCTCTGACCTCTGACCAGGAAGGTCTTGCCAAGTTTCTTAGCAGCTGTCTAAACCTTCTGGCTTCTTTTGGTAAGAAAGATGAAGTAGAAAACATTAGCATCTATGAACCTCCTGATGCCTCCTATGCTAGCCACACTTCACCTCTAGAACCTCAAGTGTCCTCTGTGGAGTGGGAGACGAGAGCCACTTGTACATGGTCTTAACCAGCTTCCCAACATTACTTTGTGTGGAGGAAAATGGCTTTAAGATCAAGTTCCTGTCAGGTCCTGCTGTCTTTATGAGACAAATTCCAAGCTGGTACTTTTGTTTGCCTTTTTGCTGTAGGAAGGAAGGGGGCAGGCTTTGGTAAGTACCTTGTGTCCTAGAATGATGGTAGTTCTTCCAGGAAAGTAGGATTATCAGTGACTAACAGACATGAACAGCGGAATGCCTTTGCGAGACAAAAGTCTTTGTTGGGAAGACAAAGAGGCAGATGGATTATGCCTTCTTCCTTATGAATTTGCGCCAAAGCCAGTCAGGAGCCCAGGGGTTGGGTCAGGTATGACTGAGTAGATAACAGCTTTTCCAGATGGCCTTGTCTGAAGTCCTATAAGCTAAGGATGTTGGTTCTCCAATACTTGACTGGACCATTGGGAACCTATGAACTAGTGGACATTGATTGAGCTCCTTCTTTGCTGGCCAGGATCTGTGCTGCTCAGGCTGACATTTCTTATCATAGTGAGGGTTTCTAAAGTCTTTGTGGGAGTGGTATTCTGATTCCTGTTGCGGAGGAGACAAATCAAGACCCAGAGAGGTCACTGAACTGATTTTGGACTCACCAATTTCAGATCCCGAATTCGGTTATTTTCAAATAACTCTCCTTGGTTTTGTTTGGAGTGAGCACCAAAACCTTTCCAGGCTTTTGGTTGATAAATGTGAAACAAAGTGGAGACACAGGTTAAGTCTTCGCTAGATAACAGGGTCAGAGCTCACAATCTGTGCTAGATAACAGGGTCAGAGCTCACAATCTGTGCTAGATAACAGTGTCAGAGCTTGCAGGGCTGTGGAGGACCAGCCAGCAGAAGGATCCAGAAGATTTGGGAGTTTCCAAATGTGCTTGATACAGAAAAAAATATACACAACACAGATATACAAAAGACATCTTGTAAACCCAGGAGAGGGGACTCAGCTTTTTCTTATTTACTGTACTTTCCTACTGCATGGGAGTTTAGGAAGGGGGAAACTCATACCTGTGTGTTTCCCACTACAGTATGAATTCCTGCATTAGTTCAAGTTATACAGGGGAATCTTTCTCCCATTCTCTGTCTCTCTGTCTCTGTCTCTGTCTTTCTTCTCTGTCTCTCTCTTTCATGTGTGTATGTGTGTATGTGTGTATATGTGTGTGTGTGTGTCTTATACATATATTTAAGCAGTGAAGGTGAAAGATTCATTTTGCAGGATTGGTGCATGAGATTATGGGAATTGCTAAGTATAAAATATGTTCAAGTCGGCAGGTTTGAAGAGGGAATAGTTGATGCTGTAGCCTGACTATGGAGGTAGTTGAAGGTAGACTATTTTCCTTCAGCCATTAGTCTGTTTTTCTTAAGGCATTTGGAGACTTGACGCTTTGTGAACTTGCCTCCAGATGCCTCCAAGATTTTTCTATTTAAGCCCTATCTGTGCCTCCTCCTCCCTGAACTCTATTATGTATCAGTTACAGTTATCTGTGGTTTCTGTATATCTCATATGCAACATTCCAAGATTCTTAAATCAAGGGAGAGGACCAGTGTGGAGAAAGCACGGGTGTGGTTGGCCCAGCATAGGAGGAAAGAGTGTGAAGAATGATATCCCCTGGATAAGTGTAAATGCTCATAGCTGGAATAGTGTGAGAGTAAGCTCTCATGCCACTGTCCTGGGAATTCTTGCATGAAACACATTGTGTGTATTTATCTCAAGAACTGGAGGCTTTATCTTCCTCCAAATCACTTCAGATTGGATTGCCACTGCCTGCATAGCTCTGGATTTGACTAGACTAGGCCAATAAAGAAATGAAGAAAGGACAGACAAAAACACACATACAGAAAAACTGGGACTGGGTGGGAAATGCACTCTGATGGACATACACCCTCGGCCTGTAATCTCAGCATATTTATTATATATACTACTGTGTGAGGAGGCTGGTTTATTGTACACAGCTGGAGGAGGAGGGAGCAGAGAGGTTAGCTAATCTCTGTAGGGTAGCAGTTTCAGGTTTGCAGGGAGGAGGAAGCTGTGATTGATTGCACACACACTGATTTTAGCTGTAGGTTGGTCATTTATAACATTCATATTAGCGCTAGAGGAAGACTTTTCCATTCTTATGGGTCTGAGTCATTGGAATCTCTGACAAGACTGTGACTATGTCAAAATTACACATTCACTCAGAACTTCACATGCTCCCCATACTGTGCTATTATCTTTCATGAGAATACCCAGAGTGGAGTCTTGTTACCACCAGTCTGTGACCTTTTGAAACATAATCTTGCATAGGGACCTATGACTAGACAATGTTCTACATTGTTTCTTCTAGGACTCCTTTGGTTGCACATGACACAAATGGATTTTGCAATACTCAAGCACAGGGGAAAACTTCCTGGATGAGGTGTCATCACTCATGTACTATTTCAAGTTCTTTGGGTACAAGAGTTTATCTGATAAAGTCCCAGATCTCAGTAAAATCGTGCTCTTTCCAAAGGGCAATGAAACAGCCCAGAATGTAAATACATGTGATTTATTAAAAATTGAAACAGTCTCAGATTTGGAACCAAGGAAGGTCTTGGTTGGTCATATATTATCTTAATAAATAGTGTAAAGTCTCAGGTTCTTTGTGTTCATATTGGGGACTTTGATTGGGGACTGCCATATCACCTGGCACATAGTTTGACATTAATGACAGCACTGGTTATTATAGAATCCAATAGATGGGTCTAAGGTTGCTAAGTACCCTGTGGTCTGGTGTGTCCCAGCAACTTCAGAAAGTGGCTGAAATTTCTCTGGGCTTATGGCACTACACATGACAGAACCACATGGATAGTAGGGAGGCAGAAGTAAGTATCCTGTGTTCAGAGCCTAGAGAAAGCCGCCATGATTGGACTGGAGGCTTCACAGTGGTTAGAGGGTTACAGTTACGTCCAGCCTTTCTGATATCTTGTTAGAATCATCCTGCAGTCAGTTCTGAATTGTTACCCACCTGATCATGCTGAACTCACCATCATTTGCTTTGGATGGGAATTCCTTTCTACTTTACCTACCTACACACAGGCTTGAACAATGAAGCCAGTGAACTACCTCCATCATCTGCCAGATGCTGAGTTAAGAGGCTGCATACTTGATACTTCTGTGGCACAAGTCTAAGGCATGGGTCCTGAATGTGGATCAGCTAGGCCCAATGCACTGATGGAAGACAATGTCTCATGACCAAGGAATTGTCAAAGCCCAGGACCCTTCAATTTAGAATTTCTTACACAACCCCCACTTCCTATTTAGATAGAGTATTGTAAACTGAAAGGGAGACGTAAGTACCAGAATCCATACGATAACATGCCAGAAAGAATCCAGAGAATCCATCCAGTAATCAGCCAAACTTCATATCTGACTTTAATTTTCAGTAGAGGTAGGAATTGAACTCAGATCCTTCAACATTCAAAGACTGTCCTCTATTCGTGAACCAAACCCCAGCCCCCACATTTAACTTCTGTTGTAGGGAGTTCTGCAGAGCTTCCTCAACGGCTGTTAGTGGCTCTGTATAAGGGTCTCATTACCTCTCACAACAGTCCATCTGTCAGGGCTTCAGAAGTTTGCAAGTTTATCTTTATATTACATTGAATAACAATACCTGTTGTGTTTTTCTGTACTGATTTTTTTGTTTGATTTTAGCATCTGCCATAGTTACAAGATAGACAACATTATGAAGTGGAAACTTAAGGGTTCTTTGGAGAGTCAGTTGTGTTGGATGCTGTTTTGCTGGGGCAAACACGTGAAGGAGTGTTTTCTTAAAGTGGACACAGGTGAAAGACTAAGGCAGACTTGTGAAGGAACATTTCGTGAAAGCAGATATAGGAGAGAGGATGTTTTGCTAATGGAAACACATGAAGGACACATGATGAAGGTTTTTTTTTTTTTTTTTTTTTTTTTTTTTTTTTTTGCCAACAACATGCACGTATTATTGGTCTGCTTTACATTGTGTAGTTGAGCTGTATTTTTCAGGACTCTGAGGACTCTGGCTGACTGGATGTACATGCTGAAGCAAGACATGTGCTGAGGCAATGCACGTGGAGGACACATGATGTTTAGCGGGTATAAATAGGACTCGGTGGAATGACAGAGACAGAGCTTGGCTTGCTGTTGTTGTGTTTGTGGGTCTCACATCTTTGTTGATCTTCACTTCCCTGAGAGAGGCACAACCAAGAACTTTTCTTGGTGTCCCTCCAGGTCTCTCCTGCTGACTGGAGCCAAGGCTAAGGCCTGGCTGTCTTTATTAGGTCATGTCACTGCTGTTGCTAATCTGACTCTACTGGACTGGGCTGCTAGTGTATTTATAAAATGTTTGTGAGTGGATTGAGCTGTCACTGCCTGTTAACCTGTGAACTGAACTGTCAATTGCCAGACAACACAGATGGGAGTTGCTTCGAAGAACCATTTCTAAACAGGTCTACTTCCCCCATATCTTTTCTTTTCCACTACTTCTGGTGGGTGATGAGCTACAAGGGAGGTTAAAATGTTTAACAACCATCATTTAGAGTAAGATTTAAAATAATTAAAGTAACAACATAATCTTAATTGTTCTTAACAGGAAGGAAGATGTATAGCTAAACATCCCATTGAAGGGAGCTGAGAGGAAACAATGAAGGGAAACTTATTGATTGAGAATAGAGCTAGAATGGTGTCCAAAACAGATGAAAACCATAGCTGAGAGGAAGGCACTTCTGGGCACATTCTGGGCCAATGAGAAGCTGCATTTGTGCAACCTATAAGGGCAAAAATTGAGTAAAACCAGAATTATCTCTAGTAACCCTAATAGCCAGGAACACATGGAACAATATATTTTAAGCCCTGAAGGTAAATAACTGCTGACCAAGATTGCTAACTCCGGAAAAGTGATCTTCTAAAATTGATGGGGAAATAAGGACATTTCAAGACAACCATAAACCAAGACAGTTTATAACCACACTGGCATTGAAAAAGATGCTTAAGGCAATGAACACCAGGGCAGAAGATAGTGTCACAAAACCACAGGAAAATTTAGTTTCATTAGAGGAATGGATGGATGAAGGAGAGCCAGGAAGGAATAAATCATCTCTACTACAGGAAACCAACACACTTGTTAATAAGAGGTGAAGGGAAGAGGAAAATTCAGTAATCTAGACAACCAGAAAAACAACCAAAACAGCCAAACCCAAAACAGCAACAACAACTGTCCCCTCTCTCCACCCCCTGCATTCTTTCTAGAGTAGAGGTTTCAATCTTCTTAATTCTGCAACCCTTTAATAAAGTTTCCCATGTTGTGGTGACCCCCAACTGTAAAATTATTTTCATTGCTACTCCATAACTGTATTTTTACTGTAACGAATTGCAGTGCAGACTTCTATGTTTTCTTATGGTCTTAGGTGACCCCTATGAAAAGGTAGTTTGACCCCAAAGGAGTCGAGACCGCCATGTTGAGAAGTTCTGCTCTACTGCAAGGATAAGCAAAGGTGCCCTCTCTTCCTACTTTCTTTCAGCGTAGTGTCTGGAGTCTTAGTCAGAGCAGGGAGAAGAGGGAGAAAGAAAAGGAAGAAAGGAGTCAGTGTCCCATGGTTCTGTGCCTAAGAGTCATTTTGAAAGGTCACCAGAAAAGTCATAGATCTAGTAAATATTTCGGCAACGTAGAGATACATGATAAATCCAGAAACAGACATGTCTTTTTATGCACTTGCTAAGAAACCAAGAAAAATTTCTACTAACAACAGTTTCAAGAAAACCAAGGAATAAACATAGTTAAGGAGATAATGACACCAAAGAAAGAAATTAGAGATATGAGAAGTTAGAAAGAATTCCTATGCTCACCGATCAACAGAATCAATATTGTAAAGATGGTTATATTACCAGCCTTCAGATTGAATATAATGCCACTCACAATTTTGGATAGCTGTTCCCTTGGTTAGAATGAAGTATTCTTTTATTTTTGAATCTCTTCTGATTGATTTTAGTTTTAAATCTGTTTTGGCAGATCTGTGCTTCCTGGTCCTGTTTGATTGGAATATTTTGTCCATCCTTTTACTCTAAGCTTGTAAACCATCTTTAAATCTAAGATGTGTTTCTTGTAGAAGACATATAGGTGGGTTTTATTTCTTGATCCATTCATTCAGCCTGGGTCTTTGGAGAATTGAGGCTATTGATACTTAAAGTTACCATCAAAACATGAATGTTGATTGTTAGCATTGTGGGGTTTATATTTAGTGGCGGTGTTTGAATTCTTAGTGGTACTCTGTATTTTCATAATTTCTTCATATTTTGTACAGATTCTTAGCTTTATTAATTTCTCTCTTCAGCCTGAAATATTGCTTTCTGTATTTTATTTAGGTTTGTCTGTTGGATGTAAGTTTTTCCTTCTTCTGTTTAAGTCATGCAGGCAGTTTTGTTGAGTGTATTAGTCTAGGGTGGCTGTCACAGTCTGTTAGGACCTGGAACTCATTGGCTTTTCTAGATTTCAGAGTTTTCATTGAGAAATAAGTTGGTATCTGATGGGATTTTTTTCTTCATATGTGACTTGTGTGTGTGTGTTTTTCCTGCAGCTTGCAATAGTCTTTCTCTGTTTTGCATACTTAATGCTTTAAACATGATACACCTTGGGGATTTTCTTTCCTAGTTGTGTCTCTTCGGTGTCTTGTGCTTTAAGTTTTCCGTACCTTTGCTTATTTCATCTAGAGCCTCTAGTTTATCTTCAAGTCCCAAATACTTGGTTCGCTCTTTGATTCATTCCACTGTTGTAAGTCTTTCCTTTGAATTTTCTAGTTGTGTTACTGGGGCTTTAAATTCCATCTTCATTTCAGCTTTAATTTTTACAATGCTTTTATTTCCTTACTGAATTGTGTTCTCAAATCTTGAATTGCCTTCTTCATTTCTACCAGCTTTGTGTTAATTTTTCTCTTGACCATTCCTAGGTATCTTCAAGTTCATTGTCTTTTACTTCATTGAGCTGTTTACTTGAATTCTTTGATAAAGTTTGGGATTGTTCTTTTAAAATCTCTGTCCTGGTCTCACCTAGATAATTCCCATTGGCATGGGTTTTTTCATTTTTTTTCGTACTTTTATGATGAGATCTTTGCATATAGACTTCTTTAGTTAGTTTTGAGTCTGGTATGGACAGAACAGGTTGGGGCAGAAGAGAAGATGTACAGATTGGGCTGGACCTCGAGGTTGGATATTAGTTGTAATGAAGTCAGGTGTATCCAGGGCATGGGCCTGGTATGCAGGATGTGCATCCTGGTCCAAGCTTAGAGTTAAGGGGTAAATCTGGGATTTGGAGCAGGAGTAATGAAGGGAGGAATAGGCAGAATAATCAGGCTAGACACAAGAGAAGGTTATGAAGGCTCTGTCTTGGTGGAGAGATCAGATGAATCTTGGGAGGATCCTGTAGATTGGGGGCAGGCATGGGTGACCATACCAGGCCCAAGCACTGAATGTGGGATCTCAGGATAGATAGGAAGGTTTGGGAGGAGGTATAAAGGGAAGAATCAGGTAAACACATTCATCTGGACCCTAGAGAATATCTGTTACATGTAGATGTATTATAACATGTATTAAAAGAATGATCACTACCCATATTATCATTAGTGTAAGTTTTCTATCAGAATCCTGGTGTTTCTTAAGCATGCCTTTCACTATCTCTGCGGTTAGTACTGTAAATCTTCTATCAGAATCCTATTAGTCCTTCAACATGCCCTTCTTGCTTATGTGTCTTTTAACGAGTATTGGTGTACCTTTTATTTAGTAAGACCATCTGCTTAGAAACAAAGAGCTCATGAAACGTGAATTCTGAAAAGTCTTCAGGTTCATTGGCTCTGATGCCCAGTTACCTGGGTTCAAGTCTAGACTCCACCATGGGCCAGCTATTTAGTCTTGGGAATGTTGCCTTATTAAAAAATCAGGTTCATAATGGCATCCACCTCACAGCATCATTGTAGGGACTGAGTGATGGGAGGCATATAAAATGTTGGACATTGTAGTTGGCAAGAAGTAAACGTTAGCAAATGCCAGCTGTTGCTAGTACCTGAGGCAAAATAACACCTACCCAGTTATCTTTTAAAAAAAAATCACAATGGTTCCTGCCATTATAAAGAACAGAACGAATGTTATTAAGAATCTTGGCAACTGAGAAACACAGCATATGGGTCTATATCTATTGTGTTATCACAAAAACAAACCACTTGTTCTTTGCTGTTGGTTAGTATTGAGAATTAAGCGACAGTTGCCCGCACTCAGTCTGAACATGATACAAACAGGCCACGGCACAAAGCCTTCCATTGTCGAATGATTCAATCAGTGCCAGAGCTCTAGCTCCCCTTCCCAGCTTTTCCCTGCTTTCTCCACCTCACAGGAATCTCTCACCTCTGTCCTCTGAGCCCTTAAAAGTGGTGGTATGAGAGGTACTCTATCTTAAGTGTTGTGGAGGGGCCTCATCTACCTCAGAATGACATAAGCTTTTGGAATGGGGCACCACATCTGACTCCTCCTGTGCTAACCTTAAGAAGATTTATACAAGTCACCAGAGGATTACACCAATGGTGCCACGAGGATGTGGTAGACAGAAAAGTTTCTTAAAAACTTGGAAATAAATTTACCTCCTGGGAATTCAACTAAAGCCTACATGTAATAGTCAAGACTTGCAAAAGATTAAGCTGCACGGCGTTCCAACGTGGAATCGAGAGGTGACCAGGAGGTCCCACCCTTAGCTGATGCTATCATCATTACAAGGGAGAGAGCATGTGTTATGTAAATAAATAAATAAATAAATAAATAAATAAATAAATAATCCCAATGTACTTCAGCAAGCTTTCTATTTTTAATTTTTTTTTTAACAAACCTGCATATGGCTCATTGTAGCATGCATTGTATTGCCAATACTTCTGAGTGAGAAAGCTTCCCGTTTAGACTAAACCAGGTACAGCTAACTCACAACAGGAGAAACTGGCACTGGTACATGGTCAAAGGAAGATTTGGAAATTAACATCCTACATGGTAGAATTTCTTTGTTGTCGTCATACGTAATACTTTTGGTAGAATATAAATACATAAAGTCATCACCAGCAAAGGCATTTGCTTCACCTTCCAGACTGAAAGAGTATGACAGATCTCTAGAACAGAGTTAAGAGGGGGATATCATGTGTCCATGATCTGCTCAAATGGTACCTGGTGGTCCGTGGTCCATAATATGCGATCATCATTACGTCTTGAATAATCTCTACGTTCTTTGCCAAGTCTGGATTTGACTCATCCAGGCTCATTGTAATGCAAGGTGATGGGGCTAGAATTTACAACTCAGACTCCATCCTGTGAGCACAGGTCCTTTCAGCCATCTCTCAGGCTCTTACTTCCTTCCCCACAGTGTCTTCCTCAGTGTCCTAAATGTACTGGATGACTTTCAAGTGCTTCCTGAATGAAACTGGGGCTGAACTCCTCAGAACTGTGAATGCTATTTCCCATTTTCCAGTTCTTTTGGTGGCTGACTGCGGGAAGCACTTGGCTCTCATCATCTGCCAATTGGGGATTTCACCTCTGGAAGTCATTTGATCACTTAAGCACTAAGCTCTCTCAAGAGGTGGCCTGCAAGGGCCTTGCAGCTTTGATCCAAATTTTCCATCCAAATAACCACATAAGTGGAGAGGCTCCTGGTTCCAGCTAAGCCACAAATTGCTGCTCTCTTTCCTAAAGAAAAGAAGGCAAGCGTGTCTGCCACTGTGGCTGGGCTACCTGAGCAGATCAAGTGCTGGAACACACTGATTGCTTTGGGAAACAGGGTCTTTCTTGGATTCTTTCCATTTTTCTGCTGGACATAAGGAGACTGAGGTTTATTGCTTATTATAAGCCTCATGGGAAGTTATGCTGGCCTTATATCATTTTTTCATTCATGGCAGATTAAGTGGTTTCACTGTCCCAGAAACACTAATGATATCTATATTCCGTTCCACCTCCATCGGGATACAAGGCATCCTCCGCATAGATAGGTCATCACATCTGGCTCAGAGTCTGACCTGAGCCTGATAGATCACCCTTTTCCAGACTCACTCACAGAGTGAGTCTTGTACCAGTTACTTGATGCTTCTCTGATTTGTCTTCAGCAGCCTTTGCAACAAAGGCAGTGTTCTTCCCATCACACAGACAGAGAAACTCAGAGCCATGGAGCAAGTAGGCTCTGGAGGATCTGCGTTCGGACTTAGCTCTTAGCCCTGTACTATTGCATGCTTTCCTCAACCTGCAGAGTCTCAGCTTCGTGAGTGCCAGTGGGCATGGGGTACAGTGGGAAGATGCATTGTAGAGCTGTTGGCTCCACTGGATACAGTCAGCATCCATTAAGTTCAGGGACCCTATGAGTGACAGAAGCTCAGGCAGCTCTTTCTCAGCTGGCAGTTTGGAGGGTTATTGTAAATATCCTCCTTTCCTGAGAAAATGCCCCTTTCCATGTACCCACTGGCCCCATGTGTTCATGACTTACTTATCTGGAGATAGTCACTTGGTCCCACCCTGGCAGGTCTGATTTATGAGAGGGAAGAGCAGCCAGATAGTCAGGGCTTCCTGAAGAAGTCCTCCAGAACCCTCTGGATGGGCCAGCTGCCCATGCAACTGTGGTCCTGCAGCCTTCTAAGTGCTCCCCTCTCATGCCTTCTATTTCTCAGGTTGCAGGAGATTGCTGGAAACCTGCTTCCCTAGGTTTAGTCTTGGTTTCATTGTGCATGGCAGAGGGCCTAGACAGAAGATAGTCACTGATTTGGGTAGTTCCTTCCCTTCCTTCTTTCTCTCATACTAATCTGTTCTTGGGATGGGCTTTCTTCCTGTTGTCCTTTGAGAAGACCCTCAGGAGTGACTGATTTGTGTCTTTCTCATTGTTGCTATTGGCTCAGGGCTTCTTTGATGGATAGGAGCAATTTTCTTTGAAAATTGGATGCAATGTTGGCAGTTCTACAGGACATACATTACATTCCTCTGGGAATGGGGAGCTATTTCCTGGGACCTCAAAATGGAGTGATTCTATTCAAGAGAGTGCAGGGAAGCAGAAATAACCAGAAAGGGATTTATTTAAATATTTTTGCATAGCTGTTCTTCCTAGTGTATAGGCTTGACCCACTTCTGTGAAGTAGCTCCTTTTGGAAAGCAGGGGAACCGTGAACACACGTTAAAGGTAAAGAACTCAAAGGAGAGGAAACAGAGGCATGTCCAACTAGGAGTCACAGGTCTCTGCTTCTAAATACCCCTTGATTCTGGCTGATGTCAGAAAGACCCACTGATCACAGGATGGGCCATATACTGTAGGAAGTGCAGGGCACTGGAGATCAATGAGACATGATGTTTCTCCCAGAGCTGATAGTTTGTGACGCTCATCATCATGTATATGTGTGATGTGTGTGTTTAAGACATCTGTGGAACTCAGAGACAATATCATTCCTCTTTGGTTCTCATCTTCCATATGGGTTCTGAACATCATACTTGGGTCCTCAGGCTTGCACAACAAGGAACCCACTGAAATTCTTCCTGGCCTTGCATATCCATACTTTACTCCATTATGTAACTTAAGTTCATACTGCAGTTCACAAAGTAGCTTTTGTGATTTCCATGATTCGCTCCTAGAGATAAGGAAACTGAGACATGAGGCAGTAAAAGAAGTTGTTGAAGGTCATTTTTAGAACCTGGAGGTCCTGAAATTCAGATATAGGACATCCACCTGGTATCTGTTGCCTGGAATTGTGTTTCTTGGTGCCTTTTGCTTTGCTAATTCCTATAAATATGAGGAACTCCAAATGTTGCCATCCATCTATCCAAGAGCTCTTTTGTTTGGAGAGATGTGGATCCACTGAGCATGGCCATTGGGGAGGTGAAACTCAGGGACCTTGCCTGTGCTTTTCCCAAGCACCTTTGGGTGCTGGGTCTCAGGGAAGTGCTGAGACACTGCTCTGGGGGTAGGAAAATGCAGTTCAAGAAAATGGGGATACTGAAGTTGGGGTTCTCTGACACCTGGGAACTCAGCTGCCACTGGGTGCCACACAGAAGAGTTGGGAATGCAGGATCGGGGGTCCACTGGCAAAGAGGCCAGGACCGTTTGGGTCCCAACATGCTGAGGAAAGTGTGTAGCCTGTGGCAGGGGGAAAAGGGAGCTGTGGCTTAGCTCAAGGGTGATTGTCCTTAGCTTGGTGGTGCTTGTCTAGAAGAGCAGAGAGGCCTTCTATAGGAGGCTTAGGCTGTGGCTCTGTAGGCCTTCTATATGAACCTTCATTATGGTTCTTTTTTTTTTTTTTGAGACAGGGTTTCTCTGTGTAGCCCTGGCTATCCTGGAACTAACTTTGTAGACCAGGCTGGCCTCGAACTCAGAAATCCGCCTGCCTCTACCTCCCAAGTGCTGGGATTAAAGGCCACCACCACCCGGCTTGATGGTTCTTAATGAAAGAGATAGTCCTTGGTTCCAAACTGTTTATTAGTTGCTCATCATGGTAAAGGATGCATGCTAACTTCTTAGGATGGGCCAGAGATTAAATACCTTTTGCAGAGAAGAAAGTCTGGAAAGAGAAGCTTATTGGCTAAACCCTCAGGACCTCTAGGTACCACATAAGCATGAAGAACTCTTTTGGGCTACATGACCAATGTGGGAGTGTGGCACATATTCCAGGCCAGGAATCTGGCAGGGACCAGAGAGCTGCCTACCACATCAGGTGAATGATGAGATGCCGGAGACTCACACAGGTTCTGCCTTACCAGATTTCCTGGCATGGTCCCACAGAGAGAAATCATAGATGGGTTAGGAGCTCAGGGCTTCCTCAGTGTTTGACAGCAGTGGGCCTTATCATTCAGCAGATGAAAGCAGCTGCAAACAGCATACTCTGATAAATATAGTAGCCCCATTCAGGCCTTGGGGCTTAGGAATCTGGACAGCTGCTGGTGTTACAATTCTCAGGTTGAGGTCCTAGGCCTCTGAAGACTTGATATCTCCCAGGAGCTCTTCTGGCAACCAGGACCTGTTTGAAGAACTGTTCGGCTATTTCTCTAAGTTATTAGTAGCTGCTGACTACATCTGAGATACTTGTCTCTTTCAGAGTAGTATTTTGGAGCCAGGACATCCAGAGAACCATCCAGGAACTAGGTGCTAGGCATAGCCAGCATCACCCTGATGCACTTACTCAGTTGGAGCTAGTCCATACCATAAAAATACTTCCATGTCTCATGGTCTGGGGAAGATTCAGGCACATGGGTGCTGTGTGTGTCTTTTGAAAGCAGCCACTTCTTCAGCTGTCAACTGGCAATGTCAAGGCCTTATCTCAGCTGTCACTTCAGCAGGCAACCAGAGGTGTTGGTGTTTTACACTGAGAGGCTAGCCCATTATTTAGAAACTGGATAACGGTCATGGCCACAAGCAGAGATGTTCAGGGGTCCACACTTGGGCACTGATACTAGATCTATGCCAGTCATTGAGACCCTTTAGGCTCTCAACCAGTTGCAGGTACTTTTGTATTTGGAAGCCTTGGGCTCAGGAATGCACACTGGAGTGATTAGGAGCTCAGCTTCAGGTATCAAACGCAGGCCCAATCATAAGCATGGTGCCTGGTTGTACTGGGTCTACACTGAATATGCTATGAAGTCTCACATTGTCATGACCCTGGGCCTATGAACATGTGAACCACACTATGAGTCTGCATGTGTCTGTAGGTCCAAACCATGGCCAGAGGATGGTGCTACTGTCCAAGACAGGAAAGACAGGTGTCTAGTTAGTGATCAGGTTTCCCTACCACTGCTGTGCTGTCTGCATGTCACTGCTGCTCATTGCTGTTTATCTTTCTCATTCAATCTGTGCTACTGAAATTAGACAAAGTAAGGCCACTAAAGAGACGACTTCATTGGATCTGATGTTGCGACATTAGGGAAGGTACCAGAGGAAAGTGTCCCTAGTCAGCTCAGCAAGTGAGCTATGTAGTAGCTTATTTACATAGCCTGAGAAGGGGTGTTTGCACCCGCCACCCATTTGTAAGTCACAGCCTTGCCTTTGGTATCAGTCACCATCAATAAGTCTTGGTTTTTTTTTGTTTGTTTTGTTTTGTTTTGTTTTTTTTTTAACCAATCAAAGCCTTCCTTCCAGTCATTCTAATTCCTCCAGGGAAGGAACTCAAATAAATGCTATGGAGAGCGTTAAAACTGGCCAAAGTGGAAATGGTTCACCCAGGCTTGTGATTGCCAGATGTCTGGTACAAACTGCTTTAAACAGTCCTGGCAGGGTCTGTGCCTTGAGGAGCCAGGGAGGTCAGCTGGAATCTTTTCCATAGATATCTATAGGCATCTGCATAGTATTCCGGATGACTGCTGCTGTCATAGGGATGATCCAGTTGGCAGTTAGGCTGACAGGCTTCCTGCTTAGGGCAGCTCAAGGGGGGGTCTAATAGATTCGAGGAAGTGAGATTTTACTGTCCCCAGCATCGTGTTTGCATATTTGAAAGCAAATGTCAGCGGGGATACTTGCAATATAAACTCAAAAAACTTATCACTAACATGACCCAAGAGTCTTAGATTCCAGCAGTGCTTCAAATGTGCTTTTTACCTGCCCAGTGCTCTGGGAGAGAGGGAAAGTGCTTCAAGTGGTGTACTTTCTGGCTCTTAAATTCACCATTCTGGTTGGTCAGCCCAGCACTTCTCCTAGGCCTCTCATCTTGGGACTGGTGCCAAATTCTTGGCAGCTCACCTCACTGAGGTAGGAAGGCCTGCAGTGGTAGGGGACAGGTTGGGAAGGGAGACATCATTTTAGGGGAAGTTGTGTTTTCATCCCAGATGCATCTGTTCGGCAGACCTGGACCACCCTGGCCACTGGAACTCTTTCAGTGAACAGCATCACAGAACCCTTTTTCAGCTTGATTCTATCACCTAGCTGGCTAGCAACCAAGGCACAAGCTGACATACCTAAACCCAAACAAATGCTGCACAGAGCATGCTAACTTGGGGTGTGGTTGGGAATGGCAGATATATCTTTGGGGCTGGATAACAAGTAAAGCCTTTCAGACTTTGAAATTGAGATCGGAGTGTGGAACTGGAGCCAGCCACAGGATGGTGGAAAGAAGAGGACCAGAGAGAAGAACCTATTTGTGCTGAGCCATGGGCTAGGAGGAGGAAAGGTGTGGTTCATGATAGAGACTGTGTGGTTGAGGTGTGGTGCATGGGATGGCTAGGGGAAGACCAGGTGAGACAGGAGGCCAGAATGACCACGGAGAGCCTTGGAGGCCATGATGAGGAGGTAGTGTTTATTTCAGGTACATTAGGAGGTGGCTGGAAGTGGCTAGGAGGCATGGTCTTCTGATACAACCCCTCTGTGGTTGAAGCATCCTAGAATGTGCAGATCTCAAGGGCAAGGGCATGAGGCTTGGTACCTAGAGTCCTGGTACCAGGACAGAGTAGCCAGCTCCACTACTCTTCACTCTAGTTCTCCCTGCGAGCAGGTTCAGGCACTGAGCACACACCAAGTATTCAGCACTTTATTAGCCACCGAGGGTGCTAAACAGTCTTATATACATCCTTGGCTTCAAGGAGTTCCCTGGCTCTGTCCGTGAAAGGACAAGGAAACCATTGGCCCAGTTCTGGCCCGAAGAAATATGAATGTTGGCTTCCCAATGGGGTAAAAGACATAGGCAAATCCGGCCTTCATGAAGGTGCACCAGAGGCAAGCTACAGGACATGCTTAATTGCTTACTGGGAAATCTTAATTAAAACAGCACAAATAAGTGCAATGCAATAAAATCAATATTCACGAACAATTAAAATGTGTTTGCTCAGAGACAGTGACAGGAAAGAAGAGGGTTGGGGGGAGGGAAGTGTGTCAAAGAAGATGGAATGTTCCTTGGCGTGGTTTCCAGGACCCTTCTAGGAATATAGGGGAAGGGAGGAGAGCTCAGGTCAAGCTTAACATCCTTCTGCCTGTCTGTCACCCTGTCATCCTTTGTCCCAGTGTTGATAGCTTCGTCTTTAGTGAAGACTTCTGTGTGCAGAGCCCTTAGTCTAATCATCAGAAATGAGAAGTGCCCTTAAAAGACCTTACTGAAGACCTGCCTGGCAAAATACGAAGACAAGACTAAACAAAATAGTTCTCTCTTAAATGCCAACGTGTGTTAAACTGCCCTCTAGTGGCTCCACACAGAATTTCACAGGCACAAGTCCCAGCCACAAGTCCCCTTATTTGCTGCTCTGGATAGGTTGTCCCCTTTACCTCTTTCCTGGCTGACACATCTGAAAGTTGTCAGGTAACGGCATATAAGGTTAGCAGTTAGAGAGAAAGATGCTAACTGTGTATCACTCTCCATTCCATGTATCTACCTCTTCTGCAGTATGTTCCACATGCTTTCACTCACAGATATGCCTTTTCTCACCCGCATCAGCCTAAGGAAAACCTGTGTCCTCACTTCCTAGCATCTGCAGTATCTGTGAGGGTTTGTCTGTCCACCCAGGCATCTGTGAGCATCAAGAAGGCAGAGTTGAGTTACCCCCCTCCCCCATTTTAAGAGCAGAAAGAAAGGGAATCAGAAAAGGTGTCCAGCCATCCATGCCTTCAAAAGGGATTCACGTGGCACCATGCTCAGGGCAGGCATGGAAAATCACCTCTGGCTGCTCTTGCTGCCCTACCCCCTTCCCCCCCCCCTCCGAGTTCCTAGAATACTTCACTGCTTTGGTTTTCTGTGTCTCACCTGAATTGTCAAGGGAGAAAATAGTTCTTATGGTGTGGTGGACTGAGTAGGAGTTAGCTAAGTTACTGTGCATAATGCATGTTTCAGAGGGTCTAAAGTTTGAATCCTCCTTTGCGAGTGGGACTTTTGGGATTATGATAAAATATCTGCCTCATAAGCTTGTGATTGTGATTAATTATGACAACCTGGATATAGGCTTAATGTAGTGTGTATCAAATTATGATAAAAGTACTTGCCATGAACAATGCCAGCACTATTGATGTTGATATTAATTTTATCAGCTCATTTACTTCTCTCACTGAGACACTGGCATAAATACTGCTTTTATCTCCCACAGAAGGGAGAAGGCAAGACTCACAGAGGTCCAGCGCTTACTCAACTAATGAGGCAGAACCTGCTGCAGAGCTGTCATGCTGTTGCCTGGTGGATCTGTCTGAAAGACATGGACCATGAGGTCAGAGCTGTATGGCAAGTGTTTGGGGTACCATTATGCAAACAAAGTTAGCCCTGGGGGTGATGTTGAGAGATAAATTTCCCAAATGAACATGGCAGCTATTTGGAGTTGTTAGTTGTGATAGATAGGAGAGAGAATGAAGTAGAGGACCAATAGAGGAGACAGTCAGGTAATGAAGTACAAGACTACAATTTGGAGAGGAAAAAATGTTAAATAATTTATGCGTGTGTGTGTGTGTGTGTATAAAATTTTAAAAAAGTCAGTCATTTCCCACAACATAAAACTCATTCTTTTAATTTATGCAAATGATTTCTTCTTACTTTATTAGCAAAAATTCACATTGTTCCTGTTTAATATGCATTTTTGTTTCAAAATGAAAAACTATCACTCACTAGTCACTCCCTAACCCCCCACTTTTTGTCAAATCAGACACTCAATAATTTTTTAATGGTGCCCTTAGCAGGAAAGGATAAATCTCTATTCAGGGTTCTAGTATTTAGGCCCCTTCCAAGGAAATTTGGAAACAGAATTCAAACAGATGCATGCCAGTCGTCAAAGAATCTGTAAGTAGAGTAGGGAAATCAGGGAAAGAACTTCAGAGGATGAGGGTTGCCATGGAAACGGAGGTCAAAGTGCTATGGGAGCATGAGGGAACAGAGTAGGCAAAATTGAAATCATGCCTTTTTATTATTCTCTGTTTGGCATTGTTTTAGATTTTACAAAAAAGTTGCAAAACTAATTCAGGGAATTCTTGCATATTTGCATGGCTTCAATGCTGGAACCCTGACTGGAGTGATGGGGGATTGAGAGGATGACGGACACACAGACACACAGATACACAGACAGACAGACACAGAGAGGCTAGAATAAGTAGTCTGGGCTCTAAGATGGAGAAGCCGCAGTACCCTGGAGGCACAGTGTGCTTACTATACACAGTTGAACGGGGAGGCAGGTTTATTGCAAAGAGGCAGGGTTTACAGTATACACTGAACAGAGCCAGGTTCAGCAGATCTCAGTAGGAGCATTCTCCATAGGAGAGAAGTCTTAGGGAGAGGGAAAAGCTATATCAGACATTTTCTGCACTATCCATATCTGCACATAGACCACAGGAGGTCTCATCTGAGCCTCCACTAGGAAAAGCTTTGCTACTCTCATGGGTCTGAAGAATTGGGGTCTTTGCTTGTGTTTATGTCAACAGTACATATCCATGTGGGCTTCAGTCCCTCGCTACAGGGTATTACTGATACTGTCTGTGATGGCTCACCGGAGTGCTGTCTCACATTGCCTCACTCTTCTCCTCTCTCCCACATGGTATGCTCGCTTTCTGACCCAGTTGAGAATGAATTACAGAAACGATGCTCCCTTCTTCCTAATTACTTCATTATGTGATTCCTAAATCAAAGGCATCCTTTTACATAGACCACAGCATAAAAGTCGATACTGGAGAATTTACAGTGAGATGAAATAATTATTGTCTTCCCCAGACTGTCACAAGAGCAGTCTCCATAGCAGACTAGAACCTTAGCTCACACCCTGCATCTGTTGCCACATTGGCCAGCCTTCATTAATCTGGGACACCTCCCAAGGCTTTTTTTTTTTTTTTTTTGCCAAGGACAGTTTTGAAAATGGAAGGCAATTATTTTGTAGATTTTCCTCTGTTTGCCTGACATTTCCTTGTGGGGTCAGGGTTCTTCTTGACGGAAAGACCACAGAAGTGATTTTTTTTTTCTTTGCGGCACACTGCACATTGTATAAGGAGGCACAAGGTGATCATTTTCCGTGTAATCGGGAGAGTAACATTGATCAGAGGAGTATGTCATTTCCTGCCAAGACCATCCACTCCAAAGTTACCACTCTGGTGAAAACTTAGGTAACAATCATACTACTTGCCAATTTGCCCCACAATGTTAGCATTGATTGATGAGTCTCACTTATAGATTCTGAGTCGTGAGAGCTAACATTTCATGTCACTTAGTGTATTTTCTTTACTTAAAATTAACTTTCAGAGAAAGAAATTTCTGTGGCTATTTCCTGATGCTAAGAAAATCTGCACCTTCTTGTTCTATTTGGATGTTAAGATGTCGAGAGTGGGAGTTCAAAGGCAGTGGGTTAATCATCATAAGGTCAGGAAAGGCTTGTGTTCATGGTAAACATGGAGGACAGTTAAATGAAGGAACACAATTCCGTAAACATTCAAACGCACAGAGGTTCCTAAGCAGACACTCATTATCCCAAGGCCACAGGCCAATGACTCCCAGAATCATTAAAAAAGAATTACTGGAACAAATATTTCTTGGTAAACAGGTATAAAGGCAAAGGAAACTGGAAGCTCACCTGCAGAAAAAGTACAAATTGGACATATGTATACAAATAGGTAAAGCAGGGGAAGCATTATGTCATTTCTACACATGCCTGTAATGTCTGTAATGCCCATTCGATTATATTCACCCCATCATTTCTTCTTACACTTTTTCTCTTCATTTTTGCCTCCCTCTTCTATGACACTCCACTTTACCTCCATGTACAGAACTTAGAACTCATATTTGGCATAGAAATATTATGTTTGTTGACTTTTTCTTTATCTTTTTCTAAATAAATGATATGATTAATGCAGCACTTTAGACTTTACAAAGAATTAGTTTAACTGTGTTTTTAAGATCTCCCAAGGGCACTATTTGTGGCTTCTAGACGAACAACTTTCGGTGTAGCCCAAAGTTGCATAAGGACTTAGGAAAACCCACTATCAGAGATAATACATTTTGTATGTAAATTGAGGGGCTGAAAGAATGAAGTATAGAGTGGAAGTTGGTTTTGTTAACATTTTCAAAGGATATGATCATTGTGGGAGTTCCTTGTGTCTTCCCAACGATCTTGAAAAGCAGTCATGTGGTGATGTGGTGTGTGACTGATAGGTTTGGATCCCAGTGGCACCTTCAGTCGAAGGAGAAGGCAAAGGGATGAACAGTTGGGTCTCTTCAGCTTGAAGTGGTAGATAACCAGCATGTAGAGGACCATTTCTTCTCATTGTCAAGCCCAAGACTGGTCTAATCCAAGCACTGTTAGACAATGGGTGCAGGTGGAATCTTCCTTCCCATGTTTTTTT
The DNA here is from genome assembly GCF_978045245.1 of Mus caroli. NCBI lineage: Eukaryota > Metazoa > Chordata > Mammalia > Rodentia > Muridae > Mus > Mus caroli. Next base: position 35,622,668 of record NW_028227271.1, on the reverse strand, counting down.
TGTTTTTTTGTTTTTTTTGGCTTTGTTCTACAGGGTGACCCTTGTAAGTGCTGGGCGTGCTTGATTCCTGAGCTTCCGTAACAAATGGCTATAAACTGAGTAGCTTAAAAAGAAGCCACTTAGCTCAAGGTTTTGGAGGCAAGAAATCCTAAATCAAGGCAGTTTCAGTCCATATGTCCTCTGAAGAGTCTCTATTTCTCCCGAGCTTCTGCCTCCCCCACCTCAGTAACATTGGGCTTTTCTTGGTCTATACATCTTTCCATGTTACAACCTCCTTTGCCTTCTCCTTTGTGCATCCTCTTCTGTTCTCAAAAAATGACACTAGGCATTATTGGATTTAGGACCCTTCATAGTTCAGTTTGAATACTCTGGATTGTATAAAGGTATGAGAGAGATTTCTATTTTAAGTTAAATTAAAATTCCATGTTATCCTTTATCCATTGTACTGTTTTCCTTTTTTTTTTTCCTATGAGGGATGCTGATTTCTTGAGTGACTTCTACTAGCAGATGCTTTTTTTTTTTTTTAGACCCAGCTCAGACACAACCACCTCTACACCCACCCACACTTAAAGCTAAGCAAAATGATTTTTTTTAAAAGTGTCATATTTATATAACTACCTCATTTTTTATTACAAGTTGTCTTAATGTCTCCTTTGCTGACTTCTCTTAACAGTGAGCTTTCTTCTGTAACAGCTATCATGCATTCATTTGACTACCCCCAGTGCCTAGGTCAATGTTGGCCCTTAGTAATTGTATACAATGTTTGCTAAGTTCAATTTACTTCATATCATATAAAGTGTGATATAACCATATATAAAAATGGCAGAGATTAAATGAATTTCTCCTCTGGTCTCTGGCTCCCATGACCCTTGCAAACATGATCTTACATTTCTTGCTGGTAGAATATGTGTGCAAATGGGGCTTTGTTTGCTCTCTGACCTTTCTGGACATCGTTACGATTTCAGTGTTTTCCTTCTAAACCACTAGGTGCAAAGTAGGCAAACAGAGGAAGCCATACTCTCAGTGGAAAAGCACCAGGCACAGAGCCCTGGGAGCTTCCAGGTCAAAGAGCTTGTCCTTTCTCTCCCAACTGCTCCGTGTCTTTAAATGGATTCAGATGTAAAAAGGTTTGAAGACCTTATTTGTCTACTTTTCTCTTCCCCTTCTCCAATGAGTCTCCAAGGCTCACATATTTCTTTTCATAAATGTCTCCCAACCATTTCTTCCCTTCTGTGTCATCGAGAGCAGCCCTTGGGGGATATCTTTTAATGGGTTTCTGCCTGTGAGGATCCTTTTTGGATAGATTGAGATGCACAAATGAGGTTAGTAAGCACACCACTGGGTGTGCCTGTGAGGATGCTCCTAAAGAGGATGAACTAAGAGGAAAAAAATCCTCTCTGAATGCAAGCAAAAGCATCTCTATGCCTGGGAATCTGGTAAAATAAAACTAGGGAGAGAGAGAGAGAGAGAGAGAGAGAGAGAGAGAGAGAGAGAGAGAGAGAGAGAGAGAGAGAGAGAGAGAGAGAGAGAGAGAGATCCAGTTAGTATATAGTCAGTCATTCTATATTCTGGCTTCTGTGCTGTGAGCTGTTTTCCTCTGGTACACCTAGCCTGACACAGTGGGTGGAAAGTCCTGGAACTTTGAACCAGAACAAATGATTCCCTACTAAAGTTGTGTAGATATTTTCTCTGAGTTAAAACATTCACTGCTGGAAGAAGGAGGGAGCTCAGAAGATTCAAGAAGGTGGTGAGACTTGGAAGGCTCAGGAAATAGAACTCACATGGCTCAGAAAGTTGGAAGAGTCCTGAGGACCCTCCTTAAAGTTACAAGCAGTAAATGATTATTTGGGAGAAGAGATTATCCAGCTTTCTGAGTGGTCTGTAACCTGTTCAGAATCATCAGCCATACTGGTGTGGGCTTCTCAGGGATTCCACTTATGAGTAACTTATGGTCCTATATATAACCCCTTATGCATGACCCAATAACTAATGCCAAGTAGCTTACTTGATGAAGTCATGTTTTTGGTCTGTGGTTGGTATCCTCTATAAGGTGAGTTGACGTTTGTTAATTTTTCCCCTTGAAAAGTCCCACCACCTTTTTATCTGAGCTATGTAGCCAGTGATGAAAACTGACAAGAATATCAGTACGAATGAGGACAGTAAAGATCATGTTCATGAGGTTTCGGATGCGATAGGACTCTATTAGGCATTAGAGTAGAATCCACTTCTAATATGCCATGGCAAAGAACTTGTGGATGTACTATCAAGGCCATAAGAGTCTGTGGAAATCTGTAAATAAAGAAAATATCTAATTAAAAATAGAAAAGAAGCCACGTGTTTCATATCAGGACAATAAGAAAGTAGCCTCGAAGGTATCTAAGTAATTGATGAGACCTCATATATTACAGGGCCTGAATAGAGAGTCTGAAAGGGTAAACTCTTTTGACTTTGCCATACTCATTCAGGGCTAGGGAAGTTGTTACCTCAAATGTGTTTCATCGTGTTCAGTGGCTAGGCAACACAGAAACCTTTGCAGTTATGCTACAAATGGATTCAGTTCCTGCTCAAACCCTGGTGTTAGTTATCCACGTGATGCTTAGTTTGTAGTCATGTATAATTTATGAGTCCTGAGATCATAAATTATATGATCGTTTCCAAGGCAGGTCTGGGTGGCCAGGCAATATACGTTAGGGTCAGGAACCTATATGCAGCACTTGAGAGAAACATGTGAAGCTGTGAGGGTGATACTGAAGATGCAGCGGAGATGTCAGAAATTCAGTGATGTTAAGAACAAGAAATGTCTTCAAAAGAGCCTCAGACATTGAGCAGTCATCCCAAGAGAAGTCATGTGAGCTATGACTGTCAACGATGTGACACTGGGGATGCTCAAATTCTTGGGAACTTTTATTATGCTATTGTATGCCTTAGATAACAGGCGTGAATCTATAGGATTCAGCGTTCACCCTCCTGGGTTTTGGTCTTGCTTTGGCACTGTCTTTGCCATGCTCTATTCCTCTTGTTTAGAATGAGAATTAATCCCCCGTGCCACTGTATGTCAGTACTGTTAACTTAATAAAAGAAATTGTAGGATTTAAATGCTAAGGGCTTGCTTTGTGTCTCAGAGCAGACTTTAAACCCGAACTTTTGAACAGCATTGGGACTGTTAAGGCTTTGGAGACTCGTGGAAAAAGGGTAATTGCATTTTGCTTTATTAGATGGACATGAGCCTTCAAGAGTCATGGCAGAAAAGTTATGATTTTAGTCGATGTGTCTGGGTATCAAGTCGACAAGAAGTGGACTGGTAATAGTTACGCTTGTCAACTTGATTAGCTTGTCAAGTGCTTATGAATCTAGTGAAATACACCTCTGTATATGTCAAAGTACTTTCAGAAGTGTTAAATAAATGGAGACAACTTTTCCTGAATGTGGGTCACACCATTTCCTAGGCTGGAAGCCTGTGTGGAAAAAGAAGGGGGAAAGAAAAGAAACAAGCCAGATGACACGTGGAGTTTTGTGTGTTACCATGTGAGCTGTTCAGGTTTACTGTACCTTCAGGCCACGATGGACTGAAATCTCTGAGTGTGTAAACTCCACCAACCTTTCTTCTTTTGTTATTTTCCTAGTGACTCCATGACAGTAGCTAAAGGCCAACACACAGTCCAATCTCTCTCAAGCCTTCTTTGCTCCTGCCTCCAGCTAGATCATTCTTTTATATAAAAAAGTATCAGTTCTTGGAGAGTTCTACACAGTGTATTTTGATCTTCATCCCTCTCCCCGAAGGGTGATCTCTTTGCAGATCCACCCTGCCACTATTCACCCACATTTGTGTCCTTAAAGTGTCAGACCAATTTGTGCTGCTCAAATATTCTTTGGATCTATGGCCTTCCGCTGGAGTGTCATTGACTTACCCAGTGTTACACATTTAAAGAAAGTGATCTCTTTCTCTTCCAGCATCTTTGCCAATAGCTATTTAGCTAGGTTTGGAGTTTTGTGCTCATGTTATATATCCATGGGATTTAGACTATCTTGAAGATACACAGGTTTTGCGCATGCTGTTGCTGCTGCTGTGAGTTCATATGTACAGATGTGCCTTAATTAGGGTTTTACTGCTGTAAACAGACACCATGACCAAGGCAACACTTAGAAGGATAGCATTTAATTAAGGCTGACTTACAGGTTCAGTTCATTATCATCAAGGTGAAAGCATGGCAGTGCCAGGCAGGGATGGCACAGGAGGAACTGAGAATTCTTGTTCTGAAGGCAAACAGGAGAAGACTGCAATCCTTAGGCAGCTAGGAGGAAACTCTCAAAGCACACCCTCACAGTGACACACTTCCTTCAACAAGGTCACAGGTACTCCAACAATCCACACCTCTAAAAGTGCCACTCCCTGCGCCATGCACATTCAATCCACCAGAGATCCCCTACCCTTGTTTACAAGAAGTTGTTTCCTGTAGTCATCCACTATCTCTTGCTCTCACACTCTTTCTGATTCCCCATCCATAATGATCCCTGAACCTTTTGAAGAGGGGATCTGGTATATATGTTATCTTTAGGGCTGAGCTTTTTTCAGTCTCTTATTTTCTGCATATTGGTCAGTTGTGGGTCTCTGTGTTATCTACCATTTACTGCAAATAGAAACTTACCAATTCATGGTTGAGAGGTGCATTGAACTATAAAGTATGATAAGCCATTAGGAGTCATTTCAAATCTATGTCCACTTAGCCTCATAATGGTAGGAGATTCTTGCCTAGAGCCTGTGGTCTATCTAGCCCATAGATTCTTGGCCCAATAGGTGCCAGATATGGGTCTTACTTTGTGAGTCAGGCCTTAAATCCAATCAGAAAATGATTGGTTAATGCCATGTTGGTGTTCACTATATCAGCAGTGAACATTTTTGCCAGGACAGTCGTGATTGTGGCTGGAAGAGTTTGCAGGTGAGTATGACTGATGATTGCTTCCTTTTTTTCAATAACTTAATTTTTAAAATTCACTTTACATTGCAATCACACCCCCTCCCAGTCATACCCTTACAACCCCCACCCTTACTGTCCTCTCCTTACAACCCCCACCCTTACTGTCCTCTCCCCTTCTCCTCAGAGTAGGGGCAAACTCTTTGTGTACCACACACCCTGGGGCATCTAGTCCCATTAGGACTAGGCACATCCTCTCTCTCTAGGCCAGGTTGTCTCCAGGCTGTCCAGGTAAGGGATGTTGGATCTAATGGCAGGCAACAGAGACCAAGACAGCTCCCATTCTACCCATTGGGGACCCACATGAAGACCAAGCTGTATATTTGCTACAAATGTGTAGAGGACCTAGCTCCAGACACTACACACTCCCCGGTTGGTAGCCCAGTCTCTGTGTGTCCCCATGTTGCCATATTAGTTGACACTGTGGATCTTCTTGTAGTGTTCTTGACTCCTCTGACTTGCTTGCTTCTATCTCCTACTCTTCCACAAGACTCCCTGAGCTCCATCTGCTGCTGGATGAAGCCTCTCAGGAGACAGTTATGCTAGGTTCCTGTCTGCAAGCAGAGTAGAGTTTCATTAATAGTGACAGTGGTTGGCTCTCAAGTGGGATGAGTCTCAAGTTGGGGCAGTCATTGGTTGGCTGTTCCCTCAGTCTGCTCCATTTTTTATCACTGCACATCTTGTAGGCAAGACCAATTTTGGGTTGAAGGTTTTATGGGTGGATTGATGTCCCCCTCCATCCCCTGGAAGTCCTGTCTGGTTACAGGAAGTGGCTACTTCACTTTCTAGTAGGAATCTGAGAGAGAGTCACCCCATAGCCTACCCATAGCCTCCCCCAGGTCCCTATCCCAGGCTTTCAGCTAGTCCCAGAGATGTCCTCCCCATTGATTTCCATACTCACTCCCAGACCTTTCTCATCACCTCTCCTCTCACCCTATTGCCCCCCTTGTTCACCACCCACCCCCACCCCCAGTTTCCTTTCTCCATCTACCTCTGATGATTGTTTAGTTTCTCCTTCTGAGTGAGATTAGCACATGTCCCTTGGGACCTCCTTATCAAGGAGGATTGTAGCCTGGTTATCCTGCACTTTCTGGCTAGTCTCTACTTATGTAATACTATATGTGTCTTTCTGGCTCTGGGTTACCTTAATGAGGCTGATATTCTCAAGTTCCATCCATTTGCCTTCAAATTCATGATATTTTTTGTTTTATTAGCTGGAATAGTATTCCATTGTCTAGATATATACCACATTTTCATTATTCATTCTTCAGTTGAGGGACATCTAGGTTGTTTCCTGATGATTACTTTTAAGGAAGATTATTTTCTTTTTCTCATTTTTCCTTTTTTATTAGATATTTTCTTTATTTACATTTCAAATGTTATCCCCTTTCCTGGTTTCCCCTCTGAAAACTCCCTATCCCTTCCCCTTCTCCCTGCTCACCAACTCACCCACTCCAGCTTCCTGGCCCTGGCATTCCCTTATACTGGGGCATAGAACCTTTACAGGACCAAAGGCCTCTCCTCCCATTGATGACTGATTAGGCCATCCTCTGCTACATATACAGCTAGAGCCACAATTTCTACCATTTTTTTAAATTGGTGGTTTAGTTCCAGGGAGCTCTGGGGGTACTGGTTAGTTCATACTGTTGTTCCTCCTATGGGGCTTCAAAACCCTTCAGCTCCTTGGGTACTTTCTTTAGCTCCTTCATTGGGGATCCTGTGCTCCGTCCAATGGATGGCTGTGAGCATCCACTTCTGTATTTGTCAGGCACTAGCAGATAGCTATATCAGGCTCCTGTCAGCAAAATCTTGTTGGTATCTGCAATAGTGTCTGGGTTTTGTGGTTGTTTGTGGGATGGATCCCCAGGTGGGGCAGTCTCTAGATATTCCTTCAGTCTCTGCTCAACACTTTGTCTCTGTAACTCCTTCCATGGGTATTTTGTTTCCCCTTCTAAGGATTGAAGTAGGAAGATTATTCTTAAAGAGATGTGGAACTATGACTCCTTCTCAGAAGTCATAGTTGCCTTCTATTGTTCCTCAGTTAAGCATAAGGTGTTAGCAGAATCCTCAGGTCCCAAATTGATCTTCTCTCAGTCTACTTGTGTGTTGTGTGTAGTTTGTTTCTAGATATAAATGCTGCGAGGTGCTGAGACTTTAAGAGGTAGGGTGGGTACTAATCTAGTCATGTGAGATCTGGCCTACCAGGAGTCCAGCAGTAATCCTTTATGTCAGTGATGACTCAGTCAGCTCCTACCAGGTACCACCTTTTAAGACTTCTGTCACCTTTAAGTTCTGTTACATGGAGAAGTAAGTATCAGCGAAACTTTGGGGGATGATTAACCGTGTTCTAACCATAGTTCAGCCTAGCCTACCTACCTTAGGCAGGGATTCTTCCGTAAAGAAAAGGTGGGAATTTCTGGCCACTCTCTTCCAAAGGCTTGTTTATCTTTTTGTGAGTACAGATCACTCCTTGGCTTCTTGTGCACAGGAAGGATACTTGTTGATTTCCCCAAGTGACATTACAATGCCACCAAATAGTCCAGTTATATCTTTCCTCCAATGAAGAGGTACCATTTGCAGAAAGGAGAAGCCTTGCTTCATTCAAACTAGATTTTACTCCACACAGACCAGGATTTAGGCAGCCTCTAGTTTTACAGGCCAGCAGGATTTCTTAGACTGAAAAATCTAACATCATTTTAAACTACAGATTTTGATTGGGTGGATCTGGTAGAGGCCTCAGACATGCTTGTCTAATAAGTTCCTGGTGAGGATGCTGCAGCTTGCTCTCATACCACACTTTGGACGCAGGTTCTGGATACTCAAGAAGAAATGTGGCCAGGTCTGAGTCCCCAGTTCTTAGTGTTAGTCTCTTAGAAAACAATGGTTGGTGAGTGAATTTGTCATTGGCTACATTAAATAATTTATGCATCCTAGTTATCTGTTGATAGATGCCACTGGCTGAGATGTTAGTATCTGATGATCAATGTGGTTTACATTAGTTCTAACAACCACCATGTGCAAAACTTATCATCATTGCTCCAACAGGGCAGAGGAGAAAACCCACAGTCAGAGAGACAGAACGATTATTTTAGCAGTGATGCCAGCATGTATGCCCATTAGCCTGGGGCTTGACCATCTGTGTCATCCAGACGCTATGGAAGGGGTACTGGTTAATTCCCTGGGTTTCTTGTCAACTTGTAGAGCAGCTTTGAATACTCAGTGGGTGCTTCATAATCCCCTTCTTTCATTGATGAGATGGCTATATCTTTATGTCAATGCTACAAGTTTTTTGTTTGTTTAGGTAGAAGATTATAATTTTCTTAAAAGCACAGACTCCTGCTGATCTGGAGAGAAGGACCTCACAACTGAGATGCTTGCTTGAGAGCATGGTTTTGGCACATTAGAAAAACTTAAATTGCATGCAGCACTGCTGGAATGTATAAATATGTTTAAGTGGAATTGCCAAAGCCTTATTGATTGTGAACTGCCAAGTATCCCTGTCATTGTGACTCTTTCTTTCTTGAACTCCATCAGATTATTCTTCAAATGCTTATCTCAATCGTTTGCAACATTCTGCCCATCTATCCCTGTGGCTGAAATGGGGCAGGACTACTGAGACATTTGTGGAACTGTTAGGCTTGAGAAATGGGGACTTTTCTCTATCTGCCTTCTCTGTTTTCATCCCGTGACAATGAAGAATGAAGTTGTCATTTCTGACTTTGCCACTAGGCTGTGCTATTGGTCTGTTCTCTGGTCCCTTGTTGCCTCCATCAGCTCTGTGGAAATGTATTATTCAAAGTGGGGTGGTAGCTACCAATAGTTAGACTTGCTATATAGAATGCTGCAGATAGATAGTCACTAGTGAACAGGATGTAGGAAAACCTTAGTTGCACCCCTACTCACCTATACTTGTGCTTATGTGTGCTCAACCTTGGCTGCACTTTGAAGGACACACAGATTCATTGTAAAAACCTACAGTTTGCTCTCAACTGTTTCAAAAGGATACATCATTTTGGCTCTGTGCATCAGTGTAAATGGATCCTTCTAGGGAGATCTGCACCTATTTCCAGGCTAAGTTGAAGGAATGAGGAAGTTTGGGGTATGGGAGCAACAGCGAGTGGCAGAACTGATGCTGCTGGACTGAGCTTGATAGAGGATGAAAATAGCTTCCAAATCTGCTCCTAGCTTCCTTGTTGCCCAAGACAAAGCCTTCCTTGGGCCTGTTGCTCTATGATTACCTCTAGGCGGCAGCAAGCCTACAAGAAAGCATACAGGAGAGATCAAGGCCAGAAAAGGGATTCTAGCTGGTGCAGCTTAAGTTTAGAACACTTAGGGTGGTTGTGTGGCCTTATACATGACTTGCTTCCTGACCAAAGGACTTCACTTTCTTTTGCAATGGAGAGGGTAATAATAGCTGCTCTGTTGGGGTGTCTGAGGGATATTCGCATAATGTGGTATGTGCATCAAGTGTAGGCATTGAGGGGGCTAGGGAAGCAGCATCTTAGTTTGCGTTGTAGCCTTAGGCAAATCTTATAACCTCTTTGGGTCAGAAACCAGCTTGTTAAAAAAACAACGCTGGGGGTTTGGGTCTTTGTTTCATCATGAGGGTTTGAGTTCAATTCTTAGGAACCTCCCCCCCCACACACACATTCACTCACTCGACCATACTCACATACACATGCACACGGGTGCAGGTGAAATGTGGTGGTGTGTTCAGCTTTGGGCAGGCAGATACTTGGGACTTGATGACTACCCAGTCTATCCTAGGCTAACCAGCCCTAGATCATTCAGAGATTAAAAAAAAAACAAGGTGTATAGCTTGAGGAATAGTACTCAAGGCTAACCTTTGTATGCCATACATATCTACACATATGTACACATATGCACACATGTATGTACACATATGCATGCACACACAAATCCAACTAAGATTGAAGGAGAAGATACTTGTTTGAGTCTGTTTCAGCTGCTCTATCCAAATATGTGGGTAACTGGCAAACGATAGAAACTTTCCCCTCAGTCCACTGGAGTCTGGAAGTCTGAGGTCAAGTAGCACCTTGTTCCATGTTTAGAGAGGCTCACCCTAACCCTGTGGATTGTAGAAACCCTGTGACTTGTCGACAGTCCCTCTTGCTGCATCAGTACCCGGAGGAGGGAAGAATAGCTCCCCACACTGCTCCTTTAAGGTCACTCAGCATGTTTAAAAGGGCTGTGCTCTCTCGGCTGAATCACCTCCTCAAAGCCTCACCTTCTGCTCCCATGACATTGGCAATTAGGTCTCAACATGCAAGTTTAGGAGATATAAAACACCCAGATCCCAGCTGTGAGTAAGGTCTTTCCCCTTCTGCACTTTGACCATGCCTGTGCTTTCCACCTTCACAGACTTGACCTGGAAAATAATCAGAAAAACTAAAGACTTTGGAGGGAACTACATGAATGGGCAATTAGAATGACCTAGATTATTTGTGCAGCGTAGTTCACACTTCACTAGGGGACAAGAATGCCCATGCTATCTTCCTTTCCCAGTCAGCTCCTGAGTTATGCTGCAGACCACAGATAGCCCTTCCACGGACCCACGGGTGATTCCAAGTCCTTTCAGCTCCACATCTGCTCATTGATTCTCAGTGGGCAAAAATTATATTGTTCCCCTATTTATTTTGGAGTTATTTTTCTCTGCTCTTCCTGCTGCTGGAGTGGTTTACAGATAACACTTTCTATTACTGTACATGTTTGCCTCTCCATAAAGCAGGGATCTGTAACGGAACTGTCCATGGTACCTGCCACTTGGTAATGATTCTGGAGGAGATTCTGAGATGAATGCATGGGGAAAGAGAGTAGATGGGACAAGGAAGGAATAAATGAAAGAATGAATGAGACATCTGTAATCATAAAGCCTCAAGCCCCACAGCAGCATTGTGCACGGGGACAGACCATGGAAGTGTGGCACACACTGGGCTGCCTCCTCCACCATGGCAGACCAAAGTAATCCTTTTTATGCTGTCCAAGCAATTGCTGTCAAGGTCATGCATTTGTGATCTCACACTCAGTCTTTTTTTTTCTTTTGATATTGTATGTGTTCAAGTATATAGACTTCATGTTCTCTTTTATTTTCCTCGAAGGTGAAACTTTTGCTTTTTTTCATCTATAAAGATGTTTTTAAAATCCCATCTTGAGGCTTTAAAGATTTCTCTCCCAGCAGCTAGATACAGATATATAAAATCCACCCACATTATAAAATGAAAATGATTGATACACATCAAAAAAGTTATCTGCATTGGATAATAAAACTTAGCTCAAGTCTCTCTTTAAAACCCTCACTCCATGAATTTAACTGAAAAGGCAGGTTTCTTAGAAATTCAGCACTAAGGAATTTAAGTGCTTGGAAAGTTGGTAGTGTGAAGGGAAAAACACATTTTAAAATACTTATTTATTTTATTTTATGTGCATGTATGTATGCCTGGGTGTATGTCTGTGTACCAGGTGCATGCAGGAGCCTGCAGAAATCAGAAATGTCGAATCTCTTGGGAGCTGGAATTACAGACGATTATGAGTCACTGTGTGGGTGAACCCACATCCTCTTCAGTGCAGTAAGTGCTCTTAACCACTGAGCCATCTTTCCAGCTCCAAATTCAAATTGTTGTTAATGGTCCTGGAATTTTATATAGAATGTACCCTTCAATTTTTCCATGTGAGAAAGCAATTAGTATTAGTCTTAATATAGAGTGGGGTCATCTGAAATTCTGTTATGTTAAGAAATTACATGCATGTACATTGGTGGTATTGATCCCAGCAATGTATCTACTAATGCAGTCCTGTAGAATTACAACTTCAGGCAACATATGTGTCCTGTGGTCATAGGATTTGATTACTTCTTGCATAAGGCTGAGTCCTAGAGTGTCTTCTTTAGAGGACATGAGTTAGAATCCTAGCTTTTCCACTTATTAGCTTGTGAGGCTTTGGACAAATACATGTCTTGGTTTCCTTGCTTGTAGATCGGGCATTCTAATGCTGCCTTCTTTGTAGGATTGCTTTGAAGATGAAGTGACTATTAATCTTTAGAAGCATTCCTGGGCAAGAGCAGGTATTCAGCAAAGGTTAACCCAGTTGCTGGGTGTTGTGGGGGATTTGAATTGTTGTGACTTCCCACCTTTGCTTGTCAATAAGGTCTTTCTAGCCTAACTCTACTCTTAAAATCACCTTGATATGAATTTAAAAAGCACCCCATCTAAGTTACCTTGTTTCAGCCTTCCAGAAATTGCTTAAAAAATATTCAAATTTTTGATGACTCTGAACAGCCCTCCCAGAGTGTTCTTGTATGAAAATACCATGTGGAGACGCTGGATCTGTTTTGAACCAGAGAACATTTTCCATTTTCTAGGGGCCAGAAGGGTCCAGAAATCTTTGATAAATGATCTCCCTAGCTCCAAATAAAAGTGGCCCAAGGATGACAGCCCAGACCTTTCCAGACAGGATTGGGGAACAGAGGCTGACACTTTGTAGGGGTAAGGACCATAGCCCTGTCCTGGGAAAGGAGAATTGAAGTTCTTGAGTCCCTAGAAGGAATGGATTGGGGTGATACCAAAGCAAAGAGTCCTTGAGGTGAGAAATGGCAGGAATGGGCTGGCTGGGCTTCCATCTATCACGTTGCAGGCCACAGCAGAGACTTCTATGGAAAAATTCTCAGCACACAGAAGGAGTATGTGGTTCTGCAAAACCCAGCCTTCTAATGGACTTCATAGTATTATACAGGGAGGATGTTTAGCTGCCATCATGGTAATTAGAAAACAAGAGATCATGTCCCATGTTTCATAGCACACACACTCTAGTGTCTCAGTAGCATGGCCTTAGGGGTTCAGTAAGAGTCAAAATCTTTCCCCACCATATTCTTGACCTTAGAAAATTAGTTTCATCACAATCACATGCAGACACTAACATTCTTACCCAAAATGTTGTGAAGGTTAAATGAGTTAAAGTTGGGGACCACATCTGACATACAGTAAGTGCTCAACAAACACTGAGTGTTTGTATCACAAAAGAATCTCCTCTATTCTTTACCTTAGAATAGGCTCAGCACCTCTCTTGGCTGATGAGGTGAGATGGACTCAATTTGATTTTAAAATAGCAGCGTGACTGACTGTCTTAGCCATTGTTCTGTTGCTGAGAAGAGGTTATACCATCACCAAAGTAACACTTATAACATAAAACAATTAATTGAGGGTTTGCTTGCAGATTCAGAGTACATTATAATCATGGTGGGGAGTATGGCACTGGAACAACAACTGAGAGCTACATCCTGATTCAAGTGCAGAAAAAAAGATAAAGACAGAAAAACAGAGACAGAGAGAAAGACAGACAGACATGCAGACTAACACACATCAACACACACACACACACACACAGAGGCAAGATATGGTGCTTGACATACATGGACTTTTGAAACCTTAAAGCCCACCCCCAGTGGCTTCAACAAGGTCATCCCTACTCCAACAAGGTCACATCTTCTAATTCTTGTAGTCCTTTCGAACAGGTCCTCTCCCTGGTGACTAGGCATTCAAGTATATGAACCTGTGGGGGCCATTCTTATTCAAACCATCACAATGGCATTTCCTGAATTTCAGTGATAGTGAGCAGCCCAGGTCTTCTGCCTGTACAATTCTTCTCATTATTGTGGATGTGCATTGCATATCGACAGGCTCAGGGTTTCTATCTTTGCCCTGATTATGATACTGCCACGGAGTACTTAATACTCAGACCTCTCCCTTACTCTACTCTGTCAACGGTTGATTAAGATAGAATCCCTTCAGCATCCATCTCTGTATTTCCTGCTACCTTGGAATGCGGTTCTCTAGAGTATTTCCATGTTACAGGTATTCTGGCTAATCATCATGGGAAAGAGGGAGAAGTGAAAGCATAGCAGTGGGCAAATTAACTCTGTAAAGTGATGTCAGCCGTGTTCTTAGCTTGCGATTCTTGCTTCTGTTTCTGGGAGGTTCAGAGATCCTGTTTATTTTCTGCTTCTTTTCTGTCCTCTTTCCTTAACTGCCCTGCCTTGTGTAGACACAAAAAAAGCACCGACAAGCTAGCTTAAGGCTTTGTTGTGTGGGTCACCCTGGGGCAGTGGGAATGTCAGTGAGAGAGACAAAGGAAAAAGGCAGAGAATGAGAAGCAGTAGGTGCATCCTTGAGTGACTGCTGCATTACAAGGGAACACACCCGATCACCTATAGCATCGTCTTACTGCACTACCATGTAACCGTTTCATGGGTAACAAGGGGCAGAACACTCCTGGGGAGTTCTTGTTTCCTGCCACACTGTCCATTTGTTCCTCTTCTGTACATTTAGCTGATGTAGGGGCAGAGGGAGGAGCAAGATCTTACACCGTACAGCACAGTTCCACTTAAGTCTAGGAGTGCCATGGAGCCAGATTCTCAGGCTGCTCAGGTTAGATTTCAGCAGTAGAGTGGCTTGATCTTTGTTTGAAGCCTGTTGAAGGCAGCTGATAGAATGGAGGAGGTGGTTAGTGTTCTGGTTTGAGGCCTAACTGGGTCCTGAGAGGAAGTGTGTGGATCTGGGAGGAGAACTTCCTTCTCACGAGTAACAACAGGCTGAGCTAGTTCCATGTTATGCTGCCTTAATTTTTAAAAATTTGCTGAGCGGGGAAGTAGAGTGATGGGGGAAACACTTACTTTCTTATCTCTTGCCCTAGAATTAGACATGCATCTCTGCTCCCATCATCCTCTGCTAGTCGGTAGCCTTAACCCAACTTCCAGAGAGGCTGATAAATGCAGAGAACACCGGGAGTTTTCTTTGTGTTTTATTTGAACAGTATCCTTCCTCCCCATTCCCTTCTCCTGATTCGTCAGGGTTGGCTAAAATGTACATGGTGGCTTCCCTTAACTCACAGGTCCAGATCTTATACCAATGAGCTTTATGAAACAACCTTGCATCAGCCTTCCTTTGTCTCCAGATCATGAGGACATCAATTGGTCCTTGCCCCTTTCTACTATATGCTGCCAGGAATGCGACCCATTTAGTCAGAGGCTTTGTTGGAGTATCCCTACTGCCTTGGCCAAAAAAACGACACTAAGTTTGCAAATTGAGTTTCAATGCCACAGTTACATAGTAGCTTTGAGCCCCACCTGCTTTGACTTTCATGGAATCTTATAGCACCTGCTCCACGGAGGTGCCAGGCTAACACCTACACCATGATGATATGTAGACACTTTATCTGCATAGCATCCTGCTACATTTGTCTCTCAGTAAAATTTATTCTGTGTGTTTCATTTAGCTTCCAGGAATCTTTTGTTTAGTTTTCTCTAATGCCACAGATGCCATCAATCCATGTTATTATCCTGAAGACCTATCTTTGGAGGGCTCAGATTCCTCCCCAGTGTGGAGTGGGATCATTTGGGATTGCAATATACCTGTCAGAGCTTTCTCTGTCTTTATAGTCTCTTCTTCCTCTCTGGCTTTTCAGGGTCACCACCACCCCAGCTGTGGGAGCTGCCCAGGCACGGTGCCAGGAAGGCAACTCTGATTTTAACCTTTCAGTTGAAAGTACTGAGAGTTGGAAAGACATGGTGTCTTAGTTTAGAGCTCATCCCCTACGCTGGCACTGATGGCCCCTTTGTATCTTAAGATTGAAAGATGATGAAGAGATGATTGTCAGAAAGTCTCCTTCCTCATTTGGTCTGCCAGCCTCATGCTTTGTCTTCCTTTCAGTCATTCATGTGGCCTCTGAAGGGTGACCATTATTTTCAGGTGCTCGCATACCTTCACATCACAGTCAGCATCTTTAACAATTCCCCAGGCTGTTAAAAGTCCCGGGCAAACATCCATTTCATACCACCGTCAAGTTCTAGTATTCAGATTCACCAGTGAGTCGATTGAAACCTCTCCCTCTTATGTGTCAGGCTGTGCTGCTTCTACACTGTGAGCAGAGATAGGAAATCGTGTCTCTAAACCTCTATGTATATCTTGGATTTTTACCGTATGGTATTTTCCATAGTGAGATTACACATAAGGCCTTAATGTAGGATTGTGGTGGACATGGCCGCCTGTGGCTTCCTGTCCTTTCTCCCATGGACAGTTGAGGGATGGAGCCTCATTTTACAGGTGGATGATCAAGTGCAGAGCATTTAATCACCCCTTGTTCACACACAGAGGACAGATATTTCCTTCCTGCAAATCCCTTCCTGCTGAAGGGAGGTTTTCTCACTCATGCCAGATGACGTCATCTGTAGGCCCAGCTGTCCACAGAAACTCAAAGCTGTGAGTGTTGGAAGTCACGATTTCCTAGTCCTTCTTTGAGCTTCTAAAGCAACAACAAAAAAATTACATACCTTGTTCTTCCTGTCCACAGTTCTAAAGGCTTAGAGAGTTCAGATGGCTTTAGAATTCTGCTCTGACTGGGGTTTGATGCACACAGGATAAGCACCGAGTCATATTGGTTGGATGGTTTCTTTCTTTAAAGCATTTTTATATCTGAAAACATATCTGATCTCGGCTGCACCCCTGTTGAGGTCTCAGAGTCAGGCTTGATGCTCCTGGGGATAATTAAATGGTTTCAGAGAAAGTCAAGGTCACAGAGGGATTTCAGGATAGATCTAGATCTTGACCCCCGGCGTTCCAAGCCAAGGTCTAGCTGATTCCATCAGGCAGCATCTCACTTTATAAAACAGAAGGGCCAGAGAATCAGAGTGAATTATTGTTGAAAAGTCTTTGGAGCTCTGGAGTGGGAGTGAGATGGGTGTGTGTAGCTAGTGTGAGGGGAGTATAGGGCTGGGCTGAGGGTGGGTCCTGGGAAGTTTGAGCTTCTCTGAGTCTTAGATGTCTCTTCTGCAGGAAAGGAACAATTCACTGACTTCCTCCCACTGCTACTGTGTACCAATGAGTCTTACAGTCTTTATATGTTCTTATCAGAGAGCATTTTGTATAGCAAATAGTCAACTAGA
The DNA here is from genome assembly GCF_978045245.1 of Mus caroli. Taxonomy (NCBI): domain Eukaryota; kingdom Metazoa; phylum Chordata; class Mammalia; order Rodentia; family Muridae; genus Mus; species Mus caroli. The sequence continues at coordinate 35,605,742 of NW_028227271.1, read as the reverse complement.
TGAGTAATGTTGAATGAAGGCTTGTTAATGGAAGTGGAAAGTCTGAATTGAAGCCCTTAGAACTGTGGATTACATAGACAGGACACATCTCCAGTTTGACAGTCTCGACCCCACAAAAAAAAAAAAAAAAAGGATTCCCCCCTAGTTGGGGCAGAACCAGGGTTAGAAGCAAGTGTTCATCTTCCAGCCCAGTGTTGGTATACAATTTCACTAAGATTCCTGGTGGCTGTATTGTGTGTGTCTCTATGTGTGTTCACATGTGTACATGCATGCATGACTGTGCATGTGTGCAGGGCAGGCTGCAGCCCACCTGCCCTGTGATTTCTTGTTCTTACCAGGGATGAAGGTTTGGGTGAGGGTGACACAGTGAGTGGTTTACCTCAGTCCAACTTTCATCCTGAAGGCCTCCATGTATGGTTAAAATACAAAGGAGTAAACAGTAAAATGGAAAATTGAATTTTTCCATTCAATGTTCCCAGTCTCACGGTGGGGAGGGCTCTCATTATAGAGGTGAGAAAATTTGGGAAAAAAATTTCAGATGGATTTTTACTGAGAACAATTTTAGGTTCCACAATTCTCAGGTTTCGCATGGCTAGTGGCTGTATGTGTGTGTGTACCTATTATTTTGCAGGTGTAACAAACACTGCCAAATATGGTTGAGTAAGACAAGACACATTATTTTTGTGAGTCTAAGGGTTAACTGTATGGTATTCTGTTCTGATCCAGCATGGCTGCAATGGCCTAGAAGGTCATCACTTACTTGACCAGGAGTTCCATTGTGACAGTGATAGTCAAGACTTCTGTGTGACAGGAAAGATTTTCTCTATCCCTTAGTTTGTTCACATATATAGAAGTTTCTTTTTGGGAGCAGTGCGGAACAAGATTCAGTGTAGGACTTTTCAAGTCTCAGCTGTGTCACAGAGCTGTCACAAAAAGCCTATCAGTTAAAGGCACATGGTAGTATCTGGATTAAGGATGCAAGAAGAGGAAAAGGAATAGAGTCTGTGGCCAATATGCTTTCTGCTTAGCCTAAAGAGAGGGGCCAGGACAGTTGGACGGACCATGGGAAGTGGCATAAGTAGACTGTTACCCACCTGAGCAGCACTTGAGGGCACAGACCTGTTTGATCTTTCAGCAGAGAGCTAAACCTTGCTGGGTTCTGTTTCCACCTGGACACTGGAGGGAGCCACAGATAGAAGCTTATGGGGACAGGGAATGTCTAATGGGCTGAGGAAGGTCACCTTGGGCAGGTCCGAGAGACCCTTGGGAAACAATCCAGGGTTATCTGGAAACTTTTGGGACAGTAGAGATGTGAGGACATCATTGTGCTGTGAGGATCAGGAGTGGCCAGCAGGCAGCCTCACTGGGGGAACAAGAGAAAACAAATCCAATAATAGCCCATGTTTGAGCGGAACATCCCTGACTATGGCTGTTGAGTGCTGCAATCTTGAAATGCTTCAGCAGGAAAAGATATGTATTCCCTCTTCTGGCCATCTTATTCTCTAGGATTATGGCTCTCTTGCTGTGGTGTACTTTCTAAGCATGCTTATTAGTCTGGAGAGATCCTCTGTGGCAAGTCAGCTCCCCAGTTTCAGTGGCTGAACATGTTAAAAGTTTTTCTCACTCAGCTCTTTTGCAGATGTTCCTGGAAAGCTTGTAACTTTTCATGGTGTTTGTTCAAGAACTCTGATTCCCTCTGTCCCTTCTGCATAGCTCGACCCGACTTTGGGTCCAGCATCTCACAGTGAAAGAACATTTGCTCATCAAGTAGAGCAATAGGCCACATATACAGGGTTTTGCTACTCCAACTAAATATCTGAAATAATATGGTTAAAAAGAGGAAACTTAATCTGTTTCCTAGTTTGGGTGTTTCTTTCCATTGGCAGTTGGCTCCATTGCCTTTGGGTGCATGATGAGACAAGACATCATGGTAGCAGCATGTGATGTAGGAGGATGCTCACTTCCTGACAGCCAGGAAGCAAAAGGAGAGAGGAAGAAGAGGGCCAATCATTCTTCGGGAATAACTCTCCTTCATAACATCACTTCTCATCAGGCCCAACTAGCAAAGGGGCCTATCAGGAGTGCTGTCGGCAAGTGACTGAGGCTTTAAAACCTTACTCTTTTGAGGGTATTAAGTATGTAAGTCAGTAGCATCATAGCAGACATCTTTTGGGTCAGGTTTGGCTATATCTCCATCATGAGGAACTGAGTCATGTATCTTATATTGCAAGGGACTCAGGACAGGTGGTCTGTGTGCCCATGAATACAGTAACGTGGGTTTGAGAATGTGTGTCATGGTTGTGTGAACACCTCTGTGTTGGTTCATTTGATGTGTCAACCTGGCTGGATTTAGGAGTATGGACAAATTGGTGCCAATGATTTCTGGGTGTATCCACAACATGTGCAGAGATCATCCTTGAAATGACTGGGTACCATCCAATTGTGTAGGGTTCCCGAGAGAATAGAATCAAAGGGAAGGCAGATTGCTTGCTTTCTTGCTACGCCCTGCCTGTACTGGCTGGTTTTGTGTGTCAGCTTGACACAGGCTGTAGTTATCACAGAGAAAGGAGCTTCAGTTGAGGAAATGCCTCCATGAGATCTAGCTGTAAGGCATTTTTTTTTCAATTAGTGATTAAGTGGGGAGGGCCCCTTGTGAGTGGTACCATCTCTGGGCTGAGTTCTATAAGAGTCTTGAGTTCCATAAGAAAGCAGACTGAGCAACCCATGGGAAGCAAGCCAGTAACATCCTTCCATGACCTCTGCGTCAGCTCCTGCTTTCTGACCTGCTTGAGTTCCAGTCCTGACTTCCTTTGGTGATGAACAGCAGTGTGGAAATGTAATCTGAATAAACCCTTTCCTCACCAACTTGATTCTTGGTCATGATGTTTGTGCAGGAATAAGAACCCTGACTAAGACACTGCCCCTCTCTCTCCTCAGGGGTGTTCTTTTACTCACAGGTTCAACTCCAGACCCAGCAAGCTTAGAACTCCAGGAGCTCGTGAAGTGACTCCCAGGATCTTCAGATCCTTGATCTCAGATGGAGAGGCAGATTTTTTTTAAAAAAGATTTTATTTATTTATTATATGTAAGTACACTGTAGCTGTCTTCAGACACTCCAGGAGAGGGCGCCAGATCTCGTTACAGATGGTTGTGAGCCACCATGTGGTTGCTGGGATTTGAACTCTGGACCTTCGGAAGAGCAGTCGGGTGCTCTTACCCACTGAGCCATCTCACCAGCCCCTAGGCAGATTTTTGACTTACCAAGTTCTGAGGTTTTGGATTTGCTACTAGCTTCCTACAGTCTCCAGTCTGCAGATGATGTAAGGATGGACTCCCCGCCTCTGGAATGTGTGAGCCAATTTCCCTAAATGAATTGTCTTTCATCTAATGACCAATGTCTATAGATGAAGACAAACTCAGCTCACACAGCAAGCTCCCTAAAGGCTTGAACTGTCATTTGTTGCAGCTGCTGGACCTGGTGTAGTGTTCTGTTCAGGGTGGTGCTGGGTACATAGGGAAGGAGAGGCATTCACCTCTTGGGCCTTGCCTTGACTTTGGGTTCTGTCCTCCTTTACCAGACATGGTGACTAATCCTAGCTTTCTGTCTTTGCCAGTCACAGCTCTCTCTGCATTCTAGGTACTGTGACTTTTGCTCTTCCTGGCCTCCTGACGCTGAGTCTGGTTACCCAGACAATCCAAAGACATTTCTGGCATCCTACTTTCTCCATAAACACGTCTTGGATCTTCAGGTTCATAGAGATTTCATTGACATGTTCAGCGACCTCCTCAGCAAGAAGAACCTGTCCTGTTCTCAGACTGCCTTGTATCCATCCTATTGCAGTCCATATGCAACCTGTGTCTGTCAGATCAGAATCTCTCAGACTGTAAACAGGGATCAAATCTGACCCATAAAACTGATGGAGCCTGACACCTTGCAGCCACTGGGTTGTGTCAGGATGTGGCCTCTCTCCTGTGACAGCCCCTGTCAGTCTCACACCGGGAAGAGCAGCTCCAAGGATCAGACAAAGCATGCCTACTTGCTGCCTGCTGCGGTTTCCCTGTGGGGAGAAAGAAGCTGGTTCAAAGGGCTGGCCTAGTTTTCAGCAGTGAGCTTCCCTGTGGGAGGAGGGAACATGTTGTGTGGATGGTGCACAGGGACCCATCAGAAGTGTTGTGGAGACAGTGACGCAATGCATTTCTCGTAAAGAACTTGGATCCTTCTCTGCAAAACGAAATTGGGAGTAGTAGAAAAAGATCAGCTAGTATTTGGATACATAGTGCCTACTATTTGAGTGTGCATCAGTGCGCACGTGTTTGTGTATATAAAACACCAAGCATTTGGGGGTGGTGTGTGTGTGTGTGTGTGTGTGTGTGTGTGTGCACGCATGCGCGTGTGCATATGCTGAACCTGCTATGGTGGCATGGTAATGCTGGTTTTATAAATGAAGACTTTAAAACTCAGAAGGCTCATTTAACTCTATTAAGGTCACTCAGCCCTAAGTGGCTTGGTCTGAGGTTAGAACCTGAGACCTTTCTGATTTCAGAATCAGCATCTTTCTGGTGAGCTTATGTTTTCCAAGTTTCCAGTTTTTCTGTCATGATAAGAGTCATGGCTATTCTTGTAGACTTGGTCATTTGAGGTACCTGTAGATATTGCACCTCAGTTAAGGCTCACTAATATAGTCTAAGTTTGGCTTTTATTTTTATGAGAAAACAAACTCATAAATCTCAAGTAACTTGACCCATGTTTGAGGGTCAGGAAGATATAGAATCAAGAATGGAATTGATTATCTAACCCCACAAATCTAGTACCTAATTTTTTAACCATGTGGCTTCACCCTCTTTCTGTAAGGCTTGGAAGTGCTAGAGAGAGAGAGAGAGAGAGAGAGAGAGAGAGAGAGAGAGAGAGAGAGAATGTCTTTACATTTTACATGGTTGAAAGAAAAATTAAAAAATATTGTAGCATATAAAATGTATGCAGAATTAATATGTTACTGCTCATGAATAAAACACACAGGCATCTCTGTGGCTTCTTCGTTTGTTGTCTGTGGGAATTTCGCGCCACAGCATTAATACTGAGAATCTTCATAGTAAATCGCTGTGCCCTGCAAAACCTAAGACATTTTTTAGATAAATCCTGCTGCCCTCTGCGGTGAGGTGTTTCACTGGAGGAGGCAGAAGGCAGACGGCCTTGGACAGAAGGCAGGTGTGCAATGCTTGCGAGTCTTGGGAGAGCTGGCAGGCCTTGGACAACACCATCTTTACCTTCCAGTGGTACATGGTGGCTTCCTAGTGTCGGGGCATTCCCCAGAGAGGCTGCATAGAGTGTCCAGGTATGTCAGTTGTGGAAGCACCAGCAGGTGGATTATGTAGAAACAGATGTCTGGGCAAGTGTACACTGGATCAGATAAAGACAGGCAGGGGGAAAATCGGGCTGGCTCTTGCACATGATTCATTGTCAGAAACTAGGGGTAAAGCCTATTGGGGCTGGTGGAATACCAGACTGGAATAAATGAGCCATGAATGGGTATATTGGGGGTGGTGGTATGACAGGGTTAGGGAGCAGATATCACATTCTGTCCCTAGAAAGAAAAAGGGGAAACTGGAGATGAATCCATGGGCAGTGTGCATGGACAATTCTAGCTAGTGCCAGAAGACATTGCACTTAGCCATGGTGGCAGGTACTCTGGTGGGTACTCTGAATTTATCCTCCCCGCAATGCCCCCAGTTCTGAAGCAGCAGAAGTAGACCATGGACCCTTTAAGGCATGGATATCTGTGTCAGATTCTGTTCTCAGGCAGTTTAATAGGTACATTGCTGTGGGATGCTTCTTTTGTCTTTGCTCTGTAAGAATGATGAGCCACATACATTTTCCTCTTATTTGGGAACTCTTAGGAAAGAGATCAATTTTTTTCCCAGCCCTGCTCACTTTCTTGAGCCCCTGCTCACTCTGGCCTCACTTGCTCTGGCCATATTTATTTCATATATGTGGGTACACTGTCACTGTCTTCAGACACAGCAGAAGATGGCATCAGATACCCATTAGAGATGGTTGTAAGCCACAATGTGGTTGCTGGGAATTGAACTCAGGACCTCTGGAAGAGCAGTTAGTGCTCTTGACTGTTGAGCCATCTCTCCAGCCCAAGAGATCAATTTTTTTTAAGAAGAGATTTACAAGACCTGTTGTGAGAAGGGAAAGGGACTTGGGTTTGAAGGAGGGAAAAGCTCCTGGAGAAGAAGTTGTGGAGGAGATACCTGCCAGCCTGGTCTTTGACCTGTGCCTATGGGGGATGTGAACCTTGTTATTATTCCTTGCAAGAGTTTGACGAGGATGGTGGGAAGGGAGGGAGGAGGATGGGACTCCTGAGTTTTGATGCACTGATGTTGTCAAAGGTTTCACTGTCCAGTATGTAGATGCCATGTGCCATCTTCATTTGTGTTGATGCTGGGGTCTTTACTCAACATTTCTTTTTATACCCTTCATTTCCTCTCTGGCCAGTCAAGGCCTGTCAGAGTTCTCACTTTCCTTTGATGTTGATCTCCTAGGACATGACACTTAGGGTAATGTCTACAGCCACTGGCAAGAGAGTAGGAGGATGTCATGCTCACATAGAATGGCGGTGGAGGGTTATGAGACCTTCTCAGGGGAAACTGGAGACTGTGTGGAGTAAACATTGCTTCTTTATCCATCTTATTTCCTGTTCCATAACTGTTTACTGGGTCTCTGCTGTTTAATGCAATGGGGGAGTAGGTAGTAGTGCTGATCAGGAGCATAAGTTGTTGGATGGAGACTGCTAAGAGCCCTGTGGAGGCACTTCACCATGAGAGTTGAGAGGAACGATTGGACATTTGCATCTAGCTGTGGTTCTGCCTGAAGCACTATGGTTAGATCTGAGTCTTGAGTGAGGGATTCATTATAGATGTATGGAGGTGAGAGGGACATGGCCTCCTCAGTGTGGAGTTATCAAATGTACAGCAGAGCCTTTGGACATGTGAGTGAAGGGAGAGGAAAACTGGAAGGAACCTGGTGGTCAACTCCATGTATCATCCTCTGAATGCTACCCTGCTAGAGGGATCTGAAAAGTGGGAAATATAATAGAGGCCCCACGGCCACTGTGCCAAATGGTGTGGCAGGTCCTAAAACATTAAAAATTAGATTTCCACATCACCTGGAAATATCTCTATTTCTGTCTCTGTCTCTGTCTCTATCTCTATATATGCACACAGGGAACAGAACCTGCATTTTGAGACATCTACACTCTTGTGCTCATTGCAGTCATTGACAGTAGCCAAAAAGTAGGTGAGCAAGGTATGATGCTGCATGTATACAATTCCAATACTTGGGAAGCTGAGACAGAGGACTGCAAATTTGAGCCTGGGCTATATAGCAGGTTTTAGAACAGGAAGACCTAACATAACCACTTAACGCCCCCAAAGAAAAGGAGAAAGGAAAAGAGGAAGGGAGGGAAGGACAGAGGGAAGAAGAAAGGGAGAGAAACAACCTATTCCAACCTACTTATCTACCAGCAGCTGTATGGATGAGGAAAACATACACACACAGTGGAATACTATGCAGCCATGAAACAGTAAGATTCTGTTTATTCTAACAAAATGAATGGGTACAGAAGACACTGTGTTAGATGAAATAAGTCACACAGCCTGTGATCTCATTCACCCTTGAACTCCGAAACAGCTGATCTCATGGAGGTTGAGAGTAAGTGTGGTTGCCAGAGGCCGAGGAGGGAAGGCGGGTGGAAGGCATGGGGGAAGGGTAGCTCATGGGTACTGAGTAGCAGTTACCTAGGTCAAATAAATTTGTTATACTACTGTATCACAGAGTGACTGTAGATCCTGGCCATATACTGGAGATTTCAAAGACTAGAAGGAAGGACACTGAAAATTTTCATCTCAGCAAAGTAATTACAGGAAAGGATAGATTTGCCCTCATTTTATTATTATGTAATGCGAACTATCACATGGTACTTCATACACACACACACACATATACATACATATATATGTATATATACACACACGCATGTATATATACATATATAGAATTTTTGCATGTCAATTGAAAATCTAAAAATAAGAGAGAGAACACTAAACCCCAATGTGCACATATGGCCGCCTTCTCAGACATTGTTTTTAGTGCTTTCAAAGAGTTAGTTACATTTTCCCTATACTACTGCTCCCAATTTACAAAGTTGGGCAAGCAAAGGGACAGTCTAAGGGGACAGGACACAAACAAGAAGTGGTGGCCTCTGGAGTGAGATGTGGGCAGCCACTCTGAACTGTCCTCTTAACATAGAGTAGAGGGGAGTGGAGCCCTGTGGAGAAAGAGGCCAAATGACTGCCCTTTGGAGGACTTGGATCAATTCACATATGGCAAATGGATTCCCAGCCATGAAAAGCAGGAGTCACTGGGGTCAGAACTCTGTTGTGTTGCAAAGGTTGGGGTCTTTCAACATATTATTGCAACTCCCAAGGGCTATGAGGGATACAAGGAAGACTGGGACCTCACAGACCTTCCAGACCTATACTTCACAGAGCAGCCTTCTCGTTGCCACCCCTAACACTGGCTGTCTCTTTCTGCCTCTGATTATTGAAGGCATTCGTGTGAAAATAGGGTTTTCCCTGTCTTCCAGGGCTCAGTTTCCTGCTGCTGTTTCCCACCTGAAGCTGTAATTCTCCATTTGTGGCTCAATAACCAGTTCCTGGGTGGCTAATTACAGGCCATATGCTCCTGGGGCTGGCATGCTGGAGAGGCAGACGGGCATGCTCCCACGCTTGCCGCTGTTCTCATTTCTTTTTGGACCTGGCGCGCAAAGCCTGTCCTCCAGTGGCTCCTGGTGGCTCTAGAAGACTGCTTTCTCTCTTAGCCACTGTGTTGCTGTGCAGGTGACCCTGGCTGGGCTTAACTGGGCATGCAGTTGTCATTTTGCCAGCATCTCAGCATCCAACCAGTTGGCAAAAATCAATGAAAACAGATGATGTCGACACTGCTTATGCCCCAGCCAGGTGGGTGATGGAGTGGAACAAGCTTTGGCCTGGGATTCTGGAAGATGAGCTGCAGTTTTGATTGAGGAAACTGTGATGAGAGTTTTGGAGACCTCCCTACCTCTCTGATTCTTCATGTTCTTATTCACATACACGGACACTGGTGATGTCCGGAGTTTGTAGCTTGATTCCTAGGTATCTGTAAAGATAATGATGGATGTTAAAACAGGTTGGAGCCAGTTCCAGATACAAAGTCCTATAAAGAACGGATAACTGCCTTTGTCTTTGAGTCTCTGTGATCTAGGACAGAGACCGATTGTGGCACGGAGCATATAAGCTACACTCTTGTTGAAACACAAATTCACTAGAATCCAGAGTCTGACTTAAAGATTCAAATAAGTCACATTTGATCAGTGGCTAACCTGAGAATCCAGAGACTTAGAAGGCACAAAGGAACCTCATGTTCTTTTAAAACAACTTTCATTTAATTTGTTCTTTGACACTTTCATACTTGTACACCATAGTGTGCTCTGATTACAGTCGCTCAACCTTCTCTGATTCCCCCGCATGTTTTGCGTACACATCCTCCCTACAAGTCCATTTTCTCCTTTTGTGTCTTTGTGTTTTATGAGTCCTCAAGTCTAATCAGGGCCATCTGTTTGACAATGCATCTGACACTACCACGGGACCTAGTGAGCGCCTCAGTGCATTCACAGCAGAAGGCGGCTTCTCTCTACCCTCTAGAACATATCCAGCCAATAGGGGAACCAGCATTCTAAGTGGTTTTGTTGGGGAAGACAATTGCTGTAAGGTCACACGGGGGAAAGACAAATGTGGATGTCCAGATGCGTGGGCAGTCAGACAGTCTGGGTGAAACAGTCCGCATGAGCCTTATCTCTGGGGAAAGAACCACTCTCCCTGTTCTTCCTGAAACTTGGCATAAAATCTGGAGGAGGAAGAAGAAGATGATGAGGAGGAGCAGTGGGGCAGGAAGGAAGGTGAGAGAGGAAAGAGGGGGAGAGGAGGAAGAAGGGGTGCATAGGTTAGAGGAACAGTATGGAAGTATGTGATAATAACTTGGTCTCTCTGCAGAGACTTCTGGTACCTCCATGATGACCTATGACAGGAAATTATAAAATCACGGCTGATGGACTGTTGATTATAGTGTCCCTCTAAATCATGACAATATTGTAGTCATTGTTTTTTAAAAGATCTATTTATTTATTTATTTATTTATTTATTTATTTATTTATTTATTTATGTGAGTACATTGTAGCTGTACAGATGGTTGTGAGCTTTCATGTGGTTGTTGGGAATTGAAATTTTTAGAACCTCTGCTCACTCCAGTCTGCCCCAGTCGCTCTGGTCGGCAGTCTCTGCTTGCTCCGGCCCAAAGATTTATTTATTATTATGAGATCTCATTATGGGTGGTTGTGAGCCACCATGTGGTTCCTGGGATTTGAACTCAGGTCCTTTGGAAGAGCAGTCAGTGCTATTACCTGCTGAGCCATCTTGCCAGCCCCCTAGTGTAGTTATTCTCACTTTGATGATATCAGCCTTGTGGAGGGAAGAGAGATTAAGGAAATTTACTACTAATCAATCTTATGTTACCTTTTAAAAGACTGACAAATCTCCCGGGCTGTGACTAACCAGCTCGTGGGTGTGGGTGGGATCATTTGTTCTCCTTGGGCTTCTGTAGTACAGTTTAGAGATCACTGAATTAGGAAGGAAAGTTTGAGTCTGGGTGGCCAGAAAATGACAAAGGCCACGGTACCCAATAATTCTTCTGTGGTTGTGGTTATCTAGATATTTGCTCAGTAATCATGTGTGCTTTGATGAGAAAGAAGGGGAAGGTAAATCAACACACATAGTTTTTTTGTTTTTGTTTGTGTGTGTATGTGTGTATGTGTGTATGTGTGTGTGTGTGTGTTTTGCAGCCACAGGACAACCTTGGGTCAGGTTCCTCAGCTGTCATCCAGTTTTTCTGTGTTTTATCCAGGGTCTCTTACAAACCTGGAACTCTCCAGGTGGGCTTGGCTGGCTGTCCAGCCATCCCCAGGATCTGTGTCTCGTCTTTTCAGTACTGGGATCACAAGTGGTTGAATGCAAGTTTTCCAGCTTTCAAGCCAACCACTTTACTGATTAGGTTATCTCCCCAATCCTAAAGGTGTTTTGATAGCTAAAAAGCATTTGTGTTCCTGTAGTCTATGTGAAAGAAATTACAAAAAGATGGCTACCTATCAAGGCAGGTTCATGTACACTCTGTAAGGATGCAAGCTAAACCACAGAGATGCCTCTGTAAATTTGCAAATATGGATGCTGGGGAGCACCTACCTTTTTTGTATCCTAGCGACTTAGTGCTGTGCTTTTTTGGTGACTCTCTTGGTGCCCTCTCATCTTTGCTCTCTCCAAGGCTCCCAATTCTGAGCCAGTTTGTTTTACAGGATTTCACGAGGCCAGAACGGGATGACGGATGAGAACGTCTTTTACAACAGTAGGCATGTGCGTACGCTTCCAGTGACAGTCACTGACAATGCTAGCAAGACCAGTATCTGTCGTAGTAATTTCCTCACTGTGTGAGTAAGTGGCTGATGGCAGAGAGTACCATGCCTGCTCCTTCTCACTAATTTATATCCTGTATGCTCATTTTGTCTCTGCAGTTGACACATGTCATTTGCAGCTGTTCACTATCCTCGCAGTGGCTGTGGTATATCTTAATTCTTTTTCACATCATGACTCCTGCTTTCTCAACTCAGGGAATTTGCATTCACAGGCTTGCTTTCTGGTAGGGTAAGGGCAGGGAACCAGAGTCCCTTCAGTCAGTTGGACCTGCTAGAGGCTTGCAATAAGCAATACCAGCTTGGGATCAGGAAGGAAATTCTTTCTTTTAACATACACTTTGTTTAATTTATATTCATTACTGTTATTTATTACTGTGTATAATACTTGTGTGTGCATGTGCCAAGTCATACTTGTGAAAGTCAGAGGACAACTTTCAAGATTCAGTTATTTCCTTCCACATTTCTGTTGGATATGGGACTCAGGTCACCAGCCATGCACAGCAAGTATCTTTCTCCACTGAGATATTTCCCTGTATCCAAGAAGATTCTTATACTAAATGTGGTGGGGCCCCTTGGTTCTAATATCTACAGCTACTGCTTAGTGATGGCTGTGGTTCCTCTGTTGGAAAACCCCCATTAGTCTGGACTTGATAGACTCAGCTAGTTCTTTGCTCTTTACAAATATGTTCTGAACTGTCGAACCATTTTTAATATGCTCCCCTCAGGTATATATTAGGTGGGATGAATTAAGTTGTTTGCAATTAAGATCCCTTCCTGGTTCAGGGAGCGAAACTAGAATGGGTTCTAAATGTCATCTTTGCTTTGAAGTGGCTTAGCTGAAATAGACAGGCATCAGGAGGGAAAATTCATCTATTGCCAGCTGGAAAGAAGATAGCATCTCTTGGGTTTACAAATCCACACAACTTGTCCCTTGTCTGCTGGCTCTTAAGACAATGACCTCTGCCCATGGAGGCTGTGGAGTTTTAGGGGACTATAAAGGAGAATCTTTAAAAATAAAATCAGGAGAGACAGGAGAGTAGTTCAGAGTACTTGCTGCTCTTACAGAGGACTTGGGTTCAGTTCCTAGAACTTACACAATGGCTTGCAAACACCTGTAAGTTAAGTTTCAGGGCATCCATAAAGGCAACTCTGCTGGCCCTTATGTCATCTGGCATACATGGAGTATACTCTCATACATGTAGGCTAAACTAAAATCAGCTTCCCTATGTTGTCTAAGACTCGGTTGTGGCTGTCATTTTTGTTGCCTTCTTCAATCCCAGAAGATCTACTGAAGGGTGCGTCTTCCATCTGTTATTTCATTACTTACAAGGTGAAACTTAATAAAATATTTTATCTTTTACATACCTTTATTACATCCTTATAAAATATGTAAGCGTATAAAAACCAACGGAAGACATACATGTTACTGAAGAGAAAGAGGAGTTATTCAGAGGACGTGAGGGAGAGACATACTGGGAGACAGCGTCATGCAGAGAGGATGTGCATAGTGGAAGTGGAAGACATGGAAAGAAGACCAACTTGTGAGATGACTCGTGTTAATTGGTTTCTATGGCCCAAGTAGCCTGCCTGCTGGTGTGCATGCCCCATGGAGTTCATTCTCATATCGAACCTGGGATTGCTGTGTGACTTATAGGGTATGCTGGAGGTAGCAGTGTACCATTCCCTGGGGGTAGGAATAAAATACATTCTGATTTCCCACCATGACCCATGTTTCCATATGAAAAGTCCTTGGGAGGACTTGATGCTATTAGAACAGTAGCAGCATGATTCTGGGAGATGATGAAGCTTTAGGATGTTGGGCCTAGTTGGAAGCATGTCTTTTTAGGTTCTTATACTTGGTCCTTGCTGACATCTCCCTCTGAAGATCTTTCATCATCCACTCTTGTTGCCATGGGGTTTGTCCTTACCACAGGCCCAGAGCCAGTAGAATCAGGAAGCAAAATCTTTTCTCCTTGAAGGTGGCCCATTGGGTATTTGCATCACAACAATGCACAAGTGACCAGCCTCTTACATCGCTGTCTCCATGAGATGTTAGCTGCCATGTTGTAAGGGTATTCAAGTTGATTTGGGTGGGGGGTGGTTGGGACACAGATGAAACAAAAATGCTGCTTTTAGGCTGACCAGGCCTGCGAATTAACCCAATCCATTCTGACAGATGACATAGTACCAGTTTCTAGCAACAGGGATCTGAGAGATTTCTATCCACAACACACTGCTGCTGTGTTCTGACCCATGAGGAGATAGTAAATGATTATTGTTGTCTTAAGCCATTATACATCAGGCTACCCACTACTTAATATAGTTCTCTTGCTGAGCTTCGTCTTGGCAAAGAAGCTGGCTTTCAGGTATGAGTGTGAAAGGAGGATGCTCAGAAATCACCTGTCTTCTCAAGACCCACTGGCATTATTGTTCTGCTTCATGGCCCCAGTCATTTCCGTTTAGTAGAACTTCCTCCTGGGCTCTGACAGATAATTGGACATTATTTCTGGATTCCAGTATTGCTGCACCTTTAATTCTCTTGAGTCTATTTTTGTAAGTAACTCCATTGGAAGGTGGATGAAGATGAATCAGGTGCTCTTCTTTCGCTGTCCACTTAACCAGGAAATGTAGAATCTATAGCTACCTCTGGGGTTTTGATTATAAATTTTGTCAGCACACATATTTCAGATCATTGCTTCAAAAATATATGCTTGCTCTGTCACTTTATTTATTATTTACAAGTGCCACTTAGAACTTTATTGTGCGATATAAAACAGGTATAAAACACAAACTTAGAAAATACGACAGAAAAGTAAATGGAAAAAGTTGTAACATTTTCTTTTTCTGTCCTAATGGATATTTTGTTATGACCAGCAAATATGCTTCCTCTCCCTTTTTGGAGGCTACTGGTCACAGGTCAACATTTTATGTTCCTGCACTATCTGCGGAATTTTTATGGGTACAGATTATGCCATCTTTGCTTCATCTAAAATCATTCTATTAAGGTTGTATTCATGATGTTTATTTGTGAGTGTATGTGTGTGTGCATGTGCATGCATGTCTCTGCATGTGCATGTGTGCATGTTAGAGAACAGTCAAGGATTTTGTTCCTCAAGAGGGGTTCAACTGTTTTCTTTTCTGTCTGTTTTTTTTTTTTTTGAGATAATATCTGATATTTCAGCATGAGTCTTGCTAATTCAGCTGGGCTGCTAACCAGTGTCTCAGTTCTGGACTTGTAAGTATGCATCTCCATACTTCGACTTTTCTTTTATGGGTACTTAGAGGAAACGCAGGTTTTAGTGCATTTGCAGCAAGAAACTTCTCAGTTGGAACTATCTCCCTCCCCCACTTATGTTGAAAGAAAGGATGAGTGAAAATGTGATGTAATGGAAGAATAACATTTATACTTCAACATGGCACTACGGGTAAGACAGAAAAACTTTGATAAGCTATGAGGAAGAACAAAGCTTAACATTTATCCTCTGTTTTCAAGGGTTAAGGTCTGAGCTTGGGTATGTATTGTTCCTAAATAATAAGTAAAGTGACAGACAATTATGTATTGTTCACTTTTTAGCATCTCTAAATTACCTGCTTCCCCAAAAGGACCCCTGTGCTAAGAACATTATTAGAAGTTTCTGGACTTGCTTATTTTTAATAACACATTGAGTTCCCCTGTTTAATCCAGAGACATACCACATCACACTCTTGCACATATATCTTGACCTATTCCTTCAACCTGGCTTTGGGGCTTGGCTGTGTGGCAAAGAGCCAACCCAGCGAAGTCCTTTCTAGCAAGTACACATGTGTGAGAGGATTGCCTTGGTCACTAAGTAGCTCGCTTCACCAAGACTGGAGCTGCCTGGATATCTGTCTTCTTCCATTTCCTGGGGCTGAAGAGCTGTGGCAGACATGATTATAACCAGCTTGTCAGGCCTATTTGTTCAGCTGGGCATCTTTCTTGCCTGTCAGACGACTTGGCTTTTCATCCCCACTTAGGCTTTTGAGCTATGTAGTGAGTTAGAGCGAATGTTTCTGTTTCCTTGCAGAGCTCCACTGGCTTCCCTGGCCTGAGGTTGCACAAAGTGACTGGGAACATAGGAGAAGACAGTGAATGGGAGAAGGAAAGCTTTATCCTGTGTGCGAGTGCACACACACACACACATAAGTACACACATATGTATTCAGAAGTTATGGGGAAATAATCAGGTTGAACTTAAAAGGTTTTAGTTAATTACTAATGTTTAGATTAATTGTTACTGGATCTTGGACAAGGCAGCCCAGTGGCTCAGTGGAAGGGAATTCTTAAATACAGACACAGAAAGTCAGAAAAAAAATGTCATAGTAGACATGGTTTTGGCTGTTCTAAACCTGGTGAACCCAGGGGTGGGTAGATCTGTGTCTGAGTGGCTTACATAACTCACAGCTGCTCCATCATGGGCACTGAAGTCTTTGCTTCTCTTAGCAGCTCAGGTAGTGGAGAAGCTGCCTTTTGCCAGTTGCTGTGGCAGACGGAAAGACAAAAATCAACAAGGCTCCTCATGTGCCCAGAGTGCCATGGCTACTTTGAGTACTTCATCTAAAGGACTTCAACCAAAGGAATCACAGTGGTCCAGTGAGCAGTAGTCTATGGTTAGTTTCCTTTAGGTGGTGCGTTTGCAGTCAATCTTACTAAGATTGAAGTCAGAAACCTACCATGGTTAGCAGAGTAATGGCCACCCAAAGATGTGTACATTGCAGTCCCTAGAACCCATCAATGCACAACCTTTAATATTGATGCATACCTTGTGCAGGGGTTAAAAGCTAACATTTTTAACATTGATTGATTGGTTGATTGATCCGTGTGGATGTTGGGCACAGCAAACATGTGGAGATCAGATGGTAACTTGTAAGGGTCTCTTATCTCCTTTCTCTGTGTAGGTTCTGGGGATCTCACCCCAGCACCAGGCTTGGTAGCAGACACTCTGTCAACCCATGGCTGAGGACAGCAGGTTGGCAAGATTGCTTGGATTGTTGGGGTAGACCTAATTTGGCTGCATGGGTCCTTATAAGGAAGGAGAATCAGGAAAAGCAGATTGAAAGATGTGAGAAAGAAAGCCTGTTAGGATGGCGAGAAGGGGGCTTCAGGGTGAGGAATGGAGGTAACCTTTAGAATCTGGTCAGCATAGGTAAATTCTTCTTTATTCATTCCAGAGCAGCACGGGCCTGTGAATCCCCTATTAGCTCAACAAAACTTCTGTCCTGCAGACTGTAAAATAGTAAATCTGTTTCACTATAGCTACAATGTTTGTGATTGTGTATACTAGCAAGTAGAAGAAATAAATGTAGTTTCATTCTGAGCTCTCTCCAAAGCACTAGTTCTCAATCTATGGGTCATGTCCTTTTTGGGGTTTGAATATTAGGTATCCAGAACAACAGATATTTACATTACAATGTATAACAGCACAATTTACAGTTATGAAGTAACAATAAAATAATTTTGTGGTGGTGGTGATGATGATTATTGTAACACGAGGCACTGTATTAAAGGGCCAGAGCAGTAGGAAGGTTGAGAACCACTGATCTAAAGGTAGGCTGTAGCTCAAGATGCAGAATTTGTTTATCAGAGGTAATGGCTACAAACGTGGATTTCCAATGGGGTGTGAAGGAGAGGATGGAGGCTGGAATCACTCATCCTAGTGATGGTGATGGAAAGCAGTGTATAGATCTGAGCCATGATGTGTATGCTGTGAAATGTGGCATCCGTGCCCTGCAGCATAAGCAAAGGCTCTCTATCAGAGCAATTAAGTGCTAATTAGGATTCTTTCCTGGATATATAGCCTTCAATCTTGGTTCTGTGGCCTTCTCTGATATTCACTCTTCCAAGTTTCCTTATGGAAAGAATGGATGGGTTCTGTGGTTTGCAACAGGGAACCTTGCACTGTAACAAAACATTCTCAAACTCATTCATTTAAAGGGGTCCCTTAATCATTTGCAGGGGTTTATAGATTTACCATCACCTCCAGTCTCACCCAATAGCTGGATGGGGGCTAGAACTTATGGATGGGTAGATGGAATGATTCATTGGGAGGTTGGGCTAGAGAATAGCAAGATTGGCAGATTGGTTCCAGTTCTCCTGCATACAGGTCTCTACCTGGTTTCTAGGTCTGGCGTATGACATGGTGACTGGAGGAACCTCCAAGGGAAAGGAAGTTGAACCATGCGGCTCAATTAAGGGTCGGTTCTAAAGCAGAGGCAGTGACAACAATCTTGTTGGGACCTGTGAGTAGGAAAGAACTCCACAAGGGTGTCATGCCAGGAGAATGTTTTACTGAGGGATTCTTAAAGCATCCAATGACTGCAGAACATGCTCACAAGATTATGCACAAGGTCTTCTAAGAGACAGAAGAGTGGCTGACTCTGTTCAAGGAAGCAGGATCAGATCAAAGAGGATAGATATGCTATTTGGGAAACAGGGATGGCTTGTCTTGGCACAGAGTGTGAGTGATTTTTTTAACTATTTGCATTTGTAACCAATTTTAGCCAATTTGGCACTGCAAGTATATAGTAAGACATTAGTGGAGCCAGGAGAAGCCAGAGAAGACACAGTAGAGGCAGGAAGCAGCCACAACTTTGAAAGCTGCCCAGGCTTCTGACACCTCAAGAGTCAGTTTCAAGTAGAGCAATTATGTAACTGGAGCTCTGGGGACGGAGTGCAGTGGAGGAGTAAGAGAACTCATGTTGCCTACTTTGTTTACATTCAGTCATCTTTCTCTTTTCACTACATCAAAGACACATTTGGATTATTTACCCAATAACAATATAAACAACCCACGTTTGGCATATGCTGTTGTGAATGGGAGAATTCCACAACCATTGTGATTTCTGATTCAGAGCATGATGTAAGGCATCCATCAGAACCCTTGCTGTCTGTCCTCATTTCACCAGCAACCCAGCCTCTTCTGCTTTGGAGCAGTCTGGATCTCAACAATATAAAACAAACAAACCAACCAACCAAACAGAAATACCAATTCCCGTCACTTTGCCCTGTTCATTAGCTTTCTGGATGACTAGATATGCTACCTGGGCTCAGCTGCATGACCCTGGTTCAGGGTCTGGGTCTAGCTGAGTCGGGATCTTGTTTGCCTGTCGAGCTGAGGACTGGATCCTGAAAGGAAGGACTAGCAGTCTCCTTGGGGACTCAGTCAAAGCCTAGTGGCAGCAGCCATCATTGCAGGTCCCTCTCCTGCCCCTAAAATACTAGTACATGGTCAAAGCAATCCTATGGTGTGAAGAATTGGACCTAATTCAATCTGTGAATAAAGGAAGGGAACTTAGACTGGGTGAGGTTAAGGTTAATTCCATGTATTTTATAGGATTGAAATGTAAATTCTTTAAGTCAAGGCCACATCCTACTGGTGTACTGCAGCAAGCCATACCTCACAAGGACCTTCAGTGATGTTTGGGTTGCTTCCTCTGGCTTATTTCACTTAGCAAGAAATACCCCACTGTATTAGTCAGGGTTCTCTAGAGTCACAGAACTTATGGATAGTCTCTATATAGTAAAGGAATTTATTGATGACTTACAGTCTGCAGCCCAATTCCCAACAATGGTTCACTAGTAGCTGTGAATGGAAGTCCAAGGATCTAGCAGTTACTCAGTCTCACACAGTAAGCAGGCAAAGGAGCAAGAGCAAGACTCCCTTCTTCCAATGTCCTTATATTGTCTGCAGCAAAAGGTGTAGCCCAGATTAAAGGTGTGTTCTACCACACCTTTAATCCCAGATGAAAGGTGTAGTCCAGATTAAAGGTGTAGTCCATCACACCTTTAATCCCGGATGACCTTGAACTCGGAGATGTAATCTTTGGAATCCATAGCCACTATGCCTCAAGATCTCCATACCAAGATCCAGATCAGAAACTTCTATCTCCAAGCCTCCAGATAAGGGTCACTGGTGAGCCTTCCAATCTGGATTGTAGTTCATTCCAAATATAGTCAAGTTGACAACCAGGAATAGCCATTACACCCACTTTATTCCTGTTGCCACTGATGTCAAATCTCCTTTTAATAGCTGATTAATACCCTACTATCCATATGTGCCCACTTTCGTGTCTTAATCAATCTTTTGAAGGATGTTTAGTTTGTGTACATAGTTTGGGTGCGGAAAATAATGCTGGAGTGGACATGGGGGCATGGAGCTATTTCTTGGGACACTTTCTTTCAATTTCTTTAAGAACTTAACTAGAAAAAGAGTTGCTAGTAACTGCAAAAAAACCAAAAATAATATATATTTTTTTTAAAAATTCAAGAATATGTGAGGACACTTTCAGAGGTGCTAGAGGCATGCATCTGTGGCCTTCTTTGCTTATGTGTGTGGCAGACAGGAAGAGGTGGGCACTTCTCTGATTCCCTGTATACATGAAAGGAAAGGCTGGTGGGCAAGGCTCAGCTAGTTGACTGGGTAGCAGTGTAAGGGGCTGAATTAGGAAGGGTGCCGAGAGTGTGTGGGTGAAAATTTCCAAATGGAGGAACTAGAAATGAGTGCAGGTCCCTAGCATAGGGGAACAGCTAAACTTGGTGTCATCAATGTTTCAAGAAAGTGTTCAGGAAGACCCAATGTGTAGACTGAAGGAGTCAAGATACTGGTCCTGAGTGTGAAGATCTGCAAGGGTATCCCATTCACTGAGGTGTGTGAGCATCCACAAGGGTATCCCATTCACTGAGGAGTGTGAGCATCCACAGGGTATCCCATTCACTGAGGAATGTGAGCCTCCACAAGGGTATCTTACCTACCTGGATGTGTCCAGAGCATGAGTTTGGAGAGCTTTGCCTTCTGTGAAATTTCAGGTATAAGCCTTAGGTGCCATTGAGATTGCTATGAAGATTTATTATAGTATAAGTAAAAAATTAAAATTGCAAATATTTAAATAATACAATGTAAATATTTGATGGTCCCTCACATTAGATAATGATTATCACCATCTAATTAATTTATACTGCCTTTGTCATACATAGTTGCTGTTGGGAGGTGTCCACCAGAGAAGAAAATTTATTCAGATAAGGGACCAAGCCAATAGAAAGTCTTTATTAGTTGATCTGCAACTACACTGTGTGCTGAGGACCCCAGCCTTTCTCAGGGTGGGGTTTTAAGCACAAAACCCACACCCTTGGTTAGCAAGGTAGCAAGAACAGTTGGCCAGAAGCAGAACCATAGAAGCCAATAGGCAAGGTTAGTACATTTAGGGAGTTTCTGAGAACTCTGGACATTGATGGATTAAGTCTTGGTTCCCACTTTGGCAGGTGTTGCTTCCTGTGTGCTGGTTTCCAAAGCCTGAATGGTCCAAGCCATCATGGTGTCTTCTGTGCTAAGTTCCAGGGGTCTGCTACATTCTCCACAGGTTTTATAGGCATGAGTCCAGTTGTGGATTCTTCTGTGGGTAGGGGATATAGCATCTTCTTAGTACTAGTAGTTTAACAGAATTTACTCCCTGAATAAGAAGACAGTTGAGTCTAAAATGGGAACTAGGAACAAAAGGATCATTGCTGGCCATGTATAGGGAAACCCAAACTTAGATTTAGGTGGGTTCTGTCCTCTTCTCCATTATATAACATGCAGGAGAAGGAGAGAGAGAGGGAGAGAGAGAGAGAGAGAGAGAGAGAGAGAGAGAGAGAGAGAGAGAGAGAGAGAGAGAGAGAGAGAGAGAGAATATCACAGAGACAGAAACTTAAAACCTATCCTATTAGCAAATTTCCAAAGACAACACATATCATTATTACTGATGCTGTATTATCTGTGAGATACCCAGAACTCACTGAGCCTACCAATGAAAGTCTGTACTCTTAGGCTAGCATCACTCCATGTCCTCTGAAATGTTAATATGATTTGAAGTTCTTCTTTCGAGAGAGGTGTCCCCATACTTGAAACAGTTAGAAGGAGTCACAGGTCTCTAACCCTCTTACCATGTTTTACCTTGGCACCTGGGTTGGAGACCCCTGCTTTGAAAAAAGTGTGCCTGTGTGTCTTTGCACCATGCTTTCCATGGACATTTCCTGTGCTGAAGCACACTTTTCCTTATGAAGTATGAACTGTTCCTCCTTTCACTTCCCCTGACAGTGCCTCCCCTCTCACTTCTTCTACACCCTGTCCACCTGTCTGTCTGTATTTCCTCTTTAGCTGTGTGTATGGGCCTTCCACCCTCTTTTGTCTGTTGCACTGCAGAGCTTCTCTGTCTCTGTGCTCACATGCATGGCACAGACTTGGAGATAGAAAGGCCAGCTCTCATGCACCCTGCAATTGTGGGCTTCCGTCTTCATTCCTTTCCTGCTATCTTCCATTTGCCAGTCCGTTATAAATAGCTTAAAGAAGATTTTATTTCAAGCTTCCAAGTGACATGTGCTGTCAGCAGCACCACAAAACACTTCATTGATGTTTTTAAGGGGGTGGGGAGGAGGAAATCAAATTGCTTATTTGCCCAAAGCGATGTTCACTGAACTCAAATCCCTTGACTCACCATGGGACTCTTCTTTTCCCAAGAGAATGGATTGTCAAATTTGGACTGCAAGTAACCTTTGGGCTGAATGGTTAGACCTTCTCAGATTAATTTGGTCAAAACCTTGCCTCACGGAGGAGGTTTGAGGGACTGAGTAGCCCTCCAAACCTGGGAAGAACTCCATGAGCCACAGTGGGGGTAGTCACTTCTGTGAGATTTAGGGACTTGTCTGAAAAGTAGAAGTGATTATTTTTCAGTCTGAGGCAAGTCAGGGCAAAGCAAGAGAGAGAAAGAAATTCCTTAGCATGCTGAGTTTTCCCAGTGGAAGAAAATTACAGCCAGTGCTTTGCAATTCCAGAGATAAGGAGCTGTGTTAGACATTGGCTTATGAATGGGGGTAGTGACACTGTCCAGGACAAGGGGGATATATACTAGGATAGACAACAAAAGGTGGATAATTTGGTTGTCGTTTCTGAGGCTGAGATGCAAGCCCAGAGCAAAGTTCTGAGAAGCTGGGGATGACTGGTCCCTGATAATAGTTTAAGTTGTATTCTCAACACGCTCTTCTAGTCCAATCAGCTCACAGAGTTCTTCCTGTATGCTCAGCGTTCCCCTAGCAGGAGACCAATGTCTTTAGTCATAGAAATCACTGTTATTGTACCCACACTATAGCTGAGACAACTGGGTTCCAAAGAGGGGAAGTCAGTTGCTGGAGCTCTGTAGTAGAAGTGGATGGGATTAGAAGTGTGGTCCTTGGTTTATCTTCTTACCCTCTATGCATTGTTATCTTGAGGAAAACCTCAGAGTAGAGAGTGGTGCTAGTATGCCACAGAAAAAAGGGCAAGCTCATGAACAGCCTGCTCTTTGTTAGTCTGGAGATGGCTCACACTGCCCAGGGGATAGAGAAACAATTAGACCCTGAACCGCGGGACAAACCACAGCTCTTATCACTTTGGACTCTGATAAGGAAGATAACAGAAGTTAATTCATGTCTTGACTTTTAACCTTACTCTGAGATATCCATCACTTGCTAGGTTACCTGCAACAGAGGGATCTTCCAAACTAGATGGGCGATTGTTTTTCTTCTTAAAGTGATGGACAGGGTAGGGGCAGAAAGAGACCTACAGTATAGTACAGAGATGCCCTGCTCTCTTTTAGTACTTCTTAGCATTAAACCTGAGGTAGGGCAGGGAAATGAGTTAGGTATTTGTTAGTTTGTTTGTTTGCTTTTTATGGCTTGGCTCATTCATTCTTCTTTGGGATGCTATTAAGGACATCCATTTTTCCTCATGCAGTAAATGAAAATTTCAAGGTGATTGCTTACATTTGCTTGTTTGTTTATCTTTCCTCACTGTTCTGGGGGTAGAATCCCCTAGGTGTAGTGATCATAAAGATTTGACTCATTATTATGTCTCTGGTGGTCTGTTATGTCTCATGGTACAAGGCTTTACAGTGTGAAGAACAAATGAATAAAGAAACTTGACCCAGTATGGGGTGCCATAATCAAACTGAGCTCTCTGTATGACTATGCTAAG
This sequence comes from Mus caroli, assembly GCF_978045245.1. Taxonomy (NCBI): domain Eukaryota; kingdom Metazoa; phylum Chordata; class Mammalia; order Rodentia; family Muridae; genus Mus; species Mus caroli. The sequence continues at coordinate 35,582,179 of NW_028227271.1, read as the reverse complement.
AAGAATAAGCCAGATACATTAGTTCTTGGGAACTGGAGATGGTGAGATTCATTATCTGGGATGGAGCTAATGTGCACATCCTTGGAGTCTCCCATTGGGACTGGAGAGAAGTCAGTGGCATTATTTATTCAACAGGCTTCTTCCATGTGCCTTTCAGGAAGTAACACCAAAGAAATTCAAGTCAGGCATCTCCTCAGCTTTTCAGAAGTCTCTCCTCTCCAGACACAATCCATTGGAGCACACCAAGGAAGCTTACCTCAGTTCTTCCCTATGGAAACTGAGGACCTAGGTCGTTTTCTGGTTGTAGTCTTTTAAGGTTTGAGTGTAAATGTTCCCCACAGGTTCCTGTGTTTGAACTCTTGGTCCCCTCTGTTGATGGAACTGTTTTGAGAAATGGTAACATAGTTAGAAGAAGTGGGTCACTGGGGATGGGCTTTGCAGTGAATATCTGCCCATGATTCTGGCCAGAGCTCTATGCTTTCTAATCTACTATGAGCCCAGGGATACCTTCATAGCAAGATGAACAGAAACCATGAGGCAAAGGTAAGCTTTTCCCTCTTAAGTTGTTTCTGTCAGGTATTTGTTCAAGGCTATGAACAAAGTGATTATTTACAGCTCTTTTTCCTCTTACTAGATTGTGAGCTTTGACACAGTAGCCTCTTGTGTCCCCAGTAGATGGGAAACAAGTGTTTGGATGCATTTAATGTAGTAGGAAATCCTGAGACAATAGGAAGAGGACAAGCACAGGAAGGGTAGCTCATAAAGTGCCACCGATGAGTGACTACTGCCCAAGCAGGTAATGGGGACTTTGTCTCATGGGGGACCTCTGGGAACCTATTTCAGACACACCACAGAATGGTCCCATTGCAGGCTGATGAAGCAGGAATCTATTTTCTTAATTGCCATGTCTTCCTATTTGGCTTTGGATGTTCCTGTAAATTGATCTAATGGTTCCTTTGTCTGAGCAATAGTGTTAGTTGACTAGAGAGCACCCATGCATAGATGCAAGAGGAGTCCTTGGGTGGGCTGAGGGGAGGGCAGATGAACCATGAGTGTGGTTCTGTAGCAGTGACCACTGACCTGATGCTTGTCCAGGAGGATGAGGGGGTAGGCAATGTGTCTGCAGGGTGGGAAGCAGGGAGCTGAAGGTGGCAAATGTTATGTGAGCCAGACCCTGTCCTTCACCATGCTGTTGAGAGAGCCATTTGGCTGCCAAAAAAGTTCTGCTTTTGTATTTTGGATCTAATAAGTCCTTGTGGGTTTTTTTTAAAGAGTTGTATGGTGCTCAGAGGACCCAACAAACAAGAGAGTGTTCTGTAAAACATGCTAGAAATGCATGCTAAAGTTTGTTGTTTTTACTGACCTTCCTCTTTCCCCTTTCCCCCGTCCTTCTCTCCCTTGCCCTCTCTCTCCCTCCCTTTCTCCCTCCATCTTTTCCTCCCTCCCTTCCTACGTCCCTCTCTCCCTTCCTTGTTTCCTGTCTTCTTTTCTCATGTGTCACACCCTGGTTTTGAACTTGTTTAGCTGATGGGTCCTCTTTACCTCTCCTTCTTGAGTGCTGGGACCACAGACCTGCACCACCATACTCAGGCCTTCATGGTTGCTTAGACCGTCATTCAACCCACTAAGATGCATTCCCCGCCCACTCTTTCTTGCCTTAATTTCACAAGGGTTGGAGTAGATGATTCTGCTCTTTTGGATGCAGAAGGTACCCAGGCTTGGCTGATTTCAAATGCTATTTCTTTGTTTTAGCAGTTTACAGAAAGGTATGGGGATCCAAATCAGTCAGATGAGACATAATATTATGCTGAACAATCTGGAAGGGAAAGGCTTTCTGCTATGGAGATATTCTGCCATGTTCTAGTAGGGGTAGGGTCTGGTTTGTGGTTACTTGTGGGGTTTAGGGATCACACCTAGGCTCTCATCCCAGATCTGCTGTGTGCTAGTTGTCTCTGTTCTTGCATTAAGGCTGTTCTTAACCATCAGAAGTGTATTTCTCCAAGGCCTGGGATATGAAGGGCCCATGACTGAGACTCCAGCAGAGCCAGTCTATCGAGGACCCATGCATTACAGACATGGTCTCTTTGCAGTGTCCTTACATGGCTGAAGAGGTAAAGGGGACAAGTCCTGTGAGCTCATATGTCAGAAGAGATAGAAATGCAAAAAGGATGAACACCTCCCACCTCTCTTTTATAATGTCATTAATCCAGTTCTCAAGGACTCTACCCTCTTCACTTGATTACAACTAGGAACTCCACCTCTTAAAACAATTGCAATCATATTCCAACCAGTGGATATTGAGAGAACACCCTGAGACTGTAGCATGAGCTCTGTGATTTAGGACAGGTTACACAACTTGTTAGGGCTTCAACTGTATCATCTATAAGGAGAGACTTAAGAAGCACATCACTTAAGTAGAGCTTTAAATGGCCGAATGTTTAGAAAATATTTGGAGTGCTGCCGAGCAATGAGTATTATCTAATAGCTGTTGTTAGGCTATTCCACAATTTTCAGCAGGCACAGGTGAGGAGACCATGTACTGGCAAAGCCAGCTCAGATCTAAGACATGGAGAAATTGACCCCTGTTATCACTCAGGTATCTTGCCATTCATGCCCAAATTGAAGAAGCTACTAGGATTTCCTCCTTGAACCAATTAGAGTTAAATGTTTCTGTAAATTGCAATTGGAGTCTACTGAAGCAATTATTATTTCTCTATGAAAAACATTGTGTCAATATCATATTAGACGCCTCCAAGCTAAAGCTGGAATCACATCTCTAAGTCTCCACTGTTTATTACTACGCTCTTGTCCAGTTCACTAGTCTCACTTCTCTATGTCCACATGCCCTTTGTTTTTAGCACTTTCCGTGTGCAGTGCCTGGGATCTATCCTGCTGTCTCCTCCTTGATGGCTTTGCAATACTGTACTCTGTGGAAGGCTCACTCTTCCTCACTGGCTTCTTCCTGTCTTGGCTCTTTTGTTTGGAGGAGCTCTCCTGAGTTCACTGAGGCTGGCTTAGGTGGTAGTCCTTTTACTAGCCTGTAAAGTGTCCATGAGGAGACCCTCGTCCTGCCACACCTCATGGTCTCTTGAAGAGATCTTTTTGCTGAGACACATCACATTTACTGTCCAGGATCCTAGCTATAAGTAAAATAGCTGTGCCTCCCTAGGGCCTGGCACAGTGTCTGCTACATAGAAGGTGCTCAAAACAAATCCACGGTATGATTCACAGACACCCTGGTGAATGGAGAGTAAGATAAAGGTATGAAAGACAGGTACAACATGCCAGATTTCAAAACACCATAAACCTCTGTGTAAGTGTTAAAAACTTAAGACTGCCAGGTACTCAAGGAAGCAGTCTGTGCAGGAGCCATGCAGTTGAGCTTCCCATTGGTCCTGCCGATGGCTGGCCTGTGTGTTTCATTGATAGTGAGGCCAAAGTCTACCTGACAGGTGCTTGATTTAATAAAGCACCCTACACTCATACAAACCCTGACATGCCCAGGGAATAGAGCTACAAATTAAAGAGATGGAAACTCCACTCTGGTGCAAGCCAAGATTTAAAGGACTCTAGTCACTCTTATTTATAGAGTTTGGATTTCCCTTTAACCCTTGGGTGAGAATGGGACAGCTGGCTTGCCGTAAATACTAATGAGTCCTGGAGTGAAGTACCTAATAAATGTTCCCACCTTTCTGCAGGGAAATCTCTCTCTGCTAATTGCTGTCAGCATCCATCAGGATCAGGGAGCACAGCATCTCAATAAGGACCTTGGGGCCAAGCTCTTGTCTCTAGGAGAAAAAATGTCTTCAGGAGTCTGAGGGATCCTTGAGTGGCTGTCCCTGCAGAGATGCTCCAGTATAGAGACCAGGAGGCCCCTGAAAAATGGTTCTTGGGGCTACTGGGCCATAGACGTAGTCTGAGCAATGAGTTCAGTGGTGGTAGGTGGTTGAGTGATTGGTGGCTCACTCCTTGGCCTGGTTTGACCTATTGACCTATTTCATGGCTCACAGTGGCTCTACAGGTTCTGTCATATATTTTCTGTTCATGGAACAAGAGAAGGTTGCAAAGTATAGATCAACTCCAGTTCTCACTTTTATGAGCAGATAAATACTGTTTGAAGAGTTGGGTAGGGTCATGTGTCAAGATCACATAGAGTTCCTACCTGGGCCAGAAGCTCAGGTATCCAGTTGAGCAGGGAGTGACACTGTCAGTATACTGTGTCTGCCTGTGACATACTTTGACTAATGGTCAGATTCCCACCCATGTCTGTAGCTCTGAGACGGCCAGTGAGGAAGAGTGATGGGCTTCAGAGGGGAGGTAAATCTTTTATGTGAGTGACAAGCTAGGAACTTGAGACACATCTATTAATTTATCACTGTTCACTGTCTGTGAATTGTGTGTATTGAGCACACATCAGATTGTAGGTCTTGATTTTACAGAGATGATATTGCAGTAGGGCAAGAGTAGAGAGCAAGAAATCATAAAGTGATTGCAAACATTGCACGTAATGATGGAAAACAGCTTTATACTGTGATAGGAAGGAACAGAGATGCACATGTGATGGGAACGTTTTCATAGTGTTCATGATATAGTGGGAACAGCATCTGAGAAGGGCTGTCTGAACAGAGTGAGGCTTGAGTACAGGAAGTCACAATATTCCAAGATGAAGTGTCTTCCAGGCAGAATCCAGCATCATGCATAAGGAATAGGGGTATCCACAGGCCTCTGAATGCCTTCATTTCTTCCCAGCTCTTCAGTTAGCAAGCACTTACCCACACCCTCCCAGATCACACACTCAGAGACCTGCTTCAGAGAAGCCTTATCTAACTTCTATCAATGTGGTATGAATACTGATGAGTCTTATACTGCGATTCCTCATTCCCCTTGTGGCTTAGTTTATGTGCAGAAGGTCATCACTAAGAACATTCTGCAGGAGATATGGAGCTGGCTCGGGCAGTAATGTCCCTACTATGCAAGACCTGAGTTTGGATCCTCAGCACCTATATAAAAGCCAGGTATGCCTGTATGCACCTAATCCAGGTGCTGAGGCTAGGGGGCAGATCCTTGGAGCTCATTGGCAAGCCAGCATAGCCAAATCTGTAAACTCCATGTTCAATGAGAGACCCCATCTCAAAAAAAATGACCACTTGTCTTCATGCTTCTCATCTAATAACTGACCTAGCCAGACATGATGGAATTCCTTCTTCCTCCCATCTTACTCTATGCATGTAGAAGCATTGGTGAGTTATGCACAGCCTGGCAGACTCATACTATGGAATGGTTCTGCGGGATGCTCATGACCATTGCTACCCATTTCAGATGGATGCTTAACTATACCCAGCCACCTTAATATACTTAAAATTCCTTGAACCTGGAAAAGCACTTTTGTCTGAACACCCCACTGACCTTCCAAGCCTAATTCTCAGTTAGTTCCGCCACTTAGATAATCGATGAAAAGAATTCAGATCAGGAATTCTGTTCTGCCTATCCCAGCCCCTTGGCCTGCATCTGTTGGCTCTTTCCTTTTGCTTCCTGTCATTTCAGTGAATGGATGGTCCCAGATCAACCTGAGGACCAACTTCCACTGAAATCTGGATTGCTGGACTTTACTCTTGTACCTTGAGTTAGTTGGTTATTTTATAACAACATGCTTATATCTCAGCATCTCATACCACAATGTATCCTCTGTTCCTTGGCTCTGCCTCTGGCTCCCTCACCATTTTTCTTTTGACTCCTATTTTCTGTGTTCTCTGCTTCCTACTCTAGGTTTGCTAAATCTTACCCCTCTCCCCACTATGGAATCTGCTCCCTCAGGTCACCACCTCTCTCCTGATCTGGAGGATTAGGGGCCTAATTCTCTGCTATAACTTTTTTTTTTTCTTTTCGAGACAGGGTTTCTCTGTGTAGCTCTGGCTGTCCTGGAGCTCACTTTGTAGACCAGACTGGCCTCGAACTCAGAAATCTGCCTGCCTCTGCCTCCCAAGTGCTGGGATTAAAGGCGTGTGCCACCATCGCCTAGCTTCTGCTATAACCTTTATTTAATGTACCTTGCACATGGATAATGACTTTGGCTCATCCTTGCTCCCAGCCCCCAGTGCATCTAAGCTGTGTGTATTAGTGCTTAGTGTGCTAGCTCATCCTGGGCTCTTCTCACTTGCCATCTTCACCACATCCCCTCCCCTGCTCTGGGTCTGAGTCCTATCCACTCACTGCTAGCTCAGTTCTGGATCCCATTGTCTTCCTTACCCGCACCATCTCCTGAGCTGACCCCATCCACTGCCATGGCTTTAAATACCGTGTTCATAATGACTTCCAAATTTATATCTGTAGCTCTGCCGTGCCCACTGCAGACTCGTCTATCCCGCTACCTGACATCCCACTTAGATGACTAATGGGCACCTCAACTTAATGCATCAAAAGGAGAAAAGTCTTAATTTTCTCACCTCACCTCCAAAGTGGTTCTTCCGTTAGTATTCACTGTCTGAGTCAATGTCACCACCACCCTCCAAATCACTCAAGCTTAAGTCCCAGGAATCCTCTTTAATTCTCTTCACTGCCTCATCCCCATATCCAGCCCATGGAGAGTGTGCACTGTGGGTTTTCTCTTTAGGAGAGAGTGGAAATCTGTCCACTTTTTCTTATGTCCCTGGTGCTCCAAATGCCTCAGACCTTTGGGACTGCTCCATAGGCTCACTGCACACCCTACTTTGTCTTCTGCAATCTATTCTTGCACACACTGCACTGTGTGTAGCAAGAGAATCAGATCTTACAACTCGCCAGTTTAGAGGCTCTCTAAGATTTCTGCCTTGATTTCTGTCTATAACTTCTTCCCACTCACTGCGGCAGCCTTGGGAGGAGTGGCCCACAGACCCTTGAATGATACTTAGAAGAGTTTCTTCAGAGATCCCCTTCCTTCCGTCTTCTCCAGGAGTTGGCTACACACGACATTTCTCTGTAGAAATAACTAACACTTTGGAGCCACACACCAGTGCTGCCCTCTTTGCTTTCTCATCCATGAGCTTTGTGAAGAGAAACCCTTTGTGTGGCAGCATGGCTTCAGACCCCCAGCTCACTTTTGTAAACTGGAAATGTGCTTTTGCTTTACAGCACGTTTGCAATGTGCCGTGTTGTGCCCAGCATAATAATGTAACAGTGGCTACTTCTCTCCTCAGCATCCCACTGGTCAAGGGGGAAAAAGACATCCCTTCGTTCAGAGTAGAGAGCAAGAACAGCTTAATAGAAGGGTCTGGGTAGAAAAGAGAGGAAAGCCATCTGGACTTTTGTCTGCCCCAGCCTCTTCAGTAGAAGCAACTTACTAGTAATGCACAGAAGTGATGAAGGCTGGGGAGAACAAAGAGGAATGCATGTATTGCAGAGGGATAACAGTGCTTCTCTGAGCCCCGTGTGGCAGCATCAGTGACCAGTGCAGGGAGTTACATCAGAGGGTCTTCTGGAAGGAGGTATGTCACATCTGCAAGTGATGACCTCACACGGGTCAGTCCAATGAAAGTAACCCATGTGTGATGGTCACTTGTAGATGTGACATGGGTCAGGCCTGCTTGTCTCACAAATCTAGCTCTTCCAGTTCTGGTGGAATTGGCAGTATTATGGGGGAGCCATATGAAGGGACACCAGTCCTTCCTGGGTGGCCATTGTCAGGTGGAGTTGGGGACACTACTGGTCCTCAGTTCTGGCTTTGCCAAACAGTCTGCACTTCCATAATATAAGCAGATTTTACTGGCTGTCTGCTCAGAACCCACCCCTTCTTTGCTCTTGGGATAAAGCCTATACATTCTTCAGGATTGCTCAGATAGTCTAGCTTCTAGAATGCTTCTGTTTTCTCCTTCCCTCCCTACCATATATGCCTCTCTAAATACCCATTTCCCCCGGAGCTTCCTTATCTTTTGCTATAGTGTGACTAGATGGCCATGCTATTTGAGCTCACAGAGGACAAGCTCACTGCATTTTCCTACCTTTTTTTTTGCACCAACATTAAGGATGCTGCGTGGCAATGGACTGCCAGAGCTATATTTTTGCATAGGAAGATCCCTGGCGAAGTGACAAAGGGAACTTCATCAGTAGCTTTCTGTGACCCTGCATCTTGCTTCTAAGCCTTCAATATGGTGATAATATCTTCATCTTATAGGTGATGAAAGACTGTGTTATTCACATCAAATTCTAGCAGATGAGGTAACAGCTCTAATTCAGATGCTGAAGTAAGAACTAAAACTCTGATTGCAAAATCTCCTTCATGAACCATCAAGGGAAGTGGAATTTGAGGGATATTGTTGCACACCTGACAGAAAACACTCTTTGCCTGTGTCCGTGGGCCTGTAGCCAGGAATACCAGCATTTCCTGGTCTTATGGGTTTGGATGGCAATACTTTTTTTTTTTGGAATTTGATAACAGGCTCATTTCACAGAAGATCTAGTGTGGAATAGAGTTTGCTCAGAGTTTGGGAGGCCATCTATTCTGGGCATCCCTTCATTGTGAGAGAGGCTTTGGGAAAAGAGGATATCTTGGGTTATGTTTCCCAGCAGTAGGTTTAGAGATGACTTTTGTGTGGGTGGAGTATAGGCACACGTGTTCAGGACAAACCAGTGAGGGGGTAGAGAAGGGAAAAGCCAAACATGGGTGGCACCTCACACAATTAAGATCAATTCCAGCTTGATCTTACCAAAGGAAGTTCTGGGCATCTCAGTTCCGTCCTACTCAAGGCCAGGCAAGGGAGCTGGGTGGAAGTTTTCCAGTCCTGTGTTCATTGGCTAATTCCTACTTCATGGGGATGTATGCCCTCTCAGATAATCTAACCATCTAATTCTCCTGTTCTCCTGAGCACAAAATAAAGTGGCACTAGCTCCCTGAGGGGGAATCTGGTTTTGAATAGTTTCCAGGTTTTTGTCAGACCAAAGCCCAAGGAAGTGTGTACGAAAGAGTTGGGAGTAGAATCAAGTAGGACATTCCAGTGTCTACCATAGAGAAAGACATTGTCTCCCTGAGATAGGTCAGAAAACCAAGAATGAGATGTATTACACTCCTCTTGGAGGTGTGAGATGTAGAGTAAGTGATAGGCCTGTGGAGTGTATGAGGCTCAGCTCCTGTCATGGTTTATCTATAATGGCAGAGCAAGTAATCAGAGTCCAAAGTTCATCTGTAATTCAGGGTACGTATAGTCCCCCAGGATGCAAGCCATGAGGGTTAACCTCAATTATTCTTAATTAAGTATAAAGTAGTTGCCTGTTAGGCACTGATATGGTCTACAGAGTGGACCAACTCCAGATGCTGCCACATCCTTTAGGTCCAGCTTTCAGGTTTTCTGATTAGGCAACTTAGACCAAGCAAATGGCCAGATCACACAGCTGAAGGTGGCAGAGCTGTCTCATTTTGAACACGAGCCTTTTCTATAGCATCCTGGGACTTGTAGTCAGGCTTGACACAGGCACCCACTAGCATGCTGACTATTGTTTCCTATGTTTTTTATGTGCATCTGACATGTCCTTGATTGAGTCCAATCACAGTAAAGAAAAAACCCAGGTAAAAAGAGTACAGGTGTGGTGAGGTGACACGTGGTCTACCATTCGGAGCTCCTGTGTCACACCTGTAAAATGCAGCTGCTGAGTTCTGAGATGTGGATACCCTGGTGTCAGGCAGTGGTGGGCATCATTAGCTCTAACAGATGAAGGAGTCAACTCAAGCCAGTCCTGACAGTGACAGTCCTTCAGCCAGTACCTTGCCCATCTCCCTGCCTTACCTGGCCTCCCCACCAAGATACTGCAGCTAAGACCATACTTTGAACAGAGCAACATGCTGTTTCCTTGAGCCAAAAATCTCACTTGACTTGAAATGCCTGAAGCTCAGCGAAAGCCAAGTGAGGCCAGGGCTCTTGGGAGGTTTGGAACCCCAAGAGCTAGACCCTGAAGGCCAGGAAAGTTGTGTGAGGAAGATCCAGGGCCTTGGTACAGAAAATATGTTATTATTCAAGACCTGAGCAGAAACCTCTGCTCTTCAGGGAATTGCCCCTTGATACAGAAGGGAAACGATTTTAACAGCACCAGGAAACATTACAACTCCCAGGTGAAATGGTAACATTTATTTTTCAGGACAGCACCCCCTCCACACTATACAAGATTCTAGCTTTTATATATGAAGCATAAACTGAATTTATGTGTACACATAAATGCAAAGATTGTGCAGATGGACAGGAAAGAAGAAAAGAGGCAGACACCCTGATAAAGAAAAGCAATGAACAGTTATAGCAAAGCATATGTACAGGCTGTCAAGAGCTGGGGATGCGACAGCAGGTAGACCCCTCAGTGGTGTTAGTGAAAGTGTCCCTAGGGTTGAGGGTCCCCTAGGTAAGTGGGTCAGACCAGGGTGAAGTTCCTGGATTTCTGCGCTTCATTTCAGTTTATTTTTGTTGGAAGGGTCAGGAAGACATCGGGAAAGATCAACAGCATCAACTTGCTAACTGAGCAAACATTGACTTCTATGCATTCTTTCTTGAACAACATACCAAATGTTACATAAACACTACATTGTATTTTGAAAGACAAATCTTGTTCTCCTGCTGTACACCAGGGCCAATACATAACAAGTCAGAAGCAGGTGTCACACCACCCCCTTGTATCTCCCAGATAAAACAAATGCTACCTCAGATTAAACCTTGGTGTGTAGATCTTGCTAGAAGGTCAATTTGGACATTCACAGACACTATGGCCTCAGCTAGTCATACACTTTCTTTGAGAGCTCTTCCTTTATGTCAAACCAGGACCTCAAGTATAGGCATGTCAGAGTGCAGCTGAGGAGGTCTGAGACTGCACGGCCCAGAGAAGACACAGATGTTACCACTTTTGGGCAACTGCCTGTTAGTGAGGCTCTCCTGAGCTTTGCTCTTGTTGTTCCTAGCCTATCAAAGAAAATAGAATAAAAAGATAGAGGCTTAGGAATGCATTCCTGGGCATCATCTAGCATTCATCCTCACAGGTCTCTATACCTCCAGCTGTGGAGTTACTTTATAAAGGTCAGAGGCAAATGAGAAAGCACCCTCTTGGAATGTGGACATAGACTCCATCATCTGTAAACTGTGAGGCCTTTGTTAAAGTTAGCTGGAGACTATGACTATTAACTCAGATCAAAGTGGATTTTTCTACCCCTCCTCCATGAATGAAAGGAAAACAGGCTTGTTGAACACATGGGCCATGACTTACCTACACACTCAGGGGCTAGAACATAGAACTTAAGCCCAAATGTGCTCTGCCTTACCCACCCGTTCAAGGGCCAGGAAAGAACCAAAGGGCAAAGAGAGCTTGTAGCTTCTGGGTACAGGAGGCAGAAAAGGAATACTGGTAAGTTATATCCCAATAATACTGCCTCTAGCTGATGACTGCCAGTCAATTTCATCCCACAATGATTTGGGTTTATATTGGGTGTTTTTGGATGGCTTTATTAGCTTAGAGTTAGGGGAGTCAGTATGAGATAATGAGCGTGATGGTTGTGGAATTGGAGACACATAGTGGAAGAGATTTGGATAGTCTAGGTCACCAGTTCTCAACCGTCCTAATGCTGCAATCCTTCAATAAAATTCCTCATGTTGTGGTGACCCCTTCCATTGCTATTTCATAACTGTAATTTTGCTGCTGCATCCATGTTCCCCAATGGTCTTAGATGATCCCTGTCAACCACCAAAGGGGTTGAGACTCCACAGATTGAGGACCTCTAGTCTAGATAATTCTTCCTTGAACGGAATGATCAAAGGGATCCTATGTGGAGTGTGATGGATTAGGAATTCTATAAAGAAAAGGGTAATGTCCAGTTTCCCATTAGTCCTCGCAGGAACAGTCTGGCAAAGGCATTACAACACCATTCTCGGCTTTCTCATTTCAACCAAGAAGAAAGTATTAAAACATCAATAATTTCTGAGTTTCAGATGCTGAGGCTCTGGGGTGCTGTAGCCATGTACATACCAGTAACACAGCAGGGTCCCGGGCATGCCAATTTCCTGTCTAGTGCTGGCGTTTTTCATTCTGTTTTTTTTTTTCCCAGTGTGATCACACTTTACACATTGGCATTTTTCTCACTCCAGAGCACTCTTCCATGCAGCAGCTGGATTCTTTGAGGAAGGTGCTTGCTTTTAGGTTGTCGTGGCTGCTGTGTAGTGCTAAGAAGTTTCCAGGGAGACCTGGAACTGATATTTAAAAATATCCACCAGGCCTTATGCAGACTTTGTCCTGTGTACCTACTCTATCCAAAGCAAAGATAGCCAGTCCCACTTTTAGATAGGAAACTGGGTTTTTGCAAGACTTGTTGATGTGCCTTGGGTTACACAACAGGCAAACGATGGAGTCTGAGTTGAAATTGCAAAGCCGCACCCTCCAATTCTCAGTAACAGCTGTATGGTGTTGGCTCATTTATATGATTTCACCCAAGAAGAGTACAGGTCTTCTGGGAGAGGAAGAAACAAGGGTGTGAAGAAACCTAAGGGTAGGACTGCCCTCCATCCCTTTCCTCCCGCTTCACTAGGGCCCGCTGGGGACTCATGCGGGTTTGTAATGCACACTCTTGTTCCCAGCTGTATTTCTCCCATGCTTTCTCTAAGCTAAAGGGAAAGGTCCCAATCTCAGTCTAATTCCAGCTTCTTTCTCTCCATCCAAATACTGTCAAAGCCACTTCCTCTTCTTCCATCGCTCAGGAAGACTGCTCAGGAGGTGTCACCTCAGAAGTGAAGACAACTCAGACAGCTGCAAAATTTCCCCAGGAGCTGCTCGGGGTGCGAAAGAGGAGGGTTATCTATGCCTGGAAGGGAACTAAAGGCTCTCTCTCTTTTATTTTTATTTTTTCAAGCAAAAGGTTTGAACAATTCTCCACATATCTTCTACTTAAGTGGAATAAAATTATAAATGGTTATACATCCCTGGGGGAAGATTTGTGAAGTCTTTGCTCTGTGCTCATGTCAGATCCCTATAGGCTAGGGAGCCTGTATGTATGTGTATAAGTGTAATCTCACTTTCACACATTGAACAAAATGCTAGAAATCGGGTCATGAAGGACAATATAACATAGTTCTTATCTGTAAAAAGGGTCACAAGGAAGTGAGATGAAAGACCAAGAGGCCAATGGGAGATTATGGGATTACAGTAAAGGATGATGAAGTTTAGAACAGGATACCATGGGAGACTGAGCTGCTCATAGAGTTTGGTATGTGATCCTGGGAGAGGAAAGTGCATGAGAAGCAGGGATTGGTCATGTAGCTTCAAGTATGAAAGAGGGAGGCAGGATGGATAAAGGCTCATGAACAAGAAAGGGCATTATTTTGGGGATGTAGAAATAGCTTGGTTAGTACTTACTCTTTTAAATAATAATAGAACTTATTTTTACCACAATCATTGATGCATATTCATTATGCATATTAATGAGCTTCACTGTGACATGTTCATATATATGTAAATGTATCAATACACCCATATATGTGTGTATATATATATATTATGATATGACTGTATTCACTCAGCCAACTACCCTTTCTTTCCGGTTTTAGCATATATTAATTATATGTAATAGTGGGATCACATTCACCTCTCAGCTTCTCTCTTTTACTCCACTACCTTTCCATCCTGATCCCTTTTCCCTTTTCAAATAGTTCCCATTCTACCTTCTTGTCATTTTGGTTCTAGATTCCACATATGAGAGAAATCAAATGCTCTGGGTCTTGCTTATTTTGCCTAATATGATGAAATCTAGCCTGATACCTTTTCCTGCAAACACTATGTTCTTTAGGACTGGAATACACACACTCACACTTAAATATCATCTGTCATTTCTATATCTTCCTTCCTTTCTTTCTTTCTTTCTTTCTTTCTTTCTTTCTTTCTTTCTTTTTTTCTTCCTTCCTTCCTTCCTTCCTTCCTTCATCACCATCTATATCTATCTACTATCCTCTCTCTTCCTTTCCCTCTCTTACCCTCTCTCCCTCTCTCATTCAATGACTTGTCCTTTCTCATTGTGTATGTGACACCCATTGTAACTTTGTATTTCAGCATGTATCTAATAACCGGCAACTTTATGGCACTTGATATTTGACAAACTTTTTACAGCTAATATCTCAGTGATCCTGTGAAGTAGGTGTGTATATTCTGTTGTTAGGCCTTCAAGTTCATACTTGGGAAAAACCAAGACTTATAGATATTATGTCCCTAACTGTGTTCCAGTTTTGACTCTTACTTTTATACTTCATACAAGTTTTCTACTACTATATAACAGATTTATATAAAGAGATTTATGTAACAGCTTTAAAGAAGAAACAAATTATCTCATGGTTTTTCTAAGCTGCAAGTCTCTATATGGCTTAATAGTGTTCCCTGGGTTTTCTGAATTTTTCCAGCCTGTAATCAAAAGTGTGTGAGAGTATGTGAGTGTGTGTGTGTGTGTGTGTGTGTTTCTGCATTCTCATCTCTAGACTTCAATGGAGAGAGAGGCAGTTTTGAACTATTAATTGTTGGCACAACTAATTTTCTTATATATCTATAGGATTTACAGAAGCTTGTCTCTTTAGTGGTAGTGAGGACAGATAACAAGACCCTGGAGCAAATCTCTAAGTGGGAAGACTCTTATATAATATAATCCAATTGCAAGTGGGGTATTTCAACCCTTTGCTTAGAATAGGCTATATCTGTTCTGTGACTGTATAACATGTCTTTGGGGCACTGTTAAGTCTATGCAAGCCCATTACTTGGTCCTTGCTGTTCCCTTACCCTGGTCTATGACTGTCTCTTGACCCCCCTCCCAACAGTAGTTCATATATATCCCTTTTAGAGGCCCCCAACTATTCCCTTCTCCTTTTTTTTCAGGCAGCATCTTCCTATCTTCCCTTTCCATTTCAGCAGTCATGCTTACCTATGGAACTGTCATCATTTACTTACATGTTTTTTTTCTCTTCCTTTCTCTTTTCCTTGACTTCCTTATTTGTTTCCCTTGGGCTTGATGCATGGTGAATGATGAATAAGCATTCATGGCCAAATCAATGAATTAAGTGATTTTTGCTTTAGGCACCAAGACTGTTTAGGAATTTCATATTAATTCCAAGCATTACTCTGCAACATCAACACCTTGACAAATGTCCAAAAACCCAAATTAAAGCTTTTTTTTTTTTTGCATTGTAGATATTCTCATTGAGACTAATTGGATTGAAGGGTTCAACTCCCTGTAGTATATAATGCAAGGATGATAACACATACTGTTTTAATCATGATTTTTATTCTCCAAAGCACTTTTGTATCCAGTATTTCATCAGTATACAATTGGATTTGGTATTTATATAGATAGACTAAGTATTTAAAAATCAGATAAATTAAATGTTTTATTTACAATGAGGGAAAAAATCCCTAGGCCATGACTCAACCTGTGGGTTTGGCTTTAGTCATTTATGAAATATTTGGAGCATGGCAATTCTGTGTTGACCAATAGTTAGGATACAGATATAAATATGTTTGTGTCCTCCTATAAAGGTTTAATACTCAGTGATAAAAATATTAGGAAAGGATTGTTAATATAAAGCAACTGACAAATGCACTGCTGGAGTTATGCACAGTAAATGGGAAATTCAGAGACGAAATACAATATTTAGATGGCAGAGGGGTGTATAAGTCTTAGTTTTGATTTTTAACTTGTAACAGCCTACAATAATTTAAGAAGGAGTCTTAGTGAGTAATTGACTAGATTAGGTTCACCTGTAAGGTGTGTCTCTGAGGGTTTTCTTGATTTCAATAGTTGAACTGGGAAAACCCCACCCACTGTGGGTCGTACCATTCCCTAGGCAAGGAGTTTCTATAGGAGTACAGAAGGCAAGATGAACCCCCAAATAGATGCATGAATTTATTGTTCTCTGCTATTGACTGCAGATGGGATGTGACTGGTTGCTCCAAGTTCCTACCACCTTGAAATACCTGCAATGATGGACTGTAATTTGGAATTGCCCAACAGATAAACCCCTTTGCCTTAAGTTGCTTTTGTCACAGTATTTTATCATAGCAATAGGAAAGGAAAATAAGACAGAATGTATTCAAAGTAAGCCTATAACTTCACAAGGAGTTGGGAGAAAAAAGAAGGGCTAACACAGAAGCCTGTAGAAGAGAATGCCAACATGATGTGCTTTACTGGAATGAGACAATGATAGGAAGACATCAAAAAATCACCTGTCTTCACTCTTACTCTGTTTTCTGAGTCTTGTTTCCTATAAAAGCTGCTCCTGCTCTTGATTCTGATAATATCTATCTTCTCCTTCCTTCTCCTCACTTTGTCTCATTGGTGTTTCCTTTCCTCCTATATCTTTAGGTTCCCTTTCCCACTGTGCTTGTCCTGATCTACTGACCTATCAGAGGCTGGCTTTGACATAGAACTTGTCCTTCCTTTGTTCTCTGTTAGTACCCATTTTAATGAAGCCTCTATTACCATAGTGACACCTTGAATCCTTGAGAGACTCCGTTTTCATTATCTCTCATCATGCTGTAAAACATTTTCCTAGTCTTGGCTCCTCCTTGTAGGATTCCTGATACTATATCCTCTTGTTAGTATCTGCATTTCCCATTGCCCATCAGAAGTCTCTTTTATTAAGTCTTTTCCATTCTTCAGAATTTAGGGTTTTGTCTTCTACCATTTTATCTTCTCAGGAGGTGGAAGAGAGCATGAGCAAAATGTTTGTTAATTTTTTTGATGACAGAATAGGAAAATTGCTATGAGACAAGCTCTGGTCGTAGAGGGAGAGTTGTTAGTGTATGATGAAGATGTTGGCAGAAGTTAGGTCACCGTGGTTTTTACAGGCTGATGAGAACTAGACTCAGCTGACATGATTGGAATTACTTAATGATAACTTGAAAAGCAAGTTATTTGGATAATAATACCCTTTGTTTCTCAAAGGAGGTTGAACTGGAAAGAGCAAGAGCATAAGGCAGAGCCAGATGACATACACAAAAGGTAGTCATAATAATATCTGCAAATGGATGGACTGTGAGGCCAGTCCATGTTAATGGAGAGCTACTTTAATTCTTTCATGGTTAATTGCACAAAAATACTTTTCTTATCTTTGCTACCTACAAAGCCCTGGAAGGGTTCAAGTCAATGTCTGTCAGATACAAGTGATGTAGACTGATGTAGATTAGTTAGTGAAAAAGAATTGTAGAAGGTATAATTTTCTGGTCCTATTTCATGCATTAAGGGAAGCAGCTCCAAACCATAGGAATCATGTGACTTGTACCTCTGCCCACACACAATGTGGGCTGTCCATGGCTAAAGGTAGGTATGGTTAGAAAGTATTTGCTCTGCCCTCTAGAAAGCCTCAGATTTGACTATAACTCAAGTGGTAGTGAGAGACTGTTTTGCAGTAGTATCCAATATAAGCAGACAGGTAGACAATATGGACTAATAGTGCTACTTAGGTTCTAGAAAGATCATAAATCATTCTGCCAAAACTCAGTGGAGCTGTGGTTTGAGAGTGTATGGCGCATTTGAGTTGAATATCTAAGGTCACCATAGCACCATAAGGTAGCCTCCATTCTTTAATACATGGGACATATCTTAGCATAATTGATGTTAATCTGACAGTAGGTACAGGGCATATACTGTGTTCTAAAGCCTTCGTATGAATTAGGTCATATATTTTTGCACACAAGTTCTATTTTTTCTCTATGTTTTAACTGAGAACCCTAAGGCTTATGGAGGAGGATGCCAAGGTCTAGTTATATAACTAGAAGGAATGATGTTGTATTGGGATCCATGAAAACAAATGTTAGGTTCATTTTGGTCAACTTCCAACTTGCAGCTTCTCAAGAGATGGAAGAATCCATGACATGCATGAAACTCAATAGATATCAAGCTACTAATTGAAGACTCAGAAACTGATAGCTTATGGTTAATGCATATCACATGTGAGGGATTTGGAAGGTTCAGGATAACTCCTTATCTCCTTCCTTGCTTCCTGAGAAAGAACATTGTGGTTTTATAATCTGAAAAAGCATTAGGAGAAAGAGTGAGTTCATAGGCAGAGAAGAAACACATGTTCAAATAGTTTGTTGTCAAGATATCTGCAGATAGCTTCGGTGATATAGAGATGTTTAAGACATTATTGGGGAAATGAAGAAAAATGAGGTATGTTTTGTTCCTTTATGATGCTCAAAGAAGTATCAGCATTATAATCACAGTTCAGTAAAACTGGAAGAGGACAATAGGAGAAAATAAGAATCAGTGTGGGGGGGGGCTCAGTGGTTAGGGGCACTGACTGCTCTTCCAGGGGTCCTGAGTTCGGTTCCCAGCAACCACATGGTAGCTCACAACCACCTGTAATGAGATCTGATGCCCTCTCCTGGTGTGTCTGAAGACAGCAACAGTGTACTCATTTACATAAGATAAATAAATAAATAAATAAATATTTAAAAAAAAAGAAAAAAAGAATCAGTGGAGAAAGCCTTTCATTTTGCATAGGACTTTCCCAACTTATGGCAAAGCTCTTTCATAGCCCTGAAGAGCAAGTGGAATCATTGATCAGGCTCAGGGAAGCTATTCTGGTCTTGACACTTAAGCAGTAGGGTGTCTGACATTGAAACTATTCTGGTAATAGTTCATCACAATTGTTCTCCCAATTAAGTAATGTTTCCTCCCTCTGCCATCCTATTGGATTTTCTTATTTTTTGAATATATACTCCTGTAATAACCCTGCTTTCCTTAATTAGCGTTAATCTTCTTTACTTACCTTCTTAGTGATGCCTATGTGGTTTAGGGAGTTAGATGTCCTATTTTGGTAGACATAAGGGAGGACCTGAGATGTCTACAGAGACACAGATTCTTGCTCTATTTAGGACTACCCATGGTGGGACACTCAGAGCTCCACAGAGAAGAATGAAGACCAAGGGTAAATTCAGTCTCTCTTGAGAGGAGTGTGACGACTGTACTGGGAACCTTTATCCTGTCCATAAGTTCTGACCGCAGTTTCTTCCATCAACATGTTTTTGTGATGGGGGATTTTGAAAATGGTAGAGGTCTTTGGCATCATCAAAATAAAAATATTTTTATTAATCTGGACTCTTTCTGTGAGTCAGATTTAGGGAGCCACATTTCTGAGTTTGTTGAATTTTAGTCTCTAATATGATTGGAGAATCTCTAAAATTTTTATAGACCCTTGAACACTTGTCTTACACTGCAAAGATTAAAAGTAGTGAATATAACACTTCCACCCACATATGTGGTTCCCCTTTGCTCACATAGCAACACCGTGCAAAGAATTGTTGCTAGCCCATTTTATTGAGCAAGAATGTAATCCCTCAGATTGATGATACTTCTCCAAGATGGTAAAGCCAGAACTCATTCCATGTTCTTAGCTTTCTTGATTCTTGGTGTATAGCTTGTTTCCACCATAGAGCAGTGTGTTAGGGTCTTTCCATTGACAGAGTGCCCACTTTCTTGTGTGTCCTCAGAAGAGTTACCTCGGTGGCCCATTTAAATAGGTCAAGTTTCTGACACTCTTATTAATGAGACTGGATGGAAACAGGATTGCCTTGCCCACACAACAATCTGCTTGAGACTTGGAGGAACCTGCTGTGTGGGCAGGTTATATTCATACTGCACAATGACTGGGAAGCAAATGAAGATTCATAGGTGCAAATCTAGCCCTGTCATGGAGAAAAGTATGCAGTCAGGAGTCCCAGGACACAGCCATGTTCCATGTTCATTTTAGCTACTTGCCTAATTCCCTGGGCTTCATTGTCCTTGTGTGTCATTTAGGAAAGCCGACCTGCTCACCCCTCGGTCAGGTAAAAGAGTTGAGTAATCTTTCAGCTTCTGTACAATTCAAAGAGCAGAACTGTAATTATCTTGGAGGCATTTGAACCTGAAACCTGGTGTATAATTGCTTCTCTCCACAAGGGAAATATGATGAGGCGTTCGCTCATTTCTTTTACTCACCGAGGAATAGCAGCTATCTGGGGGCATCTGGTCTGGCTTTTAATCATGTGCAGGTGTTGTAAGAATCTGGCAGCTCCGAGCCTTGTTAGGTGCCCCTTCACAATCTCTTCATGTAGAGACAGAGATAAGATTATTTACACCCCATTCCATTATTCACAGCCTCTTGGAATGTAGCATTAAATAATTCATGCAAGCCAGGGGATTGGTGGGAAAGCCGATAGTTTTGCAAATACAGCATCAGCAGCTACAGAAAAGTCTAGTTCCAGTACAAGCACACAGGAGAACAACTGCTAGCTATTAGATGTTCATCAGGACTCTGAAGAGGATCTTCCCTGTGATCTAATACCCAATGGGATACTAGTTTTATTGCATATGAAATTGTCCAACTTCCTGTCATATTTTGATCTAGAGAACTCCCCATGGGTAGGGAGAGCTACTGGTATCTTATTAGGGTTCTCTGTGGCATTTGTATAGGTCCTGTTCCATGCAAGGTGTTTGATAATTTTTTTTTTGATGCATTGTTGTTTTATACAGATTTTCCTTAAAGTCACCATGCTCTGGCTGGCCCCGAGTCCAGTCTTTCCAACTCAGTTTTCTAAGTTATAGAATTACAGGTGTGTGCTACCACTCCTGGTGAATTTTGTTCTTTGAAATGCAGGGTTCTCATTCCATTTGTTGCTTCAAGTCTATTTTCAAGAGAAATGGATGGAGCAAAGTTAGATGATTTCAGGATTAGAAGACCAGAACCCTAGTTTCTCTACCTGCTGACCTAGTGATCTCATTGTCTCTGGAAACCCTGGAGCAGTGGTTCTTAACTTGTGCATCATATCCTCTGGAGGGTCAAAAGACCCTTTCATAGGGGTCACCTAAGCCCACCAGAAAACACATTATGATTTATAATGGTAACAAAATTACAGTTATGAAGTATCAATGCAGTAATTTCCAGTTAGAGCTCACCACAACATGTGGAACTGTATCAAAATGCTGCAGCACCAGAGAGTTTGAGGACCACTGTCTTAGAGGGCAAAGAAAATTGGGAAGTTGGATACAATGAAAAAGCATAGGGTTTGGAGGATGTCAATGAGGAGAGAGCTTCAGGTCAGGAGGACCAATCTGCAGTCCTTTGAAGAGGAGTCCTGGGGAGTGACCCTGGGTTTATCCATGAGGAGGCTGTCTTACCTCTAGAATCTTAACTAGTGCCTTCTTTTACAAATACCATGACATGCCAGGTGCAGGCAGTGCCCTCGTGGGCTCCTCCAACCCTAGCTGCCTGTGTCCACTCTGCAGTTGGTTCCCATGTGTCAGATGTTTCTGGTCTCACTTTCATTTGCTAGCTTTTCTTTCTGGCTCTTCTCTGGCTTGAGAGGATGTCCAGGCTGGTTTGGGGCTCAAAGATCTCTACTTTCTATTAATGATTGACTATAGATTTTCTCTTGGTGCCAGTCTTATGTTTTTTTTTTAAGAACTTTATTTTAATTTTAAAGATTGATTGATTTATTTAAAGTATGTGAATACACTGTAGCTTTCTTCAGACACACCAGAAGAGAGCATCAGATCCCATTACAGATGGTTTTGAGCCACCATATGGTTTCTGGGAATAGAACTCAGGACCTCTGGTAGATCGGTCAGTTCTCTTAACCTCTGAGCCATCTCTCCAGCCCAGTTTCAGTTTTATAGGTAGCTCTGAAAAGAACCTAATTTTTTTTTCTGATCCCTTGGCCCCATGGCATTTCCCATGGCTAGATGGCTCCTTGCCTTCATGTGGACAGTACTGATGTCCTTTCAAAGGGACAAGTAGGTAGCTCATTATCTGATCTGAAATATTTTAAGGGATTAGGTATATAGTTAACACTCTAAGGCTACAAGTGACAGAGACCCAGTGGCATAGTAGTCTCAGATAAAATGTGATAGAACAGACTCTACAATATAGTGCAACGCAGCCAAGTCCCAGGGAAAGAATGATGGAGCAGAGTTGAAGATAAACCCTGGCCACTTGTCTGCAACCAGGGAGTAGAGGTACAGCATTGCTGGATATGTTTGTTGGGGGAAGAGACCAGGTCAGGCCTCTTGCTTTCGAAGACAAAGGAGCTAGAACATCTAAATTGGGCAAAGAACGAGATGTAAGGAAAAGTGTGGATATCCAAACCAAGAGGAACAGGCTGCAAGGCAGGAAATAGGCTGTGTCTTTGGGAACAAGTAGATGAAGCTGTGGCATAGAATGGAAGCAGGAGCAGGAAGACCTATGAGGCAGAGGGGGAGGTCCTGTGTATGGGACTTCAGGCTTTATAGGCAGTGAGAAGACCAAGGAGGGCATAGAACTGGATCAGAGAAGTTGAACATAAGGGCATAGTTTGAGAGCTGTCTGTACTGAGGAAAAAGGATGTCCTATCTGAAATTATCAAGAACAATCCATGGGAAAGAAGGAGCCCAATCTGGGGAAAGAAGAAGGAGCCCAAGTGACTGCTGTTGATGGGACAGTTCTGCTGATGCTTGTCACAGAGCAGTGCCTCCAGAAAGGAATGCGAATCCCGAGCCAGGGAATTCTTGGTGAAGTAACTAGGAAGCTGAGAACAGTTAAGATGTGTGGTGTGTGCCTGTCACCCCAGTGTATGAGGGGCAGAAGCTGTAAGATTTATAAGTTTCAGGCCAGCCTAGGGTACAAGACAAATTCAGGTCTAGCGATAGCAACTCAGCAAGGCCTATCCCAAAGTTAAGTACAAGGCTGGAGATGCAGCTCAGTGTAGAACACTTGCTTAATGTGAAAACCATGAATCAAGCAAAGAACTGAGGAGTTTGGTGGCTCATGGTGGGTGATGCCAGTACCCGGGGAGCTGATGCAGGAGAATTACTGCAAGTTCAAGGATAACTGGGGTGAAAGAGTGAGTTCTAGGCCATCCTGGGCTGCATATTTTTTAAAAATGAAGGGGAAATTTCTTGGTATGAGATACCAGGAAATTGGATGTGCAGCAAGGAGTCTAATCTCACTCCTTGAATTTGAAATTTCAGCTCACACCATATTTCAAGCATTTGACCTGGAGTCTCTCCAGACACTTCAGAACAAATCTACAGAGGATGCACAGACAAGGAGTTGGAGGGCCAATGACATTAATTAACTTCACCAACCGTACAAAGCCAAGTGAAAATGGTAGGACTTTAACTGGAATCTCTCTGACCAGGATGACTGTTGTGCTCACACTAAGGTGACTGAGAGTAGCTTTTGTCCTCGTCTCGTGGCACCCATGGTTCATCACAGATTTCATTTACCATGGCCACCCAGCTTCTGAACAAGCGTGATCAGGAGGGCTCGGAGAGCATTAATCACATCCACCTGGATGGCTTTCCATGGCTTGTAATTTACTTGTTTTGTCTAATTCTGTTCTTTACAACAATAATTAACACAGGACAAATAGCCTCACCAGGCTCAAAAGTGGAAATAAAATTGGCTAGACAGGTTCAGGGCTACATAGCTGTGATGGGAACTAGATCCTTCTGTGTTTTAATTCAAGCTGGTTAGGGTCTCCTCCTGGTTCTTATGCACGATCAGGTTTACTGTACATGCCAAGCAACTGATTGAAAGAGGAAAGCTTGCCGTGGTAACTGTTTACTTTCCCTATCACTGCGCCAATCCCAGCCCTTACAGTGTGCGTCCATCTGCATGCATGGCTGCAGAAGACAGGAATGAGCATGAATGGAACACCTACTATGTGCACTATTTAGAGCAGGCACCATCTTATTTAACTCTAAAAAAGCAAGTACACCTGGAAAGTAGGTCTTGTCTTCGACCCATTTTAGAGGCAAGGGCCAGTGAGTTCAGTAAAGAACCTTTGGTCCTTTCTTAATCGTCCTTTTCTTAATTTTAAAGGCTGATCCCTTTAAAAGTTAGGCTGGGGCCTAGCAAACACAGAAGTGGATGCTCACAGTCAGCTATTGGATGGATCACAGGGCCCCCAATGGAGGAGCTAGAGAAAATACCCAAGGAGCTAAAGAGATCTGCAACCCTGTCGGTTCAACAACATTATGAACTAACCAGTACCCTGGAGCTCTTGACTCTAGCTGCATATGTATCAAAAGATGGCCTAGTCGGCCATCAGTGGAAAGAGAGGCCTATTGGACATGCAAACTTTATATGCCCCAGTACAGGAGAAAGCCAGGGCCAAAAAGTAGGAGTGGGTGGGTAGGGGAGTGGGGGGAGGGCATGGGAGACTTTTGGGATAGCATTGGAAATGTAATTGAGGAAAATATGTAATAAAAATATTTTTTAAAAAAGTTTGATTTTGAGCTTATTTTCAGCTGTTCGATGCAGACCTGAGGTCAGGAATTTGGGAAATTTCCTCCTGGCCTGAGAATTATAGATCCTCTATACAAACACTTAGGACATGGATGATAATGATGGGTTTTTCATATTTTCTTCCCTGAAAGATTATAGGTTTAATGAGGCAGAGAATAGGCTCGAGTTGTTAACCATGAATTCTGTATGTTGCCTACATTTTAGATGCTCAAGAAATACAAGAAGAATGAATAAATCCCATTTTATAGCTGTGGGACTTGTAGTCCCAAGACATTAATGCAATATGGAGTCAGGACTCAGATTTACTGTCTTTCTAAAGTTGGCCCAAACCCTACCCTTAAGTTTGGGGACTGCACATTGTTGTGTTTGTACACAGAGAGGGAGAGGATATTGAAGATAGGGAAAGAGTCCCAGGAGACCAGGCACTTTGAGTCTCTCTGTAAGGAGGAGGCTCACAGGGACTGGTACCTTGTGATGCCTGTTTTCCTAAACTGGTTTTTGCATGGATTGAAGCTCCTTGTGATCCTTTGGAAGCTGCTTACTTTGAACCACATGGTAGAACTGTAAGTGCAGGAACATTAGGGATGCAGAGCCCACATGAACTCAGACTCTACTTGTGATCTGTGGGCTCCTTTCAGCTAGCCATTGGCTCTTTGAGCAAGTTTCTTCAGTTCAGTCTCCTTTGCCTTCTGGATTATCTGCTGTCCTCATGTTTCTCTGGAAGGCATAGAACATTCTTCAGCAGGCATGTATCATGGATGCTTGCTTGGGACTGTTGGACTTGTAACCTAGGTCAGAGGTTTCCCACCAGTCTCCTGGAGCTTCAGTTTTTTTTTTCAGCCCATTGCTGGGTTTAGGAAACATTTGGAATGGCATGAGGTTCTTCCCTTCCCTTCCCTTCCCTTCCCTTCCCTTCCCTTCCCTTCCCTTCCCTTCCCTTCCCTTCCCTTCCCTTCCCTTCCCTTCCCTTCCCTTCCCTTCCCTTCCCTTCCCTTCCCTTCCCTTCCCTTCCCTTCCCTTCCCTTCCCTTCCCTTCCCTTCCCTTCCCTTCCCTTCCCTTCCCTTCCCTTCCCTTCCCTTCCCTTCCCTTCCCTTCCCTTCCCTTCCCTTCCCTTCCCTTCCCTTCCCTTCCCTTCCCTTCCCTTCCCTTCCCTTCCCTTCCCTTCCCTTCCCTTTCCTTTTCTTCTTTTTTTAATGTTCTCTTTTTTTTAAAAAATTGGGTATTTATTTCATTTACATTTCCAATGCTATCCCAAAAGTCCCCCACACGCTCCCCCACCCACTCCCCCACCCACCCACTCCTACTTCTTGGCCCTGGCATTCCCCTGAGGCATATAAAGTTTACATAACCAATGGGCCTCTCTTTCCAGTGATGGCCGACTAGGCCATCTTTTGATACATATGCAGCTAGAGTCAAGAGCTCTGGGGTACTGGTTAATTCATAATGTTGTTCCACCTATAGGGTTGCAGATCCCTTTAGCTCCTTGGGTACTTTCTCTAGCTCCTCCATTGGGGGCCCTGTGATCCATCCAATAGCTGACTGTGAGCATCCACTTCTGTGTTTGCTAGGCACTGGCATAGCCTCATACAAGACAGCCATAACAGGGTCCTTTCAGCAAAATCTTTCTGGCATTTTTTTTTTTTTTGAGACAGGGTTTCTCTGTGTAGCCCTGGCTGTCCTGGAACTCACTCTGTAGACCAGGATGGCCTCGAACTCAGAACTCCACCTGCCTCTGCCTCCCAAGTGCTAGGATTAAAGGCATGCTCCACCACTGCCTGGCGGAGCTTCAGTTTTATTACTAGTAACCTTGGCTTTGTTTCTTGGGTGGTGTGGACATGGGATGAGCAGTGGTCCTTGAAGCACATCTGACCAGGTATGGGGCTCTGCTCTGTCTTCTCCTACTTGGTCTGTAAGGTAGGTCTAGAAAGGGAGGCTCCTGCAAAGGTCCCATAGGAACAATGCAGCACACTTGCCTGGAACCTTGGCACATGACAATGGCAAAGTACAAATTCTGAGGAAATGGGCTTCAGGCTCTTCTGGACCCAACAAAGTAACACTGACAGAGTTGCTTAATCAAAGGAGCTACATGTCACCCTGTGGACTGAAAAAGCCAGTGGTCAATTGCACCTGCAGAATCTTCACACTACATAATATATCACCTGCTTTCTTTGGTCATAATCACAACTTGGTATCTTGGTTCAGCAATCTTCTCTTCACACTTTTGTGCTCCTTAGTGTCACCCCTGCCACGCAACCTGCTATTCTGTTGTTCTCTGCTTTATTGTTCATTGACAAGCTCGGCTATGTTGGTTTTCTTCACTCTCTAGGCTCTGAGCTCAGAAGATTGCGAACTTTTGGATTTTCTCTTTCATTAATCTCACTCATCTCTGTGCCCAGCCCAAAGGTTGGTGCACAGACTCTGCCATCCTTTCTGTCTTGAATTGAAGATTCCATGATTCATAGTAGACAAGAAGTCATTTATAAAATTTGAAAAAAATATTACCTATCATTTGCAGTCCTTAGTACAGAAATATAACGGGAGATTTAAATTGCTTGCTTGCTTTGATAAAAAAAAAAAACTTTTAATAATGGAAAAGTCTACCAATGGATTGTGCAGATGTATGTCAGGTTTTTTTTTTTTTTCCTCCAAAATTTGTTTTCTGGCTCATTAATAGAAATTCTCCCACACACTGCAAGAACCTTTTCCTCCCATCTGCTGGAGAGGACAGTGAAGAATTGACTTGAGTTTTATTTTTTTTTTTCATAAGTGTAGAAAAGGTAATTGCTTAAAACTGAATTTGGGGCCACTGATAATCCAATTAGGGTCTTGGACATAATTATTCCTGTGTAACCTGATGCCTTTTATTCTTCATAGTTCTGATTTTTGAAGCTGGGTCTCTTGGCAACAGCATGTCAGCTTCTGTGGGAGAAAAGAACACAGCCATTTGGGAGAATATCTTTACTTAGCAGATAAGAAAAACGAAACAGAAAGCAGCCGGTAAATCATGTATACTCTTGAAGTAAGATTAAGTCCTTTATGTACAACTGATACATTAGTGTCTTAAACAGAATTGTCCTGTATCTCTCTACAGGCCCAGCATCTGTTCTTCTGGTACTTAATGGCACGACAAAAGATGAGGCAGTGGATATTTCTTCTGTGCCTTGAGCTTTGGTCAAATAATACTGCCAGGGTGAGGAACATGGATGAGGTGGAATTGTAATCTTCCTTTTTCATCCTCTGGCAGAGATCCAAAGGAAAGAGAGTTGATGCCACCAGGATCCCAGAACTAGGCAACAGTATTATCTGGATTCTATTACTACTCCATTCACCTCATCAAACTTCCAAGTCCTCACCAGTGTGGAAGAATGATGGTTAGAATCAGAGGGCATACATCACTGGCTCATGGGTCACATCTCACCCTTGTGGGGCATGTAGAAGAAGTCAACCTTGTGAAGAAAAAAGGGGGATGGACAGCGAGGCACCCAGGGCTCCTGCAACTCCTCAAAGATTCCTGGTCTGCTGCACATGGTACTACATCCAAGATGGCTCGCAGAACACCAGTGAGACAGGAAAGGAACCAAGGCCAGGGCAGTGACCACTTTCTCTGTCTTCATGGAAGTTCTAGCAGATGATGATGCTTCTCCACCCCATGTTCCTTCTGAGTAGCCTCATCAGGCAGGGCTTTCCTTGGAGGCAGAATGTGGTGAGATGGGATTATCTAAGGATTTAGGGGGTTGGGATTGACTTAAATACTGTATATAATCTTAGGTACATCACAATAAACTCTTATCTGCATCCTGATGCACCCTGATGCTGCACCCTGGTCTCTGGAGTCTGAGTCAGATTTGTCATGTGATTCCCTTGCTTCTCATCCCCATCCTTGGCCCTATTCCCACAAACCCTCAGACCTATTTACATGGCTAACAAATATCACAATTCTGCATGATTTCAAATCACATGGCCATTTATTGCACTCCAGTTGTTCTTGTTCATTCTCATCCTTACACAACTTCCATTATTAAATGTTTAATGAAATCAGAATCAAGCTTCAGTTTCCCTTATACAAAATTAAAGAATTGCATAGTTGAACTTATGGTTCCCCAACTCTAAAATTCTGTGATCTGGGGACTATTTATTGCCAAAATACATGAATTAATTTTCAAGATTGAAAATTCAGAGTATGTTTCATAAACATTACATTTCTGCCCCTATTTGCAATGGGAAAATCTAGACACCCCAGTCCATAGTCATCACAGAGCTGGAACTAAAGTGAGACTTTCTTGGTTTATTATAATCCCTACCATTTCCTACTATCGCACCCCAGTTGTTTACTTGCTTACATCATTTGCTCAGACCTGTATGTGTGACTTGTGGATCAGGAGTTCCATTCTCAATTTAATAGCATCTGCCTAAGGCTCATTGGGTGATTCTGGTTTTGTATTATTATTATTATTTTGATGTGAGTCCCCATTTCATGGGTATGATAGAGGTTGATGCCAGTGGAGTGCTGAGTCATGAGGTTAGTGAGTGGTAGAGATGGCACTAAGACCTAAGGGATCCAGGACTTCTAACTCCCAGGGACTTCAGTTGTCATATCTAATAGATATATTTTCTATTTCATTTATAGGTTCCTTCCAGTTCTCCATGTGCCTGAGTAGGCCCAATCAGGAGAATTGGATGGGTGAAGCTCTGCAATCAAATATCCTTAAAAAAACACTTGGATTGTGGAGCTGGTGGTGTAGGTCTGTAATTCCAGGTACCAGGGAAATTAAGACAGTAAGATTTCAAGCTCAAGGGCTGCCTGGGAAATTTAATGAGACCCTTTATCAAAATAAATAGTAATAGCTGGAAGGCTGGGGACATAGCTCAGTTAAAAGGTGTTTGCCTAGTATATATTAGGCCATAGATTCTATCGCAGTCCAAAAAAAAGTGAATAAGAAAAGTAAGTTTAGAAAGCAACCTGAGTGTACTAGTTACTTGTCTTTTGTGAAAAAATACCAAGACCAAAATCAATTTAAGGAGGAATTTATTTGGGCTTATGGTTTCAGAGAACTACATGTCTATAAAGGGAGGGAAGATCTGTTGGCAGGAGCAGGGAACCGAGAGATCACAGAATACAGAGAGAACAAACAGGAAGTCACCTGAAGCTATAAGCTCTCAGAGCACACCTCAGTGACACTCCCTCCAGTAAGGTGCCATGTTCTACAAGTTCTATGACCTCCCCAAATAGTGCCTCATCTGGAGACCTAATGTTCAACTAACTATAAGAGTCTGTGGGACAGTTTTTCATTTAAACCAAAATACTTATCAGAGCATTCTAGGGATTAAATTGTGGATTCATAAAAGATAGTGAGTCCTGACATTTTGAACACAAGGTGGCATTTGTGGTACCTTCACTACTGAATTTAAGAGTATAAGGAAATAGTTCTTAGACTTTCAGTGTTTAATGGCTCCAGTTGGTGAGTTTGTGACTGTAAACCCTGCATTTTCTGGCTTTTTTATTCTGACTTACTGACTTGTGGTAAGGGATGCCTATTCGACATGAGTGAGATCCCATGTGTGTCACGCGTTTGCAGGTGTCTGCCTAGTACTAAGACTTGATGGCATTCATGGGGATTTGCTTAGTATTTTCCAGTAGTTCCGTGGGAAATATAATTCCAGTGGACAATTGTACTGTTGAGACTCAGGGTCAACAAAAACTTTTTTATAAGTGCTTATGACAAAGAAATAGAGCTCTACACATGTCAAACTATCGAATTTTGAACTATTCATTTGAGTCAGTGTGTCAATTCTTTTACTGAATTCTTAACCCAGAATTAAGCCCTACTTTCCCTCCTACAAAATGAAAGGATTGAACAGAGGAATTTAGGCCTCCCCACATTTTGGATTTTATGATCTAACTATCATACAAAAGTGAAAAAAGTTAATATTAATTACAAGCCTAAACATTATCTTTCTTCTGCTTTAAAGGGGATCGGAGAGCAGGGTATGTTATCATGCTCATAGCTTTTGATTTTCATCCCTATTCCCAAGAACTGGAAGGCTGAGTCAGAAGGAATCTCAGTTTTGACACCCCTCAGTTATGGAGTGAAACCATATCTCAACAAATAGCAACAAACCAGTCAATTAAAATGATTAGTGCGAGTATAAGGAAACTAAATTTTGATACAGCGCATTCATTTGTCCTCTGGGACAGTTCATTTGTGTAGGACAAACATTTGACCCTGACGAAAATCCTCTCCTTGTTCTACACTCTCACTTTAGGTTTAGAAAATAGTTCTGACAAATTATTATTGATGAGGCTAAGCCTGGGGTTTCTGGAACAAAAGACCGACTCGAGGTATAAGCACTCAGCCTGCAGGAGACAAAGAGGCGGTGCTCTAAAGAGGATTCTAGCACATCCTCTGATTTTCAAAATTAGCCATGAGATCTTCTCTTTTCTCTTTTTCCTGGGGAGATTATTACAGGGGTAGCAATGAATAGTCCTCAGAAACTTCCCTTTTCTTCCTTTTCCCTTTGTTTTGATGGTAAAAAAATAGCAATGCTGGGCACAGGCACTTTAGATATCCCAGTTTGGGGGCACCCTCTGAAACACCATAGTTAGGGGTCAATCAAGTTTACTCTGACTCTCTGCACCAGAGCTGATCAAGGTCGCCCTTGTTCACCCAAGGTCACAGAGTTCCAGAACAGCTTGTCTGATCTGGCACTTGCTGGCCTTATGGTCCATGATGAACAGACGCCTGATGTTTGCTTTGATCTTCCTCATGGGCAGTTCCAACATAAGTGATTTGGATTGCCTAGTGGTCAAGGTCGTTACACTTACCAGTCCCTTGCTTTGCTAGAGTGTTGGTGACTCAGCAGCTTGCTTTTGGTCCATGGCTACCTTTGAGCACTGCATACTTACTCTTTTAGTTTTTGTATCCACGTCTATTTTGGGAGGGATTTGGTGTTTCTTCTTTACTTCAACATCTTTATGCAAATGTATCTGTCTTTGAAAAAAAAACAGCCTTTTCCCTCTATTTAAAAAATGTAGTACATTACTTGTGGTAGAAATGACCAAGAATTATTTTAAATTATAATATGGATATTATCAGATACATACAATTTATGTACCACCTTCCAACTTGTTTTTCCTATGAATATGTGTGTGTATATATATATAAATATATATACACACACATATATATATACATACATATATATTTAAACTACATATATAACTATACATAATCTAATCTCTTGCTGTATTTGTTTTCTGGGTTTTTACTTAACTTGTGAGCATCTCTCAGGTTATTTTTCTGAAAGGACTTAGATTTTTGTAACTGGGTGGATAGGTCTGCATCATTTAGCACATCTATTTATCATGCTCATAGCTTTTGATTTTCATGGACGATGCTGCCATAGATACTTTTGGACAATTATTTGGATTCACATCTCTGACTTTTTGAGCTGGCAGAAGTCATAAAGACTTAGCATGTGGGAATGAAAGTGGCATTTACTCAGAACCAAATCCTGGCAGCTCCTTGTCTCTGCTCTCTCCCGTATGCTCGGCTCTTGGGAAAAGTCCCAAGCTATTTGGCAAAGTACTTAAAGCCTTGCACAATGTGGTCCTTTCCAAGATATCTGGATTCCTCCTCCTCAGCATCCTCATATCTCTCTGGGAGCATCTCCTTGCCCTGTGCTTTTTCACACTTTCATACTTCAGCTCACTGACCCCCAGGCTCCAAGCATTCAGATAGCACCTTCACAATTTCGCCTTTTTTATTGGACACCTGCACCACTATTCAGTGTATGTTTATTTTTAAAAATCTTACTTCAAAAGAAAATTTTAATTTAGCAACAATAGGTGTGAGAGGATATAGATCTGATTTTTTTTTTGTGTACGCGTGCGTGAGTGTGCAAGTGTGTATGTGTGTACATGTCTGCTTTTTAAGTCACATGAAAAACATTAATAAGTATTAACATAAAAAATATAACTTGAACATGTTTCTTCCACCATGCACAATGATCTGCTGTGGCCAAACTTCCTGTGTGAAGGAATTCTACATTTGCCCCTCTTTCCACAAAGACTAGCTCCACTTATCTCTTTGATTCTGAAATGGCTTCCTGATGATGCCCTCCGTTGTTTTCTTGGGGGAGCTCATTGCCCTATGGTATCCCTGCTGAGGTCCTGCAGATCCAGAGAACAGCTTTCAGCATGGTCAGGAGCACATGCAGAATGGGGGCTATGTCAAAGGATGTGTCTTATTGGAAGCAGTCCTGAACTGAGTTTAGAAAATATGTATTTATTATGAAAGAAGGCAGTAAAGGGAAAACAGTGATAAAATGTCAAAATACATGATGAACATAAGTAGCAATGTAACACGAGTGTGGTACAAGCCATATCAGTGACTACATTAAAATCCTCAGATAGAAAGCAGAGACAGTGAGGCTAGCTACAAAAGGAAACAGAATCTAGCCCTGTGATGTCTTGAGAAGAGCCTCTTCAGATGCAAAGCACAGGACGAAAGTTAAACAGTGGAAAGATGCACCATCCAACAGTCATCACAAGAGAGGTGGAGTGGCTCTAATAAC
Organism: Mus caroli; assembly: GCF_978045245.1. Lineage (NCBI taxonomy): Eukaryota > Metazoa > Chordata > Mammalia > Rodentia > Muridae > Mus > Mus caroli. Next base: position 35,549,371 of record NW_028227271.1, on the reverse strand, counting down.
ATCAGGCAAAATAAAAACCTAAATTAATGTGTGCAGAGTTTAAATGAAAAGCTGTAATGTGTCAATTTGCAATCTCTGGCTGAGAGGAAGGAATAGGATGGAGGCAATGCGTGAGAGGACAATGGCTGAGAATTTCCCTGTACTGACAAAGGAAACGTGTCTCAAGACATGGAGGATCTCAAGCAAGAGAAAATAGCATGACCACAGCGAAGGCAAAGCTTGATAAAAGCAGAATGCCAAAGTTAGAGAAAAGATTAAAAAGGCCCAGGGGAGAAATGAACACAGTTCACAAAAAATAGCATCTACTCCAAAGGCCAAATTTCTCAGTAGCAACAACACAACATAGAGACCCATGGCAGCAAGCCCCTCTAGGACAGTACATGGAATCTACTTCAAGAAAATGACTGATCTTGAACCACTGTTCAAGAAAGAGTGTGTTACAAGCATCGCAACCAAAGAGTTTTCTAAAAAAGATTTCCTTATTTTGTATATGTGAGTACTGTCTCTAGACATATCAGGAGAAGGCATCAGATCACATTACAGATGGTTGTGAGCCACCCTCTAGGTGCTGGGAATTGAAGTCATCAGTTCTGGAAGAGTAGCTAGTGCTCTTAACTGCTGAGCCATCTCTCCCTCCCAGAGAAGGACATTTTCATAGAGATGAAACTTAGGAAATTGGTCGGTTTTCAGTTGACACTTGGTGAAGTGTTTATAGAGTGAAGACAATAACAGAAGAAATTTGGGATATAAGAAGAACCGAAGACAAGAGAGGTGGTAAGAATGTACATTAAAAACTAAGGGTGGGGGGACAGAACCGAGATATATACACATACTAGAAGGTAAGCTGGGAAGGATGTGAAGGAAACCAAATGCCCCACTCACCCATATTGCATCATAAGTTCTTGAATTGTGAGATGGTAAGTGTGTCCTGTGAATATGTTTGGCCTACTATGGCAGAATGTAAGAGGATATTAGTATTGTGTATAGCCTCCAAACTAGGACATGGAAATGTTAATTTGAATTAAATTTTTTTAAATGTAATGATTTAAGAGAAAGAAAAAAAAAAGGATACAAGGCGACAAGGTCAATGGGCACAAAGTACCATGATATAGTCAAATACAAATGTATAAGCTAGTGGGGTGGATATAACTAGAAAAATACTAAAGAACAAAGATTGTCATGCATGACTTAAAAGTCCACTGCTCCTGTATTCATGTACACCTCAAACATAAAGCAATGGGAAGAATGAAAGAAAAATGCCCCGAGTTATATTCCTGGAAATTTCTAACTAAATCTGCCCTGCTATTTAATAGTAGACAAAATATGAGGTGAAAACTAGTTAGACATGAAGGGTTTCACTATACAAAGGAATAACTTTCTATTCCTATGGATATAGACAGAGCCAATTAAACTTTTATGCATCTAATTACACAGCCTCAATATATTCAAACCAAGATTGACAGAACTGGAAGGGAAAGATAATTCCAGCATCACAGGAGATTTTTTTATAACACTATTCTCTCAATAATTGATAACATAAATAACCAAATAATCAGGAGGGCCAAAGGAGATTTGGACAGTTCAATTATTCATCTTCATCTCAAAGAGACACCTAGAGAATTTCACCCAACCATTGTGAAGTTATCACTTTTTAATCATACAAGGAACACGTGTGAAATTGACCACATATTGAACCACAAAACAAGACTGGCATCCTGATACTGGACAGCCTGAAGACCATGTACTCCAGTTTCAATGAGATTACATAGAGATTACCAATAGCCCAACTAACCAAACCTTACATGTTCAAAATCTCTGCTCTTCCAGAGGCCCTGGGTTCAATTCCCAGCACCCACATGGTGGCTCACAACCATTTGTAATGTGATCAGATGCCCTCTTCTGTGTAGCTGAAGAGAGTAATAGTGTACTCCACATACATAAAATATATAAATAAATAAAAACTCAACATCTCATTTTAATACAGTGTAAGAGTCAAAGGAGGAGTATTTAGGGTGAAATGAAAATGTTCAACCGACAGACCTCATCCGGCCGGATCAGCGCCGGGGTAGCGGGAGCGCAGGGTTGCCTGACACCCGCCAGCTACCCACGACCCCCGCCGCAGGATTTTGGGACTGCTGGATCTTAAGACTTCTGGAGAGTGGAACACAGCTTCTGCTCCAATCCAATTGCACGCGGGACCAGAGACTGCATTAGTTAGGGAAGCAGAAAAACGGCCTGTGTAGGACCACAAGCCTCTTGTGAACAAAACCATACTAGACCTAAAAAGGGAAGTAGACACAATAAAGAAAACCCAAAATGAGGCAACACTGGAGATAGAAACCCTAGGAAAGAAATCTGGAACCATAGATACGAGCATCAGCAACAGAATACAAGAGATGGAAGAGAGAATCTCAGGTGCAGAAGATTCCATAGAGAAAATCGGCACAACAATCAAGGAAAATGTAAAATGCAAAAAGATCCTAACTCAAAACATCCAAGAAATACAGGACGCAATGAGAAGACCAAACCTACGGATAATAGGAGTGGATGAGAATGAAGATTTTCAACTCAAAGGACCAGCAAACATCTTCAACAAAATTATAGAAGAAAACTTCCCAAATCTAAAGAAAGAGATGCCCATGAACATACAAGAAGCCTACAGAACTCCAAATAGACTGGACCAGAAAAGAAATACCTCCCGACACATAATAATCAGAGCAACAAATGCTCTAAATAAAGATAGAATACTAAAAGCAGTAAGAGAAAAAGGCCAAGTAACATATAAAGGCAAGCCTATCAGAATTACACCAGATTTTTCACCAGAGACTATGAAAGCCAGAAGATCCTGGACGGATGTTATACAGACACTAAAAGAACACAAATTCCAGCCCAGGCTACTATACCCAGCCAAACTCTCAATTAACATAGATGGAGAAACCAAAGTATTCCACGACAAAACCAAATTCACACATTATCTCTCCACGAATCCAGCCCTTCAAAGGTTAATAACAGAAAAAAACCAATACAAGGACAGGAACCACGCCCTAGAAACAACAAGAAGGTAATCCCTCAACAAACCTAAAAGAAGACAGCCACAAGAACAAAATGCCAACTTTAACAACAAAAATAACAGGAAACAACAATTACTTTTCCTTAATATCTCTTAATATCAATGGACTCAACTCCCCGATAAAAAGACATAGACTAACAAACTGGCTACACAAACAAGACCCAACATTTTGCTGCTTACAGGAAACTCATCTCAGAGAAAAGGATAGACACTACCTCAGAATGAAAGGCTGGAAAACAATTTTCCAAGCAAATGGCATGAAGAAACAAGCTGGAGTAGCCATTCTAATATCTGATAAGATTGACTTCCAAACCAAAGTCATTAAAAAAGACAGGGAGGGACACTTCATACTCATCAAAGGTAAAATCCTCCAAGAGGAACTATCAATCCTGAATATCTATGCTCCAAATACAAAGGCAGCCACATTCATTAAAGAAACTTTAGTAAATCTCAAAGCACACATTGCACCTCATACAATAATAGTGGGAGACTTCAACACACCACTTTCACCAATGGACAGATCATGGAAACAGAAACTAAACAGGGACACAGTGAAACTAAGAGAAATTATGAATCAAATGGATCTGGCAGATATCTACAGAACATTCTATCCTAAAACAAAAGGATATATCTTCTTCTCAGCACCTCATGGTACCTTCTCCAAAATTGACCACATAATTGGTCACAAAGCAGGCCTCAACAGATATAAAAATATTGAAATTGTCCCATGCATCCTATCAGATCACCATGGCCTAAGGCTGATCTTCAATAACAAAATAAATAATAGAAAGCCAACTTTCACGTGGAAACTGAACAACACTCTTCTCAATGATACCTTGGTCAAGGAAGGAATAAAGAAAGAAATTAAGGACTTTTTAGAGTTCAATGAAAATGAAGCCACAACATACACAAACTTATGGGACGCAATGAAAGCATTTCTAAGAGGAAAACTCATAGCTCTGAGTGCCTCCAAAAGGAAACTAGAGAGAGCACACATTAGCAGCTTGACAACACACCTAAAAGCACTAGAACAAAAGGAAGCAAATTCACCCAAGAGGAGTAGACGGCAGGAAATAATCAAACTCAGGGGTGAAATCAACCAAGTGGAAACAAGAAAAACTATTCAAAGAATCAACCAATCAAGGAGCTGGTTCTTTGAGAAAATCAACAAGATAGATAAACCCTTAGCCAGACTCACTAGAGGGCACAGGGAAAGCATCCTAATTAACAAAATCAGAAATGAAAAAGGAGACATAACAACAGATCCTGAAGACATCCAAAACACCATCAGATCCTTCTACCAAAGGCTATACTCAACAAAACTGGAGAACCTGGATGAAATGGAGAAGTTCCTAGACAGATACCAGGTACCAAAGTTGAATCAAGGTCAGGTTAATGATCTAAACAGCCCTATATCCCCCAAAGAAATAGAAGCAGTCATTAATAGTCTCCCAACTAAAAAAAGCCCAGGACCAGATGGGTTTAGTGCAGAGTTCTATCAGACCTTCAAAGAAGATCTAGTCCCAGTTCTTCACAAACTATTCCACAAAATAGAAACAGAAGGTACTCTACCCAACTCATTCTATGAAGCCACAATTACTCTGATACCTAAACCACAAAAGACCCAACAAAGATAGAAAACTTCAGACCAATATCCCTTATGAATATTGATGCAAAAATCCTCAATAAAGTTCTTGCTAACCGAATCCAAGAACACATCAAAACAATCATCCATCCTGACCAAGTAGGTTTCATCCCAGGGATGCAGGGATGGTTCAATATACGGAAATCCATCAACGTAATCCAGTATATAAACAAACTCAAAGACAAAAACCACATGGTCATCTCGTTAGATGCGGAAAAAGCATTTGACAAGATCCAACACCCATTCATGATAAAAGTCTTGGAAAGATCAGGAATTCAAGGCCCATACCTAAACAGGATAAAAGCAATCTACAGCAAACCAGTAGCCAACATCAAAGTAAATGGTGAGAAGCTTGAAGCAATCCCTCTAAAATCAGGGACTAGACAAGGCTGTCCACTTTCTCCATACCTATTCAACATTGTACTTGAAGTCCTAGCCAGAGCAATTCAACAACAAAAGGAGATCAAAGGGATACAAATTGGAAAAGATGAAGTCAAAATATCACTTTTTGCAGATGATATGATAGTATATATAAGTGACCCTAAAAATTCCACCAGAGAACTCCTAAGCCTGATAAACAGCTTCGGTGAAGTAGCTGGATATAAAATTAACTCAAACAAATCAATGGCCTTTCTCTACACAAAGAATAAACAGGCTGAGAAAGAAATTAGGGAAACAACACCCTTCTCAATAGTCACAAATAATATAAAATATCTTGGCGTGACTCTAACTAAGGAAGTGAAAGATCTGTATAATAAAAACTTCAAGTCTCTGAAGAAAGAAATTATAGAAGATCTCAGAAGATGGAAAGATCTCCCATGCTCATGGATTGGCAGGATCAACATTGTAAAAATGGCTATCTTGCCAAAAGCAATCTACAGATTCAATGCAATCCCCATCAAAATTCCAAATCAATTCTTCAACGAATTAGAAAGTGCAATCTGCAAATTCATCTGGAATAACAAAAAACCTAGGATAGCAAAAACTCTTCTCAAGGATAAAAGAACCTCTGGTGGAATCACCATGCCGGACCTAAAGCTCTACTACAGAGCAATTGTGATAAAAACTGCATGGTACTGGTATAGTGACAGACAAATAGACCAATGGAATAGAATTGAAGACCCAGAAATGAACCCACACACCTATGGTCACTTGATCTTCGACAAGGGAGCTAAAAACATCCAGTGGAAGAAAGACAGCATTTTCAACAAATGGTGCTGGCACAACTGGTTGTTAACATGTAGAAGAATGCGAATCGATCCATTCCTATCTCCTTGTACTAAGGTCAAGTCTAAGTGGATCAAGGAACTTCACATAAAACCAGAGACACTGAAACTTATAGAGGAGAAAGTGGGGAAAAGCCTTGAAGATATGGGCACAGGGGAAAAATTCCTGAATAGAACAGTAATGGCTTGTGCTGTAAGATCAAGAATTGACAAGTGGGACCTCATGAAACTACAAAGCTTCTGCAAGGCTAAAAGACACCATCATAAGACAAAAAAACCACCAACAGATTGGGAAAGGATCTTCACCTATCCTAAATCAGATAAGGGACTAATATCCAATATATATAAAGAACTCAAGAAGGTGGACTCCAGAAAGTCAAATAACCCCATTAAAAAATGGGGCTCAGAACTGAACAAAGAATTCTCACCTGAGGAATACCGAATGGCAGAGAAACACCTGAAAAAATGTTCGACATCCTTAATCATCAGGGAAATGCAAATCAAAACAACCCTGAGATTCCACCTCACACCAGTCAGAATGGCTAAGATCAAAAATTCAGGTGACAGCAGATGCTGGCGAGGATGTGGAGAAAGAGGAACACTCCTCCATTGTTGGTGGGATTGCAAGCTTGTACAACCACTCTGGAAATCAGTCTGGCGGTTCCTCAGAAAATTGGACATAGTACTACCGGAGGATCCAGCAATACCTCTCCTGGGCATATATCCAGAAGATGTCCCAACCGGTAAAAAGGACACATGCTCCACTATGTTCATAGCAGCCCTATTTATAATAGCCAGAAGCTGGAAAGAACCCAGATGTCCCTCAACAGAGGAATGGATACAGAAATTATGGTACATTTACACAATGGAGTACTACTCAGCTATTAAAAAGAATGAATTTATGAAATTCCTAGCCAAATGGATGGACCTGGAGGGCATCATCTTGAGTGAAGTAACACAATCACAAAAGAACTCACACAATATGTATTCATTGATAAGTGGATATTAGCCCAAAACTTAGGATACCCAAGATATAAGATACAATTTGATAAACGCATGAAACTCAAGAAGAATGAAGACCAAAGTGTGGACACTGTGCACCTTCTTAGAATTGGGAACAAAACACCCAGGGAAGGAGTTACAGAGACAAAGTTCGTAGCTGTGATGAAAGGATGGACCATTTAGAGACTGCTGTATCCAGGGATCCGTCCCATAATCAGCTTCTAAACGCTGACACCATTGCATACACTAGCAAGATTTTGCTAAAAGGACCCAAATATAGCTGTCTCTTGTGAGACGATGCCGGGGCCTAGCAAACACAGGAGTGTATGTTCACAGTCAGCTATTGGATGTATCACAGGGCTCCCAATGGAGAAGCTAGAGAAAGTACCCAAGGAGCTAAAGTGATCTGCAACCCTATTGTTGGAACAACATGATGTACTAACCAGAACCCTGGAGCTCTTGTCTCTAGCTGCATATGTATCGAAAGATGGCCTAGTCGGCCATCAATGGAAAGAGAGGCCCATTGGACTTGCAAACTTTATATGCCCCAATATAGGGGAATGCCAGGGCCAAAAGAATGGGAATGGGTGGGTAGGGAAGTGGGGGGCGCTATGGGGGACTTTTGGGATAGTATTGGAAATGTAATTGAGGAAAATATGTAATAAAAATATATAAAAAAAAAAAGAATAAAAAAAAAAAAGAAAATGTTCAACCAATCATTTGGGGGATACATCCAAATGTTTCCTTAGAGGGATAAATTTTAGGTTAAAATGTTTGTATTAGTAAACTACAAATGCTGAAATTTAGCAGAGATTTACATTGAAGAAGTCAGAGAAGGAATCAGATACACCAGACAGATAAACAGATAAACAGAGTGGAGTATTAATGACAGAAACATAAGCTGAATGACAGACAGCAAACCCAGAGTCACATTGACAAACCCAAATTGGACATCTTTGTGGCATGAGTGTTTAGGAAGGAAAAAGAAAGTTATATATTTAGCTGGGAATGGTGGTGTAAACCCGAATCCTAGCACTCAGGAGGGTGGGGCAGTATAAGAGCTCAAGACCAGAGACAAAGGGAGACCTGTGTGCTTCTGTCTCTGTCTCTGTCTCTGTCTCTGTCTCTCTCTCTCTCCTCTCTCTCTCACCCCTCTCTCTCCCCCTCTCTCTCCCCTCTCTCTCTCTCCCCTGTTTCTCTCCCACTCCCCTCTCTCACCCCCCCCTCTCTCATAAAATATATAAACCTGAAACCCCTGTTCAGAGGAAACCCCTGTTCACCTGCAGCTGGGGACAAGTACTGAGCCTATCACCTATCTATTTCCTGCTTCCCATCTTGGTACTTGAGTGCAATGAAAATATAGGAATGCCAGCTGTATACAGCAGTGCATCACTCAGGGGCTCTGTTACATTCCCAGAGTCATTTTATTTTGAAGATTCTAGTATCCTCATGTATAATGTAAACAAATGAAATGGATTTTGTCTACCTGCGCATGTGATCTTTTTAACCACAGGACTGTGTTCCAGCTGTGAAATGGGAGAATGTATTCTGCCTTTGTTCCAATGGTGCCCAGGCAAATATTTAAAACCTGGTTCTCTGAAAGCAAGCTAGCCAGGTACAAATTCTAAACACAAACAAGCAAACAACACCTCCCCCCAATGATCTGCAGCATTTGCCAATACCTGCAGTATAAATACTCTCAGCAGAAGCTACCTTGAGTCATTGGCTGCAGGATTGGAATGCCATGTGAAGTTGGCATTGGCAATCTATTGGGGACTGTGCAGCACAACAACATGACTTCTTGAAGGAGTGATCAGGAACCCACACAGTGGCTACAGACTTACCCTAAATAACATGGTACGGGCAGCAAGAGTTTGGATCCTTGAGTCAGGCAAGACTGAGCTTGAATTCTGGATTTACCTCTAATTGCAATCCCTCTAAACCATTTCGTTTTCTAGGCTCTGGTTGCCTCGGAAAGACCATGGGAATGGCATTAGTAATTTAAACACCATATCTAGCCATCCTTTCATTTGCCAGATACTGACTAAGCATGGCGATGAGCCAGACCCAGTCCTGGGTGTGCTTACCCTGAAGATCTTAAGTTTCAGGTATTTCTTTTGAGAGACTTTCCCCTATCCTTGGTCCTGTGCCAGATTTCCTCCCATGTTGGACTCTTTTCTCCTGTAATGCTTCTACCTGATTGCATGGTCTGTGTCTGGGTGAAGTGTTGGTCAGCATGTCCATGATTTACCTCCATGACACACTTCCTCTGTGCTCCAGTTGCTAATTTCCAGACTCTGTAGGCATCTCCCATGGGGTAGAGCACAGGCTCCCAACTCTGCATAACCCTAAATGAACTATTCGATATCTTGTTCTATCCCCTCTACCTACACTTTCTGAGATCCTCTTTCTTCTGGAGAGTGGGGCCACAGATTATCCAAAGCATTGCCTAGTCATCTGGAAAGCCATTTACAGCTAACTATCTCTTTTTTTTTTTTGAGAAAAGTTGCTTCTCCTAAGGCCTTGCTCATAGGAAAATGCTAGACCAGATCCAACTACAGTTTAAAGTTTATCTTGTATCACTCTTGTGGAAATCAATATGTAGTGAATTAAATGAGTAAACCAGTGGTGAGAATTTCATGCACCATAATGGGATTTGAGGGAAACTATTTTGGGGTGTAGCGAGAGCTATTGATCTCTGTGCAATCACATCATTCAGACAAACTATACATTTTGTCATTCCCAAGCAGAGAGTTGAGACTTAATGAGATTGGCTCAAAATTGATTGATTGACTAGTTCGTTCATTCATTCCTTCTTGTATCTGGCACATACATTTTGAATACCCACTAATGCACCAGATATTTTTCTGGGTTCTGGGGATACAAAGATGACCTGAATATAAGTACAAGTATCTCATTATCTAGTTGGAGGAAGACTCAAAAAACATAATTAAATGAATGCTATGATGGATGTTTATAAGAGATGCTGTTGGCACACTAAGGAGGATGTGACAGCTGTGCCTCTGAGAACCGGGGCAAGCCTTTCTGAAGCAGTCATATTTGTTTGGGGTTATGTAATGAGGACAGTTTATGAGTGAGAGAAAGGAGTGGAGATGGAAGAGAAAAAGGAAGTCATGGTGGAAGGAAGCAGCTTGTTCATGCCCTGGCAACAGGACATGATGTGGCTCTTGGAACCTGACTCGGAATTTCCCTTATGATGTCTGTGGATATTCATGTGACGAATAAGGCCATTCAGAGGCAGCATAGGAGTGATGTTGTCTAAAGAGTGAGCCCCATCTAGACCTGAGGAGCCAGGCCCCTGGGTATCATTAAGGAGACACTCTTCAGAGAGGATATGAATGCACTGAGGCCTTAAACTTTATTGTTGGTCATGCAGAAAGTAGCACAAAGGGAACACCCCACACAGGCTCCATGGGTCATGGTTAGGAATCCTGAGGTTAAGGGCTATTTGTCCTAGATGACTTTGTGGTCAGTGCAATGGCTTGCTGTTTTCCACAAACTGTCACATATCCTGATCTCAATGAAAGGCAGCAATTTCCCTCTTCTGCCTCAAGGTAAAGGCTGCAGCTGGTTCCTGCAATAGCATCCTTTTTTTTTTTTTTTGCCTCAACCAGTCCTTAGATAATGACAAATCCCTTTTTCTTGCTCCCCATTATTTCATTGTAAATGAGAAACTAATAAAGCAAGGCTGCAACTGGACTAATTAAATCAGCCATTTCTAATCCCATCGATCCAGGAAGACCGGGTGGAGAGCCGGAAGGGAAAGTGGTTTCTAATTCAGAGTGAGCCAAATCCATTTCTGTCACAGTACAGGGACAGAAGAAGTGAGAAAGAAACAGGTCTGGATTGGGATGTGAGGCCTGTAGGGGAAGGAGTGGGCATATGTGGAGCTGGCAAACACCCCATCTCACCAAGCAGGCTGGACAGGGCTAGCCACTGTTTTTCTTTTGAGGACAAAAGGTCTGAAGAGAGAAGGAAAGGCTGTTGGAGCTGGAATCTCACCCTTTGTTGCTGGGGAATATTCGATGTAGGGTTAAAAAAATCAGTACCAAAGGCAACAAAAGTAAGCATGTGAATAAATAAATAAATGTTTTAAAAGCTACCAGCAGGAAGCCAGCCAGTGTGATTTTTAAGGGCCAGGTAAGCATCACATGCCAGTATTGAGTTTAGAAGTAGCTTTTCTTTGCTTTTCTGTGGAAGATCATTTTTATCTGTCACATGGTTGAGCCTAGCTCCTAGCACCTGTGGCCTCCTCTTGCATCTCCTTGACTGACTAGGACTGGAAGGCTGTCAATTTTTTGGAGACAACAGTGATCCATCTTCATTGCCTCAGTCTTCCTGCTGATCCCTAACTCCCTGGGCTTTTTCTATGCTCTCCCAGAGGATCATACATTGTGTGATCTCTGCTCAGGTTATGTGAAAACCCCAGGGGTTGTGCTGAAAAATGCAACCCCAAGGTGAATTCCCCAAGGCCGAGCACATTTCTGCTGAATCAAATTTGGAGGTGCGAGCTCAGGATCCTGGACACAATGAGTGATTTGTAACAGTCCCAGGTTTTAGAACCTCTGAGTACCATTCTCTGTAGAAGAATACCTATTCATCTTTCTTCCCAGCCCCAGTATGTTGAAATATACACAGCTCTTGCAGCTTCAGTTTTAGACATGGTCAGGAGCATTTTTATTTGATTCTAACCTGTAAACTTCTGCAGTGAGAAGACAATGAATTGTAACATCCGAACCAGAAAGCGAGCGGGTTTTATGGTAGTTGGGGAACAAACAGCTAAAGGGAGAAAAAGACTTTATTTTAGAATGGGTAAGTTTGAGTTCAGTTGCACCCAGAATGAATAACAGTAAGTGGAATTTATGAGCTATCATTACTTCTTACCTTAGAGATATTTTATGACTTTCCAAAGTAAGCTAAAACATATAAGAAAAACCTTGACAACCATCTAAATGTATGATTTACAAGCTAGGAGAGGAAAGGCTGGTTTTGTAATAGAATAATATCACTATAAAGTGCCCTTGAGTCCCAGAGACTAATCCAAGGGCCAGTTGGACCCAATGCGCGTGTATCTTCCTGCCACTCTGACTGGGCCCAGATCCTGGTCCAGTAGTCTCTACAGACCCTTCTGTGGTAGAACAGACACAGTGCTGCTGAGCTGCTGCTGGTCATTGATGTTTAGATATATCTCTGCTTGCTGCTGGGCAAACAAGAAAACAGAAGGCAAGGTCTCTGGCTTTGGACACAGAACAGGCAGCTCAGGGTGATTGGCTACTTTTTTTGGCTACCTGGGTCTAGGGAAGGTTTTGTAAAGCAGCCATTCAGAAGTTGGATGGTTACTGTGAATTCACCGTAAGCCATCCAAACTGATGACATGAAGTGGTAATTCTTCAAGTGAACTGTAGGACCAGAACTGGACTGGAAGCCAGTAGGTACCAAATGCAAGGAAGTTCAAGTTCTCTCTCTCTCTCTCTCTCTCTCTCTCTCTCTCTCTTCCTCCCTCCCTCCCTCATTCATTCTCTCTCTCTCTCTCTCTCTCTCTCTCTCTCTCTCTCTCTCTCTCCCACCATGGTCATATACCATGTAGACGCAGCCCCCTTAGGACTAGTATGTCATCCACACCACACAGTACAGAATTGACATGCTGGAAGGCGCATGCTACTTGAAATTATGTAATATTCCCTGCTTTGCCCAGTTGCTCCCATCAATTCTCATTGCACTGCTTGTATTTCAATGTTAATTAATATTTTAACAAACCTTGCTGTTTAAAGCTTAACCTTGTGATTTTGACTATTTGAGAGAGTCTCTAAAGATCCCAGCATATGGTAATTTGTAACTTTGTCAAGGCAAAGTTTGAATTTCAAGGGCTGCTACACTGGTTTGTCAGGGTGAGAAAGTAGCTGGGAATAGAGATTCAGGTGTCCCGATCATTGCTATCCTTTATCATGTGACATGTATATACTATTATGGAACTGTGGTGAATACTTAGAGCCATGTCTCACATGTGCATCTGGACCAGATACTGTGCTACACATTCCACATATATTAGCTCATTTAGTCTTCCCCAAACCCTGGTGAAATTCTGAGTCTCTGTTTGAAGAGAAATAGAAGTCCTGAAGCAATAGAAACACTCCCCAAGTATCATAGCCAGTAAGTGTCAGCGTCATGATTTGTACCCAACTCTGTCCTCTGAAGCCTACCTCCCCTAGTGTTTCTTTTAAGGCTTAGGAAAGACCCCAGTTACATTCTAGGAGACTGTGGATTACCTTTTTTAAATGTACAGTGAGCAACAGACACTATTCTATGTCAACCATCACAGCAATGGACAGAAAAAGGTGAAGAACTTATCTTCATATGGCTTCCATTTAGGTTGAAAGAGTCAGGCAACAAGCAGTACAAACACTAGACACATCCTGTGTGGTATTATGACAAGCAGCACATATCAAAAGGCAGTGAAGATAGTGATTTCAGGGCTTGTTGGCGCAGGGACTTGGTCATTGGGGAGGACAGTGCTCATAGAGGAGGTGACACACATGTAAATGCCCAGTGAGGAGAGGGTATGTCATAAAAAAGAGTAGAATGTGCTGGAATCCCCAACATTGGGGACATGGGTGGTACATGGTATGTGCAGTGATGACCAGGGAGCCAGTGTGGCTCTAATATGAAATGAAGGGAGGGAGCTGAAAGAAGCCAAAGAGGCCACAGTGGAAAGGCACTTAAGGTTAGGTTTTATTGAGTCTCATTCTACTTGGAGAAAGATAGTTTCTGAAGCACTTTTTTCTGTGAATAGTGACTTGTTATGGCTTTTGTTTTGAAGAGATCACTAGCATGTGGAGAGTCTACTAAAGAGGTCATGGGCAAGGAAATATGGATAGTCGAGAGGAACGCTTCTATTGACATCTTTACAAGAGGTTCTGAAGATGGGGATCCAGAGGAACTGAGAAGCAGTAAGGATGCTGAAGGCAGAGACGACAGAGTTCACTGGACATTAGGATGTAGAGATCAGTGTTTAGATTCTCCAGTGGCAGAATTTAATTAACACACTTTCTTTATATTGTACACAGTGCCCTAAAGAGATCACAGGACGTCTGATGGGGACTCTGAAGTATTTTGCTTTTATGTTTTTGAATTTGTGCAAAGAAATTCTAAGAGTGAGGACTAGTGAAAATCTTGTCTTGTGGTAGTCATTGATGTCAACTATCTACTCCTGGGCTTAGTTCAGAGATACCAAGGCGACATGATGATCTAAAACTGAAACAGAAGCTCATCCCTCAAGGGTTGGAAACTATAAATCACACTGGGAACAAGCTGAGGTGGTGACAGTCGCCTTCTGCAATGGGAAAACCAAGAACTTGTTGTTCCATGAAGAAGATGCTTGTAGAAAGGGTTGTTGTCTTGGCACCATGGACTAGCAGATGTCTTCAAGTTTTGAGACAGCACAATCAAGAAGGATTTTATGGAACAGAACAGAAGGACAGCATAGAGAAATCCAAGCCTTCACTGTCTAGAAGGGCAGTGTGGCTATCACTGTCCTTAGGATGATGGCACAGAGAGAAATGCCCTCAGGAAGTATGGGACCTTGTTAGGAATATGTTGGCATTTTCAAGCCAGAGAGGGTCACTAGCTAGAAGGAGAGGGGTCAGGATAGTAAAACCCCAGCCCCAGAATCATAGCGTCATTGATTCAGTAAACACATTAAACTGGTAAAGAAACAAATTCCCAACAGGGAAGAAAATTCCCTGATGTCATTGTTTTATAGGCATATAGGTGAGACCTTAAGTCTTTAAGATCTCATCACTCTTTTAAAGATATCATTTGTGTGTGTGTGTGTGTGTGTGTGTGTGTTCATGACCCTTTTCAGATACATAGAAAAATCAATGTGGCTAGCACCTCTAGGAACAAGCTGAAGTGATAACACCCCCATCAGAGAAACAGAGTGTGAGGCAAATGGCCCGAATTTTGATGTGGATCTTCCTTCATTTAACACTTCCATGGGATAATTTACATGATCCATTTAAGACTCGGTTGGTTTTATGTGTCCATCCCTTGAAATGAAAAACATTTAAAAATTGTTTTGGATCAATTAATATTTGTACATACAAATGGGTTACCTGTCTTTATTCTTTTTTCCTCTTGCTGTAATACAATACCCTAACAAATGCAGTTTAGGGGAGAAAGGGCTTACTTTCGTCCATGAATCTAGGTTACAGTCCACCATGGTGGGGAAGTTAAGTGGCAAGTACATGAAGTATCTGGTCACATTCATAGTCACAGCCAGAGCCTGAGGAATGTTTCCTGACGACTTTAATTTAGACTTGATTATAGTTTCCTTAGTACTGGTGTTTCAGTTTGATTTGAATATTTATGGATATGGATGTCAGTGTGTGAATGTTTATACTTCTTTGTAGGGTGTATGTTACCCCTTGGTGAATATTTTCATGAGAATTCCTGCTGAAACCTTTTGCCCTTCTATAAAACCTTCTGGCAACTACTATATTTTTTTCTCTGCAGCTATCATGACCATTAGGCTGACACTGTCTCCTCTTTGGGTTTCTAGAGTTCCTGAGACTGCTCAGGTGTGCTCTATGTATTAGCATTTCTTTAGGTAAATGTTAGACTATACCTACCACCCACTCTTAAGTCCTTTCATGGCATCCTAATGTTTATTTATAGTATAACATGAATTATGTTTTAATGGAACCTTTTTTTTTTGTTTATGAGTAGCCTAGAAACACGTACAAAATGGAAGATATGTTACTTTCTGTGACAGAAAATTATTGAAGACAATTATAAAGAGAAACTATTTATTTTGGTTCATAGCTTTGGATGTTTCAGTTCATGACTTGCTGGCCCATTTTTAGTTCTGTGGGGGAGGATGGTAAAGGCAGGGAGTGTTTGCCAGAGCAAATTGTTCACCTTACACTCAGGAAACAGTGCATGAAAGAAGAGAAAATGGTCTCACAGACTCCTTCAAAGGTAATTCCCCAATGAGCAAAGGGCTTCAGGATAAGCTTCATTTTTAAAAGGTTCTCCCACTCTCCAACAATGACATCTGGAGACCAAGCCTTTAGCATGTTGGTCTTGGTGAGATGTTCAACTCTCAAGTTAAAGAAAGCTGTGTAAGGCATCTGCCATAAGTTCAAGTCCTAGAAACTGTTGCCAGGGGCTTCATAGGGAGGCACCAATCTCAACTCTGGGTTAGAGTTCTTTGTTAATCACCAAATTGCTGTGTGGCCCTGGGCAGCTTGCTTTTTTCTTTAGTCCTAAATTTGCCTGCTGTCCAACAAACAGCTGAGAAAGGTTCCTAGTGCCTTTTCTCTAGCACTTAAAACTCTAAACTTAACACAAAGGTCCAGATTGACCAGACGGCACATGCTGTGAGCAACAACTGCACGCATGGCTTCCTCCTCAGCTAATTCCTCAGAGCTCTTTCCTGCACACTCCCACTGACGGTTGTCATCTCTGGCATTTATTAGAGTGACAGTAAATTTTGCAAACAATAAATATCTCAGTATCATTGCTGATGATATGTCTTTAAGTGCTGCTTCAAAATGCCTTCCCTGCCTTGCTTGATCTGTAACCAAGATTCATTTTAATCTTGTAATATCTCTTTTTTTTTTTCTGCTCTTATGTTGGACCTTGATCAGATGTCTGTAAATTCCCCCAGACCAGCTGGCAAGTAGGCTAAAGGAGTAGCGCAGCAATAGTTCTGTCCCAGGTTCTGACAGGTTTGATATCTGATTTCCAGGCTTGTCTGTGTAACACAGATACCACGATGCATACTCACACCTAGAAAAATCTAGACTCATACCCCCTACCCTCGGTCACAGGGTAGCTGAGTTGTCTTGGGTAGACCAACTTGACCTTTCTCAGCCTCACTTTAAAACAAGGGATTATGGTTTCATTGCATAACAAAGGTTCAGAGGCAGTGGGATGACCGGTGTGAATCATTTATTCCTGTGAGAAGACAGTGTCTGTCCTGGAAGAGAGTAGATGCTTAGTAAATGTGGAACCAATAAAAGGATTATGACTCTGAAGGAAGATTCCAGAGCTCCTGCTCAGAAAGCCCTGGAGGCCAATGTCAGGCATCGTAAATCAAGTCCGCTCCTGTTTTAATACTGAATTAACAACCAGGCAGGGGGAAAAAATGGAACATTTAAATATTTAAACCAAACATTTAATTTTTAAACACGGACATTCTTTTTATAACCTGGACTGCTCTTCAAGGCCTGTGGAAATTCCCTGAGCCTCTCTCTCTGCCTTCATTCATAGAGCATGCTAAAGAGCATAGCAATTGTGGATGCTCTGCGTGTGGCAGGGGATAAGACACTTGCTGTGTTCTGAAGATGCCACATTTGTGTCCCAATAAAGGCATTACTGACAAGTTTCTATAAAGGAGACTAAATCTCTGTATAATAAAAAGGAAACTAAATCTAAGCAAAAGAAACGACTTTACGCATCTCCCATGGTTTCTGTCTTGCCAAGCACTGTCCTAACTTTATGTTATCTTTTCCAAATCACACTAGCAAAACCATGAAAGGTTTATACTGTCATTGTCTCTGTGTCTGTGAGGAAATTGGCTTGGGGAGGCCAACTGTGTGACCCAGAGTCATTTGCTTTAGGTGGCAGATGCTTATAGTCTTATCTCCTTAGCACCTGTCCCTTCTTCCTGTATGACCCTCTAACTTTTGCATGGATCTTGTCTGTCTTCCCTGTCCCTGTTCTAGATGATGTCAGTGGGACTGAACACTCACATATAGTTCATATGTGTCTAGGTCTCACGACATAGAGCAGTGCCATGGTGATTGGTTCAAAGATGTGACAAATCCAAGCCACAGAAGGCATCAGGATATGGCTGGCATGCTAGAAGAGGGTGGTCATTGCTCTTAACCTTTCAGTAGTGATTTATTTTATTTTTAGGTAGGTAGGTAGGTATGTGTGTGTGTGTGTGTGTGTGTGAGAGAGAGAGAGAGAGAGACAGAGAGAGAGACAGAGAGAGAGACAGAGACAGAGAGAGACAGAGACAGAGAGAGACAGTGACAGAGGGAAAGAGAGAGACAGAGATATAAAGACAGAAAGAGACAGAGAGAGAGAGAGAGAGAGAGAGAGAGAGAGAGAGACAGAGAGACAGACAGAGAGACAGAGAGACAGAGAGAGACAGAGAGACTGTCTGTGTGTTTTGATATGTGCATGCCAGAAAAAATTCATTGGATCCTTTGGAGCTGGAGTTACATGTCACCGTGAGCTACCCAATGTCACCAAATATATTAGGAATGGAATTTGAATCCTCTGTAAGAGCAGAATGTGCTCTTAACCACTGAGCTATCACCCCAGACCTTTCTCTTAGCAACTTTTATATTCCAGGTTAAGAGAACTTACTGAAAGAAGACTATGACTTACAGGTAGTTTGGTTGAATATCTGAGGTTACCAGACCTATTCAAAAAACTGTTTTCTGTCTCCTCTTACTGACCTCTTATTTCTCATGCATGACTTTCATCTACTGACAATGAGCTATGAAGCAACAATTATGTTATGTTCTCCATGCTCCTCTTGATCCACGTCTCTCTAATCTGTCCTTGGTTTTGCAGGGTGTGATTACTAAACACAAGAACATTGCTTATAATCAAATTTCTGCATGAGCTCCTCATCTTTCAATTCTTCCTGGCATCTAAACCAAGAATCCATAGAACACTGCCTCCATTTTGGGTACAGTTCTCCTCTCTGCTTAGTTGGCATGCTTATCACCTTGGTAACCTTCACGAGGGCACTTCTCTCTTCCCTGAATACCACATTAAATATGGCACATAATCCTCATTGCTTCTCTTGGTAGCTGTTCTTGAATTTTAAGGGTTGACATTTTTGTCTCATGGAATTTTGTGAAGCTTCCATCTCCCTTCTCAGCTCTGAATTGCCTAGCAAGGCAAGGAACCCCTCTAGCTTCCATTAAGTCTCTTCTTTGGATCTCCAGGTCCTCTGAGTCACAGACCCTCCTGGCTAAGTCTTAGATTTGAGAAGGCTAAGGGCTACTTTCCTAAAAAGTATGGAAGGTAGATACCCATACTAACACTAACACATCTATCAGGATTCTTTCTGGAATAAATATGCAGGCTGACTTGAAGATAAACAAATGCCCAACTACTATGATTTAAATGTATGATGTCCCCCATAAGATCATTAATAAAATGCTAGTCACAAGGCTAGGGTTCTATTTTGGGTGGTTCTGGAAACATAGACAGTAGAGCTGAGATGAGGCAGTAGTTCACAAGAACTAGGACCTTGGAGACTGGAGATGTATTATTTAGTAATGCCTCCTGTCTTGAGCCCTCCATCCTAGATGGTCACAAAGGGCACATTTCTCCTCCACTGCATGTTCTTGACACAATAATGTCCTGTCCAAATTTATGGGGCAAGAGAAATAGTGAGGCAAAAGAAATCCTGCCTGAGTTCTTTCTGTCAAGTGACTTGTCAGAGAGATGACAAAAGTAACTAATTGATAACATAAAATCATGTGAAAAATTTAAGATGGCATCAAAACAAACTCTAAAACACAAGCCTAAAGCAACATATAGAAAAGAATAACTACTACTAAAACAAATTTCATTATTTAGAAAAGGATGAAAAGGAGAAGGATAGTGAGACATGGGGGAATACACTCAATGGGCATAATATACTTGCATAAAAATGACCTTGTGTAGCTCTGTATAATAATAATAACTAACAATGGCCATAAAGAGCCGCTACTCTTTTCTAATTAGTCTGCTCTGGATTGACAAAGGAATGTCTCTGATTTTGGGGCTTCTGACTCTCCCATAATATCTGTCAAGCTACCCTCCTGGAAAGACTTAGACATCTAGCTATTTCTGAGCTATGTGGAACACCTTTGAAGGGGCCACGTGAGTAGATGATGGGAAAGGAACTTTGTACTTGCTCCTCCTGGTCCCCTCCTTTTATTGGTCACAAGTTACCTGGCAGGAAGAGTTAATATTCTCATCTTCCTTGCTCATCATAAACTGCCACAATAACAGTCTGTAGCCTGAAGCCTGGTGGGCCTATGTGTCAAGCCAGTGAAGGTAAGGAAGCACTACCATGTTTCTTGTGCTGTAGTGCTCACAGGTTCTGCATATAATTGGAAGCCATGGTGCAAGACATTAGGCCAAGTGTTGTTGGGTCATGCTAAGTCACATAGGAAACACTATGAGGGAGTCTAATGTGCCTTTAAGGACCCCGTTGAACAGAAATACATAAAGCTTGGTACGGCAAGAAGAATTGGTATAAGTCATAGGCCATAAATGACTCTCCAGTTAACTTGCTTTGTGACTTGGACTACATTTCTAAGCCTCTCTGTGCACTGGATTTCTCATGAATGAAACAAGAGTGATCACTAGGTGTGCCCTTGCAGAATTTCTAGTTAAGCTCTCCTGAGCTTTATGTAGGTATAAAACTATTCTCTCTTAGTACTTTCTCTGTCCCTTGTTTTGCATATCTGTGGAGTAAAATAAGCTAGAGATTCAGGCTCACCAGGAAAGAGTTAGCAAAGGGTAATGGCTATCCAAGGTCATGGGCAGTTTTCCTTCTGCTGGAATTGTAATAGTCCAGGTTAAATATAGCCATGGAAGACTTCCATCTAATGCTGGTCAACTGCAAATATTTAGCACATCCTGGAGTGGAAGAAAATTTTCACCAATCACCAGCCGTCACCAGCAGCAACTCTAAAGAAAGCTGAGGGCAAAATTCAGTGGTGTCAACATTCTCCGTTGGCACCTGTAATGACCAAGACTTGCCTGGAGCTCCAGCTGACTGTGTTTAAAGGTGACTGTTTATGAGGATGGTGGGTCTTTCAGAGTCTTTATTCTTTGAATTTTCGCTAAACTAGGATTCCAGAGGAATTTTGAGTAAGCAATTATTTAAAGCAACACACACACACACACACACAAAACCAAAATGAAACAAAACCCTAAAGTCATTGTCTGAATCTTAAGTACTCACCCCTCACCAGGCGCACACTTTTATATGTATCTCTCTTGCCTTCACAACACCTTATGAAGTGAGCTCTAATTTCTCCTCATTTTAGATAAGGCTCTTGAAGTTCACAGAGATTGAAATCCCAGCTAACATTGACACACTCAGATTACAGAATACAAGCTTTTGATCATGTTTTGTGTCTATGTTTGGCTCTAATCTTGGAAGAGGGAGAGGAAACATTGTAAGATCCAGAGGGTATGGAGATATGTAGCAAAAAGTTTTCTTGTGGATATGATCTGACCACTGTACCCATGACCTCAGTACAGTTGTGGATCTCTATGCAAGACCTACACGAGTTTTATTCCAATATGGGGGAGGAGCTATCAAGTCCTACTTCCCTCTGGGAGATTATTGGCTCTTTTTGTTTGCTTGCTTCTGTTTTGTTTTATTTTGTTGTTGTTGCTGGGCAAAGAGATACCATTTTCTTCATTGGTGTAGACAAGTATGGGCTGCTCATGCTTCAGTAAATAACCTTTGCCTCACATTTGTGCAAGCAATTCTAATTAAACTCAGTAGGTCACATGCAGGAAGGAGACACGAAAGAAGGTGGGAGACTGGCTAAGAAGTAGAAGGATCTCAACAGGAGAGAGTGGAGGATGAGGAGAGTGAGGGGTAAGAAGGACTAAAATTCATTATTTACAAGTATGAAATTGTTAAAGAACAAAAAGGGGGGACCCCCTTGACTCTGAGACAATTTATTAATGGAATATTATGCCTGTGATGTAGGCTGCTAACCTCTTGGGAGCAAAGGAGGGAATGATTAGGTTTTAGCCAACACTGTTCTTGGCAAACAGAGATATCTGGCTACTCAGGAAGCACAGGTAAGTCCACAGAAAGCCAGAGGAGTCAGACTTGATAATTTTTTTTTCTCCTTTTCATACATCATCTAGAGTTAGACATAGGTGATCAAGATCTGCCTCTTACCCAAATTGTGATTGTCATATATGTGAAGAATGGATGTAAACTGTAAAACATTGTGATAGTGATATTTATTAGCCTTAATGACATACTGAGCACAGTCACAGCACTTTCTCATATGTTCTCTCATTTAATCTTTGTGACAATAAACCACCTGTTATTCTTACCTCATTTTTCAGATAATGAAACCAAGGCCAGGGCAAAATAAGTGGACAAAGGGGGTAGAAGCACCAATCTAAGCACAGGATTTTCTGTGAGAATATGTGGTGTGTAGACTGTAATTGTTCTTTGTTGCCTGAGTGCATCGGGGCTTACTATAAAGCAGAGAACTTATTAGATGTTGGATCTTCCATGCCCAATCTAGGACCTAATTCCATGGAGCCTCATTTCCTTGCTGTGACTTGTTTCCACCAACATGCCACTGTCCATTTCTCATTTCCTGAGAGCTGTCATGCATGAGCCTGAGGGATGGCTTCGGGGTCACAGCATCATCAGGAGGCTTCTGGCATTGGTGTGAACAGCTGTAGGGTTCATGCTGGGAAGGTAGCCCTAGATTTTTGGACAGGGCTGTTGGGATTAGAAGGTTGTCTGCAGTTCTGATCCTTCACTTACAGTGCTTGTGGGCTTGCAGCTCATGCTTCTTCCCTGAGCCTAAGACTCTGGATGATTTACCTTCACACAGTTTAGGCCATAGCTGTAAAAACTATATATAAACTTTGACTTCATAATTCTTTTTCTGAGAGTTAACCTGAAGGGGATAGTCTAGGTGGTTTTCTTTGAGGGAAAACAGGGTTGGAGAATAAAGGAATCAGAAATCTTCTATAGAGGGCCCTGGTGTAGTAGAGAGTGGGCCCTGGTCTCGCATAATGCATGACTAAAGGTCACTCAACTACTACTGACACCCATGAGACCCTAGGAACATGGCTTCATTTTCCAGAGATGATCTATTTGCATTTAAAATGGAGATGAAGATGCTTTTTTGCAAGTTCATTCTAGGTCTGGTGAACAATGAAAAAGAGAAAACATAATATTGATGTTCCATGATGGAACTTGTGGCTCTAGCTATAAATGTAGCAGAGGATGGCCTAGTTGGTCATCAATGGGAGGAGAGGCCCTTGGTCCTGTGAAGGATCTATGCCCCAGTATGGGGGAATGCCAGGACCAGGAATGGGAGTGGGTGGATTGGTGAGCAGGGGGAAGGGGAAGGGATAGGGGATTTTGGAGGGGAAACAAGAAAAGGGTATAACATTTAAAATGTATATAAAGAAAATATCTAATAAAAAAAGAGAAAACATAACAAAGAAAGTAGGGTAAGGTTGAAGAAATGAGGGAATAGTTATCAGAACCTAGGGATCCAGAGTCACTGAAGTAAAGCCCTGGATTAGGATACTGCCTCCTGCTGGTTGGCACAGCTGAGAAAGCTTCATCACTAACATGATTTTTCATATTCTTGACTCTGGAGAGTTGGCCACATGATATATAAGAATGCCCCAGGCCCCCAACTAAATGCCCACTGGCACTGCATTGTCTCCTATTCTTTGACCTGAGTCAGACATACTTGTGACCACTGTTTTATTTGTAATGGACTTGGTTTCTGTGTCTTGGAACTGGTGTGGACACAGATAGCAAGATAGCTGGGAGGGTTCCTGGAGTCCGTTTGTGGTTGTTTCCATTGAGGAGCTCCCCACGGATGCCAGGTTGAAAAGCTGGCCTCAGCCTACCTTGGGAGCCTAGGAAGCAAGGCTGTAATTTTTTGTGCTGCAGCTCCTATTGACAGGTACCCAGGCTGTGTGAGCCTGAGTGTTAAACAAACATCTGCTCTCCTGTGTTGGAAGTCATATTTATATCATCCTCATTGCATAAGTGGAAAATAGTGGTGCAAGGAAGTTAAATAACATGTTTAAGACAACATGCCCCATGGGGGACACACCTGGTGCTCCAACCCGGACTTACTTTCTTTCTCTCTTTCTTTCTTTCTTTTTCTTTCTTTCTTTCTTTCTTTCTTTCTTTCTTTCTTTCTTTCTTTCTTTCTTTCTTTCTTTCTTTCTTTCTTTCTTTCTTTCTTTCTTTCTCTCTTTCTTTTTTTTTATAAATATTTTTTATTACGTATTTTCCTCAATTACATTTCCAATGATAACCCAAAAGTCCCCCATACCCTCCCCCCCACTCCCCTACCCGCCCATTCCCACTTTTTGGCCCTGGTGTTCCCCTGTACTGGGGCATATAAAGTTTGCCTGTCCAATGGGCCTCTCTTTCCAGTGATGGCCGACTAGGCCATCTTTTGATACATATGCAGCTAGAGACACGAGCTCTGGGGGATACTGGTTAGTTCATAATGTTGTTGCACCTACAGGGTTGCAGATCTCTTTAGCTCCTTGGATACTTTCTCTAGCTCCTCCATTGGGGGCCCTATGATCCATCCAATAGCTGACTGTGAGCATCCACTTATGTGTTTGCTAGGCCCCGGCCAAGTCTCACAAGAGACAGCTATATCAGGGTCCTTTCAGCAAACTCTTGCTAGTGTATGCAATGGTGTCATCATTTGGAGGCTGATTATGGGATGGATCCCTCAACCCAGACTTTCTAAGTCTTTTGCCTGCCTTATTTAAGCACTGATCTAGTGAAAGAGGGAGAAAGCTTCATTGACTGTAAAACTTCTGAGTTTCTCACTTTCTCCAGGAAGAATGAACCAACTGTACCTACATAATTCCCTGTTCCAATGACATGGGTGAATATTGTCCTCTTATCCAGGCTCTGAAAATACAGAACAACCTTATGTCAGCTCCCTGTGAAACTTGCATTTCACTGGAAGAACTCATGAGTGGTAGGAAAAGCCACTGTTGTCTGGTTTTACTTAGAAAATACCTATAGGTCTCTTCTAAGCTCCTCCTCTATCTTTACATACCTATTGAGCACCTACTATGTTCCATAAAAATGGTAGAAGCTATGTGCTGCCTTACAATGACTCCTTAAGAAAACTAAACCATGCTTTTTGAAAGCAGGAGGATCAATGAACTTAGTTTCTTGCCTTAGGTCACACAGCTGTGTCTGGGAAAGCTGTGACCAAACCTAAGTCCGATTGGTGACTGTGGCACCTTCAATCTGGTTCCTAGCCTTACCTGTGATTCCATTTGCTGTGTATCCTTGGGTGCAAAATTTTGCTTCTTGGTCCTTAATTAGCCATCTCTTCTCTAAAATGGTATAACTTGGCCAGATGGTCTTCAAGGTCTTCTGAGTTGGGTACCTGTGGCAATAAGTCTTTGATGTAACAAAGTATAGGTGCCTCAAAGATTTCAGATACAAAGATGTCAGAGGCCTTCTTTTAAAGCCAGCCTGTGCTGTCCTCTTCCAGAAGTGAAGGAAGTTAATACCCTTCATGTGAAGAGGCCTGCATGGTGCTCAGAGTCTCCCCCTGTTTGTTAGATCAACCTACATTTGGAGTTCAGGCAACTACCTGACAACTGAGATGGAGAGAGAACCACCATCCCCCAGGCAACCAGGAGGCTGGCTTTATGCAACTGATTTGTGGATCCTTAAATTACCCAACTTTGGGGTTGTTGCGACCTAACATGAACCATGAATCTAATTAGAACTAATTAAGGAGGCAGCTCTATGTCTTGCAGAAGCAAACTTAGGAAGTTTTAAAATCAAGCTGTTGACACCCCTTTGGCATTCTTACCATTACCATGGATAATGAGGGGAAGAGAGGGCATTTCTACCATGAGCAGGTGTCAGGAGGTTTGCCTACGGATGATTTTTGCTGGTTTCATCAAATCTGTTGTTTTTCTTAAAGTAGAATTGTCTTAACTTAAACCCAGCTCCAACGTTGATCCTAGTATGGTGTGGGATTGAAGCCTGGTTGTCATCCCCAGCTGTGTGTGGTGATGTGAGTTAAGGGGACAACAGCTGCTAAGGAATAGGCTAATTGCACACGATGATCCCAATTCTTGCAATTCTTGCCCTCTCACAACTTGATCTTGTTACTCTTCAATATTCAAGATTTTCTTCTCTCATCTCATGAATGTGACTGAAATGATGTTGGTTGATTCTAAACCTTTTTCATCAAGAAACCATACACACTTTCATTGTGTCTTCTGGATTCCGAGAAACTTGCATGAATTATGGAATATCTGAAGCCCAAGCTGAAGGATCCCAGTGTGATCCTGAGCGTTCTGACAATGATGAGGAAGGGAGCATATGGGAATTCCTGATGGACAGTAATTGTGTTTATTATTTTTATTTAATTTTTACAATATTCATTTGAAGCAAGTGTTTTCTTTACTTTATAGAGACAGATACTGAAACAAAGTGCCTAAAAATAACCAGAGAAGGCTCCACAGATATGCATGTAGGCATTCTGTGAGTGACCTAGTTCCAAAGGCTGGCCCAATACCTCTCTAAAAGACACATAACTAGATTTGGCTCTCTATCCTGAATATATCCAAGATAAAAAATAAAAGGGAGATAGTGAGGGGAAAACAATATCATTCTTATATCCATCCTGCAAACAAACAAGGGGAGCTGTCTGACTTCTGTTTGTGAGACCAGGACCCCTGAAACTGACAGATCAAGTATGGCAAGATGTTCTCACTTGTCACTGTTCATGAACTTGTCACTGGGATAAACTTGTTAACCATATAAAATTATAATCAAATAAAGTTCTGGTCAGATAAACATGAGACTTCCTAGAACAATAGCATCCAATCTCAATTTGGTCTTTTCCCTTGAATTGGGTGTGTGTGCATTTAGAGGGACAGGTCCTATTGGAACACATAGCTAACTTGAGGTAGGGCTGGGATTTACCATAGGTCGACCTAACCTTAGTTTCAATCTTTCCATCCATGCAGCTTGTCTAGTACAATAGTTGCCCTGGGGTTGCAAAAGCCATCTTGCTTGCTTCCTCTAGTCTTTTACAGTTGTCAACTTAAGGAATAGAATGGTAAAAAAGATATTTCAGAAAAGTTGCTTCTGATTTTTAAGATGGTGCTGGAAAGACTTGGAAAATGGCTTGAATGTTGAGGCATTTGGGTCATCTCAGTAATAGGCCATCTGTAGGATCAGAACTCCCACATGACTTTGGAAATATAGTCTGTTTTATGCATTTCCCCTTTTTCTGCTTCCATTTTTCCAGAACCTTATACCTAGTTTTCCAGAACCTTCTGCCACAATTACTTAGAGCTGGAGGTAAGAGTGGGTGGACTAGAGTATTTATCCTCAGGTGTTGTCCTAAATTTATTCTCACCTGTACTTCCTACTCTCCAATAATATCCCTGAGTGGAGGGGAAGGCAAATAACATTAAGTAATCTTTGTGTGAGTACAGACTCTAGGGAGGCATTATTCAGAGCTAAGTTAACATTGGGATTTTCATCTAAACAGAACTTTCTTGGAAACTGAAAGAGAACACTCCTACATACTATTCAAGAACAGCAAGTATAACTAAGACTGTTTGGGATGGAGCAGGGAGTATGATTGGAATATTCCTGGTGGGCTTCCATGGGGCCAGATCTAAGAGAACCTGTCATGGAGTGAATGCATCTTTAGTTTGTGGGCCAGTTCTCCTGGGGCAGACTGGAATGGGATTAGGGCTTGAGTCATGCATGATGCCTACATAGATACATAACAGATCCCTTATGGGTTTGTTGGTGCCTTTGTATGAAAAAAATAGCTGACATGATAAATGCCTATGTTAAGAGGTGTTGTAAAGAATAGTTGATAATTACTCTGGAGGTACAGGCAAGTATAACTCTGTGAGTTCAAGGCCAGTCTGGTTTTCATAAGGAGTCCCATGCTAGCCAAGGCAACATAGTGAGACCCTGTCGTTTTTTTTTTTTTATTACATATTTTCCTCAATTACATTTCCAATGCTATCCCAAACGTCCCCCATACTCTCCCCCCGCCACTCCCCTACCCACCCATTCCCACTTTTTGGCCCTGGCGTTCCCCTGTACTGGGGCATATAAAGTTTGCGTGTCCAATGGGCCTCTCTCTCTTTTGATACATATGCAGCTAGAGTCAAGAGCTCCGGGATACTGGTTAGTTCATAATGTTGTTGCACCTACAGGGTTGCAGATCTCTTTAGCTCCTTGGATACTTTCTCTAGCTCCTCCATAGGGGACCCTGTGATCCATCCAATAGCTGACTGTGAGCATCCACTTATGTGTTTGCTAGGCCAATAAGCACCAAATGAAGATGAGGTGCAGTACCTGAGAGAAGACTCTGTGAATGTGTTTCCACATGCTCAGGAGCACAGCAATATTTTCTCCAGCACTGCTGTAGCCTCTCCTCAAAATCCTTTGCCATTTTCATTTGTGTAGGAGCATATCACATTAAAATATACACTGGATCACACTCTTCCCTGTTCAGGTCTTACTTTTTTTGTTTTTGGCCTTAATAATAACCATATACATCGGAAAACCCATTCCTAAAGTTTACAACAGCACTCTAAGCCCTTTCATTTTAATTACTTAATAGCTATGTGTCTTTCAAAAAGTTATTTAATCCTTTATTTTTCAATTTTCTCACAACAGTGATAATAGTGGCACCTCCCTCCCCTGATTTCAGGCGAGGATTTAAGGATTAATCCTTGTAACTCACACCCTTGGCCTGGTGTCCAGCATGACACTCCAGAATTGCCAGATTTGGAGGCTGGAGTTAAAATTATTTCTTCTTGAGAAGGCTCTTATCTCCTAGTTTCTTGGACCTTTTAGGAAGTCTTCGGATATCTTCGGGGTTGCCAATTTCAGAAGGACCATTCTGCACTGTGTGTGTATATACTTGGATATTATATTGTATTCACCACTGTGGAAAGACATTTCTTCTGAGGATGTCACAAGAACTGACCAGAAGACTATATCACCTACTTTGGGGCCTGACATTTTTTTTGAAGCATCACATTTGCCAATAACTAAAAATGAGTTAACGAAGGATGTGATACTGTGTGTGTGTGTGTGTGTGTGTGCGCGCGCGTGCGTGTGCTCCAGGGATGTTTTTGTCACTAACAATTTGGGTGTATGTGATTATTTCAGCACCAAGTGTAAGCAGAGGATACACTGTGCTACTTAATTACCCTTGAAGGACTAACGAGGTCAGAGGAGGGCATATGTAACTAAGTCCATTGAGCTTTCTGGATGGAGGCCAAATCCAATACATGATGACCTCTTCTTTCTCCCATGGAGGTGTCAGGGTCTGGCCACTCAGCAAACACTGTGATTCATAAAGTGGCTAGCCTATAGGAACCATACTTTTCCTATTTCTCTCCCCTGCCCCCATTTCATTGTGTGACTTCTGAGAAAAGTCTGCCTTGTAAATGGAGGAGCAGGGAACAGGATAACAGCCTCACTTTTTTTTTCTTTTTTCTTTTTTTGCCTAAAACTGTGGGGTTAAATCAAAGTGAGGCTGATAGGGTCTTCCTGCTCTAACATACCTTCATAACAGTCTTCAGTTCTTCATCATGGAAAGATGTAAAGTTCCAAGTCATGGTCCATGATGGCTTCCTAAAGCCAAGATAACCTACAGCAGTCTAAATAGTAGAGACAGAATGGGTTACAATTAGAAAAACCATTAGTTGACCCTGAGCCTAATTGTTGACTCACAAAATGGTATGAGAGTGAATGAATAGGTCTTGATTTAAACCACTAAGTTTCAGGATGTTTTGTTCTGTAAAAAATAAAAACACCTGATACATCAGACATTCAGAAGATACACTGCATTCTTGGATATGTCCACTATGTGTACATACATACACACACACACACACACACACACACACACACACATACACACACATACACACACACACACAGAGTACTTTAAACTATTCATTTTCTTGGAACTTTATAAATTACTTAGTGCTTGGCACAAGAACTTATTCTTCTGTTCTTGACTCGTTCCTACTAAATTCAAACCATATGGTACACAAGTACAGATAAATGCCCAAAAAGTCTTTTGAGCCTCTTTGGAAGCTTAAAAAATCTTACCCAAGTCTTCTGCAAGGAAGTCGTGCTTGGCCAAGAAGAAGGGAACCTGAACAGCTTGAGTTCTGCTTAACTCTTCCTGTGAATGGAAAACATGTCTATACTTAGGATAATTTCTTTTCTAGATTTGAATTAATAAGATGGCCTTTGCTTGACATCCTATTGATCTGCATAGAATTTAGGAACTGGAAGAAGTTTCAGGTTTTATATAGTACAATTCTATCAGCTAATATATGGAAGAATCCCAGGCTTCTAGATTAGAGATGAACTCTTACAGTGGCCTTATTTGAGTTTCTCTGGACAAGGCTTTCCAGATTTCTGAGGTTTAAGGGTGTGTGTGTGTGTGTGTGTGTGTGTATGTGAAGGTTAGGTAATGCCTGTAGGACATGACAGAATGAGTGTTGGCACCCTGTTCACAGCACAGAAGCCCCTGGTACCACATTCTTTTTTTGGGGGGAGGGATGTGGTTTGGATGTTCAGCATGTGTCTGACATAGTGAAGATATGCTGTAGGTTATGTGGCCAACTCTCAGCCATAGGAGCTTGCACAGCTCTTAGAAATCACTGGATCAGTTTTCCATTTCCATTATTTCTGTCTAATGTTCTTTATAAGGTAGACAGAGACTTATTTCAAATGCAATTAAAAACACAGAGGTAAACAAGACCTAATGTTTGATGGGGAGGCATTCATGGTCTACAAGGGCAGACAGACACATGAATAAATGAATAAAAAGGACCCTTGACAGTGGTATTGCATCTGAAATCTTGACAGCAAGAAAATAGTGCTCACTTGAGACGTGGTTAGCTCCTCTGCTTAGCATATGTAGTTGTTCCCTTCCTGGCATTGAGACATCACTGAAGACTGAGATTTTTGAGCCTGGCAGAAGCTTCCATAGGTTGGGAAGCCATAAAGAATGGAATGAGGAGTTCAAAGGAAATCATGAAGGTCATGATGGCCCCCAAATCTCTGTTTCCACACTGAACTCTAATTCTGCTTTGAAATGATGTAAAGAAGTACTGTTTTTTTTTTAAATTCGTTATCCATTCACCATCTGAGTTTTCTGAGCTCTGATTCCTTTATTTCTATAGTACCAATTAGTGACTGGGTTATTATATCAGTCCTTTATCAGTATGATCAGTAAATTACTACTTATAGTAACTTATCACACTTGTCCCAGTGTCCAGCATGACACTCCAGAAATGCCAGATTTGGAGTTTGGAGTTAAATATTTTTCATTTGAGAGAGCACTTATCTCCTAGTTTCTAGGAGCTTTTATGAAAAGCTAAGTTCTCTCAGTCTTATATGTGATGTTTGTAATACACACACACACACACACACACACACACACACACACACACACACCACCACCACCACCACCACCACCACCACCACCAAGGCTCAGGGAACAACATGGAATATGGGACAGCATGGGCAGAAGAACTAGAAGATGTTTAGGAATGCTGTGAAATGCTATCTTCTGGCCTTGGTATGCACAAATTAATGACAACTGTGGTTTACCTCACAAGATCAAGCTGTCAACATTCCAGCATGGATAGAGAGAGTGATCCTCAGCTCCCATCCCTCCCTGAGGGGCTGTTGACAGAGAGATGACAGCTTGGGAAGATAATTTTTCTTCAGGGGTACAACTACTGGAAAACTGTCCATGTACCAGTAAGTATCCATACCCATGCTCCCATAATCAACCCAGTAGGTCATAAAAAAGTGTTGATAGCAGGAGGGGGACTCTAGGAAAGAAGAGGGATGCTAGAGGGAGTAAGAGGGGATAGTGGACGTAATAGAGGTGAAGGTATTTGGATGCATTTTACACAGATATATGAAATTGCTACAAAATAAATTTAAAAGGCAAAGCTGTGCACAGAGATAAAAATTGTCAGCAGTGTGAAGAGACTGTCTACAGATGGGAGAAAAATCATTAACAACCTATATATCAAACAGGGGATTCGTGTCTAGAATATGTGAAGAACTTTGAAAATTAAACATCAAAGATATGAACCATCCAATTAACAAATGGGCTAATGAATGGCATAGACAGCAGCTAAAATAAGAAACACAAATAGGCCATAAACACTTGAAAAAGGGTTCAGTATCTTGAGCCAGCAGAAAAGTACAAATTAAAACTACTTTAAATTTCTGTCTCACCTCGTCAGAATGGCTATCCTTTAGAAAACAAACAGTAACAAATTCTGGAGCAGATGTGGGAAAGAGGAGCTCTTATTCACTGTTGCTGTTGTTCCAAACAGGTACAGCCATTATAGAAGTCAGTGTAGATGCTACTCCAAAACACTAAAATTAGGACGACTCTCACTCAAGTGCAAGAGATACTTGCACGCCCGTGTTTATTGCTGCACTAAGAAAGCTAAGCAACCTAGGTGTCTAACAATAGATAAATGAGTAAGGAGGATATGAGCTATATATACAATGGTGTTTCATTTAGCCATTAGGAAAAATGCGACCCTGGTATCTACAGGAGAATGTATGGAACTGAGGACCATTGTTAAATGAAATAAGCCAAACTATGAAATGGAAATACTATCTATTTTCTATCGTATGAGGACTCTGAATGTGTGTGTGTGTGTGTGTTTGTGTGTGTGTGTGTGTGTGTGTGTGTGTATACGTGTGTATACACATACATGCATGAATGTGTGTGTGCTTACATCATGAAAACAGGAAAGGGATCACTTAGTGGGAGATAAAATTGTCAGAAATGGGGAAGGGAGGAAAAACAAGTGGAAATGGAGTGCAAAAGGCCTTAAAGGCAGAGCAATGCAGTAACTGGGAGAGAAAGGAGATTACCAATAGTGATGCCGGGTGGGGGGGGGGGATGCAGGAAGCCAGAGTGGGAGAGAGGTGAATAAGAAAAGTGTGCAACGATGTGAATCTATGACAATGCCATCAGATCCCCCCCTCCCCTGACTCTATGAAGGCATTCCCCCACTCCTACCTTACTGCCCTATGCCTGGGCATCGAGCCTCCACAGGACCATTGATGCTAGATAAGGCAATCCTCTGCTACATATCCAGCTGGAGCCATGGGTCCCTCTTTGGTTGGTGATTTAGTTCCTGGGAGCTGGGGGGGGGGCAGCTAGTTGATATTGTTGTTCTTACTAAAGGTTTGCAATCCTGTTCAGCTTCTTCATTCCTTCCCCTAAGTCTTCCACTAGGGTCCCCATGCTCAGTGGGATGGTTGGCTGTGAGAATCCTCATCTGTATTGGTAAGGCTCTGGCAAAGCTTCTCAGGGGACAACTATACCAGGCTCTTGTCAGCAAGCACTTCTTACATCAGCTATAATGTCTGGATTTGGTGTCTGCAGATGGGATGTATCCCTAGGTGGGGCAGTCTCTGGATGGCCTTTCCTTCAGTCCCTGCTCCACTTTTTTTTTTCTTAATTTATGTTTTTAAATTCACTTTACATTCTAATTGCAGATTCCCTTCTCCCTCTCCTCCCAGGCTTGACCTTACAAATCCTTTCTCCCATTATCCCTCCCCTTCTCTGCAGAGAAGGGGAAGCCCCTTGGTACCCGCCCGCCATTGGGTACCACCTCTAAAAATAATTTTAAAATGTTCATTGCATGAAACTTTACATGATTCTTTACCTGCTTTATATTCATGCATAGTTAGAGATACTCAAAGCAATGTTTGTTAAGTAAATAAATGAAAATTTTGATGTCTCCCATAGTCCTCTCTGCTTCTGCTCATTTTCTGAGTGTCACCAACATTAACCCCCTGTGTTTCTCCTCTCTCGCTTAGAGGCTCACAGCAGACAAAGGATGGTTATACTGAAACAGCCTCCAGTTACAAAGACCTGGTTCTTCTGTCCCTAATAGAGTAATTTCTAGTAAATCATTTATGTATCAAGATATGCAGGTGATACCTCTGTGAAATGGTCATGGGTATTCAGTTGACCCATGGAGTCTTCTTATAGTGGACCCTCCAGAATTCAAAGGTTTGATAGGCTTGTATTTTGGGTCACAGACCTTTTTTCTTCTGTCCCTGGTGAGGGTGGAGACTCATGTTCCTCTTTTTAGAGGCAGATGAGGGCAAGAGAGTAGTAGTAGGAGCCAGAAGGAGGCTGAGAGGCTAGTTATCAGCAGTCTCACTTGCAAATAGCAGTGTCATCAAGGACTTGACCCCAACAGTTTTGCTTTCAGAGGCTTGAACAAGAACAACAAAGAATGTGATGATGTCTTCAAATACCTATGTATACACACACACACACCTGATACATGAAGTCAAAACACAAACACCCATTTACAAGAAGAATAGTCCTTTTCAGTGAGAAAAAGGAATGTTTTTTTTCCCCAAAATTTTATTACGTATTTACTTCATTTACTCTTCAAATGCTATCCCGAAAGTTCCCTATACCCTCCCCCCTCCCTGCTCCTCTACCCACCCACTCCCACTTCTTGGCCCTGGCTTTCCCCTGTACTGGGGCATATAAAGTTTGCGAGACCAAAGGGCCTCTCTTCCCAATGATGGCTGACTAGGCCATCTTCAGCTACAAATGCAGCTAGAGACATGAGCACTGGGGGTACTGGTTAGTTCATACTGTTGTTCCACCTATAGGGTTGCTCCTTGGGTACTTTCTCTAGCTCCTCCATTGGGGGCCCTGTGTTCCATCCAATAGCTGACTGCGAGCATCTACTTCTGTGTTTGCCAGGCACTGGCATAGCCTCACAAGAGACAGCTATATCAGGGTCCTCTCAGCAAAATCTTGCTGGCGTATGCAATAGTGTCTGTGTTTGGTGGCTGATGGACTCCCAGGTGAGGCAGTCTCTTGATAGTCCATACTTTTGTCTCAGCTCCAAACTTTGTCTCTGTAACTCCTTCCATGTTTTTTTTCCTATTTTATTTATTTAGGTATTTTCCTCATTTACATTTCCAATGCTATCCCAAAAGTCCCCCATACCCTCCCCACCAAACCCCTACCCACCCACTCCCACGTTTTGGCCCTGGTGTTCCCCTGTACTGGAGCATATAAAGTTTGCAAGGAATGTTCTTTATGTAGAATGTTGTGGCATGTTATAGCATGTGGGGTGCTCTGAGGGTCTAAATCCATTTGGAGCTCTCTCCCTCCAATGTGGTGATTCTGAATCTAAATCTAGTTTTTTTTTATTTTTTTAAATCAGTTTCTAGAATTCCTTAGGGCTCCCTTGCCTAAGCTCACATACTCCATAAGCAGAGGATTTGGCTCCTAAACCCACATTTTCCTGGCTCGGGAGCATGATCTCTGATTAAGTCATTGCGTTACTCCTCCAGAGACAAGAATAGTTCCCCCCCCTGCCCCAAGATGTCAGCGCCTCTCTCTGGTACAGGGTTAGGCATACTCAGCCCCAAAGCCTTCTTTTCCATTTTCTATGCGGAACATCATGCTTAAATATTGCAAATCAGAGGACCATTTATAAACATTTTTTCATGTGCCTCATAGATAGATTCTTTACTTAGTTTCACTTTTTATCCGTTTAACACTTGAAGAACATATCAATGGAGACATTTCTGGATGTAAGTAAGAGAAGATTGAGCCCTGTTGAGCGTTTTCAGCACTTAACTGAAAAGCAAAGGCACAGGTCTCCCTAAATAGCTCAGTGATATCACCAAGTGACACTTCTAGCCCTCCACTCTGCCTTAGTGGCTTCTACTTCATCCTAATGTTGGTCCTCTTCATAGACCAGCAATTATGACTTTTGCTCTTACATGTTCAGACTTCTCTTTCTTTCCTACTTCTATTCGCCATGAAAGCTAAATTGTTATTATCTAGACTTTTGAGGAGAACTCACATAGTCAAACTGTCTTGACTTAGGTGAAAGGCTCATTTAGGACAATGGAATGTCCTTACTGGGTTATCTAGCCTAATCTTCCATATCTGTAGGGCAGCTAGCTTCCCAGGAACTGTCAAGAAATATAAGGGGGAAAACTAGATGCTTCAGAGCTCATGAACAAGTTTCTAGTGCAGTTGTTAGACCACTTCTTCATCTGTAAGAACCTGGCTGGAGTGTGGAGAAAAGAACTCTCTATCTCCCTT
The DNA here is from genome assembly GCF_978045245.1 of Mus caroli. NCBI lineage: Eukaryota > Metazoa > Chordata > Mammalia > Rodentia > Muridae > Mus > Mus caroli. Next base: position 35,513,452 of record NW_028227271.1, on the reverse strand, counting down.
CTCTATCCCCATCACTTTCTGCCCTTGTATTTTGCACTACAGAACTGACGGGGTTAACAACACAGTGTTGTTAAATATTAAGGGAGCCGGCTATATGGATCACTGCAGTAGACTTACTGTTCACTCTCTCTAGCTGGTGTCTAACTAGTGGGGATCCCAGAGGAAAAACTGTGGGAAGGAAGAATGAGGTTGGACATTCCTGCCCCCCCCCCCCGAATCTCTATGTTTGGCAATACTTCTTTATGATGGCCCTCACTTCAACTGAGAGATTCTGACTCTCTACTGATGGTTAATCAATCTTTTTAGGTTTTTTTGAGATATGTCTTAATATGTGATCCCAGACTGGCATTGAACTCATTTGTTTTAACGGTAAGCATTACTAACTTGATTAGATTTAGAGGTACTTGAGAAATTAGTAACATATATTTCTGGGTATGCCCATGAGGGACATTTCCAAAAAATCAGATCAGATATGGAGTCCTCTCAGAGATTCAGAATTGGAATGGACTCATGGGAAGTGGTAGACTGAAAGTCAGGGCCTGCGCAGAAAAAAAGGTGTGATGTTATGTCCTGCCCACAGGCCTAGAAACATTGGAGTCAGTTGTACTGGTTAGGTTTTTCAACTAGGAACAAGATAGGCTTGAGGAATTGCCTCTACCAGATTGGCCTGTGGACATGTCTGTAGGGCATTTTCTTGATTACTGATAGACGTGGTCAGTTGTTTCTGGGTTGCCTAAGAAGATATACTAGCAAGACAGAGAGAAATTTGGTGATCAGTATTGCTCCATGGTCTCTGCTTCAGTCCCCATCTTGAGCTCCCATCTGATAATGGACCATAACCTGAAAGCTGAAACAAACCCTTTCTTTCCTGTGGTGGTTTGACCAAGAAATGTCCCCCTACATAGGCTTGGGTATTTGAAAACTTGGTCTTTAGATGGTAGTTTCATTTGGGGAAGTTTAGGAAATATAGACTTCCTGAGTCTGTCACTGGAGTGGATGCTGAGATTATGTAGACTTACCCTATTTCCAGCTCTTCCTCCTGTGTGTGTGTATTTGTGTGTGTGTGTCCCATTCCTCCCTAATCTCCCCCTTCCCTCCCTTTCTCCTCTCTCTGTCTCTGTCTCCCCCTGTTGTCCCTCCTCTTATTCCACCCTCCCCTCTACCTCTCTCTCTCTCTCTCTCTCTCTCTCTCTCTGTGTGTACCTCCTTTCATCTCTCCCTCCTCCCACCCCTCCCACTTTATACTTGAGATCTTTCAGCTTCTTGCTCCTGCTACCATGCCTGCCTGCTTCCTGCCATACCCTCCACCACTATCACTATGGCCCTTTACCTTTCTGATACCAGAAGCCAATAGAACTCTACCTTCATTAAGTTGCTTTGGTCATGATGTTTTGTCACAGCAACACACTCCTCCAAACTGATTTAGGTCAGCTTTTATCAGAGAAGCAAGCTAGGATGCCAGTCTGCCAAGGAATGTAGCTTCTAAAACTGTGAACCAAGTTAGATATTTTTTCATTTCCAGCCATTCTCTCTCAGATATTTATCACAGTAAAGGGATACCTGACACATACTCTCCTTGCAGTTACTGTCTGTATCCTGTATTCCCACCACACCCACCTAAACCTTCATACCCCTTTATATTTGGAAGTTGAGTTGCTTTTATTGTTGCTAGCTGGTGATTCTGTACTGTTTCCTGATAGTCTCCTTCTTACATGCAGGTCTTTGATTAAATTTAAATACCTCTGGCTTTCACATGGTATCACTTCTCTGTCAGATTTCAGACTGATGCCACCATCATTTATTCAGAGTTACTGTGAGACAGGTTTAATATATCATCTTTTGACTCTATTCTCTCTGACTCAGGGTCTTGCTTTTTTAGCATTAATCTATCATCTTTGCATTGTCATCATAACACCACTGTAGATTTCAGCACTGAAGTCTTAACTACATACTACTTCAGGTTAACTACAAGGACATGGCTTGCAGAGAACATGAGTCCATTCAGGTATTCATGACCAAGTACTAGTAGGCAAGAGCTATGGTGAGTAGGTTGACTGAGTCATGAGGATCAGTGGCCAGCTGATCAGAGAAAGCAGGTGTTTTGACACCTTAAGAACTGAGACAAGACAAAATTCTGTTTTAAAAGCAAAGCCAAGGAGCCCGAGTTAAAGATTAGGCTTCCAGCTTCCAGCCTCAGGGGCCTCTTGTTTTAACTGCAAATGCACCATTTAAATGGGTGGGTGATAGGATCTGGAGAAGGAGGACAGAGTGATGCCTGAGAAACTGTCACACTCACTTCACTTAGACTCCATCCCACAGAGCACAAATTCCGTGGGCCCAAGCCTTAGTCCTGGGAGAGGCTACATCTCCTTTTGACACTTGTCCTTTATAGCAGAGATTGTTATCTGCTCAGTGTGAGTCATGGTGTTCCTCTTGCTCCATAGCCCTGAGCTGCAGGAAGATGTGTAAAGGTTCCTGGTGGGAGAAGTAGAACAGGCAGGGACACAGGCTTAAGCCTCCTAGGAACCCCAAACACCCTTGGCTTTCTCTTTTCCTTTCCTTAGAGAGAATGTGGGGCAAGGGAGAGATTTGGGAGGAGTGTGTGTGTGTGTGTGTGTGTGTGGGGAGAACTGCATGTAAGTACCTGGAACATTTGAGTCATGATGTGTCAGAGTAGAAGGGACCTGGGAGATCTCACGTCCCTGCTTAGACCCTGTTCATATTATTATAGATACATCTAGTCTATTGCTCCTTGCCTGGGCTTCATCCTGTTTAGCTAGTGTCTAAACTATGTCCCTAACTCTCTATCTCATTCCTGTCTATCCTCCAACCCTCCACAGTCACTCACTAACTATACTTCTCACTCTTTACTCTTTTGTACCATTCACAACACTGTAGTCAAAGGATGCTGGCTTGTTTTAAGTGCTCTGCAGCTTTTATGGCTGTCGACAGGAAATGTAGACCTCATATCTGTGCTTCTGACTGAGGACCCTATACAAAAAGGCTTGTTCCATTCATCTCTATAACCTAGGACCTCACGTATTGTCCAGTCCATGATTTTCACTTGTTGATTGTGACACCAGGGGACACAGGGCAATGTCTTGACACATATTAGCTCTGAGAGCTTGAGGGGTGTTATTGAATCTAGCAGGTAAGGGCCAAGGATGTTGTTGAATAACCACATGATTCAGAATGTAGACTTATAATAAGAATTATGTCACTCAGATATCAGCATTTGCACAAGTGGAAAAACTCCATTTAAACCTATGATACTTGCTCAGTTTTTTTGCAGAATGATTTCATAATGTAGACTGCTACATATCTAGGAGCCAATGCCTGCTATATGTTGTATGAGGTGCTTCTTTTGTCTTCTTTGACGACATCCTTCCAGTGCAATAGTTTTAGTCACTTTTAGGATGAGCTGTATTTTCTACCACCTTTGATACTCTTGTATCTAGGGACATGCTTTATATATCTAGATCTTCAACAAATATATGAAACAGTGATATTCAGAGAAGTTATCTAACCTTATAGCATCCTGTTTGGCAGTCAGACTTTGGCCACCTTCTTCCTATCTCAGAGAATCAGTTACCACCTTTAATTTCAATGGCTCTGATACACAGGCTTCTAAATCTTGAAAACCTCAGATAAGGCAAGTTTTATTAGGTTTATTAGAGTTGAGATAAATGGCATTTGATATGGAGCTCCACTGACTTAGCTCAGGCATTTCAGGTCACTGGGCCACCCCTAATCGTAATCTGTCTAGAGGAATTAATGAGTAGAGTCTAAGTTTTCAATATGGTTATCCCCATGGCTTGATCCTCACTGTGACAGTGCTGAGAGGAAGACTTTGGGAAGCACTTAGGAGTCTATGAGAGATAAGCCCTCAGGCCTGGATTAATATATTTCTGATGGGAGTACTCATCAAGCAAGATATGAAGCTAGCCAGCCAGCCAGATCCTTCATCTCTCCTCTTTCCTGTATCCTCTCACATCCCCTTGGCTCTTCTAATATGAAGCCTTCACCAGAAACCTGGCCAATATTGTCTTCATAGTCTTGGATCTTCAGATTCATGAACCTTAAATGAATCTCTTTATGAATTTTCCATTTTAGTTCTCCCATTGCAGTGACAGAAATGGATTAGATCATGGGTAATAGCGGTGTTTGGGTATTTTTCCATCACTGAGATGGAGGTGGTCTCTTTGCCTGTAAGCATCCATTGACTAGATCTAAAGTAGCATGTCAGGATTCTGTTGATACAGATGGTGATGGTTCAGTTCTTGACACTTTATTTTTTTCTGACTACAGATTTCCAGCAGAGGCTTTGATGACCTGAGGTTTTCTCAACATTCTAAGTTCCAGAAGTAGATTTTAAAGACCCTTGAACCTGAGTCAGAAGATCTGTGTGTAGAGGTTCTTGCTCTCCTACCATTTGGATAGCTTTGGCAAATGACTCAATCTTTTCTCATCTCATTATCTATGTGATTTAATGGCGATAATACCCAATGTTCTGAGGCAGAAAAGTGATAACGTACATATGTACACTTAGACTATGCAGTATCTTTCTAATGTGTGGGTTATGATGATGGGTTGATATTTGCATCAAAAGTGATTTTTCATCATGCTATGTGAAATAATTCAGATGAAGCATAACATCTGTATGATTCTACTTGTATGAGGCACCTAGAACACTCAAATTAATATAGATAAACAGTAGAACAATAGTTACTGGATTCAGAAGAGTAGGTAATAGTGCTGATTCCACACAGAGTTTCAGTTTTGCCTTAAAAACCCTGCAGTGGCATGGTGCTGACACTTGCACACTAATATGAATATACTGCACACCATTGAAATGTACACTTAACGAGGTTAAACTTTAAGTTACATGAACATTTCTAGAATAAAAACATCAAATTAAAAAGTGTTTTTTTTCTTTTATATCTAGAACTTTTTTCTTAAAAAAAAAATCATTCTTTGACAAGTTTCTGCAATGTATTTTGATGATATTCATCCCCAACTTCTAGATCTACTTCCTTCCTGACCCACCTCGTTTTGTATCCTCTTTTATTCTTTTAATTCATTAATTCAAATTTGTTTTGTCTATAATTTCTTGGATATGTAGTCTTACATTGAGATGTGGTTGACTTCCTACGGGCAACACTCTTGAAGAAAACTATCTCTCCTTCTCCTAGTGGCTAATAAATATTGCCAATAACTCCTTCACTAAGGGTGGGACTTCATGCTCACCTCCCTTCTCCATGCTGGGTTTTGGCCTGTCTTGAGTTTGCAGACCTTAACACAAAGGCTAAGTGAGGAAATGAATGTTTACAAACCAGAGGCCAAGCAGATCCTGCCTCGTGAGCATTAGTGCCCTCTCTGCACAAAGGAAAGAAAGTGCGTCTGCTTGTTCCTGTGGGTGTATCTCCACAGGTGGTATCTGGATCAGCTGAGTGACAGCTGAGTGGTGTAATACCATCCATCAACAATGTGTCTGCTCACTGCAGTGTTGCCTTGGGCTTGGCTCAGGAATTTGTTCAGTGAATGTATAAACAAGTGCGCACATGGAATGGTGTGGAGCGCGAGAGCACAGTCACATCTGGGGCTGAATCTCAGGCTTTCTGCTTGCTTCCTAGGGCCTGGGATCAAGGCACAGGTCCTTCCCATGACTCAGCTCTAGCATGGAGATAATCGTAGTGTTTAGCTTACAGGGTAGTCATGAGACATAAATGCAGTATGTGAGATGCCTACAGCTCACCTACATATAAATACTAAGAAAACACTGAGCATGTTTACCCTATTGAAGATACCTCCCTGTAAAACTTGCTGCAAGAGATCCAGGACCATTAGGGTAACCGGGGAGCTCTTCTGTCCTAGATGGTACACTTGGAGGATGATACAAGAATGCCTGTGACTGTAGGGGCCTGAGGTGGGTCTGACAATGTGGGAGTGTGCCTTGGTTCAGTCTCTTGCTTTGAGATGACAGGAAAGACTTTCCTCCTCCTGATGACCTTTAGTGACCTCAGCTGTTACAGGACAATGATGCCCTTTATCCCACCTCATGGGCCCTTCAGCATCACTGCAGTTCCACAAGAGAAAAAGCCTGAAAGAGAGACTTGTAAATTGCAAAGTACCATGAACTTTGAGTTCCTGTCTTGCCAGGAGTTTAATGAGGAAGGCCAGTTCACCACCAGTAGCTTTTGAGCCCTCATCTCCTCATATTTGTAATGGGAGATAGGGGTCCATTCCCTGCGAGGCTGAGGACCAAGGTGAGACTATTCTCTCTGATTGCTGTCCCCAGAATAGCAATACCTCCTAACTTCTCAGGAGAAATGCCCTGCCTGCTTGCAAGACAAGTCTATAATTATCATTTTTGATTTAGAAAATTGCGTGACTCAAGCTTGGAGTGGCGGGTGATGTGGGTTGGTACGCCTTGGTTTCCTTCCCAGAAAGTCTTCTGCTAGGTACAACACACCTTTGATGAATGTACAGTGTAGCTCTTTTCTTTACTTGATTTTGAAGACCTCATTAATGCATTTGGAATATTAATTAAGGCTATTTTCAGCTATGAAGTATAAACCTAAAGTAGACACATTTTTACTTTCCTATCCCAAGGGACTTTCTTGGCCAGCCGTCCTCAGCTTGGGTCATCTCAACACAGGCAGGATGCTAACCACAGGGAGGGAGGCTGAGGAAGGAATGAGCACCCACTGTGCAGACAGTGCTGTGCAAATGCTGCTTTTTAAAAAATCACAGTCTCGGGAAGGTTGACACACTTATCCCTGATTCAAGTCAGGTAACCAGAACTCGAGGAAGGAAAGTAACTTGACCAAGGTTATGTAGACAGACATAGCAGCCCGAGAGCCAGGTCTGTGGGGCACAGGCTCGTGTTCTTTCCACTCTGCCAAAGACCTTTCAGGCCTCTGCAGCTGGCATGGGGGTTGGGGGTGGAGAGGAGGCAGAAGGTAGATGATCTAAATGAATGGCTGGCAACAGAGACAAAGTAGAAAAGCACCCCAGACAGTCTGGGTTCAGCTGCTTAAAATAGGTGAAGAAATTCTTTGGCTAATGCATAATCACCACGGGGATTAATACAGCTCTGCTCCTTGGGGTTAATTTATGCTCCATGAGCCCCTATTAGATAAGATTTCTAAAATGCACAATAGCACCAGGCTCGTTAGGGACCTTCATAAAAGCCATGTACAGGGAACAGAAAAGAAGCCTGGTACCATGACGCCAGCCCAGAATAACCTAGCCAAAAGGGCCTCTGGAGTAAGTGGAGATGATGCCTGGCTTTCTGGCTCTCACTGCCAGTGTATCTAGCAGCACTTTTGAGCTGGCTTAGCATGGAAGGGAAGTGGCATAGATCAGAAGCACAGAGAGCAGATTCACATCAAATCTCAAAGTCGTAGAGCCAGAAAGGACTTTAGAAGTCATCTTTTCTGACCCTTCCCTGCTAACTGCTGCTGGGAGAAAATGGAGAAACTGGGGTCTAAAAGAGAAGGTCCATTGTCTGATCTCTTTCCTTCTCCTCGCTCCTGATGCAGCCTAGTTATTTCAAGTTCCTCCCGGCTCCTCTTCTTCAGTGCTGAGTCGCCTAAGTTCTGACTTCTGTGGGATGTTACTCCTCTGCTGTTCACCCATCAGCTCTATCCATCCACTGCTTTATCCAAGACCAAACACACTAACCCTTAGCAGAGACCAGCGACACGTTCACTTTGCTACATCTGCTTGATTTCACTACAGTGGCTGTGCCACTGGACAGTGTCACCACCACAAAGTGTGTTCTATTCCCCATCAATCTTTCTTTCTGTTCCCTCCCCTCTGCCCGCTCCCCACTCTTCCAATCTCTCTAGAAAATGCAGTTGAATAACAGCTGTATCTGCCTCTAGAGAATTCTGTCTTATGTTCAAGGTAAAGTAACAGGTTGTTCTTACTCTTTCTATTTTCTTTATCTCTTTCTATTCAGCAAGTCTCAGTGGAACAATTAAAGTTTCTCTCTTATCTCCCCACTGGTTTGCCTTCTCAGCTCTGTCTATTCAGGAAACATGTGCTATCATATTAATGTTTGAGAGAAAGAGCCCTGATCACTCAGAAGGTCTCATTGAGCTCATGGCCACTCAGAAAATCCAGATTCTTTCATTCCCTTTAGCTCACATGTCCATTCAAGCCCAAGTGTTGTGTTTGTTCTCTCTCATTCTCTCTCTCTCTCTCTCTCTCTCTCTCTCTCTCTCTCTCTCTCTCTCTCTCTCTCTCTCTCTCTCTCTCTCATTCATGAATGTGAGGGTGCATGTGAATGTGTGAGCACATGTATATATGAAGGCCAGAAGTTCATGCTAGGTGTCTTCCTTGAGTATTCATTTTCTACCTTCATTGGTAGGGGGCAAAGTCTTTCATTGAACCCCAAAGTCATGGATTAATTTGACTAGACTGGTTGGCCAATACGTTTCAGGGATATGCTTGTCACTACTTCTCACTTCCCCAGCACTGGGGTTAGAAATATGTATTGTCAAGCCCCAATTACATGTGCTTGCTTGAGCTCAGAATTCAGGTCCTTATGCCTGAATCCAGGCATTTGATGAAGTGAGGCAGGCACTGTACTGAGGAGTCATCTCTCCAGGCCTAGCCTAGTACTTGCTTGGTCCTGGAGAATTCTCATTGCTGCTTTGTTCCTAACAAGGGTGACATGTCTTGTCACCAACTCCTGGGAGTCTTCTTTTCAATGTCCACTTGTTTGAAAAAAGAGCCTCTCTTTAAGTTTCATACTCCATGTCTCCCTCCATGAAAATCTTTTTGAACTCTTCCAAGAAAGGAGGGTTGTTGCATCTCTGAATTCCCAAAAATCGTGTCCCATTTTTTTTTTTTTTATAACTCCTAAGGTTCTGGGATGACAGTTAAGCCATGTCATCTCAGATTTCATTTTCTTCGTCTGTGAAATGGGAAAGCATTTTACTCCTCACGGAGACTATATGTAGGTGTGTGAGCCTAGGCAGATCAACTGGGCTGGTGAGTATGTTGTCAAACTTGCCAGTGAGCTTTGCCGTACAAAGCTACATTTGCTGCCACACTGTAAAGCATCAGTGAGCTTCTCCTTCCTATAGGTGAGACATAGTGTCTGTTAATTGAGTTTCATCACTTTAGATATTTATCAAATAATTGTTTCTGTGTGTGAGGTACCAGGTGCCGAGGAAAGGGATTCTCTCCCTTTAGAACCTCATAGCCTGGAGGGAAGTTAAACACATTTTTTTAAAGGATTCAGTGGGATATGTATTAGAGAAGGGGCAGAGTAGTGAGGGCTCTATTTGTTCTGGTTGGAAGTAGCAGCAGTTATGGCAAGCCTATCAGGAAGACACGTGGTGGGCTTTTCTTTGTCTTAAACTTTGGCTGAACCTCCGAGATTGAAAGCTTGTGCTGTTAAGTGCTCAAGGGTTTAAAAAATTAAATGAGTTAGCGATAAAGAACTTTCTAAGGTGTAGTTCCCCAGTCACACCCGTCAGGCCAGAGGTCTTGACTCACTACTACCTTCATGAAAAGAATGGGTTGACTGGCAGGGTGATCAGGAGAGCCTGCTCTGCAGATGTGTTTAGAGAGAGAGAGAGAGCAGGCATTCATTTCTACATCCTCACAGGCACTAGGACTTCCTCTCCTATATCACTAAGGAGAGTTCCAAGTCTCTGAACTTGGGGGTACTGGAAGCCCAGGAGCACAGCAGCCTATGTCCTGAGATGGCCAGCTGCCCAGAAGCAGGAGGGTTGGAAAACATTGTAAGTCACTAGTCAGAAGTGGGTTCCAGCACTGTAGTTAGGGGTCCCCAGTGAATGAATTCATGGAGTGCACAAAAGCATTCCCTGAGAGAGGGCAAGGACACCGCACCAGCATCCCCAGTGACACAATGAATGAGCGCTTGATTTGATTCAAGTCAAATTGGATATGCTGTGCCCCACTTCCTTACCTCTTACCTCTCTGATTTCCTTCTTGTCAGCCCTGAGGTTTCGAGAGGGAGTTTAGAGAGAGGAAGAGGATAAAGGGATGGGAATAAGAGACAAGTTGAAGCTGGCAGTCTCCTATTCCTCAAATGGGAATCTCAAGAACATGAGGATGCTGGGTATGTTCTAGATAGAATGGGGCTTTAGCAGTGCAATGTTAGACTGGGCCAGACATATAAATAACTGCTAAGTGCTAGGATTTACCTGCTCCCAAGACTTGTTTAGAATATGGGAGTTGATCCTTCTCTCAGACAGGCAAAGTAGGTCATCCCAGCACATTAACTATGGTGGCATTGATAAAATCTCTGTGTTTGGTGTTACCCCAGCCCTGTAAGTTAATTATCTGTAGGTCACACAGATACAGGGGCACCAAGCTTCAGTGGACAGATCTCTGGATGATTTATTTATCCATGAAATCAGGGTGTCAACTTCCTTATGATGAAATCAAACGTGGGAATGTTGGGAAGTGTGACTTTCAGGGGCTTTCTAGCACTTTACTCAAGAGCTTTTAAGCAAAGCAATGCCAGTTGACATGGACACTGTAAGTGCTCAAGAGCCTGAGCAAAAGTCAGTGTGAGAGCAGAGGCAGAAGGAGAAAACACCAGAGAAAGAGGCAGTCAGAGATTCAGTCAGCCACCACCACCAGATCAAGGGTTATGATTGGAGGTGATTGGAAAATGAGACTTCAAGGAGAATAGCTAGGAAAGGGTGGAGGCCACTGGGCAGGGAACTTGCAGACAAGCCAAGCCCTGGTCTTACAAGATGGAAAAAAAATGTCCGAATTCCTACTCCCTAGAGGGCTCCGAATTACAATGCAGCAATAGACAGGAGGACCTGGAGGAAATGCAATTAAAACAGGGATGCAAATAGCACTCAGACCAGGCTGCATATTAAAACCAACTGGGGAGCTTTTAAAAAATACTATTGTCCAGTTTATTCCCTGAGCATCTCTGGTGGGAGGACTTCGGTATCTGGTTTTATTAATCTTCCCAGGAGATGCTTTGTTTCTGCAGACCAAGAGCAATAGTGAACTGGGACAATTGGAGCTGCTTTTCAGGGAAGGTGAGGCTGATCCTGCCAGTCCTGGCAGAAGGCATGAGTTAGGTAAGGAAGGCTAGATGATAGGCTTTTATGGAATAGGGATCAGGCACATGCAGAGGTGCAGAGTGTTCAGGGCATGGCACACTGGAGAAGGACAAGTTCTGGGTGACCAGAGAGAAGACTAGAGGGAGGCAGACCCAAAGCTTCAGCTGAGTAGGAGACCAAGGGTACAGCCTTGTGTGCTCCTAAGGAGTCAAGGCTCCTGGGGAGCTCTGGATCTCCAATGTGGGGCAGCATCATCAGACATTCACTTTAAAAGTCCAGTTCAGCAGAAACACGGGACATCATTAGACAACATGACAAGTTATGGAGCAGCTTAGAGTCCGAGTTGGGAGGGAGGAAGTTTTGCACCAATGACAGGAAAGCAGGCAGGAGGGGCTTGATTCAGAGACACAGAGGGAGGGTCAGGATCTGAAGACTGGCTTCAGTAACAAGCCCTGATTTCGGAGCATTCTGACAATGAAGATTTACTTTTGGATTACTTTATGTCAATTGCTATTCAGTTTAATCTTCCTTCAGGATCGAGTCCCATCTTAGGCAGATGTGGCATCATAGTAGAGGCAATGAAGTGCCACTGGCCCTTGACCAATGTCCATTTGGGAAGCCATGTGGCCAGTGCAGTGTTAACATGGCAGTAAGCATGAGTCATAGGAAAGAGTAGCAAATGTTTGAAATAAGAAGCAGCCCGAGAGAGGGAAGGTTGAATAAGAACCTCTATAGCTATAATGCCATCATTCTCTATTGGATTCAGAGTCTCTAAAGGCAAGAGTTATTTCTCTGTCTTTTTTTCTTTTCTTTTTTTTTTTTTACATTTCAAATGTTATCTCCTTTCCTGGTTTCCCCTCCAGAAATCCCCTATCTCACCTTCCCTCCCCCTGCTTCTATGGGCATGTTCCCTACCCACCCACCCACTCCCACCTCCCTGCCCTGGTATTCCCCTACACTGGGGCATTGAACTCCCACAGGACCTAGGGCCTCTCTTCCCATTGATGCCCGTCAGGGTCATCCTCTGCTACATGTGCGGCTAGAGCCATGGGTTGCTCCATGTGTACTCTTTGGTTGGTGGTTTAGTCCCTGGGAGCTCTGGGCTGTCTGGTTGGTTGATATTGTTGTTCTTCCTATGGGGTTGCAACCCCCTTCAACTCCTTCAGTCCTTTCTCTAACTCCTCCACTGGGGACCCCGTGCTCAGTCCAGTGTTTGGCTGTGAGCATCCACCTCTGTATTTGTCAGGCTCTGGTAGAGCCTCTCATGCTCTTGTTAGCAAGCAGCTATTTTTCCTTATCTATGGTATTTAGAAGAGCGGAAGCTCCTACACTCTGTAGGTCTGCTCTATCTCAGGCCACAGAAGCCAGGTCAGTCTTCCTCTTCTTTGTTACTTTCCCCTAGGACTAGTGGCTAGCTGGTAGATCTTTCTCTCATGGAAGTGGCTAAAGAAACTTGAGAGGTCTCGTAAGTCTCAGGCTCACTCTTCAACCTCTGACCCTTTTGATAAGAACAAGTAGAGTGGTAGAGCCTAAGGCCAGTCAAGAGGTATGTAATTGTACTCTCCCCACAGTGCAAGGAAGATGTGGCTCTGTGTGGATGGTACTGGTGAAAACTGGGGTCAAGGGTCTAGTCCATTCCAAGTACGAAGATCACCTCCATGCAATAGGGCTTTGAATATCAGAATACAGTCCATCATCCATATTTAGCTTCTTTATTCCTTCAGGTGCTTCTTAATACAGAGGCATCTCGGCACTCTGAAATAACCAAAGGAAGTCAGCAGGTATGGGATTACTTTGAACTGTTTTTGATCACATGTTTTTTAGCTTTTATTAAATATCTCACCACCTCTTTACACTACAGTTTCATACCCCGTGAAAGGAGAAACAGTTATGTCCCTTCTGCCCCATAAAGTTGTAAAAGAAACAAGTGAGTTCATTGTGGAATTGTCTGGTAATTGTGACAGTCCACACATATGCCCCAGAGTTTTTCAGAGTGTAGGGTATAGCATGGCATCTTCCTAGGCATTATTAGTCTATGTGATTTTACATGTTCATTCTCTCTGAACCTTATACTCAAATGTGGCTTCACCTGAATGTCATCATCTGCCCTGCCATAAATGTAGTATGTCTAGGAGTTCTCTCATATTATGCACACTTACGCTCCCAGCTATGGACTTGTGATGGTTTGTCTATACTTGGCCCAGGGAGTGGCACTATTAGAAGGTATGATCTTGTTGGAGTAGGTGTGTCACTCTGGGTGTGGGCTTAGGACCCTCACCCTAGCTGCCTGGAAATCAGTCTTCCACTAACAGCCTTCAGATGAAGATGTAGAACTCTTAGCTCTGCCTGCAGCATGGCTATAGATGCTTTCCTGTTCCCACCTTGATGATGATGGACTGAACCTCTGAACCTGTAAGCCAGCCCCAATTAAATGTTGTCTTTTATAAGACTTGCCTTGGTCATGGTGTCTGCTCACAGAAGTAAAACTCTAAGACAGCACTGCTGGTATGAAATGTAGATATACTTGAGAAAATGAACTGGACCATCAAGAATGCAGGTGTTACCATTATAAGAGGGGGGAAGGGAGGTTCAGGGAACAGAGAGGAATGGCAGCATAGTCACAGGCCTGAGATCAAAAGGCCTGTTTTGCCTTGATGTGGAGACTTCACCTACACTGAACACTATTTGTTATTTCTGTGAGGTAACATACTTGTTAATTTTCAAGGGCTTCCTAATGAGTTGCCTCATCTCCTTTATAAATCACTGGGGATTGCAGTCAGGAAGAAGCAGTATATTTCCAGTGCAAAGTTAGATGGTTGAAGACACAAGCTAGAAATAAGGAAGGGACTTCTGTGGGGTTCATTGCTTTGAGTCAGGAAACATATTGAAGGTCCTTTAAAGTTTGTCTTGATGGGAGTTCAATGGCTATGCTTGCTTCTGGCATAACCACTCAGAAATCTCACCATGTTCTGCAAAGAAGCATTGTCTATCTAAAGAGTCAAACTGTGGTGGTAGGGAAAGCTTCAGGAAGCTGGACCTACAGTTCTAGCTTTGCTATGATTTTCTGGGACATACAGAAATGTTTTAATATCACTGGTGTTCATTCTTAGAACATTTACCATGGAAGTTCCTTGCCAGGTTTGCAGGTACACCAGGCTGCTCCAACTGCAGGGCCAGAATATGATCAGAAGCTGGTCAAAGTGAAGTCAGAAGGCAGCTTCCAGCTTTCAGCTTCTTCAGAGTTAGCTTCGTCCAAGATCATATCTTCTTAGGAATAGCTACATCTTGTCCCTCATTGAGTAATGACTTGGGCACATGAGCCTGACACTGGGGAATTGAAATGGAATTCAGTGTTTCAGATGTAGCTACCTCAACTGAAGTGTTACAGTCTTTACTTCCTTAATCTTGCTTTCTTTGCCCATTCTATTCTTCACTACCATTTCCTTTTGCAATGTGGGCTCTTACATCTCAGTCCAAACTTCAGCATCCCCCTCTGGAACAGAGAATATGAAATACTATCTCAAGATGTGGGAGTATGACAGGGATCAGGGGCTTGGAGTTCCATTTCCCCCCGACCATGGTTTCTTTGCTATGGAAGGTCAAGTGTTTTCAATGCACCCCTTCCTCATAATGGCTGCAATGACTTGTCATTAAAACTTTAGAGACTTAGCATCTCATCACTCCATAGTCTAGGATTTCAGTGAATCTCTCACTAGGTAAATCCAATATAGCATCATGCTCACCTTCTTCTTAAAGATCCTATAATGAATCTGTTTTCTTTTCATTTATATTGGCAAAATTCAGCTCCTGAATTTTAGGGATGTAGGTTCCCATTTACTCATAAGATGTAACTGGACCACTTATGGCTTCTAGAAGCCATCACAGACATTAGACTAGATGACATTCAGAGGATAAAGACAGGCTTTCTTTGCTCACATTGTTGACATGCACCTTGGGCTATTTTTCTCCTTTGCTTCCCTCATTCTCTCTGATCATATGCTCTTCCTTTCCCTAAATCATTTAAACAAGTATCTATTCATATCTTTTTCTTGGACTGTTTTGTGAGAGACAACACGAACACAAATTCTAATTATAAACAGATATGGTAACTCATGGATCAGTGTGAAATCAGGCACTCGGAGAAGTATATTTAGTTCAGAGTAGCCCATTCAATGATAGATAGAACATAGGAAATTAAGTCAAAAGTATCTGGCTTATCATGGGATATTATGGAAGACTTCATGAAGGAATAAATCTCTAAAGTGAGATCCTAAATAGGAAAGATGTTGGCTAAGTAGTTTGTGGTGTTCAAGCATAGAGCAAGGGTTGAGGATGAAGGCATTTCTATGCAGATGTAAAAGAATGCTCCAGATCTTCTGGATGACACTAATGGAGAGGTACAAATAATCATGTAGAACTGGGATACAAAATGAGGGTACCAGTTCCTATAAGGAGAGATACTATTACAAAGGGATACAGGGCCTGGCCTATGAATACATCTCCCAGTCACTATAACCTAATCACCATAGGAATCCACTGAAGTGCAAGGCTTACAGATGTGACATCCAGGTACCTAGCCCTGAAGTTTGCCTATACCATAAAACTTATACTCATTCATCTTGAAAAGTCTTTCTTCATTCTCCTCTCAATCTGACTCTACTTCTGTGTGTTATTATCCAACTGCCTCTAGTTCTCAGCACACACACACACACACACACACACACACACACACGCACACACACACTCTCTCTCACACACACACACTCATCTCATCCAAGGCCAGAGTATTTGTAGATTCAACTTCCTGGTGAGATACAAAGAACAACTCCTGTTAAGGGGCACCTGTAGTGGTTCCTTAGGAACTTAGTGATGACATCCAGGACTCAGGCATCTCTTGGCCTTTCAAAAATTTTCTGTCCATGGTGCTGACTTATCCTTCTGTGTAACAAAAGGGTGAATGAAGGACTTTTACTTGTCATGTCCCAGCAAGATTCTGTAGAGGAGAACAATTGCCCCAGAGTCTCCTTCCATGAAAGAAGAGGATTTTTTTCTCTGAAACCTTCTCCTAAGACTCTATATTTCTCACTCAATGGGTCAGAGGCTCATTCCAGCCTGGTTACTGGCAAGGGTCAAAACTGAGTAGTTGGGGTAGAGGTGGGGAGTGTTGAACCAATCTTGTATGAAAGTCATTTAAGGGCTTATTAGTTTTAGCATCTAGGGGGCAATCAGAAATTCAGATCCCTAGGTTCCCCTGAGATTGGTCAAATCAGAATTTCTAAGCTTGGATTCCTCCCAAATCTGTGGTTTCAAGTAAATCAATGAATTTGATGTTCATTTGAGGAACTGCTTGGACTGACCTCAGATGGAAAGTTTGTTGTTGAATGAACTTTAAGGACCCCTTAAATTGCTCCATCTGTCATCCTGTTCCTTCAGTACCAAGCTCCATGCTACATGCAGGACAAGTCACGTTCTTCTCTGGCATCCAGACTTATCAGAGCTCTGTTTCTTCCCCAAAGCTGTGTTTCTTCTAAAGTATGGGGCACCCTTCCATCCATCTTTTAACATATAAACATCCTGTGGGTGAGCCTTTTCTTAAATTCCTTCCTACCTCTTTTAGGTTCTCTCCTTGGGTCTACACTACTCTTGGCTACAATCTTTACCAGTCTGTTTCTTCTGCTGGTGGTTTGCATTATTGTTCATAGGGTGGCCTGAGCACCAAGTGAATATATTGTATGTATGGGTGATGGCTATTAAGAGGATGGAAATGCTCGCTCTTAGACCTTAGAAGATTAGAGGGATGGATGATTCTACCAAACTCTCCAATCTGATGAGGATCTCCTATATTTAGTGTGTGTTATAGTGGGGCAATCACAAGATTTGGAGTCAGACCAGCTAGAGGTTAAATTCTATTCCATAACCTCAGTTCTTTGCCTCAGTCTCTTTATCTGTAAAATGGGATTGGCAATGCTGACCTCATATTGCTCTCAAGTAGCTTGGGTAGGGAGGTAGCTTTAAGAACCCTAGCATAGAGCAAGCACTCAACATAGATTCACAGCTGTGAAGAAGGTGCACAGGGAACGTTGGAGAGGGAGCTTTGCAACATTCTGAAATGTCATTTTGTCACCTCACAGATGACACTGAGAATACAAATGATAAGTAAGACATCTGTGATTTTAGAGTAGGGATGGCAGAGCCCATATTGAAGTGAGGTTTCAGGGTCTGCTCCAGCACATTTGAGGCTTTAAGGGTCTGCTCTAGAGCATTTGAGGATTTGGAATCTGCTCCAGAGCATTTGAGGCTTGAGAGTCTGCTCCAGACCATCTTAATCTTCAACCCCTTGCATTCTCAGCAAAGGTCTAAAATCAGCTAGAAAATTTCCCTTTTGCCTCTTAGCACTCAAGTCATGGATTAAAAGGGAGTAGAGAAAGAAACAAGGCAGATGACATTTTTAGAGGCAAGATGGTCTTTAGAACGTTTTTTCCCCCCTCCACTTACAGGTGAAAGAAATCAGGTAGTGATAAGTAGGGATTTGGTTGGGTGGGGGATGGGTGTTTCCCTTTCTCAGTTAAGAATAATCTTTCTGATTTCTTTCCTTCTCCAGACATCAGCTTGTGAGCAGGAAACTATCTGTTTTTAAAGTCAGCAGAAAGGCTAAGGAGATGGCTCACACTGTAAAATGCCTGCTGCGCAAACATGAGGAACTGAGTTCAGGTCCTAAGAACCCATGTCAAATCCAGGATCTGTGTTGTATATATGAAGTATAAGCAATGGGGAAAGGGTGGAGAGGTAGAGATAGGCACATTAACTCCTGGCCAGTAGCCTAGCTAAATCTGTGATCTCCAAATTCTGTGAGAGACCTTGTATCACAAATGAGGCAGACATCAATTGAGGAAGAAACCAGAAGTTGCTCTCTAGTTTCCATATATATGTTGATGCACACATGAACATCTATGCATATGTATATGTGTAAATCAAACATATACACTACTAGATAGATATATAAAGAGATATCTAGATATATAGTTTTACAGATAGATTGATTTATACATACATACATGCATACATACATACATACATACATAGTACATACAATTCAAAACATGAAAGATTCAAACAGGCTCTTTTCACCATTGGAAGCTTGGACAGAGTAGCTGGTAGGAATTGGGAGGTGTTCCTGGAAATGAAGTTGAGACTATTCAGTTTTAGGAAACTGGGAAATGGTTGGATGAATCAATTCTGAATTTGAAATTTCTTCCATTGTACCTGAAAACTCACATGCTCATTCAGTCATGATGTCTAGCTGGGCTTGAGGTGTGCTGAAATTGTATTTCTCCCTTATTTACTGGTGTAGGGCTGTTCTCCCAAGGGAGATGACCAGGATAGAGCCTCACCTGTTTTGTTCTGAGCTATTTGCCCCAGTGCTTTAGACAAGTGTGTTTTCATTGAGGCATCACCCTTTGGGGTACTATGCTAGTGTGGATAGGAGCTGAGCAACATAAAAGAAGTGGCTAGTGAGTCATTAGTAGGATGGCAGAATTCTTCATGCTCTGCCATAGCCTCTCAGAAATCATCCCACCTGGATTAGGTTTTAGTTAAAAAACATAAAGTAGTGTGTACCATGATTAAGTGAGTGGGTACCAGGGAGAAGAAAGCTAGCCAGTACCCTTTGCACCTGCTTAGACCTCTGCCTTTGCAGCCAGGCACAGCTGTAAGATACACCTAGACCTTGGCCCAACTGCTTTGGGGAACTGAGCGTTAAAGTGGCAGACATTGGGGTCAACAGGGTGATTGAAGCAGGGCAGAAAATGCTTCCTGAGGCCTAGGATGAAAGCTCATTAGAGAAATGTTCAGGCAGATGTGTGGAAGCAGGAGAAATAAACATAAAACATGCGAGGAAAGGAATCAATGTGTACTTACAGCAGTGCTGTGAATAACACCAGAGATGGGAGGGTAACTCTCCATGTATATACCATCTAGGAGAAGGGACTCAGAGCAGAAGGAGCAAGCTGCATGGCCGCTGGCAGGGTTGGGGCCATCTTCTCTTTTCCATTGTGAAACTGCGTACTGTAGCAGAGAAAGTGGAGGGTGCCTCCTAATCACCTCTAAACCCAGATGTTTCTGCACCCCAAAACAGAAGGAAGGAAGGAGGAAGGACAATTACTATATCCTGTTTCTCACTCCACATTTGATGTTTGTTTCATCACTATGGGCAAAGTCATTGTTCTTCTATCCTGACTGTGGTCCTGGGCTGGTCATATCCTGGAATGTACAGGTTAAGTTGGCATGGTAGGGGTAGGGGTAGGGGTGACAGTGTCAGGCATTGGATTCAGGTTCATCAGTGATTCCTTATGAGTTGAAAGGTTCTCTTCTCATTCTCTATGTGTGTCTTTTAGAAGCTAAACAGAAATGAAATGTAGCAATAGATATTTGACTTTAGTATTATAATGTTGTGAGGTTCATTAGCAGCCATTTACTTGGTCATGGCTGTCATACATCCTACCTGCAAGTTCCCAAAGTTTTGGGGTTTCTTATCTATTTGTTCTCTTGGTTATCCTCTCTCAACTCTGATAAGTATTGCCCCTGTGGTCCATGGGAGCCAGAATGGGGCAGAAGGTGTGCAGTGGAATGTCACAGCGATAAGCATTGTGTCCTCCCAACAGTCTGCTGTGAGACACTTAAATGATTCTTTTTTGAATCTTCACAGAATCTGAGCAAGAAACTATTAACCCTGAGCATTGACTTTATCTCCTCCACGGGTTGCAGAAATAAAGCCAAACAACTTCAACTTTAGGTAATATGTGTGAGTTATTAGTAAGCAAAGAGAGAGACTCATGCAATATAAGAACTATAATCAACAAACTTGAAGGATGCTCATAGCCATAGCCTAACCCACTATGGATTTTGACCTCCTGTTGTCCCAATCTATGCTACTTTGAGCATCTGAACACAAGCTTTAGTGTCCTTCCTTCCACGTGTCATGCCCCACTAAAAATGTGCAACATGTCTTTCTGAGTTTATGTCCCAAATCTAGTAAATCAAAAGATCCCTCTCCCTCCTTCCCTTCCCCCCTTCCCCTCTCTTTCTCTCTTCCTCTTTCTCTCTTTACCCTCTCTTTCATGTATGTGTTTGTATGTGTACATGTGCGTGTGTGTGTGTGTGTAGTGGATTCATGATCATGCACATGCGTGAAGGTGTGCACGCCCATGTGGAAGCCATAAGTTAATATTAAATGCATTCCTCTATCTCTTTCTACTTTAGCTTGTATGGCAGAGTTTCTCAGTGAACTTAGAGCTAGGGTTTTAGGCTCCATTGACTGGCCACTGAGCTTCCGGGATCTACCTGTCTCTCCCCACCTCCCAGAGCTGTAAGTATAGATGGATCCAACCACACATGACTTTTAAGAGGGCATTGCAGACCTGAACACTGTTCTTCAGTTTTGCACAGCAAGCATCTTACCCACTGAGCCATCTCCTCAGCCTTACTTTTAAATCTTTAATTTTAACGTCTTATACAGGTATACATTGTATCTTGAACATACCCCATGTACCCGTACCCCGTTTTATGCTTCCCCAGCTTTCCTTCTACTTCCCTTTAAATATGCAAATTTAACTGAAAGTGTATAATTTCATGTAACGTGTAAAATACAGAAACCATAAATGAAGCAAAATTGATCTCTTGATCTCTCTGCAACAGGCTTAATCAACTTAATACATTTCTAACTAATTTGATTATTTCTAGTTGTGTCCATTTTCTTTCAAATGGTATAAATGTCATTCTTCTTTATGTCTGAAAAAACCCATTGTGTACAAACATCACATTTTCTTTATCCAGTCTTCTATTGTTAGATACCCAAGTTGGTCTTATAACTTAGCTGTGGTGCAGTAAACACTGATGTGCAAGTGTCTCTGTGATGTGTTGACTTGGAGGCCTTTGGATAAATGCCCAGAAAGTGGTACTAGCTAGGTCATGGAGTACTTCCAGTTTTAAGTTTTTGAGAAACCTTTATCATGGCAAGTATATGAACAAAGAGGAACCTTTATATACTGAAGACTAATCTATCAACAATGGAAAGATTATTTCTCTTTTTCCCAATTCAAAGGAACATGACCAGTAGACTGCAGTGGAGAGAAAAGGCTTTGCAACAGAAACTGCTGTCAATCACTGTGTATGGCAGTGGAGGAAGGAAGAAGCCTATGACCTGGGCTGGAGAATAGACGACAGCCAGTCAAAAGGCAAACATGCTTCCACTGCAGTGTGCATTGTATGGCTGGAAAACAGCTGTAGAGAACTCAGGTTTGTGACATCATACAGGTTGTCTGCAACAAGCAGGAGAGCTGCACACTGTCTGATTCCCCAGCCCTGTCCACTTATATGGCCTTCATGTACTGCAGTATGGAGAACATACACAAGACAGTATTTGAGATGCATGTAGGTGCTATACAAATGGATGCTTTCAATGCAGTGGGCATCTGTAAAATACAAGGCATCATGTAGAACCTAGAATGTAGAGCTTTGACAAAGGAGCCTAGGCAATGGGATGGAGGAAAGATAATCTTTCCAACTGATAGTTCCCAAAGCAGAGACCTCAATGCAAAAATGCAAAACTATAATTTCTGGAAGAGACACTAGTAGGAAATCTAAACAACTTTGTGTTTGATAACTTTAGGTGCAGACTGAGTTCCTAGTCCATGAAAGTTGGACTTATAAGCTAAACATTAAAATTAAAAATGTCTGCTCTGTGAAGGAGCAGAGAATGCAAGAGAATAAAGAGAAGGCAAAGACAAGCCATAGATGGGAAGAAAGTATCTTACAGGATAAAGACTTGTTGCCTCAACTTTCTGAGCTCTGAATACACCAGTAAGAACATGCCAAATTAAAAACCAAAGAACAGCCCAATTAAAAATATGCCAAATACCTTCAAGGGAACTTTATAACAAAGAAGAAATGCAGATAGCAAATAGTAGGTAGAAAGCACTCCCCCTCACAGTTATCAGAGAAATAAGAACACAAGTGTGGCCTGCACATAGAATGGACAAAATGAAAATGTTTACAGCACCAAGTGCTGATGAGCATGAAGAAATAGTTGCTCCTCCATTGCTTCTGGGAATGCTAAATGGTACAGCCTCCTTGGGGGAACTTTAGAAGTTCTTATAAAACTAAGCAAACTTTTAACCCAGCAATTGATCTCCTTGGTGTTTCCACAAAGGGAATTGAAGACCTATGAACACACACACACACACACACACACACACACACACACACACACACCTATTCATAACAACTTTATTACTTTATTCATAATCACTAAAACTTAAGCTGTCCTTTAGTCAGTGAACAGATAAACACAGTGTGGTATATGTAGACAGTAAATTATTATTGTGCACTAAAATGAAATGAGCACCTGAGCCATGAAGAATGAGAAATTCAAAATGCATATTATTAAGTGAAGTACACCTAGTTGGGGGATACTGTGAGTGGACAACATATGACATTTTGGAGCAGGCAAAACTAGGACAGTAGTAAAAGATTGTCAAAGGTTAGGTGGGATGTAGGGATGAGCAGGACGGGCACTGAGCAGTAAGGGCGCGGGAACAACCTGTGTGATATGATAGAGGGAGGCATGTGTCATGATGCATTTCCTCATGGCCTTAGACTGCACAACAGCAAGAATCAACTCTAATATAAACTATGGGTTTTAGGTTACCCTGTTGCATCAATATTGTTCTTGTAGTATAACACTCTGTAGGGGTCACTGGCTGGCCGTGCATATTTAAGGTTGGGTTGTTTAATCTTGTTGTGAATATAAAAAGAGTTGTCTATCAAAATAGCAAATAGTTGAGAGCCAACTAATTAGAACACAAGGCAGGCAAAGCATAGATGGAGTGATGGATTGATACAATGGGAAGAATTCTGTTCATTGCAACGGATCAAAGTTTGTATACCTCAGCAGAAGGCTGATACCTTTTCCCCCCAGGCTTCCCAGCTTCAACTATTTATTCTTTTTTGTCCATCTGCTTCATCTTATCTCCTTTAAAACAATACCAATGAATTACAAAACCATTATCCCAAACAAAATAAATATAACAAAATTCAAACAAAAAACAAACAAACAAACAAACAAACAAAGAGAAGTCGCCAGTGGTGCAGGTATGGAGACTTCGTTTTTTATCCCCACTCTGATTTCCAGATTTAAAGCCGCAAGTATTCCAGGAATATCTCTTCTCAAATGTCACTCAGAGCAGATACCAGCAGGACAAGCCTTCCTGCAGGGTCCATTCTTCATGGAAAGTGTTGGGGTTGTGCCACCAGGTGCAGAGTAAATATAAACCCTAACTTTTATAAATACTTAGGATTTTCTCCAAACCTCCCCCAGGGCCTGTTGGCTATCTTTAGCAGTAATCCTGGGGGCTCAGAGGCCTGTGAAACTCAGTTATCTGTTATTCTGCAGAGAGTCTCCCTACTGAAAACCACCATGCATTGTTGTGATACTTTGTGATGTGAAGGCCTGACTTGTTGGTGTCTGCTCTGTATGATATTTGAACAGAGAGTAGATACACCAGGGATATTTGTTGCCTAAACATGGAAACCAGTGTTGAGTTGATAGTGAAGTTTCTATGCTTGTGAATTTTGTTGTTATTGTTCGTTTTAGTTTTTTGCTCTACATTTTGTTGCTTGAATGGTTTAGGTCTTCAAGAGAGTCACTGGTCTTATGGATGGAGTCACTGGAGGCCAGCCTGTGAAGTCCAACAATGCATTGCAGGTTGGAGTGGTTTCAATATTTAGCTCTGATCTGGGTCAAAAATTGCATCTTATCTGTCCAAACTTGGTTCATTCTGTAGGGTATTAGCCCTACAGAATCCCCATATACATGGACTACCTATTTGAGAGCTCTTGGTATTTTTACTTGCCAGCAGACATTGTCTGAGGCATTCCTCTTCAACCCAAGGACTTAACATTTGATAAATAAGCATCATTTGATAAATGAGTTTGGCCTTCGGATGTTTGTCTTCAAAAAGTTTTCTAGAATTTTGTGACTGGACACAAAAATGGTTGAGAATTCTTGGTCCAGATTGGACCAAGTGCTTCATGTGCAGGTTCCTGGGAAGGAGTAAGCCCATTTATGGAGAGCATCTAAAGCCCGGAGTTCAGTATAAAGCAAATATGTTATCTCCCTCCTTATAATCTGCTTAACCTGTTATTGACTCATCAGTTACAGAAGCCCTTTTAAATCTTTCTCAAGATGGTTCCAGCAACAACAATGAGCTTTAGGGATGGAGTGGGATCTATTCATTGTCTAAGCCTCAGTTTGTCCAAATTGGAAAAAGAAAGATCCTTTCTCCATAGAGAAACTATTCACTGCCAGTAGTTCTTCAGTAAGGGTAGGGCCCTGGAGATCATCTATTCAAGCCATTCCAGGACTTTGACAGACATTTGATCCGTGTTATAAGTTACCACAGCTACTGAGGGATCATGACTACAGTAGTCTTGTCATCTCCCTTCAGAGATGGCCATGTGCAAGAATGCATATTGACCATAAGAACAGAATTCTTTCTACATCTTAGCTAAATGATTTTCCTTAAGACCTCCCTCCTTTCCTTCCTTTGATTGGGACTGAATCCAACATCTCGTCTAAGTCTCATGACCCTTACCAGTGAACATCCCTACCATCCCCTGCTTCCCTGTGCTTTGTATGCAGGTTTCTGGTAAAGAGTAAGTCCATTTATTGAGAGCACCTAAAGCCCGGAGTTCAATATAAAGCAAATATGTTATCTCCCCCATTATAATCTGCTGTACCTATTAATTGCTCATCAGCCACAGAAGCCCTTTTAAATCTTACTCAAGATGGTTTCAGGAACAACAGTTCACTTTAAGAATGGGGTAAGACCTATTCATTGTCTAAGATTCAGTTTGACTGGATTGCATTTTACACTGACCGGGCTACTTGTTGGCCTTTTCCTGCACAGTTCCATGCTCTGTTTCTCCCTTGCTGTAATGACTGCTTTCTTGCACGTGAATATGTACACCTATGGCAGAGAATTATCCATCATCCTGCCAGCCTCTGCTCATCTTTTAAAATTTACGTGCAGTGCCTTGACAGCTCTATTTCCTCTTCTCTGCTTGCTCCTGAGAAAGCAGAGCCCAGTGTGGGAGCAGCCTCACTCACAAAGCTTGCCTGCATTTGTTTTATGACACACATGACATTACTGCAGTGTCTTAGCAACATACCCAGCACCATGAGTCTTGGGACGCTGTCGAGACGTTGTTTCCTTGACCACAGCCTGCATAGGACTCCAACGTGCTCCAGGCGAGGACCTTTGGTCCTTCCATTTACTGAGAAAGCTGAGGCTGCAGGAATATCTGAATCTATGTCCAAAGAGTCCCCTTGGGGGTAAACAATTTTAACTCACAGGAATTTATTTGCAGGTGCTGTAGAAATGCTCACCAGTTCAAGGCAATCCATCCCTGAAAGAAAATGATGAAATTCTCCAGAGCTGAACCTACAGTTATTTCTGAAATCCTAAAGCTTCATATTTTTGCCTTGGTCTTTTTTTGGATCCAAATTTTGAACATATGACTATATGTATATCTTATGTCCCGTCTTCTTGGGAGGTACTTTAGGGTAGGGATTTTCTTTTACCACTGGATCCTGAGAGTAAGCCACAATGCCTGTGAGTTAGTGGACACCAAAGACAGAAAAGAAGAAAGAATGCAGACAGGAAAGAACCCGGGTTCATTGATAATGGTCTCCCAGGTCATGTCTCAGTTCAGGGTTGCATGTCTTTTACCTGTGGTTTCTCTATCAATGTGGTTAGGTTGCATGGCTTTACAAGTTAAGTAGAACAGAGCAAACCATTGCCATAATGAAAGAATAAACCCCTCTGTGTGTTTCTTAGGAGCAACCGCTTCTCACTCTTTGTATCATTTCTCCTGCCTCATCCACTAAGAATGAATCAAATAGCATATTGCTATTGTTAATGAGTATTTCATTTCATTTTTAATAAACACCCCCTTTAGGTGTTCTCATATTCTCTCAGAAGACTTATACCATGGTTTTAATTTAACAGTTGAGCAAAAGTTTCAGGCCTGTAGGTTGTTTGCTCTAGAACCAGGTTGTACAACTCCATTTTGTTTTATTTCTTGTATAACTTATATTATTCCATCATCCTTTGCTCATGTCAAGAAATCTTCTTTATAATTTTACATTGCATTTCATCCTCCAGAGGGCAGATGTTGGCCATTCAGGTCTTCTGACGAACATTTATGCTGATGTTCTTGCAGGCTGACATGCACAACCCCATCTTACCCACATCTCATCTGTGTGGAGGCCTCTGCCTCAAGCATCCCACCATTTCCTGTTTCTTCTTTATGTTGAAGGAACACAGCCTCAATGTTCAGTAAATGGTATCTAAAATGTTCTGGCCTCTGCAAGTCTAAACATGGACTTATTTGTTACTTGTACTAGAAGACAGCTGGAAATGATTGGTTTCAGTGTTAGGATACTCAGCTATGTCCTCTCTGGATCCTCTGGAGCCGGAGTCCTGGAGGCCAGAGTGGGAGGTCTGATCATGCAGTGTTCTCTTGTCTGAAGAAGTTAGATACTTTTCACATTGTTCACTTATAGTTAAGGCACATGGCACTACAGTGTGGATCATTTGAGCCCTGGCATGTTTTTGCATGGCCCTACAACACAGCAGCAGGAAAAAGCCTTCCTCCGTGGTGGGAATGAAGACCCTCACTAAACATGTACAGCTGTGCTACTATGCCAGATGTTGCTGTGAAGGGCACAGGTGATGCCAGATGATGGGCACAGATCTGACCACATCAGGCTGGCCAGATGATGTTTACAGTCTTGGGGTGGTGTCTCATTTTGGTTTCAATTATATGAACCTCCTCATGCACTTTGGGAGTAAGCACCCACAGGGTCCATTGTTGCCTGGATCAGAAATTTAAATTCCCTCAAATGGTCATCAAGAGCAGTGCATTTACTTCTTTCTCATGGTTCCAGACCCACAGATTTCTACGACTGGTAGAAACATGGCATGTGATGGCTATTAAAGTCCTCCCTGGGTATTCTCCTTAAACTAGTTCTTCAGTCATCCCTGAGGGGCAAGGGCCCTTGGTCTTTTGCATCAGTGACTTCTAGGTAGTATAGTGTAGCAGAGGCACAGAGGGTCCTGTTTTATGTAGCTACCCCCCTCCCTCCTGCTAAACTATGTGCCACTTGTATATAACTACTCTGGGGTAGTAATATACAGGTCATCAGTCTCAGGTTATCAAGTCAGATTTCTCTGATCCCTCAGTTAGTGGAGCTGAGGCCTTGTGGCAGGACAGGCAAACTCACGATCACCATGAGCCCATCCATGTCTTTACTATATGGCTGCCCTTCTGCGATAAGCCGAGAGTAGTATAAACAACCTTTGAATTTTGTAGAAATGGCACCATGACCTTGCTTTGTTCTTGTTGAAAAGCCCAGTTCCCATCTTAGCATGCACAGAAGAATCAGCATCATGTCTTTTGGTTCTTATCACCCTATAGCAGCTCAGTTAACTCACATGGATCCAGAGCTTTATATCGGCACTGTTAAATGCTCTACTCATTCTACCTTTCTTTTGAGAGCCTCCTGGTGGCTCTATCTTAAGCCTCATTATTCTCTATAGGTGCTCCTCAGCTGTGACCCCAGCCATCACCAACACTTGCTCTATTGTACCTTCCTGGTTTGTGGACCCGACACCTACCCAAAAGGTTCCTCAGAAAGTTAATGTAAGTGGGAGTTCTATTTTTGATATTTGATATGCCCAAGCAAACATTTACCTTATGCTCACATTGGATATAAATTTGGCAATATTATAAATACCTATGGTGTAAATGATTTTGGCTTAAAAGTAATTACTTCATATGCCTAACTCCCTCTATTCCTACTGAGAGGTTCAAAGCCACCCCTATTCCCATACTGTTTTCTGGAACTCACCCTGTATATTGATTTAAAATTTTTTAGTTTGAAATTTCAGGTGTGTTTTTACTTGGGCCTTCCGACTGTTTTAATCTCCCTCTTATTTCGTATTCAGAGAACAGTTGTGTACCTTCATTCTTGGAAATACACTTACATTTTTTTCTGTGATAATATCCTCCCTTCCATTTTCTCTGATTTCTTGGGAAACTCTTTATTAGTTGGACACTCAACCTCTTGGATTGATCTAATTTTCTTGTCTTTCCTCTCCTATTATTAATTGCCTACCTTTTCTCCTACTTTCAGAGAATTTTTTTTACTTTATTGTTAAGCATTTATTTTGAACTTCTTTAAAGTTTGAGTCATTGTATTAAAAAATTCTGAGAATGCTCACTTGTTCACCATATCTACCATTTATGAAAAGATTTTCCTTGTTTTATGGATTATATTGTCTCCCTTTATTCCTCTGAGGACATTAATTACATGTTTCTTGGAGATTTTTATGCTTCCTGCATTGGTTCACTTGCCACTGATTTTTTTTTTTTTGTTCACATCTCTTTTCTTAAGTAGGAAAATTTCTTTAAATTTTCCAAGTTCTTCATTGTCTCTGCAAACTAATGAGTTATGCTGCACCACGGTTCCACTTGTAGGCCACAGAAAGCCAAGGGGTTGACATGTCTTTTTCTTATACACTTTTCTTCACACCATGGAGCTATGAATCCTCTCCTCCAGTCACATATATAAACTGCATCCATTCTCATCAGTGTATACCCAGCACTTAATTCAGTTCTCCAGGATGATAAACCTTTGGCACTCTGGGTCAATGAGGGGCTTTGATGCATGTATCTCCATCACTCCAACCTTCCCATCAGTCCTTTCCCTTGCATTCCCTTTTCTTTCTATACCACCTTGTGTTACCAGTTTCTGAGTCATCTTTTCTACCTAGATGAGAAATTAGACTGGCTTTTTTTCCATACAGGCACTTGGGGCTGAGATACTCCCCCCTACAAGTCATTGGTTGTCTTCCCTCTGCATTCCATCTTCCAAAATTGTGGCTTACAACATATCTTATTTTGATTGAAATTGAACTGTGAGGTTTATTTTCACTTTTACTTTTCTAATTCTTGCTATCAAAGGATGTGTTGGGGAAAGAGAACGTAGCAGAAATGTATTTAGTTGGACATCTTAAAAGGAGAGGTCTTCTGTAAAAACTTTTAGGGAAGTTTCTTTCAGAAATTTTTGGTCGTAATGCTTTAAAGCACAGTGAACTGTTAGTAAAATGTTGGCAAGGGCTCCCTAAAATCTTTGCCAGCACTTTGCCTTTCACTTAGGGAATCTCATATTTTCAACTTCGAATCCTTTAAAAAAGCAACTCTAGGTCTCTAGTAAAAAAGACACCCCAGATGTGCTGCCTGTAGTGGGGGAAGGGTGTGGTTAGCATGGCAGATTATATCCTTGGCATCCAGTGCTCTCCTGAGTGTGGTTGTGGCTGGGGAAGAAAACCTGTTTGGGGCCCAGCTTTCAGCGAGTTCTCTTGGCTCAGCTCCCTATATTGGGGTTGCTGCTTTTCATCTCACCCAATTCACCCAAGTCCTGGACTTCTTGCTTCACGGTGCAAGATAAAAAAATTCACACTCACACACACAAAATTTTCACTTCCTTCAGTCTGCTAACACGCAGCTGAGACGCCATCTACTCCATGACATCAATTACTTCTCTGTGCGCCCCTTTCTGGGGCTTTGATTCAGTTCTTCAACTGACAATGGATTTTCTGCAGGTGTTGCCTTCATTGTGGCATAAATGCTTTTTAACCCTTTGTAGTTACAGAGGATAAGAGGAAGGTGACTGACTTGCAGTGTCTGGAACGCATTACTACTGTCTATAACTTTGGACAAGCTGTCAACATCTTTTGCCTCCATTTTCTATGTGTAAAATAATAATACTCAGAAAATCCCCCTGGTTAGATTTTTTTGAGTAATAAATGAGGTCATCCAAAGAAATTAATGACAATGTCACATGTGATACAGTGACTCATAATTGTTACTTCACAGATGTTATTCACAATTACAATCTCAGTGCAATGTTAGGATGGAAGGAGGGTGGACATTTGCTTCTACTCTCTGTTGAGAACTAGAAGCTGTGCACCTTTGCTGAGATTGACATGTTTGCATAGATACACCAGGAGTAAATGAGCTGACACATGCAGAACACACAGATCATGGCTGACCTGGAGTCATTCTTACTGGTAGACACTCAATTTTTGATTGTTGAAGAAAACTTTTATGTGAAATGAATGACAGCCCTGAAGGATATGCAAATAGATTTACTCCTGATTGCCATGCTTCCTCTGTAATTCCATTTTTATTTCATTAGAGAGTAGGAATAATGCTGGCAGATACTCGCCAATACTACAGCACTGATGCATATGATCAGTTTTATATAAACAGTGAAGGGCATGTTAATGATCTTGTCTGCTCATGAGCATGGGCGACACCAAAAGACAACATGAGAAGAGGCATTGCATGCCTTTATCCAGAGAGATGAGAACAAATGTCTGTTCACTCCAGATCAAGCATCGTGGACAGACCAAAGAACTGATGCCTCTCAGGTCCACCATAAGGCAAAGTTCACTGGAGTTATGCCCAGGAGCATCACTAGGTCAAGGTAGATGCAGAACTAGAAATTCTACCCAGCGTAAGTGGCAAGTAATGACAGCCAGATTCCTTGAGCTCCCTGTTCGACTTGCAGGCAGCTCCACTGCAGTCTCCTCTCTAGTGTCTTGGTTACTTTTCCTGGTACTCTGATAAAATACCCTGACCAAAGCAATGTAAGAGAGAAAGGTTTACTTTAGCTCACAGTTCAAACAAGGTACAGTCCATCCTGACAGGGAAGTAAAGGCAGCAGGAAGTCGAAACAGCTGGTTTGTGAATTCTCTAGCTCCCTAACTCCTTTCCTCCTTCTGCCCTCACTGCCCCACCCCCATCCAAGAGGGAGTGATTCAATTCAGAGGAATTTCAAGAAAAAATGCCCACAGGATGTTGTTCAAGATGTTTGGAAATTCCACCTGTTCCAAAACAAAATGCTGCATGTTCTACGTTTTCCCCCAGAGTCTGATGGTGATAAAGAATGACTAATTAGCGTCAGAATCTCTAGACTGGTAGTTCAGACTTCCCTGCTGCAATGATGTTCAGTGTAGATCTAGGTTAATGTGTGTGTGTGTGTGTGTGTGTGTGTGTGTGTGTGTGTTGGGGAGAGATGCTACCATTCATGATCACAGTGGGAGATATCACATTGCTTGTTTGCCTGAAGTTCACAAATACAATTTTGGTGAAAAGGAGCCAGTATAGGCGGCTACCTTTTTCTTCTAAGTCTCTGTATGGAGACCCAGGATTACAATTCAGTGTCTCCAAGCCAAGAGAATCCTCTTTCTCAAACCTGAGTTTTATTTTAGTAACTTTTCCCTGTTGCCACTATCTTGTGGCTTCAGACACCCCTCCTTACCTAATTCTTTGTATCAGAATCATTTGTTCATTGCTGAGGGTTCTTCTTCAATTTCTATCTCAGCTTCCCAGCCTTCCAGACCTCTGCACTCAGTTCCTTGTTCACCCTGTTTACAAGGAAGCTAATTATATTACCCTGTGCAAAAGCCCACTTTTGACTTTGCGGCTGTGCTCAGCCTCCTGGGGTTGGGGGTGGCAGATAGGAATTTTAGTGGTCCTGACTGTACATCAGATGGCCTAAAAATACTCACAAATTGGTCTTCTCTTTCCTAACCAGGCTGGCCCTTAATGGAAAGGCAAACTCTTTGGAGAATTCAGAAGGACTATTACTTCTCACGGACGGCATTGTCTATAAATAGCAGTGCTTTCCAGGTAGTGAGATGCTGGCTTTCACAGCCTTGTGCTCATATCATTCCAGGGGAGATTTAATGCTGTGGGAAAATTCTGGGAGCCAGAAGATTGCTGGGAGCTCTAGAGCTTAGAGATAGGCACAGTGAGGCTCCCAGGAGCCCTGTTCTTAACACCCAACCTGTGAGCAGGGAAGCTGGGAAAACACATTTGCATCTGAGCTGGGGCATGGTGCCTTAAGATCTTAATGCAGAGAGCAGCTGCCCATCATAAATGCAATGCAAATCATGGATGCAATCTCCTAGTAGTCATATTTTTTTAAAAATGCTAACACTTTAAAAACATAATTTTAATTTTTTTGTTATTTAATTCACTACATACAAAACTTCACATTTCAACATGCAGTTACATAAATGGGATATATTCCCTATTCCTTTTTGCTGTGTTTTGAAATATGGCATTCATTCATATATCTCATTCATCCTTAGTTGAACTCACACTTTTTATTGGAGTTATGCAAATTACTTGAGTGTCTTAAAATTGGTGGTTAGAAAAATGTCCTCAACAACTCTTATTTCAAATGATGTTAGGAGCTTTCTAATAAATAACTTGAGTTTTCGTATTGAGATTGGTATTTAAAGTTATCAAAATTAGAAAGTGACTCTTCAATTGTACCAATCACATTTCAAGGACTCAGTGGTCTTATGTAGTTCCTGGTGCTATTTCACAATGGCAGCATCAGTGAAGAGACACCAGAGTGAGCCCAACTGTATGGGTAGAGCTTGGATCTATTACTCAGGTCTGGATGACCTTGGGTATATAGTTTACCCTTTTTCTGCATCAGTTCTATCATCTATAAAAGAGGGAAGTGGAGTGTGAGGGGTATGTGAAGGCAGGTCTGCCTCTGCCAGAGGAAAAAAGGGTTTTTTCAAGGGTAGTAGCATCTAGCTGCATCTTTAATTATTGCCAGGAGTTTACTGGAAAGAAAGGAGCTAGGTTGGGGAAGCTTCACATCATGGAAGAGATGTGAAGGCAGAAGAGTTCAGGGAGTATTCAGGTTGTAGCAGAGGTGCACTTGCTCTGACTGGAGGAGAGGCAAGAGGTAAAGCCAGTGTCCACACTGTGGTCTTCCTTCTTCTTGAGCTTCATGTGGTCTGTGAATTGTATCTTGGGTATTTCAAACTTCTAGGCTAATATTCACTTATCAGTGAGTGCATATCATGTGTGTTCTTTTGTGATGGGTTACCTCACTCAGGATGATATTTTCTAGTTCCATCCATTTGCCTAAGAACTTCATGAATTCATCATTTTTAATAGCTGCATAGTACTCCATTGTGTAAATGTATCACATTTTCTGTATCCATTTCTCTGTTGAAGGACATCTGGGTTATTTCCAGCTTCTTGGTATTATAAATAAGGCTGTTATGAACATAGTGGATCATGTATCCTTAGTAGCCTAATATAGCTGTCTCCTGAGAGGCTCTGCCAGTGCCTGACAAATACAGAGGTGAACACACATAGCCATACATTGGAGTGAGCACAGGGTCTCCAATGGAGGAGCTTGAGAAAGGACTCAAGGGGTAAAGGATTTTGCAGCTCCATAGGAGGAACAACAATATGAACCAATGAGTACTCCAGGGACGATACCATCAACCAAAGAGTACACATGGTGGGACCCATGGCTTCAGCCTCATATATAGCAGAGAGAAGAGGTCTTGTGAAAGGTCCCAGAGTAGGTGAATGCCAGGGAGTGGCTGGGCTAGTGAGCAGGGGGAGGGGAGATGGAATGGGGGATTTTTGGAGGGAAAATGAGGAAAGGGGATAAAATTTGAAATGTAAATAAAGAAAATATATATTAAAGACAAAAATAAGTAAAAAGGAGGTAAAACCAGTAGTCTTATCAACAGTTCACCAGGGCTCACATGGCTATTTGTTGATCTTTAAAGCTGACCCTCCATCCTTGTATTTTCCTGGTCCTTGTTAGAAGACTTTCTTGCTGCCCCCACCCTGGCTTCAGAATTTTTAGGTACAACTAGCAGTCTGCACTTAGCAAACCTTTAGTTTATTTAGCCACTACTCTAGTTTGAGAAACATTGTTTGGACCAGGGGAATCATGAAAGTCCTGAGCTGGGAAAACCTCATTCAAAGGCTGTTTTAGAAAGTAAGTGGTGGTGTGTAGAATAGTTTTTATTAAGAATATTACTTTTTGATAATTTCATACATATACATCACATGTCTTGATCATATTTACTCCAAGCACCCAACTCCTCCCAGAATATTCTAAGAGCATGTCTCCTCCCACCTTAGTCTTCCTTCCTTTAAAAAAAAAAAAAAAAAAAAAAGGTCCACTGAATCTAATAATTGCTGTAATGCATGGATGCAGGGATATTTACCAGAATGTGGGCAACCTACCTGCATCTATACTTAAAAAAAAAAAAAAGACTCACCTTTGTCAAGCATCTGTCAGCGGCCTATAGGCTCTTAGCTAGAGGTGGGGCTGTACTTCTCTTCCACTGTTCTTCATGATGAATGGGCTGGTACTGTGCTGGTCTTTTGTAGGTAAGCATAGCTGCTGTGGGTTCACAGCATATAATTATATATGATTATTATACATCATTACATATAAATATAATTGCCTATAAAATATAATTACATAATTTCCTCTTCCTCTTTCTTCTCACCAATCTCTTCCATGTACCCCTCTTTCTTCTTCTTGAAATCATGACTTCTTTTTCTTTAGTTATTTTTGCACACACACACACACACTCGCCTAAACTCATAAATCCCACATGCTCAGTCCATTTAGTGTTACTTGCATGTATACGATTGGCCACTTGGTAATAAATAACCAATTAGGTGTCTCATTTCTGGGAAAGATTATATCTGCCTATCTCAGCAGTCAGTTATCTTTTGTTCTTTATTTATGGGGAAGGCCACATAAAATTCCCCCCTTTCATGTTAGCTTCTATTGGTTTTGTTTCAGAAGCCATATTGTTGAGGTATCATGGGTGAAGCATCCCTGTCAATTTTTGGAGACACAATCTCACAGCAACTTTCCTGGTCCTCTGGTTCTTAAATCTTCCTGTCCCTTCTTCTGTGATGTTTTCTGAATCCTAGGTGCAGGAGCTGTGGTGTAGATGTGACAATTAGAGCTAGATACCTAGTGACTACATGTTCTCTGTTTGAGAAGCTGTCGTTTTCTGTAATGGTCTCTTGTCTATTGCAAAAAAGTTTCTTTTCTGAAAAGCTTGAAGTACACTTGTCTGTGGGGAAAAAGTAAATATTTAGAATTCAGTTAGGGATTATAATGGTTTAGTAAAGTGGCTAAAGGTGGTTCTCATCTAAGATCCATAACCTCAGTAGCCCTGGGAAATTGGGTAGATTTTCAGTACCAGGTAAAATTTCCAGACTGCTGAGCAGGCCTCAAGTCTAATTAAAAAGGTGTTGGTTACCACCAAGACATGAGTTTCACTATTGCACCCTGAGGGCTATCATGCCATGCTGTCCATCACTGTAGATCTTAAACATTACACCTAAGTAGGTTTACTGGTTACTTCCCTCCCTTGAAAATTCACACAACTACATTCTGGTACCATGAAAGCTCCTCCTCAGGAAACTCACTACCCATATTCATTTCAAGCTCTCCAAGTCTAGGTATGCAGCACATGGTATCTTCAGCAGTAAAGACTTACTTTCAACTTCTGAAAGTAAATCAAGGGCAAAACCAATAGACTACATTGTTTTGGGAGTCTTTTGGACTTCATTGGACAATAGCTCGAAATGGGGTTTCTTCTGCCTGGTGTTGGGGCTTCTGTCAGATAATCTGTGGCTCTTGGGTCGATCATGGTCGGGTAAAGTGAGATCATTTCATTTAAACTATAGGTTTATGTATGCACATAGGCTTACAGGTATTTAAGTAACTTTAGATAAATAAATAATAATTTGATTCCTTGTGGATTTTCAGATGTCCTTACTGTTATTTTACCCTCTTCTTTCATTCTGTATTGACCCCTCGATTTACTCATTTCTCATTTCAAATCATTGTTCATCCTGGTATTCCCCATACCATTGCTCCCTCCACCCACTGCTTTCTTGGTTTCTCTGTTTAATACATGTTAAATACTCACATTAGAAACTAAGAACTGCAGATGAGTGAGAACATGTGGATGTTAGTCTTTCTGGCTCTAGTCAGTTTAATACTTTCTAATCCTTCCCATATTCCTGCCGACTTCATGGTCTTTTTAAACAGCTGGATAGCGCTCCATAGTACTATTGTGGAGCACTGGAGTATTACTGAACAGGAACCCATAGAGTAGATGTAGTGTACTTTTGGCATATGCTGAGAGAAGTGATATAATTGGGTCATCTCGTGGATTTATTTTTAATATTTTGATAATTTCCCATACTGATTTCCAGAATGACTGTACCAGTTTGCAATTCTACCAGCAGTGAATGAAGGTTCCTTTCCCTCACATCCAGCATGTGTTTTCAGTTCTCTTGTTTATCTTTCCTAGTCTATTGTAAGGTGAAATATCAAACTTGTTTTAATCTGTATTTCCCTTATAACTAAGGGCAGAGCACATTTTTGAGGTATTTCTTAGCTACTTTTACAAACTCTTCTCAAGGATAAAAGAACCTCTGGTGGAATCACCATGCCTGACCTAAAGCTTTACTACAGAGCAATTGTGATAAAACCTGCATGGCACTGGTATAGTGACAGACAAGTAGACCAATGGAATAGAATTGAAGACCCAGAAATGAACCCACACACCTATGGTCACTTGATCTTCGACAAGGGAGCTAAAAACATCCAGAGGAAAAAAGACAGCATTTTCAACAAATGGTGCTGGCACAACTGGTTGTTATCATATAGAAGAATGTGAATTGATCCATTCCTATCTCCTTGTACTAATGTCAAATCTAAGTGGATCAAGGAACTTCACATAAAACCAGAGACACTGAAACTTATAGAGGAGAAAGTGGGGAAAAGCCTTGAAGATATGGGCACAGGGGAAAAATTCCTGAATAGAACAGCAATGGCTTGCACTGTAAGATCCAGAATTGACAAATGGGACCTCATGAAACTGCAAAGCTTCTGCAAGGCAAAAGACACCGTCAATAAGACAAAAAGATCACCAACAGATTTGGAAAGGATCTTTACCTATCCTAAATCAGATAGGGGACTAATATTCAATATATATATAAAGACCTCAAGAAGGTAGACTCCAGAAAATCAAATAATCCCATTAAAAATGGGGCTCAGAACTGAACAAAGAATTCTCACCTGAGGAATACCAAATGGCAGAGAAGCACCTGAAAAAATGTTCAACATCCTTAATCATCAGGGAAATGCAAATCAAAACAACCTTGAGATTCCACCTCACACCAGTCAGAATGGCTAAGATCAAAAATTCAGGTGACAGCAGAGGCTGGCAAGGATGTGGAGAAAGAGGAACACTCCTCCATTGTTGGTGGGATTGCAAGCTTGTACAACCACTCTGGAAATCAGTCTGGCGGTTCCTCAGAAAATTGGACATAATACTACCGGAGGATCCAGCAATACCTCTCCTGGGCATATATCCAGAAGATTTCCCAACTGGTAAGAAGGACACATGCTCCACTATGTTCATAGCAGCCTTATTTATAATAGCCAGAAGCTGGAAAGAACCCAGATGTCCCTCAACAGAGGAATGGATACAGAAAATGTGGTACATTTACACAATGGAGTACTACTCAGCTATTAAAAAAATGAATTTATGAAATTCCTAGGCAAACGGATGGAACTGGAGGGCATCATCCTGAGTGAGGTAACACAATCACAAAGGAACTCACACAATATGTACTCACTGATAAGTGGATATTAGCCCAAAAACTTAGGATACCCAAGATATAAGATACAATTTGCTAAATGCATGAAGCTCAAGAAGAATGAAGACCAACGTGTGGACACTGTGCCCCTTCTTAGAATTGGGAACAAAACACCCATGGAAGGAGTTACAGAGACAAAGTTTGGAGCTGTGACGAAAGGATGGACCATCTAGAGACTGCCATATCCAGGGATCCACCCCATAATCAGCTTCTAAACACTGACACCATTGCATACACTAGCAAGATTTTGCTGAAAGGACCCAGATATAGCAGTCTCTTGTGATATAATGCAGGGGCCTGGCAAACACAGAAGTGGATGCTCACAGTCAGCTAGTGGATGAATCACAGGGCCCCCAATGGAGGAGCTAGAGAAAGTAACCAAAGAGCTAAAGGGATCTGCAACCCTATAGGTGGAACAACATTATGAACTAACCAGTATCCCGGAGCTCTTGACTCTAGCTGCATATGTATCAAAAGATGGCCTAGTCGGCCATCACTGGAAAGAGAGGTCCATTGGACACACAAACTTTATATGCCCCAGTACAGGGGAACGCTAGGGCCAAAAAAATGGGAATGGGTGGGTAGGGAAGTGGGGGGGGAGGGTATGGGGGACTTTTGGGATAGCATTGGAAATGTAATTGAGGAAAATACATAATAAAAATATTAAAAATTAAAAAAAGAAGAAGTAGATAATCCCTCAAGGCTTAGTATTCACTTACCTCATATAATTTAAAACCATCAGAAAAGGAAGAGAGATGCTGCTCTCCTTACATGTAGTCATTACTTTCAAGTTGCTCAGTGACTTTGTCAGCATTTATAAAGAATAAAAATACTTTAAATTAGGGTAATAAAAACAAATTAGTAGAAAGAAAAAAACCTCACTGGTCAGATTCATAGCCCAAATTTGAATGGGTCATTTTAACTCTATTTTCTGAGTTCTTTATATATTCTATATATTACTCCTCTGTCAAAAGTATACCTGGCAAAGATGACCAATCTGTGGACTTTGTCTTCATTCAGTTAGTTGTTTCTTTAGCGCTGCAGAAGCCTTTTAATTTTATGAGATCACACTTGTCAGTTGTTGACCTTATTTCCTGAGAATATAGAGGTATATCAAGAAAGTTTTTCCCCATGCATGTATTATGTAGGCTATCATCTATGCTTTTATCTAGTTACAAAAAATGTTTAATGAAAATTTCATGTGAGTATTGTACTTACATAATTTTTCCTGTCTCTCCTTCTAACTCCTATGTCTCCCTCATTTTTTTCCTCAGGTTTTGGTATCTATTATCTATCTATCTATCTATCTATCTATCTATCTATCTATCTATCTATCTATCTATCTCTATCATTTATCTAATATTTATCTATCATATGTCATCTATCCATACATCTCTATCATTCATATATATATAGATGTATAGATGTCTATATGTATATATATATATATATATATATATATATATATATATATATATTGCTTTCATTTAGTGTTGCTCTGTGTATATTTGCTTAGGACTGACCACTTGGACTTTGATTACTTGTCAGAGGACTCATCCTTGGAGATGACTGATTATTTCTCAATAGTCATTAAATTTCTATAGCTCTTCATCTAGGGGTGGGGTCATCCCTGTTGACATGTCAACTTGTATGTCATTATGCAGTTCTTTTTTAGGCAACTAGAATGTTAATATTTCATGGGTGCAGCTTCCCTGACATATATAGAAGACATTATTTTACAGAAGATGTCATGTTCTTCTGGTTCTGACAATTTTTTGTTCCCTCTTCCATGATGTTCTATAAACCTTAGGTAAGGCTTATATTCTCTCTCTCTCTCCAAATATATATACAAACACACACACACACACACACACACACACACACACACACACACACACACACACATATATACATACACACACACACACACACATATATACATACATACACACACACATATATATACATATATATATATGTATATATATATATATATATACACATTGATATATACATATATATAGCAGTTGGTATTGGGCACAACTCATCAATTGCTCTGTGCATTTTGACCAGTTGTGGCTTTCTGAACTCTGCTGCAAAAAGGTTCTTTGATGATGGATGAGAGCTACACTTCTCCCTGGGTATAAGTGTAAGTATTTAGAATGCTTTTATAAATTGTACTGATTTAGGGGAATAGCAGTAGTACATTCTCTTCTAAGGTCCACTGACTTACTAGCTGCAGGTGGTGGGTTAGATTTACAGAACCGGCATGAAGTCCCTCCTGTTGAATGGAGCATAAGTCCAACTTGACTGCTATTGTTTGCCCCAGGATATAAGTGTCACTATTTCACCTCTCAGCATAGCTTGACATTCTGGTCATTATTGTGATTCATTGGCATTGCATCTAGGTAGGACTATTGATGGCTTTTCTCCCTTGGCAGCTTGCATAGCTTCTTCTAGTACTATGAGAGCCAGTTCTTGTGGAGAAGGTTCCCAGAGCAATTCCAGTTCTACATTTCTAACTACTATGTATAAAGTTGGTGATATCTTCAGCACTAGGGTTCTACCTTTAGTGTCTGGATGGCAATACAAGGGTAATAACAGTAGCCTGTATTGTTTCTGGAGGTCTCTCATATACCTCTGACCAATAACTAAAAAGGTTTTCCATGCCTAGCACTGGGGTTTTAGATAGTCTGTGGTTTTGGGGTGCAAATTGTCATTCCAAGTAGTGTAACTTCACTAAAGTGTAGACACACACA
The DNA here is from genome assembly GCF_978045245.1 of Mus caroli. Classification (NCBI taxonomy): domain Eukaryota; kingdom Metazoa; phylum Chordata; class Mammalia; order Rodentia; family Muridae; genus Mus; species Mus caroli. The sequence goes on along the minus strand of NW_028227271.1, from coordinate 35,472,960 downwards.
CACACACACACACACACATGTAACTTCAAATAATGTTGTTTCTTATGGTTTTTCTAAATATCCTCCTTCCTCCTCCTTCCCTCTTCCTCTATGTTGCCTCCCCAGGTAACTCTCTCCTCTACCTTCTAAAACCTAAACAATATGATTGATTTTGCAAGACCAGCATAGTGACAACACCCACTAAGATGCCAATGTAGATGGGGGAAGCATCACAAGACCATACTCCAAGTTCAACTAAGTAATTAATGACAAATAATTCAATCTCAACCACTAAACACATATGCATTAGAGCAAAGTTAATGGTCTCAGCAAGTTACATATGTATGTACACGCATACTCTCATACATATGTACATGTATATGTAACAATAATTGAAGACAGAGAGTTCATGGATTTGATAGAGTTGGAGAGGGACATGGGAGACCTTTCAAGAGAACAGGGAGTGGTGTAAATGATATAAATTTACACTCATGTACAAAATATGAAATAAAATAAATGCAAAAAATAATGATGTGGTTTCCTCTAAAGGCTTTGGTAAGATGAATGTTTTTTACTGAAGAGTAAACTTATTATTTGCCACCACTAGACTATGAACCGTATTAGGGGCAAGTACAAGAATAATATTCAATAAATATATTTGAAAAAAAGTAGCTATGAAGCACAAATGGAATGTGAGGGATTATAGATCCCCAAGCTCCTCAAAGATTGTTAAGGCAGGAAGTGAGGTCATTCATGCCCAGAAGCTGGGGTTGGATACAGATCTACCACATAGGCAAAACGGCCATAATCCATTGAAATCCAGAAATCAGCAAAGGAGCCATTGAGTTTGTACAAGGGACGGTGTTTATTTAAGTCTCTGGCCAGGGATGCAGGGTGATACAGTGGGGAAAACACAGGTTTTGCAGTGTTAGTAACTTTCTTTAAGTCCTAACCTTGCCATTTAAAAATCTGTGAGGCTAGAAGCAAGTCACTTTGCCTCTAAGCTCCAGTTTCTGTCCCAGTAGACAGGAACAGGAGCTTCTTATGTACAGTGGGTGCAGTAGGAAATCTCTTGGAAGACAACTGGACTACATTGCTGGAGTTTGTCAATGTCCTGGACACAGCTCTTCTCCTGCAGCTTTATTTGCAGCTGTTACATTTAACACACTCCCACAGTTTCAGTTGCCACCGGGCAGTATTTTGCCAAGGGCTATGGCTTATCTCTCTTGCTTCCTGTTCCTAGACTTCTCTGGGATGTCCACACTCACCTATTCAACCATTCTTTTGAGCAATCCAGAAATGTACAGGAGTTGGCATGTCATGGGGACACCTGTGAGAAATTGGATGGTGGTTACCTGAGAGAAAGCTGCTCTTTGTGGTCAGTTCTATAACATAGCTTACATTAGCTTTCCTCCCAGTGAGTTCCATCTATTCTGGAGTCTTTCCTGCACTAGACCTGAATGTTAAGTCCCCATCACCTCACAGCTGATACAAAGAGCTGACAGGCCATACCCAGTTGCAGTCTTCTTTCTCCATTTCATAAGGAGTGAAGTTTCATGGAGAAAGAGGAACACTCCTCCATTGCTGGTGGGATTGCAAGCTGGTACAACCACTCTGGAAATCAGTCTGATATTTCCTCAGAAATTTGGACATAGTACTACCTGAGAACCTACCAATACCACTCCTAGGCATATTCCCAGAAGATGCTCCAACATGTAATAAGAACACATGCTCCACTATGTTCATTGCAGCCTTGTTTATAAGAGCCAGGAGCTGGAAAGAACCCAGATGTCCTTCAACAGAGGAATGGATACAGAAAATGTGATATATTTACACAATGGAGTACTACTCAGCTATTACAGACAATGAATTTATGAAATTCTTAGGCAAATGGATGGAATTTGAAAATATCATCCTGAGTGAGGTAACCCAATCACAAAAGAACACACATGGAATGCAATCACTCATAAGTTGATATGAGCCCAGAAGCACAGAATACCAATACCCAAGGACCAATTCACAAACCACATGAAACTCAAGAAGAAGGAAGATCAAAGTATGGATACTTCTATCCTTCTTAGAAGGGGGAACAAAATTACCCATGGAAGGAGTTACAGAGACAAAGTGTGAAGCAGAGACTGAAGGAATGACCATCCAGAGACTGTTCCACCTGGGGATCCATCCCATATATAATCACCAAACCCAGACACTTTTGTGGATGCCAGCAAGTGCTTGCTGACAGAAGCCTGTTAAATCTGTCTCCTGAGAGGCTCCACCAGTGTCTGACAGATGTAGAGATGGATACTCGCAGATTACCATTGGACTGAGCACAGGGTCCCCAATGAAGGAGCTAGAGAAAGGATCCAAAGACTAGAAGGTTTACAGCCCCCTAGGAGGAACAATATGAACTAACCAGTGTCCCAAGAGCTACCAGGGCCTAAGCCACCAACCAAAGAATACATGGTGGGACTCATGGCTCCAGCTGCATATGTAGCAGAGGATGGTCTAGTTGGTCATCAGTAGGAGGAGAGGCGCTTGGCCCTGTGAAGGCTCTATGTCCCAGTGTAGGGGAATACAAAGGCCAGGAAGCAGGAGTGGGTAGGTTGGTGAGCAGGGGGAGGGGGATAGGGGGTTTTCAGAGGGGAAACCAGGAAAGAGGATAACATTTGAAATGTAAATAAAGGAAATATCTAATACAAAAGAAAATCTTAAAAACAAAAAACAAACAGTACCCCCAGAGCTCGTGTCTCTAGCTGCGTATGTAGCAGAAGATGGCCTAGTAGTCCATCATTGGGAAGAGAGGCCCCTTGGTCTTGCAAACTTTATATGCCTCAGTACAGGGGAATGCCAGGGCTAAGAAGTGGGAGTGGGTGGGGAGGGGAGTGTGGGGATGGGAAGGTATGGGGAACTTTTGGGGTAGCATTTGAAATACAAATGAAGAAAATCCCTAATTAAAAAAAAAGAAAAAGAAAAAAGAAAAAAAGAAAAAGAAGTGAAGTTTCCCTCCTTGGACATAGCAAGTCCAGAGAGAAAAGTCTTAAGAGAGAATTACTATAGGCAGGACAAATGACTCCTGTCACATCAAACTTACTTCCTCTCACTTCCTTCCTTCCTCACAGGGGACCTTAAAAGAGTTGGCTCTGCCCTCCTGAGGTAGGAAGAAACCTTTTTATCTTAGATCCTGCTCCCCTCTCCAGATCTCCAATAAACCCTTTGCCTGAAGAATGAAATAATTCCACAGCTCATTCTCTCTTGAGTACAGTTTCTCCATTAAATCCATCAGTGAAGCGTCTCATACAGAGATATGAAATAACAGGCATTGGCCCACAGTTCTTGAGGCCAAACATCTACACTCAAGGTACAAGCTACCACGGTCCCACCAAAGGTTCTCTCACACAGTTCTTTATTTTTTCTGTCAGTTCCAGGTGGCTCTGATGTTCTGTGTTTTGTAGCAACATATCTCTCATCTTCTACTTCATGTACTTGGGTCTCTCCATGGCTTTTCTATGTCTATATGTCATAATCATATTTAGCTCCTGTTTCTTTTAGTTGAAACCATTCAATGAATTTAGAGTCATCCTATATCCTCTAGGGTCTTCCTCAAGATCATTAACTAATTACAATCTATAAATATGTTTTTTAAATTATATATATGTATATATATGTATATATATGTATGTATGTATATATATGTATATATATATAAAATCTCCCAGTGTCAGTTGGCTGTAACATGTATACACACACACACACACACACACACACACACACACACACACACCCCTTTCTCTGGTTCTACTTTAGGAGAATCTGCCCTGTGACATTTAAGCTGAGATAACCAGCTGTTCTCCAATAAAATATGGAGCACAGGTGATTTTTATTTAGATATTGTTTCAAGGACAAATGAATGGAAATTATAGGGACATGTTTTCTCATGTAGAATAAATGGTTTGGGCAGTTGCAGTGTAACACTTGGCATTCTAAATTCTAGAAATATAATGGTGACTGTGAAAAGACCTCCCTATCAGAGAGCTTATAGCACAGTATTTTAAAGGATTCTTTCTAAGACACATAGGGTGTCCAAAAGTTATATAACTTCCTCAAGTGTCCTGTAGGACTCTCCGTGAATCTCCTCAGATGATTGAGAACAAGCATGCCTTTGTTTAAGTTCATTTCTCAAATGTTTGTTTCTACTTCTTTGTTTTTAACTCTTCCAGGAAGTGGGTGAGCAAGCAGGTGTCTAAAACAGGAATTCCTAACAAGAGTTCGTTCTACATTTTTTGTTTTTGCTTTAATTTATTCAAAATTATTCTTCCCCTCCCTCATTTTCTACCTTGCCCTTGCCTGTGCCTTCCTCCTTCCCTCCCCTTATGGCCTTCTACTTTTGTTTCAGAGAAGGTGAGATCTCCCATGGATATCAACATGCCTTGGCATATCAAGTTGTACATTTAAGAGCATTTTACATTTTTTTCTTCCACATTCCCATGTACATGAGCCTCATCTTAGTCTCCAATGTCTTAATCTTTTAAATGGATGGCACTCTCAAAATTATTCACAATTATTGGGGTGACAACACCTTAATTGTATTTACCATCTGCACTTCAGGTACAGGAGGTATGATTTAGGGAGTATCGGTGATGGAGTCTGTCTTTGAGGGTAAGTTTCAATCATACAAGGAGTTGGTATCCTTCACATCCTCCCTTTCATGTCAGATCCAAAGTCCATTATGGGTATCAGCTCTCTGCTCATGCCTTTTGGTTCCATTTTTTCTTAAAATTTATTTAATTTTTATTAGGTATTTTTTTCATTTACATTTCCAATGATATCCCAAAAGTCCCCCATACCCTCCCCCCTCACTCCCCTACCCACCCACTCCCACTTCTTGGCCCTGGCATTCCTCTGTACTGAGGCATATAAAGTTTGCAAGACCAATGGGCCTCTCTTTCCAATGATGGCTAACTAGGCCATCTTCTGATACATATGCAGCTAGAGACACGAGCTCTGGGGGTTACTGGTTAGTTCATATTGTTGTTCTACTTATAGGGTTGCAGACCCCTTTAGCTCCTTGGGTACTTCCTCTAGCTCCTCCACTGGGGGCACTGTGATCCATCCAATAGCTGACTGTGAGCATCCACTTCTGTGTTTGCTAGGCCCTGACATAGCTTCACAGGAGACAGCTATCTCTGGGTCCTTTCAGAAAAATCTTGCTAGTGTATGCAATGGTGTCAGTCAGAATGGCTAAGATCAAAAACTCAGGTGACAACAGATGCTGGCCAGGATGTGGAGAAAGAGGAACACTCTTCCATTGTTGGTGGGATTGCAAGCTTATACAGCCACTCTGGAAATCAGTCTGGTGGTTCCTCAGAAAATTGGACATAGTACTACCGGAGGATCCAGCAATACCTCTCCTGGGCATATATCCAGAAGATGTCTCAACTGGTAAGAAGGACACATGCTCCACTATGTTCATAGCAGCCTTATTTATAATAGCCAGAAGCTGGAAAGAACCCAGATGCCCCTCAACAGAGGAATGGATACAGAAAATGTGGTATATTTACACAATGGAGTACTACTCAGCTATTAAAAAGAATGAATTTATGAAATTCCTAGGCAAATGGTTGGATCTGCAGAGCATCATCCCGAGTAAGGTAACCCAATCACAAAAGAACTCACATGATATGTACTCACTGATAAGTAGATATTAGCCCAGAAACTAGAATACCCAAGATACAAGATACAATCTGCAAAACACATGAAACTCAAGAAGAATGAAGACCAAAATGTGGACACTGTGCCCCTTCTTAGAATTGGGAACAAAACACCCATGGAACGAGTTACAGAGACAATGTTTGGAGGTGAGACGAAAGGATGGACCATCTAGAGACTGCCATACCTGGGGATCCATCCCATAATCAGCCTCCAAACACTGGCACCATTGGTTCCATTTTGAACTAGGAATACTATTGTTTATGTCCTGAAGCCTCCCTTTTACATTCCCAACTTGGATAGTCTGTCTTAGAGTCCTGCACAGTGGCAACATTTACTGCAAGACAGACATCTCCCACCATGTACATTGTCATGACGCCAGAGCATCCCCACCACTGTCTCCCTAAGCTATGAGCCAGACCCACAATCCTGGGTACTGCATGCCTAATGTAAATGTTATGCTTTTGAAACCAGCTTTCTTCAGGGTTTGCATTTCAGCAGAGCATTGCATTTCTTTCTTCCCCTGCCAGCTTTATTATCCTGCATCCCCCAATGATTGATTTCATTCTCAGTCCATGTATTAAGAATGCATTTTTCATATATAGCCTAACTTTTTCCAGTCCTATGCTGCAAACCAGGAAAGGTCAAAGTTTATGAAGATAATGGACTTTTCACACTAGGAATCCTCTCTTGCCAATGACCTTCTCTTTCAGGCTAATTGCCTTTCATCTCTAGCTATACTCTAGACTTTGATAGGTATATTTTGGATCCATGAGTCTGGAGTGAGGACACTACCTGTTCCTAACATTCATCTTCCAGTGCTGCATGCCCGAGTGGGGATGGGAACTTTGTAGACTGTATGCACCTTCCTTTCCATTCATTGAGATATCAGTGTTCTCGTCATGTTTTACTACACAAGTGATTATAGGTTTGCCTCCTGTCAACTGCATAGCATAGACAGGACATAAAAGAGAGCTATGGTGTTTATTCTCTTGGAAATTGTGGATTCTTCCCCAGCCTCCTTCATATCTTCTGATATTTCTCTGCATAATGAGGAGGATGGGAAGTTATCGTGAGGCTTCTAAGATTTCTATAATCCAGAATCTTGCTTGGGTTTGAAAGCACAGAAGTGATGTTTTCCAGGTACCCTTGGGTTTTCTGTCTATAGAGATGCTGCCTCTGGTAGTGAGTGCACCACAATGCCTGTGGCAGTCTCTGTGGGAGTTCAGAGGAAACAGATGCAGCAGTGGCTTGCTGGTTGACCACAGATTTTCCTTGGGATGTGTTTTTCACGTTTAGGGACAGCACAACCTGACTCTGTGTTTTGATATCTTGGTAGGAGAGGGATAGAGAAATATGACAACATGTATGGTTTTCAGAAAGTTTAGGTGAGAAACCCAAAGCAGCCTATATTTTTTCTGTGGGGATGAAAAGAATTTCCTTCACTGACAGTTCAAGGAGTGAGGTGACATCCCACATCTGGCATTGGGCTATTTGGCTATGTTTGGCTCTGACAGGAGCTTTATACCTGTAGGATTACTCCAATAGAACTATTTTATGTGATACATGTAGCTATGAAGCATAGAAAATAGTATATTTACATATGGCCTTTTGAAGCATCCTTTATATTATTTATTCCACCCACATTCCTTCCTCTGCTATTCCTGCCTTCTCTTACCCTACTTAACCCCCATACATTAATTCACATTTTCCCTTAATATCATAGAAAGATCTTTTTATTGGATATTTTATTTATTTACATTTCAAATGTTATCCCCTTCCCAGTTTCCTCTCCACAAACACTCTATTCCATCCCCCCTCCCCTTGCTTCTATGAGGGTGCTTCCCCATCTACCCACTCACTCCCACCATAGAAAGATCACTGTCCTTAGACAATCTCAGAAATCTTAGAGGAGTAAGCTCCAGGTTTCTGCCAGTTGCGACTTTCTAGACAACTTCTATGTCTGATGTGGCCAGGATGGGGAGGACGCTCAAAGCCAATGCTATTCAGCACTTAGATTAATTAATCTACCAAATAATTTCTCCATGTTTTGGGTTCTTGGCCAAGTTTACTGTAGTAGGCATGTTTCCTCCTATGGAGTTAACCTTAAATTCAACCAGACAGCAGGTAGTTACCTCTGTAATACTTGTGTTGCCATTATGCCAATGGTAATATCTTTTTAGACTGATCATGAAACAATTTGTTATAGAACATTTAGAATTTAGCCGAAGGGTTGAGGAAGAAATCTCATTTCCTCCCTATCATATGGTTGACTGTCTTTCAGTTTATACAAAGCTATGCAATAAAGCCCTTAACATTGGTTTTAAAGATTCCTGAATTTTGACAAAGATAAGAATTTCAGCAATTTATGGGATGGATAAAAGACCTACATCAGTATTATTTCTGGCAGAGTTCTTTGTTCTAAGTCCATTTCTTTGATATGCAGAGTAGAATTTCTGTACTTTCTCCAGAATTCAGCTTCAAGCTCTGGACTCTTGCATTCCTACTGACATGAGTAATCTGTGCACTTGTCCCAGTGCAGAGAGGAAGTATATGCAGAGTGCTCTGTCACAAATGGGACGTCTCTATTACACTGCTCTCCATAAGGTGTGGGTAACAGCATGCAAGGAGGGTAGAAAGTGTTTAAAAGGCAGAGGTTGCACATGGCGGAAGATAAGCACTCTTCTAGACATAGTGGGACCACTGAACACATGAATCTATAGCAGTTGCTTAATATGTACACAGGGTCAAGCCAACAAACTCTCCAGCAAGGAGGGAGGTGGGGTAGGTACAAGCTCCTACATGTAGCCAAGGAACTATTGACAGGTGATGGTCTGAGGGAGGTAGAGTTTGTTTTCTTTAAGTGCATGGTCCCCAGTAGATGGACCAAACCCTTATGTATATATGGGCAGTATTAACTGCACTCAGTGTTTTGTTTTTTGTTTTTTGTTTTTTTTTTTTTTAAGAAAATAAAATGTAGGTAGAAAGTTGGTTCTTTGAGGAGTTAGGAGGAAGAGTAGGGTGAATACGGTCAAAATATATTTTATACATGCATGCAATTCAGAAGAATTAATACAAATATTATATATTGAAATTTTTTCTTTGAAAGGCACACTTTAATTGATAATTAAAAAAAATACCCACAATATCTCTTTCACTTATACCTACATGCTATGGGATGTAGGCCTTTAGTCAAGTCTGACTGAAAGATGGAAGAGTGGCTTTGTAGAGGTGGTAGTATGGGCAAACAGTCTTGGTGATTGGGTAGGCATCCATCACGGAAAGAATTGGGAGAAAGGATCAGTGAACCCAGGCTTAGGACCAGCAGGGACTGTGAACTGCAGGCATTTTCTACAAGCCTAGGAGCACTTAAGTATAAATAACAAGACAGATGGTAGGGGGATGAGCCAAGACAACAGTAATGAAGAGATTGAGGAGGGTCCTCTATACTAAGTTTGGAGGCTTAAATTCACATCTTTTGGGTGATTCCCATAACAGCTAGAGTGAGTCACCTACCCCTGTGTCTAGACATGATGGAATATAAAGAGATTCATGGGACATATGAACATTGGTGGAATTAAACTCTCTTCTCAGCTGAAGATGTCAGAGACAGTTTTTTCCCTTCTATTCCCCCTCACTTCAGGATGAGGGTTGTAAGAACAATCTGTACATAACAAGATAAAAGAGGGGAAAGAAGGGATTGCTTTCTTGGATGGAAAGCCCGATCCTCAAATTTTCAGGCCATGGGGTGTTGTTCTGATTTGCACATCTGGACTCACTGAATGTTTTTCTTTTTGAGTCTCCGTGGCTTCAAAGAGGAATCCAAAGAGAGGAGACCAGGTGTGTTTGTGCATCAGTGAATATCTTCCTCATGCTGTGTTTTGGACTTTAGTCATCTACAGGGTCCTTTGTAATCTGTGATAGGAGAAAACAATGCACATTACATATTCATGAATATCTGCTTTAGGTAGGGCCTGGGTCATAGAGTTAAAGATAACAAAGGAAAGCAAGGCAAAGAGCTTTAGCAGGCAGCAGGCAGGGAACTCTCACTCAAAGCAAGAGGCAAGACAGATGAGGGACGAGACTCATGGAAATCTGGTTGAGGTTCATAAAGCTCCATGCCTTTATGATGAGCCAGAAATTTAATATATAAACGTTCTGGGCCCATTTGCCACATTTCTGCTCAGAAGAAACATGCCGATTCTATGGGAAGGTCTCTAGATTGTTCTTAAACATTAGGCTTAGATATCTTTCATATGTCCCGTTGCCCTTTCTCTTTCCTTCTTTGCCTCATATTCTAACTTCTGTCCATTCATTAATCATATCTTGTCATTAGCCACTGATTGTATCCGTACTGTACTTAAGGAGTTTATACACTTAGTCATTGTGAGAACATAATGTAGCCAAGGACCAAAGAGAGACCTTGATATTGGGTTACACCAGAGTGAGAATTCTGGCTGTCCCATTAAACCGGATAAGTTATTTAGCAATGGGAGAGACATAAAGAAAGAATGTAGGTCTCAGACTCCCTTCCCAACACCCTATTTCTTAAGGAAACTCTAGAAAAACTTGTGTGGCATCATCTTCTTACCTAGCTAACGATGTCTGCCAACTAAGGACAGGAGGGCCAACTAGTGGGAGGTAGAGGCAGATGATACAGAGAAGTAGGATGGTCAGACAGTCTAGAAGTGCTGATTCTCAAGGGTGGGTGAAACTTGGCCAAGAAGCTAACAGCATATGTCCCCAAATGGCAAGTCCCTTCTTGTACCTCCCCCAAGCCATGGCACGGTACTAGAAGGGCTACAGATGGAGTTCCAGTCATTCAAAGAAGAGAAAGGGCATGGAGCTGCTAAGACAGCTGGGCTGCATCAGAAGTGCTACACTAAGCCCACTCACACATGTGCTCTGCAGAAACCTCTGTGGAGCTCAGCTGATGCGGATGGGGCCTCTAGAGTCCCATTGGGTATGGCTTCCTATGATTAGTTGCTTACTCCATAACTGAAGTTTGTTGAAAGTTTCAGTGTCAGACACATTTTGTGTGCTACTTGCTCTTCTTTCTACCTTTGTAGTAATCCTGAGGCAGAAATTATCATTTTCATTTCACTAGTAAGGAAATCAATGTTAAATTAAGTACAGCAATTCTTTTAAGTTTATTCAGCTAGTGTTGAGTTTAGGCGTGTTTAGCTGCAAGGTCTTTTATCTGTCTTAATTTATATGTTAATATTAACTAATTGAAGTGAAGAAGCAGACAAGATTCCTGATCTCATGGTGCTTTCATGACCACAGCATGATTGTATAATTATTAAAGAAAGCAGACAACTAATAAAAATATATACCATTTTATATGTCATATATCTTATAAAGCTAACCAAACCAAGACAAACAAACAAGATGCCTGGCATGTCAATAGGGATTACTTTAGCCTGGGTAATTTGAGAAAGTTTTTGTATCAATCTGGCAATGATCAGACAATGAAAAATACTAGTCAAACCCAGGGTAGAGTCCAGCCCATCACATCACACACGCCACAGCATTTCACTCCACCAACCCCTTCTCATCCTGTTTCTTGCCATCCATCAATCCCATCTCATCCTATCCTACTGAGTCCCTTTCCATTTATACCATTCCATAACACATATTATATCTCATTCAAAACCAATTCTATTCTATTTCATTCTATTTCTTCAAGCCCTAATCTACTCCTTCCCTTTCATCTGACCCATCTCATACTGTTCCATGTCATCCCATCCCGCCCCATTTGTTCCATTCTGTCCCATCTATTTAATCCTCTCTTATCCCATCCCATCCCATCCCATCCCATCCCATCCCATCCCATCCCATCCCATCCCATCCCATCCCATCCCATCCAATTCCATCCCACCCCATTCCATTCCAGAAATCCTATTATTATTCCATATTACCCACCCTATTTTACCTATTTTATCTGGTTCCATTCCTTTCCATACATGACTCCCTGAAAGCTATTATTGCAATCACAAAGGCTCTCATTGCAATCTGATCATTGAGTTAGCCATCATACAATCATAAGCACTGAGATTCAGGATTGGTAGGACTGTTATGTGGTCAGATTTATTTGAAATTATTAGCACATGATATAGAAAACAGCCAAGTATGGGAGAAAAAATATGTGTATCCTATCGTGTTTGTTTTTCAACTAAAGAAAGAGATACGGAGAAAATAATTTTCACTAACAGCAGACTATAACTATATTTTAGTCAGATAACTCTGTGTTACCTATTAGGTAGGATCTGGGCTAAATGTGCCCAACAGTAAATCAGTACAATTTAGTTGACTACTGTTGAATGGGAACTCGAATATTTACGTTTTTTTCTCAATATCAGAGGTCTCTCCTTTAAATCTATAAGATGTTTGAGGAACTCACCATGTTTTAAATTTATGTTCCTTTTTTTTCTTTCACCAAATTTCCTCCATCACTTCTCAGTTTCCTTGAAGTTTGAAATCATCAAATGGTAGAAATGCGATTTATGTGTTCTTTTATTCATTGAGTCACTTTCCTACAAAATCATTTGGAGTGGTCTTAAAAGGACTTTTATTCAGCTATAAAGAAAAATAACACTATTATATTCATAAGAAAAGGCATGGAGGGGCTGTTCTTAGGGGAGAGTGTTGATCTCTTGCCCCTCATCCCCTATTCTCATATTCTGTCTCCTCCATTCCTTTCTCTATTTCTCTCCCGACTAAAATGAGCTTAAGAAACTTGTATATTACATGTTTCTTCTTCCATGATGCTGAACTCAAAGTGTATGGACCAAGCAATCATGGACAAAATCAACTCTATGAGACTATAAGCAAGTCAAGCCTTTCTGAAGTTGCTTTGTCAGGTATTTTGTCCCAGGGACAGAAAAATAACTAATCCCCTTAGAATTCTGTGGCTTATTCCTACCCCACCATTGCTGCTTGGCTTTAGTAATATTCCAGCTTTTTACATCATAGTTTAGAATTCTTTGCTTGATTTTAATATTTAAAACCTGGAAGGACATGTCTACACACATGATCTGAAAACAAACAAACAAACAAACAAATAAACAAACCACCAAGTTCTTTCTATTCTCTCCTAGACCTACTACATTGAGATGATACTCTCATCCTTTTACATCAAATTGATGTCTTCAAGGTTTCCAATGAACTCCATAGTATTAAATGCAGTAACTCTTTGGGTCCTCGTTCCTTTTGTCCTATTTTCATTCTTCGTACAGATAGCTCTTCAGTCAGTCCTCAGTCTAACACTTGCGACTGTCTAGAGTTCTTGAATTTCATCATTCCTCTGTGGCGGACTTTTTGATTACCACTGAGCCACATCTCCTTTCCTAACCTTGAAACTTTGAGGATTCAGTGCTCAGTGCTGGAGTTCTTCTTTTTTCATACTTACAGACATTTTGTGATCTCATCTAGTCTTGGAGTTTTAAAAAGCATCTAGCCACAGACAACCTCCTTTGAGCTTCAAATTCTATACTACTAGATATCTCATTTGAATGCCTAAAAGACATCTTAATTTAACACGTCTAAAACCAGATCTTCCCCCAACAAACCTGTTCTTCCTCCAAACTTCCAAAGTTTAGTAAACGAGCTCTCAGAAAAAGTCATCCTTTTTTCTCAGACTAAAATCTTCTCTCAGACCCTATAGCTAATCTATTAGCAAGCTTGTTGGCGATCCTTCAAAACAGAGTGAGAAGACTGTTCTTCAAATCTCAGGTATTCTCATATGATTTACAGTTCTCTTTGGCTTGGATTGTAATAATGTTCTTTTCTTCCCTATTCAGTCTATTTCCAATACCAGAGTCATTAACAGAAAGCAACAGTAATTATACTTACAATATTGATGTATTTTTGGAGTTTACATTTCCATATATCTCATTTTTATCTTTGGCAATATAGGACCATGGGAAGATTTGTAAAGATGTCATGAAAGTTTCTCTCCCTCGTTCCTTAATCAAACATTAATCAAGTTTACCATTTCAAAGGATTTTGTAGATGTAATTAACATCTCAAATTAATTGGTCTTACAATAAATATAGAGGCATATTCCCATCAGAGAAGCTCTTTAAAAACAGAATTTTCCCCAGCTAGTAGCAAGGAATAGACATTGGAAGCATGAACACTGTTGGCTTTGGAGGAGGACAGGTGGTATATCAGGGAGGGCAAATGGCCTATAAGAAGGATTTGTGATCCCTTGAGCAGAGCTGACAGGGAAATGAGGCTCTCAATTGTACTGCTACCAGAAACAATGTAAATAAATACCCTCCCTTGGTACTTTCAAAGAAGAGACTGCCTCATGTTTTGATTTTAATCCTGTGGAACCCTAAGCACAGAGATTATGGTCAGAGATTTCACCTCTGAAGTCTACCTATAATTCCGATATATGGAACTTTGAGATAAAAAGAGCATATTATTTTAAACAATTGGCTTTATGGTTATCATTGTGCAACAATAGATATTTATGCAGGAAATAATGAGAGAGTGGTTACCTCTATGGTAGATGGCCTAGTCAGCCATCACAGGGAAGAAAGGCTCCTTGATATTGCAAACTTTATATGCCTCAGTACAGGGGAATGCCAGGGCCAAGAAGCAGGAGTGGGTGGGTAGGGGAGCAGGGTGGAGGGAGGGTATAGGGAACTTTCGGGATAGCATTTGAAATGTATATAAAGAAAATATCTAATAATAAATAAATAAATAAATATAAAAAAACTAAAAAAAGTGAGTAGTGTCTTTATTCTTCTTTTGAGAAAATGGTTATTAATGAAAAATGAATAGCATTTTGAGTCAGTAACAGGTAGACTTGGTACTTAATTATTTATTTACCTTGGTAACAGAGTTTCAAGTGAAAATGTGAATTGCTTTTTTTTAATTGCCTAACCAAAGAAAGGATCACAGTTACTTCAAAGATGCAAACTGCGTTCATTGTATGATAGTCTTAAAGCAACTTATTATTTGACTTAGTATGTATGATGTTATGACATGAAGATCAATATATTAAATAGTATTTTCATAGTAAATGCAAAGTTATTTTATACATTTTTGCTGAAATTAAAAAAAAATTGAGAAAAAAAGTTAAGCCTAAGAAAATCCCAGGGTAACTAAATTATTGATATTTGTATTTTCATTGTTAATTCTCAGAAATGTATTGAATCAAGTCACATCAGCATTTGAAACAAACATAAAAGCTCGTAGAATAGAAAAGATGATCATATCTCTATAAATCATTGCTTTCTTTTTTGCAAGGGGACCCTAAACCTTTTCAGAGTTGCTGGGAATGTCAAAGGTGAAGTGCTGTCCAGCAAACAGCTGAACTGGTTTTCCATCTTTATAGAATATTTTATGTGCACTTTCACCAAATTGTAATATTTCATGAGTTGTATTTTAGTTATTTTTCTGTTTCTATGATAAGACATCATGATCAAAATAACTTATAGAAAAAAATGAATTTATTCAAGGCTGGGGGGAGGGAGGGAAGGAGGTAAGAGGAAGGATGACATGGACTTTTGAAACCTTAAAACCTACCTTCAGTGACACACCTCACATCCTCATCCTTCCTAAACAGTTTCACCAGTTTGGATCTGAGACGAAAGGATGGACCATACAAAGACTGCCCCATCTGGGGATCCATTCCATAATCAGCCACCAAACACAGACACTACAGCATATGCCAGCATGATTTTGCTGCAAGAACCCTGATATAGGTGTCTCTTGTGAGGTTAGGCCAGTGCCTGGCAAATACAGAAGTGGAGGCACACAGTCACCTATTGGATGGCCACAGGGCCCCCAATGGAGGAGCTAGAGAAAGGACCCAAGGAGCTGAATGGGGTCTGCAACCCTATAGGTGGAACAACAATATAAACTAATCAGTACCCCCAGAGCTTGTGACTCTAGCTGCATATGTAGCAGAAGATGGCCTAGTCGGTCATCATTGGGAAGAGAGGCCCCTTGGTTTTGCAAACTTTATATGCTCCAGTACAGGGGAACGCCAAGACCAAGAAGTGGGAGTGGGTCGGTAAGGGAGCAGGGCGGGGGAGGGCATAGGG
This sequence comes from Mus caroli, assembly GCF_978045245.1. Taxonomy (NCBI): domain Eukaryota; kingdom Metazoa; phylum Chordata; class Mammalia; order Rodentia; family Muridae; genus Mus; species Mus caroli. Next base: position 35,457,214 of record NW_028227271.1, on the reverse strand, counting down.
GACTTTCGGGATAGCAGTTGAAATATAAATGAAGAAAATATCTAATAAAAATTGAAATAAATTAAATTAGCATATGGGTATCATTCTCATTAAACCACCACAGGGCATTATTTTCAGTCTGTTTTGTAGATTGATGAGGAAAGCCAAAAGGCCTAGTAGGGCTAAAACCTATTTCCTCTAACTTCATATGGCCTGCTCCAAAACTACCATCTTTCTGGATGAAAGAGTCTCAGGTAGTAGAAACTCATACATCTCAACAGACATTGGTGGTGTAGGGGGATTTACTCATGTTTCAGTGGCCACTCCACACGATATGTGTCCCCTCTCCTGCTATAATCTGGAAATCCTGAGACTAGGTTCCATCACATCAAAATCCTAGGTGTTATGGCCAAATGAACCCTTTCATGCTCTAAGAATGCAACACATAAAATGTTATATAAAAGTAAAAAAGAATTTAATTTTCTCAAAAAAAATCAATAATAGAAATTTAACTAGAACTAAATGCAAAGCCCCTTCTAATGTCACAGTCAAGAAGTTGACTCCATTCTTCAAATACAGCAGTGACCTCAGGTTGCTATGGTATGGTCAAGTTCTTTGTAAGTATTTTAGGCCTAGCAAGCATTTCTACTTACATGCTAGATTGAAACAGCCTGAACTCTGGGATGTGGGAAAGGGAGGTACCTAGATCTCCTTATTCTGTATTCTTGAGAAATCAGTGGTCGTACTGTGTATACATGGGATCCTCTTTCCTGGAAGAGGGAGGAAAACTAGTAGCATTGCAAAGACCCTGAAGACCAGAGCTTTAAACTGACAATTTAAGGTCTTCTCTAGCCTTCAGGGTCTCAGTCTCCCAGCCACTGGCTTATTATGTCTGCTCCTAAGATCCAAGAAACTTGGAGCTAAGAAAACATCTGTTTTGTTGTCTGACAGGTTGGCCAGTAGCTCAGATAAGGCAGTCCTTTAAAAAAAATGCCAAGAAAATGTAATTGCATTTAGCTGGAACTAAAAGCCCTGTGCAATACAATAAGGATACTGTCATTTATTTCTCATTATCTTTTGTGCCAAATATCATATGAGTATTTTATGCTAAATATTTCCCTTATGTTTACTAATGAGGAGCAAAGGCTTTGGGAAAGCAAGTGGCTTGCCTGAAGACTAGGAAGGGTATATAGATGGGGCTAACACTTCAGTCCACATTCTGAGCAATAACAAGGGCAGTACTCTTCCACTTGGCTATCAATGTTCCCAGTGGTAACATTTTTAAATTAATATGTTCTGACTATGGTTCCTCCCCGCCTTACAATTCCTTGTTCTTTCCCATCTCTCCTCTCATCTGGATCCACCGTGTTTCTATCTCTCATTAGAAAACAGAAGAGAACCTAAGGAAATATAATATAGTATACTATAATATAACATAATGAAACAAATTGGAATAGGACAAAATAAGCAGAAGGAAAAGAAGCTAGTTCCTATTGATAACCACTTGCAAATGAAAAATTAGTTTCTTCCAAGGGAATCTCACCAGGTTAAAAAAGCTACTCTTAAGAATAGGCTCATATGCCCAGCAGTAGACAGCCAACAGAAAATGAAGTCAGTGGCATCTTTCAAAGTTACTTGTCTCATAATGTCATGTCAGGGCTTTTTAAAAAATTATTTTTATTTTTTGTTTATAGTAGTAATCATTTTTAGCATCATATCATAGAAGCCTCTTTATTCATGGGATCTGTCTTTGCACTATCTCCTCCTGTTGAGTATGGGTGGAATCTAGGGATCAGTTTCTAACAGTATAAGTCTAGAAAGATAGGCTCCAACCTTTATAAAGAGATTACAAAGAGAGGGGTGCCTCTTTTAGGGTTCTCCCCTTTTTCCTCCACCCCATCTGTAGACCTTGTTCAAGAAGCAAATACCTATTAGAGAAATACCTGATTATAACTGATACCCTGGACAGCTAAGGGGATTGACCTACCAATAACAATAGCTTCTCCCTGAATCCAGCTTTAAGATATCCACAACCACATCAAAAACCTTGCCTGTAGTTTCATGAGAAATCCTGAGCCAGGGGACCACTAAGCAAAGCAATTCTCAGATTCTTTTTTTTTTTTTAGGTATTTTCCTCATTTACATTTCAAATGCTATCCCAAAAGTCCCTCATACCCTCCCCCCCCATTCCCCTACCCACCCACTCGCACTTTTTGGCCCTGGCATTCCCCTGTACTGGGGCATATAAAGTTTGCAAGTTCAATGGGCCTCTCTTTGCAGTGATGGCCGACTAGGCCATCTTTTGATACATATGCAGCTAGAGTCAAGAGCTCTGGGGTACTGGTTAGTTCATAATGTTGTTCCACCTATAGGGTTGCAGATCTCTTTTAGCTCCTTGGGTACTTTCTCTAGCTTCTCCATTGGGGGCCCCATGATCCATCCACTAGCTGACTGTGAGCATCCACTTCTGTGTTTGCTAGGCCCCGGCCTAGTCTCACAAGAGACAGCTATATCTGGGTCCTTTCAGCAAAATCTTGCTAGTGTGTGCAATGGTATCAGCGTATGGAGGCTACAGAATAGAATAATACATGTGGCGATCATCTCTTATATTGCAATAGGTAGTAGAGACTACTCTGCATACCAGTATTGTTACAAAAATAGCTACTGCATTTAAATACATTATAATGTCAAGAACACATCCTTAGATCTCCCAGTGCAATGACTTGCATTATAGTTACAACAGCCCAGCTTCATATTCATATCTGACGAAGACATAGAGAGAGGCAGGCACAACAAACCAGTACCTAATATGTCTGAGGTCCATGATTTAAACTGAGGCCTTTTCTAGAGTTAACCTTCAGAGAGGATGAGAATGAGAGAACAAACTCTATTGTAGAAGCTACCAGGCCATAGCTTGGCTGGATATACTCTTGGGATGCTCAGTGGGCTCTGGTGTGAAGAGGCAGTTGTGACCAAGTCTTCTGAACATGGCTATCATCTTTGGACCAATAGAAGTAGTCTCATTGATGTATCACATTCTGAGATCCTCCTGGGATGGTTCTCTGGAACGTGCACTGTCACGTGAAAAAAAAAAGCACTCTGAAGGACAAGAAGAAATACACGAGGGCAGTCTCCTAATGTTCGTCCTTGAAACCGGCACATTACCATTTCATCAACTAAAGTGAGTAGCTCAGCTCCACACCAGTGGTGCAGAAACTGCTCTTTCTCATTTTTGGAGGCAGAATAGGGAAGGGGTTGCTTAACTCAAATCTCATCTCCATATGCAGATCTACAGTGAAGGCAACAGAATGAATGTGGAAGACCACAGCCAGCACTGATGCACAGCTTCTCTGGCTTTAAAGCCTACACTTTTTCTCAAAGAAAAACTTCTACAGTCCTAACATTGTAGGATTCTTGGACTCTCTATGCAATAAAAAAGTAAATTAGAGATAGCAGCAAGTTTTGATGAGAAAACTCAGAAAAGATTGGATTCATTAGAAAAGGATCTTCAAAGCCGGGCGTGGTGGCGCACGCCTTTAATCCCAGCACTCGGGAGGCAGAGGCAGGCGGATTTCTGAGTTCGAGGCCAGCCTGGTCTACAAAGTGAGCTCCAGGACAGCCAGAGCTATACAGAGAAACCCTGTCTCGAAAAACCAAAAAAAAAAAAAAAAAAAAGAAAAGGATCTTCAACGGGGAGTAGCTAGGGCCCTGATGAGTTTGAGCAGTGGAAAAAACAGGGAGGGTAACCAAAGTGGACATAAGCCAATGCAGATGCTCCCAGGCTAACCAGGAAGGAAGACCCAGTGAAGTGCTACTACTTAAGCTGAGAGAAGAACAACACAAGTTTTCTAGAAATAAAAGCCACACATACCAAAACAAGCATAGCCATAGATAGTTCTAATGGGTCACCATGAGCAGGGAACTTTGCAAATGAGTCAAAAATGCACCTGAGTGGTTAAACTAACTCTTTTTTTCCTTTGCTCCTTAGTCCAAATGCTCTAGAAAGTCTGAGAACAGAAACTAGAAAGGAATCCTGGAGCAACCATTTACAAGAAGGATGACTTTGTTGCTTTTTGATATCTACCCTTGTTAAATGCCTATAGCATTCATTTAGATGGCAGTTACTCTTTCAGTTTTGCACTTCCATTGTATACAAGGCAATTAGTTACTATCATATGAGTTTGTTACATTGCACACAGGGTGGATACTTTCCAGAAGAAACTGGCAGTCAATGAGGAGAGATTTTCATGGACATCCAAACAAACCATGGTATGTCATGCAGTGGAGGTGAATATGAATGCTGTAGGGGAAGATGGGGCATCCTGGAGGAGGTTATATAGACACTTGGAGTGTGGTCCTTGAGGGTATTGAGAGAACTGTGTGTGAACAAAAGTGAAGAGTAGCAAGGGAAGCATCATTGGTTTGGAGAACAGAGTACTGAAAGGTGATGGGAATGTGGGATCATGAGAGTGAATGCATGAGAGGAAGGAGCCTCCTGTCATCAGAAATAAAGAAAAGCTCACGTCTTCTCTCATCCCCGTTCTTTCTCCCAGCTCCTCCAGGGACCATCCTTCTTTCTGTCTTGTGTATTTTGGTTTTATTACTGCTGTTGACTCCATGGACTTCTTGATGCACATTATTGCTGATGCTCATCTGTGTTGTAATATTCTTTCTTACACTTTAAGGCAGCTAGAAACCCACTGAAGACTTTTCTGGGCTGGGTTAAGTAAAGCCAATTCCCTTTGCTTCTCCTTGGGGCTTTGGTTTTATTAGAAATATTAATGAAAAAACTATATAGTTTTTAAAAGTGGAAATGTCCACTTCCCTAGGCCTCATGGTTCTTAGGACTTTAAGCTTTTATTCCCATTTATATCATGCAAGATCCACCTTAGGGCTTGTCAGGGACTGCACTGATGAGTCAAGAAACAAAAAGAACGTTTTTTGGCTCTGTGGAAGGTGTATAAGGACTCTTTGATTTCTGTAATCCTCTTAGCATCTAGAAAGCATGGGCATGAGTTTCCTCTGGTTGTAGGCAAGCAAATCCATGCCTATAGAAGTGCACACAATTTGCCCAATGTTACATAGCCAAAACAAAGCATTGCTGAGGACTTGACTTATGTCTGAGCGACAAGTCAGTGGCTCACAGAGCATTCCTGCTTCCCTCTCATGTGCTCTACAAAAACTGATGGGCTCCTCCCCGACCCCCAATGTACTAGATGCATATTTAGTCTAAACAATTGCCCAAGATCCATGATCACAAAACATACCCTGGTTACTGCAACATACTTTCCTCAACTTTTCACAGAATTTCACCCCAAGTCCCCTTCACTGTTGAATGCTCTCTGCTCAATAACATCACATCTGTAATTATCTTTGTATATAGGAGAGGCTGTTGGGATATGAAGACAGTGAGCGGTATAGTTTCTGGTTCCCCTCATAAGTTTCTTAATTTCTGGGTCAGAGGATTTGCAGGAATCAGACTGTTTAAAGCACTTCAGAAATGGAGAAGCCTTAGGACCAGGGAAACTAGAGCTGCATGGCCTTGATAAGTCACTAATTTTTTAGGTTCTACAGTTCATGAAGCAACTCTAACTGCACTGTTTCACACTCGGCCATACTGACTTGTGATACTGGCAAAAGAAATACAGCTAACTCAAGACCAAGAATAGAACCCAAACCTAACACTTTATTTCAATGGCTAACCAAAGGTATCTATCCCCTCTCTTTTATCAAATTCTTGAAAGAAAAGCAAAGGAATGAAAACACACAGGCACACAAGGAAGACAAGTGGGAAATATGTTGACATCAGGTGGGAGAGGACACCTGAAATCTAGCCTAGAAGAGAGTTCTCTAAGTCAAGCCCTGGGATACTAGCAGTATAAGTATGCAGTTTGATCTCATCTGAAATGCAGAGTGTGCTGGGATTGGAGATAAGAGGCCTAAAGAAAACCTGAAAATAAGGGAAGGTTATTATTAAAAGCACAATATCAGAAATACTTCATTCAAAAGGAAAGTCATTAAGATTAAAGTTAGATTAAAAGATGGAAAACCAAAGAGGAAATGGTAGCCAACTAGAAGATCAACCCAGAAAGCCCAACAACTGATGGAGAGCCAGAAAGGAGGAAATAACATCCATTTTTAAAAAGGTTTCTGTCTAGAGGGAGAGGGATTCTATGTTCTTTCCCCATTCCTGTTACTATGACCAGAAGAAACTCTGGGCATTGTACATAAAGCAAATATATCAAGACTCTGGAAGACGAAAAAAATACTGTCAAGAACAAGTTTCGCAACTTAGATGAATATATGTTCAGGAAACTGGTCGCTCTTTAAGCACTATCAAGTTTGGACAAATAAATAAACAAATCCAACCAAAATCCAGTCTCTTCAAGCCAAAGGAGCAAGGTTAGAAAAGCAGACTCTTTCCACTCAATATGTGCCTCACTCCAGCCAAACACTACAAAGAAACTATGGCCCTGCCACACTGTGTAGACAAAGGCTCAGTGTGGGAACCTAGGCTCATTGTTACTTATCTGTAAAGGAGACCCTATCTACATATAGTGGTGTTTGGCAAAAGTCAAGGAAGGACTCTGCACTGCCATCATTGCTGGTCAGTAAGACATGTTCCCTTGTTTTCCACAGTGTTGATAGAGACCAGCTAGCAATCCTGACTTGCTCTTCTTAATATCACTGATGAAACCTCCCTCTTGTGTCCCTTGGTGTGGTATTAGGTGAGGTTTAATGAGAAGTGGGGAGTTTGTCCACTACTCAGCAGCAATCAAAGAAATCCATAGTAGTAACAGCTGAGATTACTGGAAACAGAAAACTTCTGCCTGGGCATGGTGACCAAGAATACCATCTTGGTGTCAACATAAATTCACACAAGACTCTTGACATCTAGGGGCTGCAGAGGTAGTTTAGTGGTTCAGAACACCTATGGACGGTCATTGCAGAGGCCCAGAATTTCATTCCCAGAACCCACGTGGTGACTCATGACTGCCTATAACTCAAGTTCCATAGAGATCTAACAACTTTTTCAGGATTCTCTGGGATCCTGTGTGCACATGGCACACAGTAAATCACAAAGGGGCACATATATACATGTAAATTGAAGACATTAATTTAAAAATTTTGGATTTTTAACTCCAGCGATGCCTGGAAATCTTTTTTGGTAAACGTTGGAACAGGGTTCAAAATAGCAGCTAATATGCAAGGGTTATCCAGAGTCTCAAAATGTAGAGACAAATATCTAGGGTCCTGAAAAGAATCAGTCTTTATGCCAGCAACCAGAAAAGCCTCAAACTGAAGAAAATAGAGAAAAATATGCTACCAATAGTCTGATGGTATGATGATAAGGATGGAGTTATCCAACAGATTTCAGACTATCCATAGCTTAAAAGTCAGATTTTTATAAGTAATTAGTAGCATTCTTGCACTGAATAAAACAAAGTCTCAGAAAATTTCACAATTTAAAAATATGCAGAAATAAATAAATATTTGAATATTAAATTTTATTTAATTAAACAAATATAAATAAAATGATTTTAAATAAGTAAAAAAAAATGGAGATGAGAAAATGAAGAGCCAAATTGAAATTTGGAGATTTTAGAACTAAAAACTTAGAATAGCCAAGACAAACAGTACAGTGGATGGACTCAAAAGCAAAACAGAAAAGAAAAAAAACCCAAACAAACAGAAGAGTCACTAACATGGAGAAAGCCATATCAACCAGCTCCTCTGAACAACTGTGATAAAACTGGCTGGTGAAAACAGAAGAGTGTCTAGAGAACTGCAGAAGCTAACATACGATGTGACATTCCTGATATCACACATCCAACTAGATAATGAAAAGGAGGGCTGGCAAATGCTTGAAGAAATAATAGCTATAAACTTCATGAATTTGGCAAAGGGCACATGTAGTTTTTCATGAAACTGACTGAAATTCTATTAAAAAGAAGTCCTCACCCTGCTCAGCATGACCAACCATGTAAAATTTAAAGACAAAGAAAATACCAAGAATACCCAGAAAGGATGAACATTCTACCAATAATGAAGGCGAATCACAGGATTGTAGGCTTCTCAGCAGATGCTGTGAGGTCAGAAGGTTGGAAACATTTTTCATGTATTGAAAGAAAGCCTTTGATGTGGAATACATGACTGGCAGAAAATGCTGCAGTGCCCTGGTGTCATGGGTTGCTAATCACCAACTAAAGAAAACAAATATGACACAAACAACCTGGGTGACCATCCATGGAATCACACTGAGTGAAAAGAGCCAACTCCAAAACTTAGGTATTATAGACTTCCATTTATATTTGTCTCATGGCGACCCAAATTTATGGAAATGGAGAACAGGCAAATTAATGAGTTCCAGGAGGCAGGGACACAGTAAACTGACCAAATTCCTATGCCAACAATTAAGGTGAAGTTATTTGGTCAGTGAGCTGACTCTCAGTAGGCAGGGGTATTAGTGTTTAAGCCTGAGTTCCAACCCTGGATCCCAAAAGAGATCCTTAGGATGTACATACCTTCACATGCCTGCACACACACACACACACACACACACACACACACACACACACACACACACACAAAACCTCCCTAAGTAAATGAAATAAAGCTGTTGATAACTTCCAAGGAAAATTTTGAAGCAATGTTTTAAGTATTTTTTTTCTTTATTTTTATTTCAAGACAGGGTTTCTCTGTGTAGTCCTAGCTGTCCTGGAACTCACTCTGTAGACCAGGCTAGCCTCAAATTCAGAGATCTGCCTCCTATGTCACCTGAGTGCTGGGATAATAGGCATGTGCTACTACTCCAGGCATTATAACAATACATTTTTATACAATGCAACTCCTGAACTCAGGGATCACTGTAGAAGAGAGGATGCAAGAGTTGGAAAAGCCAAAAGAACCAAATGCTTTCTGTAAGATTCTGTATCCTCTAGAAATATCAGAGATGTTATACCCATGCAGTTACTCCAACATGGCTGCCTCAACATGACCTGAACACGGAAGACACTAATAGACATGCTAACACAGAAGTGGGAAGAGTAAGAGACCTTGATACTAGACAAAGACCTTTAGGCAGCTAAAGAATACCAAAAATTTAGAAATAGTCTTCTCCAAAGAAGAGCATTCCATCTAGTTATTTAATTCCAAATAATCAGCCCTGAAAATGTGTTTATATAAGTAACAGACTTAGCAAGTTGTATGCATGTGTACATTATTATATTGTATGTAATAAATAATTAAAGAAAAAGAGCATGTTTCCTTTTTACGTGTTGGAGCATCTTTTGGGTATATACCCAGGAATGGCTTAGCTGGGTCCTTAGGTAGTACTATGCCCAATTTTCTGATTTCAAGAGTTGTGAGGGCCCATGGCTCCAGCTACATATGTAGCAGAGAATGGCCTTATCTGGCATTAATGGGAGGGGAGTTCTTTGGTTCTGTGGAGGCTTTATGGCCCAGTGGAGGGGAATGCTAGGGTGGTGAGGCAGGAGTGGGTAGGTGGAAGGGTGAGGCAGCATCCTCATAGAAGCAGGGGGAGGGGATATGGGATAGAGGATTTGCGGAGGTGAAGCCCAGAAGGGGGGATAACATTTGAAATGTAAATAAATAAAATAGTCAATTAAAAAAAGAAAAAGAAAAAGAGACTATGACTTTGAAAGAGACAGGAGTGACATTTGTGGGAGAGGTTGGAAGGAGGTAAATTAAGGGAAGGAGGAGGATATAACTGTTTTATAAGCTTACAACATAAAAAAAACAGAATAAAAAAGGATCATATGTTTAATTGATGCAATAAACTGTGAACATACTTATGATATATTAACGCAATGTTCAATATATATTTAGCTAAGAATTAGAAATATAAAATAAGTTTTCAGGGATAACCAAAATCAGGTGAGTGGGAAAAGAATAAAAGTAAAATTTGTTCCAGGTTCATTTATAAGTATTGACTTGTATTTTATAGAAAGGTTCATAAAACATCAAAACTTAAAAGTTCAGAATCACTGTGCAGACAGTTTAACTAAAATGCAATACGGCATAGTATGTCTAGCACAAAGCTAAAAAAATTGACACTGCTTACTTTTAAGGGCAGAGAAGGGAAGACAGTTGATGATTTGTTTGTAAACATTCAGTAACTTAGATTTTAAGCCCTGCACATGTTGTTTCACTGAGAAAAGAAAAAAAATAAACTTAAAAAAATTGAAATAATAACCTGGCTGTATCTTTCTTTCATCTAGTTAGTTAGTTACTCTGTGATGGTTTGGTTTGGTGAGCCATATTCACTCTTCTGGAATGTGTTAGAAGTCAGGGAGGCACACCTTCAGATAATTTATCAGTACACTTCCTCCACCTGATGGTATTGGCAATAAAGTGGTAACTTGGCTAGATGCTCCAGTATGTGCCAGTAAAGGGAATTTGAGAACAATGGTGGGCATGCACTGCTATTCATCTTCTTGGCTCTTATTTTGGATCTTTGCCTCCATGAAGATGGAGGATTTGGGACTGTGGTAATAGAGCAGATCCATGTACCATGTTAATGATCCCATCTTTCTCCTTTATAACCCACTGAGGTCTGAGTGGCTGTGAAACAAGTGTATTAAAATGCAGCCACCACCACAGTTATACCAACAAAGGAGACAAATCAGCCCTATGGATGGTTTTTAAATTGGATCAAAGGAAGGGTCATTCATTGCTCTCTCCGGTCTGGTATAGGCTAAAATTTGTGATTTGCACCCCGTTGAATTCATAATATAAAAGTCTGCCAATACGTAGAGAGTCTCTTATGTCTCATGGAGCTGGAAGTTCATAAAGCATGTGCTGCCTTGTCCACATGGAAGCAAGAACATTACATTCTTGTAACTAAAGAAAGTGAGATGTCAATTCATTCCTGAAAACTCATGTGCAGATGCAAGTTAAGGTCCTTCTTTTACATAAAATATTACAGGTAGAGATGGGAACACAATGTATTCCAGGCTTTGGGGTAAGTACAGAAGGTGAGATTCCTCGGACGTTATCTTCACTCATTCATTCATTCATTCATTCATTCATTCACTCATCAGTTCAACCAATATACATTTAGAATGTGGAGCTAAGTATTTGTTGGATCCTGGTGATATATTAAGGGTTAAACTAAGTTGAGTCATTCCTTTTATGAAAGTTGGACTCTTGTGCAAAGGTTCTTGGCCATGTCCTAGAATCTTCTAAAGAGGATGTGTTCTAAGGTACTTGATGGCCATTTCTTCCTAGGGTCAAAGAAGCAAGGTCCTTCAGTCAGGATCCTCTTCAGTCCTCTAGTGATAGCAATGTCTTGGCAAGCTTGAGACCATTGGTTCAAAGCAACAGACTGGCAAATAATGTATAGTGTCAAATGGTAAGTGTTGTGAAGGAAACACAGAAGGTGAAGTAACACAATGATGGGAAGATACTATCTACCCTAACCACACATGTCAGAGGAAACTTCACCAGGAGGTGACATTTAATTATTTGTTTAAGAATGAGCATCCATGAAAGAGAGAGCAAGCACTCACAGGGCCCTGAGAGGATAGAACTTGGATCTTCCAGCTCTGAGACCAGAGGCTTCAGGGCTTCTAGCCTGGGTCTTAAGTACATAAGGGAATAGGGGAGGCCGATCTTGCAAAGGAAAAGTTCCCTTGCTTGTCAAATGCAGTTTGGTTCCTGCTCTTGAGAAAGAAAATTAAAAATGTGAGGCGAAGAATGGTCAAGAACAGGAAGAGAAACTGTAATACGCAAAGTGATAGGAAGGGATAGGCTATTCCCTTGAAGCCTATCCGCCCTCTCTTCCTCCCTCCCTCCTTCCCTCCCTCTCTCCTGTTCCCCTCTCTCCCTTCCTCCCTCCCTTCCTTCTTTTTCTTTTCATTCTCTTTCCACTCCCTCACCCCTCTCATTCAGATCGTAAGGAATTCAAGTTCTAGAAGGATCTGAGGCCTATGACATCGGTCTCTTTATCTCTGAAACTGCCCTTCAGTGTTCTTAGGCATGGTCACGAGAACCATGTGAGTACTTCCCTGTGGAAATATAGGTTCAAAATGGCAGGCCCTAATGTGAGCTTACCTCGGTGGACAAGGGTATAGTAGAGGCGTCCTTGGCTATACAAGATCTAGTTTCCTAAATTTGTGAATGATAATGGCACTCTGAGTGTTCCTTATCTTCCTATTAGTATGCTGGGATTTTGGCTTCTTCCTCCCTCTGCAATCTGCTCATAATCCAAACATCAGGGGGAAGGAGCTTCTGGAAACACCAACACAATCATGTCGCATAAATATAAAAACATCCATCAATGACTTCTTAGAGTACACATGAGACTCAAAGTCTCTCCCTAGCCAATAAGCCCACCGTGGTGGTCAACATGTCCATATCTTTAAATACATCAGCAGCCCCTTCTCCCTTCTGTGTCATTCTCTTATCGCAGATCTTCTCAAGCCCTTGATGAGAATAGCAAGTACAGGATGAGGAGTTATTAGCCTCTCAAACCTCTGAGTCTGCTGATATTCCATTCTCCTTGCCTATTTGGTAGAGTTTACAGTGGCTCTTACCCCAGACATGTTGTGAAGCTCTGATGGCTCCAAGCCTGAGCCTGGTTTGGTCCCTTGTGTGGGCCAGAATGCTCCAAAAGAGCCAAATCCAATGAACACACAATGACCACTTGCATGTTGCTTGCCTCAGCTCCGTATGAGGCCTCATCCACAGGAGCCACATCAGGTTACCTGGAAAATCCTCTGCTTCTGTAACAGAAAGATGTTAATGGCAGTTCTTGAATATGCTCTCTTCTTTTCTAAATCAAAAAAGGAAAAAAAAATTATAAGAGCACCCATGATTCTATCCATGAGAGACAGAATCAATAAGATGGGGTCTATTGTTTCCATTGCATTAGGAGAGTGATGGGAGTTAAGGCAGAGAATGCTGAGTTAGCGTCTAGTCTACTCTTTTGTTATGCTGTATTCTTTGTTAGTTTTCACTTGCAATAATCAGTGTCCTGAAACTGTTACCACCAATTATGTGCATTTGACAGAATTTGGTAAGCATTTCCTTACTTCTATACTGTTTTCTGGGTGGGGGGAGGAGAGAAAAGGGGCAAGACAGAGGGAGAGAGACACTTCTGTGTCAGCCTTCACACAGCTGTCTCACCCTTTGAGCTTCCTGGTAAGCTGTAGGGAAGCAGAATATTTCTCAGTGGACAGCTGATGAAACCTTGGTTTAGGCCCTAGAAAGAGGCTAGATTTCCACTCAGGTCTGTCTGCTGACCTTAGAGTCTGTGCTCGGTAATCTTCTCCCACCTAAAGCAAGATGCATGAACAGAGAAGCAACACACTTCATCTGCTGCATCTACTAACTCCCAAAGCATGGGCTTAGCGCGATGAAGAGCCAGCCAAAGAAGCACTTACTGTGAGATTTACTCTCCAAGCAGGAGTATCTCTGAGATTTAAAAGGTGCTATTATTTAAATTGTGCCAATTAATACCCATTGCAGGAACTCTCCCTCATCAAAGAAGAGAGTGCAGATCATTCTGCATAAGACAGATGTGGAAAGTTCATGGAGCCTTGGGTTTCTCTTTGCAGGAAGTAGAAATCACTGAGCTAAGGTTCAAGGCAGCTGGCATCCTCACTCAGATCTATGATTCCTAAGTTCCAAGTTCCTTTCCAGCATGTCTACATGAAAATTCTGAGTTCTACTTTTTTAAATAATAGGCCGCCCACCACCCCTGGGGATGGGCATGGGACAGGCACTGCAAAGTGCATCTTCTTGTGCCAACACCATTTTCTTTCAAATCTGTTTTTTTTTTCCCAGACATTCTGTCCCCATGTCCCCATATGGAAGCTCCCTCTGCAGCAGGTCCTGGGGACTGGGAAGGAATACAGGAGGCTTTCCTTGTGCCAAGTGCAGCATTCTCTGTGGTCTCAGGAATATTTTTCCCATCTGACCATCCCATGTGTCTTCCTTTATCCTGGCCCATGTGTTAATCTGTTCAGTCGATGGTTCGCTTTAATTCACCATGGTTTTATTGAGAAATAACTCTAAGTAGAATCCCTATTAATTGGTGAGGCTAATAGGAAACTAAGATATTAATTCAAACTGTTAGTCTTCAAGTGTCTCACAGACTACTGCAGGGTACAGATAGTTCCCACTGCCTCATCAGGGAACACAAAAATGGCTATTGCTACCTGAGGATTGAAAGTCAGTGACATTATCTTGGATGAAAGGTAGCAACATTAAGTAGTTACATACATTTATCTCTTACCATGGCTTACCCATGCTATAACTTGGCTTTGATAGTTTTGTGCCTAATGAGCCCCGACTTGTCAATATAATGCTTTCCCAGATATCTGGTGCTTTATTCTGTCAGTTAGTTAGATATAGGAATGATCATGCTCCAGAGCTCAAAAAGTCTCTTGAATATAGATTCCTAATTGTCCTGATCATCATAAGTTGGGAGATTTATTAGCAGTGCAATGTTTTAAACTTCACTTGTGAAATGCTGTATCACAGAATCAGGAGGATAGCCTGGGCATCGTCATTGCTGACTATGAAGCATTCACAGTGAGTGGCAGGTCAGCTACATCTTCAGAAACTCTGCTCTCATTAAGTAGTAGTGGCTTTGAGAGGAGAAGCTAAGAACAAGACCAGGCATTTCAGACAGAGATACATTAAGGAAAGTCTCAGACTTATGAAAAGCAGAGTGAACTGAGGGGTGGAAGATGATCCAATGACAGGGTGTTGAGATGTATAGCACCAAGGAAAATGGTGGGTGGAAGGAAACAAAAATGCTGGCAGGTAGGTAGGCACTGGAAGGGTTGAACTCATGGAGACAAACCTGACTTCATCATACAAGCACTTGGAGGGGGTGGTAGTGCATATTTTAAGATGCCATTTTAAAAACGTTCCCACTAAGTTCCACAAGATGGAGGTCTCAGATATGGCCTAAACATTTATGTGCATTGGCATCTTTGTGGACAGCAATTCCCTTCATTTAGGAGTAGCAGTGTCTGCCTTTGGGATCACTATAGGCATCTGTGAGATGACGAGGCACATTTCTCAGTATATGGCAGTTTTCCTCTTTGCATTATCACTGGATGATTTTTGGTGTACAGAAAGACCTGTGCAGCAGAGGTACCAGCTAGCACAGACCTGGGAGGCAATCATGGTCTGATGGTGTGATGGGGCTCCATAAAGAGAAGAAGTGATAGGAAATGGAACATGGAGACATTGTTTCATCAAGACTTGTCTGTGTAAAAAGGATAAAATAAAAGAATTCAACATAAGAGGAAAGTAGTTATTTCATGCTCACCTCTTTATCCATAGATTCAGGCTTCCAAATGATCTATGGTTTAATAGTGATGAGTATTCATAATCCCAACACCCTGGTAAGAAACCAGGCTTGCTCCCAAACCATTATGTGCACGCCATCTCTTCTTGATTATGCTCTTCCCCATCCCTGTGTTTGTCCCACTATCCCTACCTTCTGTTTATAGTGTCTTGCCTAGCAGCCAGTCTGCTTAAGCCAAGGTACCAGAGGATCAGAAATAAGAGTGAGGTGGCCGCCAACCTCCTGCACTGCCTGGAGGTCAGACTTCAAGCAGTCTTGCCATGGGTTTCCAGTGCCCTTCACTCTCCAGTCTTTGCCACTCCATAGCAAATGCTCCAACTATCCTCTCCTGTCCTCTGGGTGCTGTGTTCTGGGAATATTACCCAGTCTAACATGGCTCGCTTTTCTCAGTAATGAATGAGCTGGGTGGGTGCCTAGAACTCGATTAAAGCTCTTGATTCATTTAGTTTTTCTGTCTCCTTTGGCCTAGTGATTATAACACCATCCCACTATCTTTTGGGACTGCCTTTGATGATCTAGTAAGATGGGAAAAGCACAGTGAGGAGGGTTTGAAGGCCAAGGGTATAGTCATTCCTCAGCTTTCTTTCCTTAAGATTTACAGAGTAGTTCCAACAGGGCCCAGCAAGTCAGACTCCGTGACAGGAAGGACAGGGACCTCTCACTCTTATGGAATCCATACCTGGAGAGAAAACTCATGACCATGAACACACACAGGAGTCAGTAAACACAATACTCTTAATTGAGAAGGACTGTAGCTACTAGGGGCTATTAATGGTCAGCAGGCTTCCAAGTGCCCACTAAAGTGCACTGAAAGCTTTTCAATGATTATCTGCTTTGAAAACTTGCCCTGTTGCATCAGAGAGAGCCTCCTTGATTCTTATGCTTAGGAAATGACCCTAGTCAGTGACCATCAACCTCTTCATTTTGTATTATAACTAGTCTAAATATACCTTTTTTCTGTAATTGCTCCTTTGCTTATTTTTCCCCTGTCTTGTTCCTCCTCTTCCTGTTCAGTCTTTCCTGGAAGAATGTGATTCAATTACACCATCACCCAATTCTTCATCTGCTGTCTATATACTAGAATGCAGTGACAGATGGTCACACCTAGAAAACTGGACCAAATACAACCCCCCCCCCCAAGAAAAACAAAACAAAACAAAGAAAGTAATAGATATCAGAATCATGACATTACAGCCAAGTTCTGGGGAATGACTAAAGTTACTGGGAAGAAATACTGGAAGGCTAATATGTAGTTTTAGAATCTTCACACCCAAGATCTCATCTTGTCAAGATCAATACGAGAAATTATTCTCCAAATGCAGAAAAATTGGTGGGTGAATGGATAGATGGACAGACAGGTAAATGAGTGGATAGATGGATGAGTGGTAAATGGATGCATGGTTATTTGGATAAATAGGTGTATGGATGGATGAATGAGTGGATGGATGAATATTGGCTGGGTAGACTGGTGTACAGACTCATAGATGGTTGGGTGGATGGTTGAATAAGTGGATTGGTGGATAGGTAGGTGGAGTGGCAGGTGTACTGTTAGGTGTGGGACACTATGAACAGTTTCTCTACTAATGTTACAACTAACACAGCTGACTTATGAGTAATTCAGAAAATTTGACTCACAGAGATCTTAAATTTATAGCATATTAATGTTGCATTGGTATAATTTGCTACTATTTTATTATTTTAGATAGTTCCAGCAGACAGTAAAGTAAAAATGTTGAATTCTTATCTTTAAAATACACAAGGTGGTATTTTTTATAAGATTGCATGAAATAAGTGGCAAGCCTCAAGTCCTGGCCAATTTGTGTTCACCATGAGCAGTATGAACAGACCCAACAACCAAGTTGATTTGGAAGCTTATAGAATTTTCCAATGAGAGGTTCTGGAAACCTCCTAGGGATGAATGATGCAGTTTGAGCACTCTCCATACCTTATGGAGTTAATTGATTCCAAATCGAGGCACTCTCAGTAGGTCAGTTGCTGGCATTAACTCTGCTCACTTGCAACCTTCAGGTCTGATAAGCAAGGAAAAATATTCATGTGCAAAAGCATTCCCAAGAAAGCTAATGGATGCACAGTGAGGGAGAAAGGGGGTTGGCGTTGAAAAGTCCACAGTAAAAGGCTCACAAGAAATCTTGGCTGAGATCAGGAAGCCTAGGAAAGTAAAGATGTGCTTTTCAGGTCTCAAATACTAAGCATCAAGGTCATCAGGAAGATCTGTAAAAGAAATTGGAGAGCTCTAAGAGGAAGGCTTTTTCAACTTCACGAGCCCTGGAGAGCCCTACAACTAGAAGATTTCTAATTGAAATTATATTTCCCTGTTATGAACATTACTTCTTTTTAATCTTTCTCCCTTTATTCCAATTGCTAACTTTCATTTGGCTTCATCAAGGGACATTCTCATATATATTATTCCAGTGTGGAAGCTGAGATTCTGTGATGAAGCAAGTTAACCAAGGCAGTGTGGCTTGTATATTCACAGACTAAGTCAAGGGATGAACCATTTGTTGGCCAGTAGCATATCCTTCAACTTACTGACCTAAGCATTCTCAAAAATTGTTTTCTCATGCAGGAATGTCTTTGAAATATTTTATGGAAATATACCATAGAAAATGTACATTATTAATGTACAATTTGAATGCATTTTCACATACTGCATGTAGATCAAGGAAATCATTAATACAGTAGCACCAGGGATCCTGCTATTGGCACCTGTGAACACCACCTTGAGGATGCTACTGTCCCTGTTTCTAACAGTCTGTTAATTTTCCCTGTTTTTAACCATCATGTAGGTGCAATCTCATGAGCCTTATCACTGGGCAGAGCTCCTTTCACTTGCTATTTTCTTTGTGTGGTTCTTGCATGTTTCTGCATGTGTCTGTAAGTTATTCATTCTTATTGCTGCTAGAATTCTATTATGTGAGAATATCATAATTTATTATTCATTTTACGTTGACAAGTACTTGGGTTGTATCTATTTTAGGGCCATTACAGATTGACTGATATTTTAATATTTTACTCTCTCTGAGGCAAAAGAAATACATGCTGTTCATAGGAGTCTACACTTCTACATGGAACTGCTGGAATCATGGGGAGGGTGTGTATATCTTCATTAGATCCAAACCGACTCCCAAAGCAGCTGGACCAATGTCTTCCCTCCAGCAATGAGTGGCCATCCCCAACACTATTTCCCTAGACTCTTGCTATTTTCTGTAGTTTGAAGTCTGGTCATTTTGATAATGATAATGCTTCTTTATTGTTGTTTTTAGCTGGAATCTTTTGTGAATAAACAAACTTGATACATTTTATATGTCTATTAAATCCACAGACAGTGTCTGGGTTTGCTAAGACCACAGTTAGAAGATGCCATAGATAGAGAGGCTTGGTTAATTGAGGCTGAGAGGTGAAGGATCTGGAAGGCTGTGGGATGACTTCCTTCCTGGACTAGCCTCCTGGGGGACAGTTATATATGAAGATTATAAAGATGGAGAGAGATAGAAACAGAGATGAATACATAGATAGGTAGTAGAGAAAGCAGTATCCCACTTCCTGATACGACCATATGCTGAGTTCTGCATGGACATGTGGAAGGAACGGTGTGACTCAGGTCTCTGCTTCCAAACACCTCATCCCCGGGAACCCCTCTCCAAGCTGAGGCTGGTCCTTGAAAACAACATGGAAGAGTTAGGATAAACAATATTTGGAGAGGAGATGAACATTCATTTCATAAATTAGCAAAGCATAAATCTTTTTGTGATGTTAAAATATTGGCTACAGTTTTCAATAGACTCTATCTGGTTCATTTCCTAACCCATAAAGGAATTTACAGGAACACTTTAATATAGGAACACTTAAAAATCCATCAAATGCCATTCATCAAAATCAAATTTATTATATTAATGTAATTTCCTTCTTTTATTTAGCCTTGACACTGCACCAGGCAGATTTTTTTATTTGACACCACACTGTGAAAGGACCTAAGTAATTTTGTCAAATAATGGCATTAAGCAGGTAACCATGTATGTATATACATGCAAGTGTGCCTGCACACTGAATACGCAGCACTCACCGAGCACTCCCAATGCTGGCTTCCTTTTTTCCCTCATCCTTTCAGCGTAATTATCTGAGGACTATCTGTTTCTACACAGTGTCCTATTTATAGGACCCGGTATACAACACAGGATACAATCTAGTATACAACCCAAGAAAAAGGCCCATTCACTTTAAGTTTATAGAATATATCTCTGTAAAGTGAAGATGGATTACAGAACCCAAACAAAAGTACAACTTTCTCTCTCTCTCTCTCTCTCTCTCTCTCTCTCTCTCTCTCTCTCTCTGTGTGTGTGTGTGTGTGTGTGTATGTGTGCATGCACGTGTATATATTCATTCATGTTAGCAAATATTGGAGTAAAGAATTGATTAAAAGTGAAGCTGTGTCTACTGAAAGTCTAGCTTCATGAAGAATCTAAGTGACCAATGAAACTCCCACATGCAATTATTTATAAAGGTCTTGAGAAGTTGACTGTACTAATGAAGGATGCAAAGAGAAACCTTGCATGGCTCATCTCTAGTGCAAGGTGATGTCATTGTCTCCTAATCATATTCTTGGAGAAAATAGCTCTTTCATTTTTCTGATGATGGGAACATCCCTTAATTTGAGGAGGAACATTTCATTCTACAACCTAATATTTGTAAATATTTATAAACATCCATAAGCTTCTAAGTATACATACACACAAAATATATCACATATAAAATACATATTGATATAACATGACCTACTTTAGAGAATCATGCAATTTTTATGAAGAATGATTTAAAGTTCACAACTTGTTACTTGCCTTTTTGGCTTTGAGGCATTTCAATGAATAAGTCTCATCTCTAATTTCAGCCTTAGTCACATGGCAGACCATGCCACGTCTCTGGATTTTGTTAATATCAGCCTTTATCCCCATTCACTCAAGGAACACCTATGATTCCGTGTTGGGTGACAGGCATGTTGGGTGACAGGATAAAGCTTTAACTCTTTAGGGTTTCATCCAAGGATGCCATAATCTGGGTTCAATTTACTTGTTTCTCTGCTTTTCTATATACCTTCCTCAATATGAGTTCTGGGCATATCAAACAGGCTAGCAATTCTTTTTTTTTTAGGATTTATTTATTTATTTATTATATGTAAGTACACAGTAGCTGTCTTCAGACACTCCAGAAGAGGGCATCAGATCTCATTATGAATGGTTGTGAGCCTCCATGTGGTTGCTGGGATTTGAACTCAGGACCTTCGGAAGAGCAGTCCGTGCTCTTAACCACTGAGCAATCTCTCCAGCCCCCCGGAAGCCATTCTTTTGATTGGAAAGTGCTTTTGGCTTTGAGCTCCATACTGTCACATGTACCCTTAAACAACCTATACCCTGGACAACATGTACCCCAAAACAACCTCCTGGGAACACATGGTGCTCAAGATTTCCTGCTGTGTCATCTGGAATGTCCTTTTCTCTGTTGTCTTTCAGTGTACTGTCTGGTTTTGTGTGTCAACTTGACACAGGCTGGAGATATCACAGAAAAAGGAACTTCAGTTGGGGAAGTGCCTTCACGAGATCCAACTGTGGGGCATTTTTTTCAATTAGTGATCAAGGGTGGAGGGCCCCTTGTGGGTGATACCATCCTTGGGCTGGTAGTCTTGAGTTCTATAAGAGAGCAGGCTGAGCAAGCTGGGGGAAGCAAGCCAGTAAGGAACATCCCTCCATGGCCTCTGCATCAGCTCCTGCTTTCTGACCTACTTGAGTTCCAGTCCTGACATTGATGATGAACAGCAACATGGAAGTGTAAGCTGAATAAACCCTTTTCTCCCCAACTTGCTTCTTGGTCATGATGTCTGTCCAGGAATAGAAACCCTGACTAAGGCTCTCAGTGTGATTGGTCTCTTTTTGAGGGAGTCCTGTCTGCTCCATAGGACCCAGGTAAAAACATCTGACCCAAAGGAGAAGTGCTTGCAGGCTCACCTGGGCCCTAATTATGCTTTTGACCTTGAGTTATCTCTTTAAGAGCAGCAGAATATTCATATCTTTATCCTTAACTGGAGCATGATGATTATCATGTGGGTATGAAGCAAGAAATTCAAAGTTTTCTGCACTGTAGCCCACATAATGTAGATGCATACTTGTGGCCTTTTAAGTTTTTCACATACTAACTACCCCACAGACTAGTAATTTGCCAGTAACATATACCAAGAATTATAAGTAATAAATAATATTTGATTATTTACTTATTATTGAGATTTATAAAGAGAAAAATCATCAGTATAGAAAGTAGATATAGGCAGGTAAATGCAGAAATTGTTAAACTATGGTGTAGCCCAGAGCAGATAAGAGGGCATGTTCAGGAGAACTGATGGCAGGATTCAGCAATAAAACTGACAATTGGAAGGGCAGGAGTGGAAGCTTTTCTCTTCTTTAAGCTTGAGTCAGTGGAAATGTCACCTTGCAGGCAAACCTAGAGAGCTGGGGCTTTGAAGGGGTTTCAGAATGTCCTTCCCTTCCTTCTGTGAGGGAGGGAGAAGGGATTGTTGCGGAGAACGCATCAAAACCATACCTGTCTACATTGACAGGCTGCCGGGAGCTTTGGTCCCGCTGGACAAATTTTGATAATCTAAAGGTAAGCACTCTGCCATTTTGCTAGCTCAGGAAAAGAGGCTAGGTTTTCACTAGTGTCAAAGTAGAAATAAAGACTTTCTCTGCCTGACAGGGAAAAAGAGTGACCCACACAGAGCTAAAGACCAAGGCTGAGCTCTGGAGGGGTTGCCTCAGGCAAAAGTGAGAAAATGGTGTGACTTTGACAGTGGCATCTTCCTTCTATACTTAAAGGACAATTCTAAACTGGTCTGAGGTTCAGCTCCTAATATGTCATGTGACATGAGAGACACCATGAGAAGGAGGTGACCAAGGGCATCACACTGACTCTGAGTTTCTCTCACTGAAAGTCATGCCCTTGACTTTGCGAATGAAATTAGCTCACTGAATATGTGTTTTGTTTATACCAGGCTCAGGCCATAAAGAAAAGTTAAGTGCCTTACCAGAATGTATTTACTGTAAACTAAGGTGCTATGGTTTGAATATGAAATGCTCTTAATAGACCCCTCTTCAAATCCTTGGTCTCCAGCTGTTGGTGCTATGTGGAGGCCGTCTATAAACTTAGAAGCTAGATATTACGTAAAGGTCATAGGTCAATAAAGATATGCCCTTGGTGTATATTCTTCTTGGCTCTTCCATTTCCTATTTTGCTTTCTCTCTGCTAAGAGATGGGTGTGTAGGGCCAAGCAGCCCTGCATTCTAAAACCATGAGTCAAAATCAAATCTTTCTTCCCTGTCAACCATTTTTGCCAGGTGCTTGGACAAAGTAATGAGAGCTAATTCATTATAAAGAAGAACATGAAAGAACCAAGTAGAAGAAAAAGAGAATTGCACAAGGATAAGAACAATTTAGGTCTAAGAAGCGCTACAAGAATGCTAAGATCTGCCTCTTGGCTTAAGACAACCCAACAAAAGATGTTTGCACAATACTTCCTATCAGGCAGTAGAAATGTAGATACTTGTAGAATAGAGGTTCTGAGGAATCCTAACCCCAAAAGCAGCTGATGTTTGCAGTTAGTGTGGTCTAGAGGTTGTTCTAAGTGGTTGTACTATTTTCTCTAACTTCACAATGACCCCATAGGCACACTGCTGGATAGAGTTAACCTGAAACCATTGTCCTTCATTTGTGCCTTCCTGAAGCATAGGACTTGTAATGATGTGGAAAGAGTGTCACCAAGAGACCCAGTTATCTCAAATCTGTCCTAATGCAGAGGCGATTAGCACACTGGGTTAGTCACTAAAGAAAAAAGAAAAGAAAAAAAAAAGCTATCACTTTGATTGTTTCTTGGTCTCTGAATTTCAGATACTGTTTTCTCCCAAGTCATGTATGACCCTATGACATCCTAGTTTTCAGATCTTGAGAGATTGTGGTTTTCTAAGCATTTAATTCAGTTCTACTTCCCTTTTTTAGTGAACTGCTCCTGCAGGTCCAATCCACTTTGTCCTCTGCAATCCTCGAGGATGGTGTCATCCCTTGCTTCCATCTCCTGAATCCTTTTCCTCTTAGAAGGAATCCTTGGTACATCTTGATTCATGTACCAAACTTTGACTATTACAGGCAGATGCTAATATCTACTCTGTCCTTGGAAGATTGAGGCATAAGGATTGCCATGAGTTCCAGGCAAGCCTGAGCTTCAGAATGAGCTAGGGGATAATCTGGGCTAGGCTTCATCATCATAATCATCACCATCATTATCATCATCGTCATTGTGATCATCATCATCATCAACAACAACAACTTAAAAAACTGAGGCACACACTTCACAGGTCAGTGGACATCTTAAGCTCTTCTACTTTGAAGTTGAAGGTTGTTCAGAAGGAATTGGGAAGACAAATAACAAGCAAATAAACATACAAAACCAAAGATTCTTCCGTCCTGGAAGCTCCAGCTTATGATTTGGGATGACTCATAGGGAATGTGGAGCTCAGGGAAGCCTGCCTATTTCCATTTCCTCTCTTGGCCTCCTCCCATGAGCCCTGTCTCAAATCATCAGTGTGGGAGTCACAGTTATTGTGTTTATGTTAACTGCTTCAAGAGATGAGGGGCTTGACCTTGGCTGGAGGAGCTCTTCAGTCCAACAGTCCCTCTGGGAAAACTTCCTACACTGCTGTTCGTGACACTTCCTGGGCCTCTGACAGGCCGCTGGACAGAACACACCCTCAGGCCTCCACAGCAGAGAGAGATGCCTGATTGCCCGTTAAATTGGAACACTCACTAGGACATCTGAAACAAGGGAAAGAAAAATGTCAGCAGTGTTTGCAGGGCTGAGTTGTTGGAGCAGAGCTGGCAGGAAGGGCTGGCCTCTCTCAGTGGCTAGTGGTGTGACTGTGGACAGGTTGTTTTGCACACTTCTGGATTTGAGCCTTCCTTTTGAGAGCAGAGGTAGAGTCATGTGACTACAAAGTGCCCTTCAGCTCCAGGAGGCTCTTGGGAAATGTGAGATCATTACTCATTTTTTTGCAGGGGCCACCAAATGCAATGGGTCACACATTGGTCAATGCCAAGTCCAAAAGAAGTCTTATTTCAAAAGAAATAAGAAACTGCAGCAGCTAAAGATAGTACTGGGGACATTTCCAAACCAACATTCTCTGAACAAATCTTGGTGGTTTCTTTCAAAGCCTGCCCATACCAGGTAAGAAAGCATGTTAGGGGCAGGCACATGCTTAGTTAAGGACTGCATACCTTAGCATGCTCAGCGTAAAGCCATAGTCAAAAGGAAAAAAATAGTGGATTCGTTGTGGGACACAATTATCCCAAGGTTGTGGAATACATGTTCTAAAGGTTAATGTGGCAGACAGAAACTCTTTTTTTTCACCTCCCCCCCCCCGCCCTGCTCCCCCACCTACTCCCACTTCTTGGGCCTGGTGTTCCCCTGTACTGAGGTATATAAAGTTTGTAAGACCAAGGGGCCTCTCTTCCCAATGATGGCCGACTAGGCCATCTTCTGCTACATATGCAGCTAGTGACACGAGCTCTGGGGGTACTGGTTAGTTCATATTGTTGTTCCACATATAGGGTTGCAGACCCTTTCAGCTCCCTGGGTACTTTCTCTAGCTCCTCCATTGGGGGCCTTGTGTTCCATCCAATAGCTGACTGTGAGCATCCACTTCTGTATTTGCCAGGCACTGGCATAGCCTCACAAGAGACAGCTATATTAGGGTCCTTTCAGCAAAATCTTGCTGGCATATGCAATGGTGTCAGCGTTTGGTGGCTGATGAAGAAGAAGGAAGACCAACTCATGGATACTTCATTCCTCCTTAGAATAGGGAACAATATACCCTTGGAAGGAGTTACAGAGACAAAGTTTGGAGCTGAGACAAAAGGATGGACCATCCAGTGACTGCCCCACTTGGGGATGCATCCCATAATCAGACAGGAACACTTTTAGGCGTGCTCAGTTTGCATCACAGAGAAGGTAGTCAGAAGTCCTCTGGTCATGCTCAGTTTTCTGTAGTAAGTTTTAGCTAAACACAAAAAGGGCATTTTGAAGTTGTGTTAATATATGAGTTTGCTTATAAAAGTGCTTGCCTCTCTTGGCTAACAGAAGTGTTCAATAACAGACTCTTGTGGGATTTTGCAGAGAAATTGTGAGCCCCTTGACTGTGTTTCATAAAAGGCACACAGTAGCGCAAAGGCTTTTAAGAGACAATTCAGGGAGAGGATGGACAGGCTTGGATTAGGACTTGGCTTTGCTCAGCAGGTACAAGTACCATCCTGAAGCCTGCAGGATTTCAGCACCACCTCTTTCTTAGTGCTTCCATCATGCAAAGACCAACCCACTTGGTCTTTCTAGAAACTGGAAACTAGCAGGGACTTTGCTTCTTGGTGACCTGGGGGACACATGGAAGGAAACAGGGAAAGGAAGAGAGAGAAGGCAAGAGAGGAAAGGTAAAAGAGGAAGAGAGTTGTAGGTATGAAGGAGAAGACTGTTGTGGCTGTTGGTGTTTTATCACATACTTGGAGAAAATGGGATATCTGAATCCATTCTTTTTTCAGTCAGGACACTGGGCCAGTCGGAGGGAGTCCCCTGTCCTGCAGGACTGAGGGCTGTCATTATTAAGGCAGGCTCATGATGTTCCCAGAGCTCTGCAGATTACTCTACAACTCTTGCATTCTTGCACCATTGTGGCTATTTGATTGACTGTCCCCTCATCCAAACTTATGTGTAGCTCCTGGATCCCTTCTCTTCCTTGCACCTCCAATTTCCTCTCTAGGTGCCTCCCTTCAGATAGGAGGCAAATAGCATCTTGTTCCACTAAGTTCATCACAGACAGCACTGCTTTAGATGATTTTCATCATCAAGCATGGAAGAAAGATAGAGTTACATATGGCTTGGAAGAAGCAACAGGCTCAAACAACGTATTCACCCTTCCTTATTTATTCTTTTGATGTCTATCTTCATATATCTAAATGGCTTTCTTACATTGCTGTTTCTCAATTTATGATGTTATTAATTTCATTTCAGTTCTAATCTATTGACTTTCCTTTTTGCAAGCTAAAACTTGCTTCACCACCACCCCATTAACCCCAGACGTCTTTAGCATACACAAATGTCCTGTCCCATAAGCCTCCAGAATTCCACTTTTGGATAGATTGTGTTTATATCATCATTTATCATAGAATACTGTTTTTGATTTAGGCTGTGTGTCACCATGATTAATCTTCTTTCACAGCACTTTTTATTTCCCCTGGAATTAATAAGAACTTGACATTTTGTTGGCTTAATCATCTCTATTATTATCATTAATTTGATCCAAATTCTCCATCTCTTGTCTCAGTCTCCTCCAAGGATAGTCAAACTCCCTGGGCATTCCAACTACTTCTTCTGTTTGGAGGATGCTTTTGTGGAGTTTTCCTTTTATTGGATGACACACAGTGTCCATGGGCGAATATGGACCCTTCATTTTCTGTCCCCATTGGTTCCTTCTGCCTCTTTTGTTCTATGTCCCTGAGTCAATGACCTTATTTTATGATCTATTCCTTTGTTTTAGTCAATCATTGTAGCCTCTATCAGCTTCCAGGTAGTGGGTCCAGGAATGTCTGAAATTTCAAGGCTGCAATGTTTTCAAATGTCTTTGTCTTTCCTCATGCTATATTGAGAGTATATAGTTTTAAGTTGGATACAATTATATTTGAGAATTTTAAAGGCATTCCTTCATCATTTTTATTTCATGACTTGTATTAGGATATGTGAGCTGTATTTTCCATTGAAAGTTTATATGATAATGCTTTAGCCCGTTGTTCTGAACTGTTTTGAAAATAACATTTAGTTTATTTTATTTCCCCATTGAGCTGGGCTTTGAGGTTCTTTCGATTAAAAGAGTCAAGTTGTTCAGTTCTTGAAATTTTTCTTAAAATATTTCTTAAATGATTTTTATGCCCTGCAGGTTTTTAAAAAAAATTTATTTTGTTATTATATTCTACACTTTTTGGAGATAGGCTCTCTCACTGTAACCCAGAATAGCCTTGAAATCTTAATCCTGCCTCAGGCTATTGAGTCCTAAGATCATAGGCCGGCATGGACTGGCACCCCAAGGTTTGTCTTCCTCAAATGTTACACAGTGTCTAGTCCTTTCTGCTAGCCTGTTCATCCTCTCCAAGAGGAACTACGTCAGATAAGACACAATCTGCCTCTTTTGAAGTTTACGTTTGTTGTCTTGTATTTTCTGAGTATTTCCTTAAAAAAAAAAGAAAGTCATCTTTGCAATGTCTCGTGAAAGTATACATGCCACTCTCCTTGAAGACACCTATCAAATCCTCATGATGTTTTTCACCTTGTGTAGTTTTTGTTTCATTACAATGTGTTTTGTTTTCATTGATGACTTGTTTCATCTGTGTCCTTTTATGGTACACATGCAAGCAAGCAAACACAGGGTTTTGTTTGTTTGTTTTAATTTTTAATGACAGAATCAAAAATATACCTAAAAGTATTTGGAGGCTGATTATGGGATGGTTCAGGTATGGCAGTCTGTAGATGGTCTATCCTTTCGTCTTAGCTCCAAACTTTGTCTCTGTAACTCCTTCCATGGGTGTTTTCTTCCCAATTCTAAGAAGGGGCAAAGTGTCCACACTTTGGTCTTTGTTCTTCTTGAGTTTCATGTGTTTTGCAAATTGTATCTTGTATCTTGGATATTCTCAGATTCTGGGCTAATATCCACTTATCAGTGAGTACATATCATGTGAGTTCTTTTGTGATTGGGTTACCTCACTCAGGATGATGCCCTCCTGGTCCATCCATTTGCCTAGGAATTTCATAAATTCTTTTTTTTAATAGCTGACTAGTACTTCATTGTGTAAATGTACCACATTTTCTGTATCCATTCCTCTGTTGAGGGGCATCTGGGTTCTTTCCAGCTTCTGGCTATTATAAATAAGGCTGCTATGAACATAGTGGAGCATGTGTCCTTCTTACCAGTTGGAACATCTTCTGGATATATGCCCAGGAGAGGTATTTCTGTATACTCCGGTAGTACTATGTCCAATTTTCTGAGGAACTGCCAGACTGATTTCCAGAGTGGTTGTACAAGCTTGCAATCTCACCACCAACGAGGATCCATCCCATAATCAGCCTCCAAACGCTGACACCATTGCATACACCAGCAAGATTTTGCTGAAAGGACCCTGATATAGCTGTCTCTTGTGAGGCTATGCTGGGGCCTGGCAAACACAGAAGTGGATGCTCACTCTCAGCTATTGGATGGAATGCAGGGGTCCCAATGGAGGAACTAGAGAAAGTACCCAAGGAGCTAAAGAGATCTGAAACCCTATAGGTGGAACAATAATATGAACTAACCAGTACTCCAGGAGCTCATGTCTCTAGCTGCATATGTATCAGAAGATGGCCTAGTTGGCCATCATTGGGAAGAAAGGCCCCTTGGTCTTACAAACTTTATATGCCTCAGTACAGGGGAACGCCAGGGCCAAGAAGTGGGAGTGGGTGGGTAGGGGAGTGGGGGTGGGGGGAGGGTATAGAGGACTTTTGGGATAGCATTTAAAATGTAAATGAAGAAAATTCCTTGTTAAAAAATTATCAAAATGCCTAAGATTTCATTGTAACAGTAAATGTTTACATATAGTATGTAAATATATACCTAATAAAAATTATTCCTAATTTAAAAATATATATATATACCTAAAAGTGAAGTTTTTGGAAAAACCATCTGTTTATCTCTTTCTTTTATCATCCCCCAAACTTGACCTTGACCTCTTGCTTGGCCTTGTCCTTGAGAGCTGGGTCTCTAAAGACATCCTTTTTGACAACAGTTTTGTCCAAAGGGATATTCTCAGAATAATTTGTAAGTATGAAGTTATTGTAGTTATAAACTTTGAAAAAGGATTTGACCTTTGATCTCTTGATGATTTTCTTCTTGCCCATGGCAACAGCCTCTTTTCAGCCAAAGTGGTCAGTTCCAGCCACCAGTGCATGCTTGTAAGTGCAGTGACACTTTCACTGTTCTTCACGATAACAGCTTTGTATCTGGAGTAGCATCTAGCTCAGACCATCACCACTTTTCTGGGTTTCATGAACTTTTCCATTTCCACAGCAAGCAGCCAGCACCCAGCTGGGAGAAAAGAAGGACACTTCTCTCATTGGTAACTTTGGAGTTAGAACTTTCCTCAGATACATATCTGGTAATTTTAACTATCCATTCATATTGAAGAGAGAGGCCCTCAAGTACCCAATAGAATTCTGAGCTTGTGATGATGCTTATGAATGTTGCAGACTAATAAGAGTGGTATAGCCACTTTTTTTGGAAAAATATCTTGGGGTCTGAGTGTGAAATGGTCTACATAATCTCATATATTTGAAGGCTTGTTCCCCAGCTGATTGTGTTATCTAGACATTTAGAGAATCTTTAGGAGGTGAGGTCTTGGCAGAATAGGTGGCAGTAAAGTGTTATTAAGTTAGTTCTTCAGGTGTCAATAATGAAAGTTAAAAAGAATCCTGAGCAAAATCACAAATGCCTAAAGGACACTTTTAGGTGGGCCTTGGGGATTTGTACCCTGGCCCTGCTTCCTGTCTGCTTTCTTTTTCCTGACTGAATGTGGTCACTGCTTCACACTTATATGTCATGCCTGCTGTGCTGTGATAGACTCATCCCTTCTCAAACTAGAAGCCAAGATGAAATTTCCTTCCCTTGTGTTGTTTTTGTTGTTTGGTTACAAAATAGTCAGTAATTCAAGCCTTTAGTGTTTTGTTATGGGCTAATCAGATTACCAAAAAACCAAACCAAACCAAGAACATACAACTTTCTTTGGCACCTGACCTGAGACTTTAGCCGTGACAGCTCTTGTTTACGAGCATTTAAAACTCAAACACTACCCCTTTTGTCTCCAGTAAATTTTCCCTGCCCTCATCTGTCTCCCATTTTATAAACTTGTAAACAAAGATCTAATTGATGGTGACAGTGATCCACTGGAACATAGGACCTAATGACACCCTAAAGCAGAATTCTATGAACTTCTACTTGTGAGCTCACAGTTGTTTACAATCCCAGATGTGTTGTCAGTGTTTGTGATATTGCTCAGGATTATTTTTAACTTTCATTATTGACACCTTCGGAACTAACTTTATAACACTTTTCTACTTATGACCATCCAGAGACTTCCCCACCTGGGGATCCATCCCATAAACAACCACCAAACACAGACACTATTGCAGATGCCAACAAGAGCTTGCTGACAGAAGCCTGATATAGCTGTCTCTGGAGAGGCTCTGCCAGTGCCTGACAAATACAGAAGTGGATGCTTGCAGCCATCCATTAGATAGAGCACAGGGTCCCCAATGAAGGAGCTAAAGAAAGGACCCAAGGAGCTGAAGGGGTTTGCAGCCCCATAGGAGGAACAACAATATGAACTAACCAGTACCCCCAGAGCTCCCTGGGACTAAACCACCAATCAACGAAAACACATGAAGGAACTCATGGCTCTAGCTGCATATGTAGCAGAGGATGGCCTAGTCAATCATCAATTGGAGGAGAGGCCCTTGGTCCTGTGAAGGTTCTATGCCCCAGTATAGGGGAATGCTAGAGCCAGGAAGCAGGAGTGGGTAGGTTGGTGAGCAGGGGGAGTTGGGAGAGGATAAGGGATTTTTGGAGGGGAAACTAGGAAAGGGGATAACATTTAAAATGTAAATAAAGAAAATATCTAATAATAAAAAGAAAATTTAAAAAACCATAACACTTTTCTACTTTAATTTCCATTTACATATGAGCCCTAACACCCCCTTTTTACCTGCTATATTTCCCCCATTCTCAGTGTTTGTGTGAGTTGACATTTTTATGTTCCCTTAGTGTGTGTGTGTGTGTGTGTGTGTGTGTGTGTGCATGTTCATATTCATTATTCATGTGCAAGAATGTGTGGTGCATATGTTCTAAGATACATTCATGGAAATCAGAGTTGTTTGTCTTTGCCTTTCACATTGCTTGCAACAGGGGCTTTTTATTGTTGTACAACTCTATATCTCAGGTTAGCTGGCCCATAAGCCTCCAATATTCTTTTGTCTTAATGGCCTATCACACCACAGGAGCACTTGTATTAGAGGTGTTCTACATGGGTTCTGGGGATTCAAAATTTTATCCTCATTCTTGCTCATGGTTGATCTCAATTGTCAATTGGATAGAATCTAGACTCACCTAGAATGCAAGCTTCTAGGTATGCTTCTGAGGGCTTATCTTGACAGTAATAATTGTCATTGGAAGGCTGACTCTACAAGTGGGCAGCACCATTCCCTAGGCTTGTGTCCCAGATGCTTCCAACTGAGGATTCTAGCTGAGCAGCAGCGTCCACTGTTCTTTGCTTCCTGCGGGTGCAGTGTGACAAACTGAACTTCTGATGCTTCTTCCTTGCCTTCATTCTCATGGTGGACTACATTCTCCTCATCATGATTGACTGAATTCTTGAACTACTAGCCAAAAGCTAAAATATACCTTTTTAAATTTTAAGTTGATTTTCTCAGGGTATTTTACCACAGCAACAGGAAAAGCAGCTGTAACACATGCCTTCCAACTGAGTCATTGCTATGGGTCTGCTCTTGCCTTTTCTTTCTTTGATTTGTTTTTCTTATGAAGGAAGAATAAATTAGAAGTTAAGTGGCCATCTTACTCGAGAGTATGTATTATTTTTTAAGAGATAAACAATATTAAATGGAACCTTTCTCTTGCCTTCAACTGCTCTGGACACATATGTGGCTTATGTCAGTAACATTTGGAAGAAAAGTGGGGAAATAATGAAGAGATTCTTCATAGAAGCTAGTTTACTTTTTGTTGTTGTTTTTTAATGCTTGGTTTATTTGGTTGGTAAATTGAGGGTTTTTTCATGTCTTCATCTTAACCCTCTAGTATCAGAAATCCTAAAAAGATCATGGCCTTCCTTAGGCAGGTAGACTATTTAGTGTAAAAGCAATTAATTTAAAAGTCATTGTCAATTTAACATAATTCTGAAGAGTTAGAAATTTTCTTCATTCAAAATGTCAACCACTTTTGATATGATTGATAGGAAATTGGAAATGATTTGTCTAGATAAACACACATCCAAGGTAAATGCCCAACAAATTATATTAAGAAGGGGAAATATTAACCATTTAGGTGGAACCATGACAAGAATTGGTTTAAAGTCAGTTTATAAAAATCACAATAATTATGTCTATTTCATTTGCAAACACAATGGCCATGTTGGATATTGTGAACAGATGTGGCTTTAGCACCATGGGACCCAGAGGTATTTTGATCCTATGACCAGGCTAGGGAGAACATCAAGGGTGGGAACTATCATGCTATAGAGAGGACCTTGCTCCTAGCAGCAGCTGAGTAAAAACTCTCCAGAGTAGACTTTATGGAAGCACTGGGGAAGTAGTTACACACAGGGTTAAATGACATCATGGAGAATGACAGCTTGAAATATGTGAAAACTAAGCTTACAACAAGTGGACCTATCATTCTTGATGGGGTCAATTAAGGACTGAGAACAAGAAACACAAGAAAATACTATAATCTCTTATGGAGACTCATGGCTAACTTGTCAAAACAAATTCCATTCCCTAATGAAGCAGTCTAGCAAGGGATGACCTGTATGAAAACATAAAAATATTAAAAAATTTAGAGTACATATTTTCATAGGATTACTGGGAGACTCTACCCCGCCTAAGAATTGAAACAGAGGGGAGGGTGGGAGGTGTGGACAGCTTGTTGAACTTCATATTGTACCTTCATATTCCAGAGACCTGCCAATAAGGTGAATTATCAACTAAGGAATATTCCCATGTCTTCTCATGGAAGCTGTTCCCTTCTCCTTCTCTCTCTTGTCATTCTCATTTCTCTTTGTCCTTGACATCTGTGTCCACTAGTCTCTCTTTACTGTTTCACATAGGGTCTCTGTGCTACTGTCTCTGGTGCACACACACACACACACACACACACACACACACACACACACACACGGAACATCTATCTATCTATCTATCTATCTATCTATCTATCTATCTATCTATCTATCTATCTATCTATCTATCTATCTCTATCATCTATCTTCTCTCCTACTTCTTCTCCTACTTCTTCTTCTTCTTCTTCTTCTTCTTCTTCTTCTTCTTCTTCTTCTTCTTCTTCTTCTTCTTCTTCTTCTTCTTCTTCTTCTTCTTCTTCTTCTTCTTCTCCTCCTCCTCCTCCTCCTCCTCCTCCTCCTCCTCCTCCTCATTCTTCTTCTTCTTCTTCTTCTTCTTCTTCTTCTTCTTCTTCTTCTTCTTCTTCTTCTTCTTCTTCTTCTTCTTCTTCTTCTTCTCTCTTCTCTCTTCTCTCTCTCTCTCTCTCTCTCTCTCTCTCTCTCTCTCTCTCTCTCTCTCTCTCTCTCTCTCTCTCTCTCCACAGCAGGTTTACTGCTAAGCACTCAGTTTATATTTTAAAGTCTAGTTTCCTGATAGTTGTCAGCAACTGGAATAATTATTCAATTTCAGTTTTTCCAACTTTAGTTGAGATGCTTGAAGCTTGCTTCATGCATGTGTAGTTGAGTCACCAACTGAGGATTAGGGAAGAGTTTGTATGCAGAATTTTGAACTTTGTCTGAAAAATCTCTTGGAATCTCTCCCCTCACTTGCTACATGATATGCTTGGTTTGAACTCTGTCCTCTGTCTCTTCAACAAGGTTTTAGCTGAATCCCAGACTTCCTGAAGAAAAAACAAATAGACTAAAGCTTGCCCTCAGGCATAACAAATAAGAAACTCACTTTGGGCCATCTTATTATTATTATTTTTTTACACCTGTACAGACTAGTCCTTGCCTGTTCTTGGTCCTTTCTAAGATTTATTAGGATAGATACATAAATTTTTACCTTTCCCCATGTCTCATCTGTGGGAAGTGTGCACCAATACAAGAATACAAGCTGCTTTGCCATTACTAGAAGCGGAACTGTAAAACTCAATTTTACTAGACAGCAAAATGTTATGTGAGCCAGGGAAAGCAGTAAGCTATGGCTGTGCACATTTTTCACTTCTTGTTTATAGCTGCTTTCAAGCTGCAGTAGAAGAGTTGAGTGCTTACAACAGAGATGTGCAAAAGCAGGGGGCCACGAGATCTAAAACACAGACCATATGACCTTTATAGAGAAAGTTTGTCAATCCTTAATTCATAAGAATGGATAGACCAGGCATCCTGGCAACTCTGCACAACCTTTGCTTCTTATCACTAGGATGTAGAGAATGAAATGGTAGAAAGTTTCATGTTGTTTATTTCTGACCTGAACTTGCTTAGTAGCCACGTGAGTGTGGTCGACTAGGTGAAGAGGCTTATGTTTGGGTAGACTAGGAGGGAACTGAGCTGGGGTGGAAATTCTTACCTAAGCTTGTGCAGATGCACAGTAAACACATAATCTTCACCTTGCTCTAAGTTCCCCAGTGAGTGTGTCCTTTCCAGTCTCCTGCTAGAATGTCCTCATTCTTGACAATTACTAAATTCTAGTAACTTCGGGGTTGTTAAGTCAAGATCTCATTATGTAGCCCATGTATAACCCAGGTTAATTTCAAACTCAAGTTTTCTTGTATTGGCCTTCTAATTTCTGGCATTACTGGCTACCATTCTTAGCTTTGCAATTCAGGTTACTTTTGCTTTTGTTGTTGTTTTGTTATGTTTTGTGTTTTGAGGCTGGTACAAAGAGAAATGAAGACTGCCTTTACTGTATTTTTGCTTTTTTTTCTGATTATATTCCAAAATTCTCTCTTCAGCCAGGAAGTTTGATATGAGTCTCAGTCCTGGGTATATAACGGGTATATAACTGCTCATTCACTATTTACACTCAGACAGAAAATGTATCCCTCACTTAAAATATCAAGAAACAGGAGGGAGAGAGGTGGTAGGGAAATCAGATGGGAGAAGGGAGGGAAAAACCATTCCCTCCTCACCCTTTAAAGCTGTTCCATTCTTTTGATATATATCTACCCCCATTCCCATTTTCTGACCATGTTACCTGCTTATTGAATGTAAAGCTAAATTAGGTGTATTGCTTCTAACTCTGACTCCTCATCAATAAAGAAGTTTAGCCCATATTCCTAGTCACATACTATGCTGTATTAGTACTCTTGCGAGAAAGGAGTAACTGTCCATTGGCAAGCTGTCTGCCCAGTTATGTTTTGCTGGTAGACCTGCACATTGCCCTGAAAGGTGCTGCAAGCCTGTATCATCTTTATTTTCTCTCCTGTTGGCTGACACCTTGTGCAGGAAGCCAATCTATGGTTGTCTCCATGTCACTACCTGAGAAAGTGAGCTTGAAGCCAGCTTTGCAGAAGCAGTTTCTGGGCCCTGCAGATACTCTTCAGGGTCAAAATCTGAAAGAAGAATGAGAGTCCTCACCTTGTCCCTGTTTTTCAAATAGTCTTGGGCACAGAGCTATAGTTTTTCGTTATCACTATAGTGCTAAGCATCCTTAAAGGGTCCAGTATGAAAGCATATTTGGGTACAGACTATCAGTTCCAAATTTCTTATAAACAGCAGAGGAAACATCTGAAGTGGAAAGGAAACCCATGTCCTGAAAGTGTGTGATGCAAGTGTTAATGGCCATCTTTTCTCTGAACTCCTAGTAGCATATGAACTGTCTGAATAGCATTTCTCCAACTTTGCCTCATTTTAAGCACTATCATTTTAAAAAACCTATTTATGTTAAAATAGGGACTGACAGTCTCTTTGCTTCCTCTGCTTGGACCTCACTTTCTTTTCACTGTGAGTGCTTCTTCCTTTAGTATCTACCTAGTCCTCAGAGAGCTTCACTTGGCCCCACTCTTCCTTCCAGCCTTCTTCTCGACTCTCACTCTCTCCACCAACCCTGTCTAATGAAGGCATTTATAGCTGGACACAGCCTATCCCCTCTACCATTTTGACAGGGTTGATCCACATCCCCTTATTTGCTGTACTTTTACTAGTTTTCTACCACAGGGTCACCTCATCACCCATCATATAACTTACCCATTTTATGTGTTTAAGCCACTGTCAATCTTCCTCTCTTGGGATGGATACATATTCTGTGATAATGAGTATCATTATTCAGCTTATTAATGTATGCAAAATATTCAGCAAGGCAATTGCTGGCTGTGTGAATGAATGCTGGCCTCCCTGTTCTTTCACACTGCAGCTCATGTCTCTGTTGAGCTTTCACTTTATTTCTGTCTCGAGTAGGTCCCCCTTTCTTCCAGGCCTGGTCACTCCTAGAATTTGAAGACAACTCCTCTACCTAGTGCTCTGCTGCCATTATTATTGTCTTAGTTAGGGTTTTACTGCTGTGAACAGACACCATGACCAAGTCAACACTTATAAAGGACAACATTTAATAGGGGCTGGCTTACAGGTTCAGAGGTTCAGTCCATTATCATCAAGGCAGGAACATGGCAGCATCCAGACAGGCATAGTGCAGGAGGAGCTGAGAGTTCTACATCTTCATCTGAAGGCTGCTAGCAGAATACTAACTTCCAGGTAGCTAGGATGAGGGTCTTATAGCCCACACCCACAGTGACACACCTACTCCAATATGGTCACACTTACTCCAACAGGGCCACACCTCCTAATAGTGCCACTCTCTGGGCTGAGCATATGCAAACCATCACAATTATATTAGATTCGAATGAGGGAATATCTATGTATCTGTGCCTTCATTTCCTCCTATTCAGCATGCACTTTCATGACTTATTAGGCTCCTCCAAGATACTAACATGCTACATATACGACTTAAAATGACCACTTTAATCAGTAGGGTAGAGGACTTGGGCATCATTTCATATGAGGATCGACTTTATGTTGAATGTCCTACTTTACTGATTCTGAGCATTCCCTGTCCAGCAGGGAATTTCCTTTGCTGTGTCTATAGCTTTCTGCCAGGTTCCTGTATTCTCTTTCCCTAATGATGACTGTTCTTTCTTTTCCTTACTTTTCTAGGTTTTCTGAATCAAAACCTAGAAAAATCCATTCTATGCAATAACTATGGGACATGGGGTAGCTTTAAAATTCATCTTCTGTTGTTATACTGAGTCATTTCAATGAAAACTCCATGCCATGTAATGTGTACTCAATGCCCATGAGACAAAAGTTGCTGGAATATCACCCATGGTCAAAGATGCATCTTCCTCATGTCTCCACCCAGTGACCTAGGAGCAGCAGGTGTTTGTTTTGTAGTTCTGAATTTTTTTTTTTTTTTTTTTTTTTTTTTGGTGACAAGTTTCTGTGAGATCCAGAGCAAACCTCAGGGCACTCCCCCCCTCCACCCCCCAACACACACACCTGCCATATCACTAAATGGAAATCATTAGTGAGAATCAGGCTAGATAAAGACCCCAGGCATACATTGATGATTCTTAATCTAGCTGAGTATGAGAACTGCCAAGGGAGCTGTTAAAAATTCTGATGCTGTGGCTGGGGAGATGGCTTGTGGGTTAAGTGCTTGTTGCCCAAGGCTGAAGACCTGAGTTTTGATGCCCTGAATCTGGATGCAATAACACACTATAATCCCAGTTCTCCTAAGGTTCAATGAGAAGTAGACACAGAAGAATCCCCAGAGGCCCATAAACTAGCCTGGAGCACACAACAGTTAACAGCAGAGACCTTGTCTCAGATAAATTAGAGACAAGGATTGGTACCCAAGATTGTCCTCTCATCTGTACCCATGGATTCACAGACATAGATACACAGATACACACACACACACACACACACACACACACACACAGGAACACAAACAAATAAAAACAAATAAAACAAAACAATAGCCAACAATTTTAAAACTCTAATGTTATTTACAAGTGAGGCAAATCTCAAGGGTAGACCCAGTACTAGCACTGAGAACCCTAAAGTGGCGCAGAGGACTGTGGTTGTAAACTTCTGGCAGCTGTAATAGGAAAGCTCACACATTGTGAGGGATGAGGCTCTAACTAAGAGTAGAAGGAAAATGAAACCAACATGTTTACACTTCCTGAAGGAGTACATACAACACGGGGTAGACAGACACTTTATGCTTCACAGCTGTGCATATCCACAGAAGTGATGTTGCATCTCCCTGTGGAGCAGAACAAAGAAGTAGTCTCTTTGTGATGCCACGGTAGACAGTAGATGTGTAGTAAATGCTTTGCAATCACAGAGGAGAAGCCACCTACCCTTATGTGGGAAGTAAGGAAACAGACTTGTGTGATTTTTCTGACTTGTGCCAATTTATTTGTAATTATAAAATGTTTGTTTCAGCCTGACCTTTATCTGGATAAGCAGGTTGAGGAGGAAAGAATTGAGGACTTGAGGGCCCCATTAGTGTGACTCTAATCCCCCAAGGGGAAAATCTACACAAATCTCCCAATGAGCTAGCTGCTAATCCTTCTCCTTCATTAATGAGGTAGGAAATTTCCCTGCTCCTGTCCTGGGATGGTTCATTAGCCTCAGAGCCATTCTCCTTCCCCAGGAGGCTTCTTTAAGATGACTCCATCAGGATTCTGAAGGTGTGCTGAGAGACTGAGGTTGGCCTCTTGTAAATGGCCGTCTGGGAATACAGACAATCAGTGCCATTTACCCTCTAGCACCTGAGGTAAGGTCAGTGCTACACCAAACACATGGCTAAATTCTATGAAGGTGTTTGTGTGTGTGTTTGGATGTGTCACAGAGAGAAGACACAGTGTGATAGAGACAATTCTAAATGTTTCCCCAATCTGTTTCTTCTGCCTTGGCATGCTGAAGGTCATATTTCTCATTCTCCACTGAGGTTAAATTAGAATTATGTATTTGATTTTGTCTAGTAGTCTATATCAAATTTATATAAGCAACTTCTGCACCCCCAGCCTTAGAAAGTATTTCATCCCTCACTACTCTTTTCCTTTACTGCATCAACCCTACAAGTCTACATTAAACGATGGCTCATAAGATAGAGAAACTTGAATCCCTTGAATGGGAATTTTATCAGTGAGTCCCTGGCCTCACTGGACTTTACATACACTAAGTTAAAGAGTGAGAACTTGAGGTTTGTCTGTTGCAGCAACAAGAACTTGTGTATGCTGCCTAAGACATATGGACATACCATACTTCAAGCGTATGTATAAAATATAGATAAGCTTAGAATATATTCTTATGGAGAACAATGCCATAGACTTACAATTGGAGATATAACTATACTCTTGCTCTCTCTTTCTCTCTTTTCCCTCACCCCCACACAATCTCAGTTCACTTCTAAGTATTTGCTCCAGTTTACAAGGCACCCTGACATGCTCCTAATGGACATAGGAAGAAATACACAGAGAGCAATCCAAGTCCTAAGTAGTAGAAATTCTGGTAGTTCAGAGCTTATGCTGCACTAACACCCCTACCCCCACCACAGCTCTCAGTTCCCTACCCTGTCAATCTCCCTTAATTGATAAAAGTTCTCACTTTGGGTCTTTCTTTCTATCTAGACACTAGAGAGACTTCAAATTACTCATCCAAGGCCTTTTCAGATTCAAATTTTTCTTGAGCTAATCACCTATGAAGCTGCAACTTCCAGTGTGGGGTGGGCTAAACTGAGCTATGTCTCCACAGCTTGGCTGTAAAAGGACTCAGTTTCTCAGTCCAAATACCTACGTTTGACTTGTGACTTCGGGTTCTCATTCTGGAAGGTTTCCTCACCTTACCTCATGGTTTTCCAGGTAAGATCAGGGAGAAAGTGTTCCAGTGCAGGAAGCATGGCCAGGAGGAGCCTGTTGTGTGCTACACCTTGACAGATGGTGACAGGTGTGGGTAGAAGTGAACTGTGGAGTACTCACACTACAGTTGAGTTGTACTGCTTTAAACCAGAAGCACAGTGGAAGAGTGTACAATGCACAGAGGTTTGGAGGAAGAACAGAAGTGGGAGAATGAAGGAAGTCTTCTCAGAGGAGGTGAACCTTGTGCTACCACTTCAGGGATGATTGGGAATCTGACAAGTAACCAAAGAGAGGAGAAAAGTGCAGACAGAACATTAGCACTTTGCACAGTCTGGTCTCCAGTCGAGTTGAGGTCTGAACCCCAGGACCCAGTGATGATAATTCACCTACATGGCATGGTAGGCATTCCCTCATGTCTCCTGAACTCAAGGCTCCTGTCAAAGTTACTGTGCCCACAGCCCCCACAGTAGAAGTGTGGCTAATAGTCACATAGACAATGTCCCAAGCTTCTGACGTTCAGGCTACACTCCTCCCCAGTTACCTGGCAGCAATAAGATAACAGCCCACCGTAAGAGGGGCTTCTTGGCCCCACCTCACTTTCTTACTCTTCTCTCTCTTCTCTTCTCTCTCCTCATCCTCTCCTCTCCTCTCCTCTCCTCTCCTCTCCTCTCCTCTCCTCTCCTCTCCTCTCCTCTCCTCTCCTCTCCTCTCCTCTCCTCTCCTCTCCCTCTCTCCCTCTTACTCTCCAGCCTTTCTTCTTTCTCTCTCCTTTCCTCCTTGTCTCCTCTTGACCATGGATGGCCTCTCTCTCTCTCTTACCTTTTCTCTTTCTCCCTAGATTTCTACAATAAAGCTCTAAAACCATAGACTGTCTCTGTTCATCAAGGCCCACTGTGCTTGGATGATGGAATAGGCTTTCCTCTAATGAGCCATTTCTAATCTCTAGATGGAAGGCCTTCCTGTGCTCCAGTCAAGGCCAGACTAAGGACTCTTACCTGTGTGGGAATCTCTCTCCCTCTGCCCTCTCTCCCATAACCCCGGGGCCAAGGGTGTTGCCCCGGGGCCCCAGGTTTCGGGAGCTGCCCCTTGTACACCCTCCATCGAGTGGGGTCAGTGGCTTAGATGCCTGGCCAGGCCGAGTAGAAAGCATCTGGCAGCCCTCCCTCATCCGCCTGCCCAGAGCATAGGAGGAACTCTGGCAGGACATGGGCTCCTCCCTTCCCCCTCTTTCCCCCACACTCCTCTGAGTTCCCACAAGCACTCTCAAAGATCAAGAGGTATAAGAGCACAGCCACTTTGTGGCTCTTGGTGGAAAAATGACCTTACATCTTTAACTTCAGATTTGTGTTTTCCATATCTCAGTGTTTCCAGTTATACTTGAAAATCTAAAATTATATTTTCCTACTTATTCTTGTCCTTGGCTTCCCCTCTTCTGTGTGTATTAGTACCTGGGCACATGAA
Organism: Mus caroli; assembly: GCF_978045245.1. Taxonomy (NCBI): domain Eukaryota; kingdom Metazoa; phylum Chordata; class Mammalia; order Rodentia; family Muridae; genus Mus; species Mus caroli. The sequence goes on along the minus strand of NW_028227271.1, from coordinate 35,415,661 downwards.
CTGCAATGAACATGTGGAGGTCAGAGGACAGCTTGCAAGAGATGGCTCTGCCCTTCTACCATATGGGGCTCAGGACTAAACGCAGGTCACCAGGTCTGGCAGGGAATGCCTTTGTTTTCTGAGCAATCTGGCCACCCTGTATTACTTTGAAATTTTATATGAGTTTTAAAACCAAGACACACAATGGAATACATAGATTGGCCTTCAAAGACTGCCATTCTGAGACACAAACTTTTGTAAGAAATACCTTACAAAAATAAATAAATAAAAACTACAACAAATAGCATAAGATAAATGAACAAAGATTGATGACCAATGGATCAGAAAGTCTAAGTTTTCTTAAATCACCTGTTTTATGTCTACATTTTTAGAGTGGGATGCTTCTAGCTCATGCTGTTATGTTAGGCTATTGGATTAAGAAATGGTTTCTAGGCCAATTTGTCATCTAACTAAGATTCAAGTCCTTTTTCTAAAAACATACAATTTAAGTTCAGTGCCTCTGTTTTGTGCATTCTGCTTATTGGAGATGATTCTTGAGCAGGGACATTGGGGAATTTGCAAAATATATGCTCAATTGTGGTGTTTAGACAGTAAGGATCTGGCTTTTCTCTGGCTGGAACACAGAAGAAGTTAATTCCTCAGACATAAATAAATGCCATTATTTCTCAAGGATTTTGACAGCTGTGATTTGTTTCTCAAGCTGCTCTTAATGGTAGGCATCCAGGTTGCTCTGGGCATCTAAAAGCTTGCTGGGAACAAAGAAGTAGAAGCAGAAGCAGAGATTTTGAGGTTCAAACTGAGAAAAATATTAGGCATTATCATGGCAAGAAAGGTGAGGAGGGTTGGGTGAAGGGATGATCTTCCTGTGGAGAGTGTCCACAAGAAGGCCAGGAACATTTTGCATATTTATGGAAAATTAAAGATAAATGCAGTGGCCAAAAGCTTTGCAGCAATTAAAGGAAGTGTATTGTCTTTTAAGAGAAAAATGCCTAGCTCCTTTCAGTTCTCAAGGGTACACAGAGTACTGTTCTCCAGACTATCTTCTGGTCACAGAAAATCCTGTTCCCAGACTGTGAGCTCTCCTTTCTTATCATCATTACAAATGCTACTCCCATGAGAGAGGCATGGCTTCTTCCAAACCTTTTGTGCTGTAACCAACACGAATCCCTTTCTTACTTTTCCAACCCTTCACATTTTATTATGTCTTCTTTCTCCAAAGCTTGGGCACAATCACATTTTTGTTTAAGAGCTTCAAAATGCTTAAGTCTGTTTTTCTCAAATGCCACCACCAGTGTACCCATGCCCTCTTTCCTGTTCTCATGGTTCTGTTTTGATTTGCCGACAAGAACATCCTCTTCTCAAACAGTTGTCACTGTTTCCCTCTGTTCTCAGCAGGCTCGAGTTGTCTGGCAACCTACTGGATTTTGTATCTTCCCTAAGCAATGACATGGGCCTGAACATACCTTCTTTGTGTTTTGACATGTGTCTTCTCTGGGGAACTTTACTTTCTGACATTCATCATAAGAGAATTGATTTAAAAGAAGAGATATTTGACATCACAACATAAACTTCCAGAAGCCTGGTGGAGTCTGGGCATTACCAGTTTCTTCTTTTCTTTTCTTTTCTTTTCTTTTCTTTTCTTTTCTTTTCTTTTCTTTTCTTCTCTTTCCCTTTTCCCCTTTTTCCCTTTTCCTCTTTTTCCCCTTTTCCCCTTTTCCCTTTTGCCCTTTTGCCCTTTTGCCCCTTTTGCCCCTTTTGCCCCTTTCCCCCCTTTTTCCCCTTTTCCCCTTTCCCTTCCCTTCCCTTTTCTCTTGTCTTTTCTTCTCTTCTTCTTCTCTCTTTCTTATCCAATTCAGATATCTTGATTATATTAATTCTAAATTTCCACCCTCAAAGCTCCAAAATAATGAGCTGAAGTGAACATTATCAATAAACCATCAAATTTACATATATGTATATATACATACATACATACATACATACATACATAAATACATACCTACATATGGTATACCTTAAAATAATAAGCCTCTTACATTGGTATAATTATAGTAACTTTATTTTGTGAAGGAAAGAAATGCAGTTTGGGAAATTGAAAGTCTTCCTCACTGTTGTATTCAGAATTTCTGATTAAAATCTCAGTAATTGAAGGAGGGTCACATGACCTATGCCTTTATGAAGTGTAACACAGTTCAGTGGGTTACAAACACTGTTATTTTCATATTCATGTTTTAGTGATTCTATTTAAAGATTTCCTGATTTATGGGGCTGAGTAGTTTGCATATGTGCATCTAAGTGCACTATGAATGTGCCTGGTGTCCACAGAGCTGGAAGACAGCATCAGATCACCTGGAACTGGAGTTATGGATAATGTAAGGTGCCAAGTGGGTTCTGGAAACTGAACTCAGGTCCTCTGCAAGAGTGGCCAGCACTCTTAACCTCTGAGACACCTTTTCAACCCCCATTTTTATATGATTCTTTCTTTAGGTTTCCCTTTTTACAGCAGTGATAGAAAATTCTATGCTGGAATACCAGGAATGATAGCAACATTTGCAGAATGATGATGCTTGCTTCTCTTCCATGTGACTGTTCAGAAAAAAAAGGCACTCTATCCACTAGGAGCATTGCTCTGCAGAGCCATTCAGGGATCTAGTTACCATCCATCATATGACATCTTCCTCTTCTGTAACACACCATCAGTGACTGAATCCACCATGTTCAATGTGGTAAAGAAGGTAGACAGAAGAAATTGTGTTAAAAAGAGGAGGAGGAGGAGGAGGAGGAGGAGGAAGAAGAGGAGGGAAAGGAGGAAGAGGGAGGAAGAGGAGGAGGAGAGAGATGAGGAAGAGGAGGAGAAGGAGGGAGAAGAGGTACAAGAGGAAGAAGAGGAAGAAGAAACTGTGTTAAGGCACTAGCTTGAGGAAAGCATGTGACCCTGTCTTGATAGGCAGCCATGTATCTGATACTATTGACTCCTTTTGCTATCAAATATGAGATCATTTCTGAAAGAATACATAACACACACACACACACACACACAAACACACACATAAGGAGGGAGGGAGGGAGGGGGAGGGAGGGAGAGAGAGAGAGAACATTTGAAATTAGATTTATATACTCTAGCATTTTATATACTCTAGCAAAGTCTGTACCTTCCTGTATTTCAAGTGGATTAGTTCTGGAAGTCTAGTCCCAAGAGGGCCCATGTGCTCTACCACCAGGATGCTGGGAGATGTCCAGATATAATGCACACTCAATGATTATTTGCTGATGAGCCCTAAGACTAAAGACCAGGCAAAATCACCATTGTGTTTTCAAAGGAAAGCATGAGGAGGCATCCTCTTCCCTTTCAGTGCAAGTAAAGGACAATTAGGGGTACAGAGTGATTTCTGTCATCCTCCTTTCTAGACTTGAAAGGTGACCTTAGGGCCTGGAGGTCTGGTGATATTCAGCTAATTGAAGGGAAAGCAGGATGAAAGTCCTTTCTTTAAACCAACACAGAGGGAGAACAAGCCAAAGGTCACAAACATGCAAATGTGTGTTAATTATAAGTTCACAGTGACATCTCTGCTGTTCTGCTTCCATGCCCTTTGATCGCCTTAGAAATTCTGTCTCCATTTAATCAAAGAAGACCCCTCTGATCCTGTAGGCCAGTGCACCACAGGTGACCTAAGTCAGAAGGAGAAAACTGACCTTTCATGGACAGGACATCCCTAGAAATTACTATTAGTTCAACCTGAAACTCATAAGCTTTCTTGGTTTTTTGTTTTTGTTTCTGTTTTTGTGTGTGCGTGTGTGTTTTTGTTTGTTTGTTTTAATCCTCTTGCAATTGTATTAAAAAAATGGTTACCCAATACCAAATGTTCATCCCTGAAAATATGCATACAAGTAACATACAAACTGAACAGGTTGTAGTTATGTTTTTAGGAGTGTGTGTGTGTGTGTGTAGCAACAAAGGATTAAAAAAAAAAAGAGGCCATGAATTGGAAAGAGAGTACGAGATAGCATTTGGGAGGTTTTAGAGGGAGAAAAGGAAGGGCAGTAATGATGTCATTATAATCTGAAAAATAAAGGGAATAGAAAAAAAGGGAAGCACTTTACCTTGCATCCCATGTTCTTGAAAATATTGAATTGAGTAGTAAGTATGAGAATATAATGATGACAGAACATCAGAATAGACACAAATTTAATCTATACGCCTATTTTGTAATCATCATGGGGCTGAAGACATCATACCCCTTAGCAAGAGTCTAGGTGTGAAGAAAACTGGACTGAACCCAGCTTCTCTGGGTCTCCAGCCTTAAACACCATCTCCCTGCAGGGGTGGTCTGCCAATAGGGTTTTGCTGTAGCAACAACTTTCCCATTTGCTTGTTATTATTGCTTATCTGATACTTTTGGCAGAATCGCCTCCCCTCTCCTAGCTGTGGGGCTACAATGGGCAGCTTTACCTCTCCCTGTGGAGGCTTGTAGCCAGTGGTAAAGAATAGCTGTTGTCATTGCAACCACACTGTCTTCCTACATTCCCCCAAGCCTTTTCAATGAATATGAATTTACCTATCCAGTGAACTCATTTGGCACTAAAAATGGGTATACATACCAGAATAAAATAAGGCTTTGCTAATGCTGACTGCATACTCTGGTCTCTGTAAGGAAAATTATCTCAAATAGTTGCTTTATGAAGGGAGCCTGAATTTAACTTTTCCTTTCCCTCCATGCTTCCTCCCTCTGCTCCTTCCTTTTCTCCTTAGTTTTCTCCTCAGTTCATTTATAACATGCTCATTTATCATACAATACCAAGGCATCTTGTATTATAAAAGCTAGTCTGTGGTCTACAGAGGCAGGAATACCTTATAGAAGAATGGGTGCACTACAGAATGAGGACCACTTTCTCCTTAAAACATTCATGATTCACTGATCATTTTGTCAGTGTCAAAAGTAGAAGGGGAAGGAGGCCACAGTTTCTGTCTCCCAGAAGCTACTGTTTAAGGACAGACAGAAAGTCATTTAAAAATACTTATTTCCATTTTATTTAAGAAAGTCCTATCTCACGATTTCAGATGAAGTCTAAATTTAGCTAAGTTTTCTGGTAGCCAAGGCAAAAATGTGTACCGCACTCTGCAAATTCAGTTCTTCTTTCTGGATGATCAAAGGTTGCAGCTAGGAAGTAAATCCAGGATTCCTACTGTGGGTCGACACTGAAGTTACTGCACTCCAATCATTTATAAGCAAGGCTGAATTCTAACCTGGTTGTTATTGAGTTCTCTGTCTAGGTGTTAGGCAAACATTTTGCATTTGGGGTTTGTGTATACATGCAGTCGTAGCAACCAAAGGAAAAGATATATCAATGAATTTCATTCCAAACAGTTTGCATTTACTCTGCCTTGCAAATATTCTTTCTTTGTTTGTATTCTTTATACACAATGTTAGGTTTCATCTAGAAAACTTATTTAAAGTGTATAATGTTGACCATATTGCCCCTCGCTCCCTTTCTTTAGTGCCTCTGACTTTTCTTTTTTAAAATATTTTACTGGTTATTTTATTGTTATTTCAAATGTTATCTCCCTTCCCAGTTTCCCCTCCACAAACTCCCTATCCTCTAGCCCCTCCCCCCTGTTTCTATGAGCTTGCTCCCCCTCCCCACCCCCACTTCTGCCTCAGAAGCCTTCCATTCACCTATCCTGGATCATCAAGCCTCCACAGACCAAGGGTCTCCCCTCCCAGTGATGCCCAATAAGGCAATCCTCTGCTACATATCCAGTTGGAGCTATGGGTTCTCCATGTGTACTCTTGGGTTGGTGGTTTAGTCCCTGGGAGCTTTGGGGTGTCTGGATAGTTGATATTTTTGTTCTTCCTATGCAGTTGCAAACCCCTCCAGCTCCTTCAGCCATTGTCCTAACTTTTCCATTGTGATCCCTGTGATCAGTCCGATGTTTGGCTGCCAGCATCCACATCTGTATTGCTCAGACTCTAGCAGAGCCTCTCAGGGGACAGCTATACCAGGCTCCTGTCAGCAAGTGCTTCTTGGCATCAGTGATAGCTTGGTGTCTGCCGATGGGATGGATACCTAGGTAGGAAAGTCTCTGGATCACCTTTCCTTCAGTTTCTGCTCCACTCCTTGCCCCTGTATTTCCTTTTGACAGGAGTTATTCTGGATTAATATTTTAGAGGTGGGTGGCCCCATACCTCAACCGGGGCCCGTGGCTATCCACTGGATATGGTCTCTATAGGTTCTCTCTCTCCTTTGTTGGGTATTTGAGCTAATGACCTCCCTGTTCGGTCCTGGGAATGTCTTGGGTCCCTGGCATCTGGGACTTTCTAGTGACTACCTCCAGTTGCCCCTCCCCCACTGCTACTCTCTTCCTTTCAAATTCCTAACATTCTGTACTTCTACTCCATCTCTTCCCTTATCTGAAACAGACCTCCTTTCCCCTCCCCCTCCCTCCCAGATTCCTTTCTCCCTCTACTTCCCAAGACTATCTTCTTTCCCCTTCTGAGTAGGACTGTAGCATCCACACTTTGCTGTGTTCTTCTTTCTTCTTGGGTTTCATATGGCGTGAGAGTTGTATCATGGGTATTCTGAGTACATACTATGTGTGGCTTTTTGTGACTGGGTTACCTCATTCAGGATGATATTTTCAAGTATCATTCATTTGCCTGTGTTTCATGAAGTCATTGTTTTTAGTAGCTGAGTAGTATTCCCTTGTGTAAATATACCACATTTTTTGTATCCATTCTTCTGTTGAGGGATATCTGTGCTATTTTTAGCTTTTAGATATTATAAATAAGGCTGCTATGAATATAGTGTGGAGCATGTGTCCTTATTACATGTTGGAGCATCTTCTGGGTATACGCCCAGGAATAGTATAGCTGGGTTCTCAGGTAGAACTATTGACAACTTTTTGAGGAACAACCAGTGTGATTTCCAGAGTGGTTGTACAAGCTTGCAATTCCACCAGCAATGGAAGAGTGTTCCTCTTTCTCTACATCCTCACAAGCATCTGCTGTCACCTGAGTTTTTTTGATCTTAGCCATTCTGACAGGTGTAATATAGAATCTCAGAGTCATTTTGATTTGCATTTCCCTGATGACTCAGGATGTTGAACATTTTTTAAAGTGCTCCTCAGCCATTTGAGTTTCCTCAGTTGAGAACCCTCTGTTTAGCTCTCTACTCCACTTTTAATAGGGTTATTTGGTTCTCTGGAGTCTGACTTGAGTTCTTTGCACATTTTAGATGTTAGCTCTCTAGCAGATATAGGATTGGTAAAGATCTTTTCCCAATCTGTTGGTTGGCATTTGTCCTATTGACAGAGTCTGTAACCCTATAGAAGCCTCTCAATTTTATGAGGTCATATTTGTCAATTCTTGATCTTAGAGTATAAGCCATTGGTGTTCTGTTGAGGAAAATTTCCCTTGTACCAATATGTTTGAGGTTCTTTCCCACTTTCTCTTCTATTAGATTCATGGTATCTGGTTTTATGTGAAGGTTCTTGATGCACTTAGACTTGAGCTTTGTACAAGGAGATAAGAATGGATCAATTCGCATTCTTCTACATGCTGACCACCAGATGAACTATCACCATTTGTTGAAAGTGCTGTCTTTTTTTCTACTGGATGGTTTTAGCTCCTTTGTCCAAGATCAAGTGACTGTAGGTGTTCGGGTTCATTTCTGGGTCTTCAATTCTATTCCATGGATTATCACTATTGCTCTGTAATATAGCATGAGATCAGGGATGGAGAATTCCCCCAGAAGTTCCTTTAGTCTCAAGAATGGTTTCTGATATCCCGTTTTGGGTTTTTTTTTTTTTTTTGTTATTCCAGATACATTTGAGTATTGCTCTTTCTATCTCTGTGAAGAATTGAGTTGGTATTTTGATGGGGATTGCATTGAATTTGTAGATTGCTTTTGGTAAGATTGCCTTTGGCCATCTTTACTGTGTTAATAATCCTGCAAAACCATGAGCATAGGAGATCTTTCCATCTTCTGAAGTCTTCTTCAATTTCTTTCTTCAGAGACTTGAAGTTCTTGACATACAGATCTTTCACTTTTTTGGTTAGAGTCACACCAAGATATTTTATATTATTTGTGACTATTGTAAAGGGTGTTGTTTCCCTAATTTCTTTCTCAGCCTGTTTGAGTATAGGAAAGCAACTGTTTTGTTTGAGTTAATTTTATATCCAGCCAAGTTGCTGAAGTTGTTTATCAGTTGTAGGAGTTCTCTGGTGGAATTTTTTGAGTCACTAATGTATAGTATCATTTGCAAATAGTGATATCTTCACTTCCTCCTTTCCAATTTGTATCTCTTTGATCTCCTTTTTGGCCTAATTGCTCTGGCTAGAACTATATTGAAGTACTATATTGAATAAATAGGGGAAAGTGGGCAGCCTTGGCTTATCCCTGATTTAATGTGATTGTTTAAAGTTTCTCCCTATTTAGTTTGATGTTGACTATTAGCTTGCTGAATATTGTTTTTATTATATTTATGTGTGGACATTGAATTCCTGATTTCGTCGATATTTTTAACATGGAGGGGCATTGTATTTTGTCAAAGGCTTTTCCAACATCTTATGAGATGATTTTGTGTTTTTTTTTCCTATGAGTTTGTTTATATAGGAGATTATGTTGATGGATTTTTGTATATTGAACCATCCCTGCATCCCTGGAATAAGCCTACTTGATGGTGAATTATTGTTTTGATGTGTTCTTGGATTTGGTTTACAAAAATGTTATTGATTATTTTTGCATCAATATTCATGAGGGAAATTGATCTGAAGTTCTCTTTTTTTGTTGGGTCTTTGTGTGGTTTAGGTATCCATATAACTGTGGATTCATAAAATGTATCTGATTCTATTTTATGAAATAGTTTGAGAAGTATTGGTATTAGGTCTTCTTTGAAGGTCTGATAACAATGCTGTACTAAAACAATTTTGTCTTGGGTTAGTTTTGTTTGGGAGACTTTTAATTAATAACTTCTTCTATTTCTTTAGGATTTATGGGACTGTTTAGATGGTTTATCTTACCCTGATTTAACTTTGGTACCTGGTATCTGTCTAGAAATCATACATTTTATCTAGATTTTCGGGTTTTGTTGAGTATAGGCTTTTGTAGTGAGATCTGATAACTTTTTGAATTTCTTCAGTTTCTGTTGTTATATCTCCCTTTTTCATTTATGATTTTGTTAATTTGGATACTGTCTCTGCCCTCTGGATAATCTGGCTAAGGGTTTATCTGTCTTGTTGCTTTTCTCAAAGAACTAGTTCCTGGTTTTTATGATTCTTTGTAAATAGTTCTCTTTGTTTCTACTTGGTTGATTTCACCCTTAAGTTTGTTTATTTCCTGCTCTTGGGTGTATTCACTTCTTTTTTATGTTTTTGTTTTGTTTTGTTTTGCTTTACTTTATGGAGACAGGGTTTCTCTGTATAGCTCTGGCTGTTCTGAAACTCACTTTGTAGACCAGGCTGGTCTTGAACTCAGAAATCCACCTGCCTCTGCCTCTTGAGTGCTGGGATTAAAGGCATGCTTCACCACACCTGGCTACTTCTTTTTCTTCAAGAGATTTCAGTTGTCTTAAATTCTATTCCATTGGTTTAATTGTCTGTTGCTTACCAGTACCAAAAGGGAGCTAAATCAATCCAGTGGGAAAACACAGCATTTTCAAAGAATGGTGCTGGCACAATTGTCGGTTTTCATGTAGAAGAATGTGAATTGATCCATTTCTATCTCCTTGTACTAAGGTCAAATCTAAGTGGATCAAGGAACTACACATAAAACCAGAGACAGTGAAGCTTATAGAGGAGAAAATGGGGAAAAGCCTCTAAGAAATGGGCCCAGGGGAAAATTCCTGAATAGAACAGCAATGGCGTGTGCTGTAAGATCCAGAATTGACAAATGGGACCTCATAAAATTGCAAAGCTTCTGTAAGGCAAAAGACACATTCAATAAGGCAAAGAGACCACCAATAGATTGGGAAAGGATCTTTACCTATCCTAAATCAGATAGGGGACTAATATCCAATATATATAAAGAACTCAAGAAGGTGGACTCCAGAAAATCAAATAACCCCATTATAAATGGGGATCAGAGTTAAACAAAGAATTCTTACCTGAGGAACACCAAATGGCTGAGAAGCACCTGAAAAAATGTTCAGCATCCTTAATCATCAGGGAAATGCAAATCAAAACAACTCTGAGATTCCACCTCACACAAGTCAAAATTGCTAAGATCAAAAATTCATTGTTGGTGAGATTGCAAGCTTGTACAACCACTCTGGAAATCAGTCTGGCAGTTCCTCAGAACATAGGACATAGTACTACCAGATGATCCTGCAATACCTCTCCTGGGCATATATCCAGAAGATGTTCCAACCGGTGAGAAGGACACATGCTCCACTATGTTCATAGAAGCCTTATTTATAATAGCCAGAAGCTGGAAAGAACCCAGATGCCCCTCAACAGAGGAATGGATACAGAAAATGTGGTACATTTACACAATAGAGTACTAGTCAGCTATTAAAAAGAATGAATTTATGAAATTCCTAGGCAAATGGATGGACCTGGAGGGCATCATCCTGAGTGAGGTAACACAATCACAAAAGAACTCTCGTGATATGTACTCACTGATAAGTGGACATTAGCCTAGAAACTTAGGATACCCAAGATATAAGATACAATTTGCAAAACACATGAAACTCAAGAAGAATGAAAACCAAAGTGTGGACTCTTTGTCCCTTCTTAGACTTGGGAAGAAAACAGGTGTGGAAGGAGTTACAGAGACAAAGTTTGGAGCTGAGACAAAAGGACCATGTAGAGACTGCTATATCCGGGGATCCATCCCATAATCAGCCTCCAAACACTGACAACATTGCATACACTAGCAAAATTTTGCTGAAAGGACCCTGATATAACTGTCTCTTGTGAGGCTATGCTGGGGCCTAGCAAACACAGAGGTGGATGCTCACAGTCAGCTATTGGATGAATCACAGGGCCCCCAATGGAGGAGCTAGAGAAAGTACCCAAGGAGCCAAGGGGATCTGCAACCCTATAGGTGGAGCAACAATATGAACTACCCAGTACCCCCTGGAGCTTATGTCTCTAGCAGCATATGTATCAGAAGATGACCTAGTTGGCCATCACCAGGAAGAGTGTGGCCCATTGGTCTTGCAAACTTTTTAATGCCTCAGTACAGGGGAACGCCAGGGCCAAGAAGTGGGAGTTGGTGGGTAGGGGAGTAGTGGGGGAGGGTATGGGGAACTTTCAGGATAACATTTGAAATTTGAAATGTATATAAAGAAAATATCTAATAAAAAATATGGAGGGGAAAAAAGAGATTTCAGTTGTGCTGTTAAGGTGCTAGTGTATCTTCTCTCCTGTTTCTTTTTGGAGGCACTCAGAGCTGAGAGTTTTCCTCTTAGCACTGCTTTTATTGTGTCCCATAAGTTTGCGTATGTTGTGCCTTCATTTTCATTAAATTCTAAAAATTCTTTAACTTTATTTCTTCCCTGACCAAGTTATCATTGAGTAGAGTATTTTTCAGCTTCCATGTGTGTGGGGGCTTTCTGTCATTTTTGTTGTTATTGAAGACCAGCCTTAGTCAGTGGTGATCTGATAGGATGCACTGGACTGTTTCAATCTTGTATCTTTTAAAGCCTGTTTTGTGACCGATTATATGGTCAATTTTGGAGGAGGTACCATGAGGTGCTAAGAAGAAGGTTTATTCTTTTGTTTTAAGATGAAATGTTCTATAGATATCTGTTAAATCCATTCATTTCATAACTTCTGTTAGTTTCACTGAATCTCTGTTTAGTTTCTGTTTCCATGATTTGTCCATTAATGACAGTGGAGTGTTATTGTGTGAGGTGCAATATGTATTTTGAGCTTCAGTAATATTTCTTTTACAAATGTGAGTGCCTTGCATTTGAGGCATAGATGTGCAGAATTGAGAGTTCCTCTTGGTGGGGTTTTTCTTTGATGTGTATGAAGTGTCCTTTCCTATCCTTTTTGATAACTTTCTGTTGAAAGTCGATATTTGATATTAGAATGGCACTCCAGTTTGTTTCTTGGGGCCATTTGCCTGGAAAAGTGTTTTCCAGCCCTTTACTCTGATATAGTGTCTGTCTTTGTCACTGAGGTACATGCCCTGTATTCAGCAAAATGCTGGATACTGTTTATGTTTCCAGTCTGTTAGTCTATGTCTTTTTATTGGGGAATTGAGTCCATTGATGTTGAGAGATATTAAAGACCAATGATTGTTGCTTCCTGTTATTTTTGCTGTTAGAGGTAGAATTAGGCTTGTGTGGTTCTCTTCTTTTGCATTTTTTGTGAGATTAGTTTCTTGCTTTTTGGGAGGTGTGGTTTCTCTCCTTGTGTTGGAATTTTCCATCTATTATCCTCTGTAGGGCTCGAATAGTGGAAAGATATTGTTTACATTTTGTTTTGTCCTGGAATACCTTGGTTTTTCTGTCTATGGTAGTTGAGCATATGCTACTGGATAATTGAGAGTTTTGCTGGGCTGGCATTTTTGTTCCTTTAGGGTTTGTATGACACCTGCCCAAGATCTTCTGGATTTTAGAGTCTCTGTTGAGAAGTCTGGTATAGTTCTGATGGATCTCCCTTTATGTTACTTGACTTTTCCCCTTATTGCTTTCAATATTCTTTCTTTGTTCTGTACATTTGGTGATTTAGTTATTATTTGTTTTTTTTTTTTTTTTTATTTTTATTACATAATTTCCTCAATTACATTTCCAATACTATCCCAAAAGTCCCCCATAGCGCCCCCCACTTCCCTACCCACCCATTCCCATTCTTTTGGCCCTGGCATTCCCCTATATTGGGGCATATAAAGTTTGCAAGTCCAATGGGCCTCTCTTTCCATTGATGGCCGACTAGGCCATCTTTCGATACATATGCAGCTAGAGACAAGAGCTCCAGGGTTCCGGTTAGTACATCATGTTGTTCCAACAATAGGGTTGCAGATCCCTTTAGCTCCTTGGGTACTTTCTCTAGCTTCTCCATTGGGAGCCCTATGATACATCCAATAGCTGACTGTGAACATCCACTCCTGTGTTTGCTAGGCCCCGGCATCGTCTCACAAGAGACAGCTATATTTGGGTCCTTTCAGCAAGATCTTGCTAGTGTATGCAATGGTGTCAGCGTTTAGAAGCTGATTATGGGACGGATCCCTGGATACAGCAGTCTCTAAATGGTCCATCATTTCATCACAGCTACGAACTTTGTCTCTGTAGCTCCTTCCCTGGGTGTTTTGTTCCCAATTCTAAGAAGGTGCACAGTGTCCACACTTTGGTCTTCATTCTTCTTGAGTTTCATGCGTTTAGCAAATTGTATCTTATATCTTGGGTATCCTAAGTTTTGGGCTAATATCCACTTATCAATGAATACATATTGTGTGAGTTCTTTTGTGATTGTGTTACTTCACTCAAGATGATGCCCTCCAGGTCCATCCATTTGGCTAGGAATTTCATAAATTCATTCTTTTTAATAGCTGAGTAGTACTCCATTGTGTAAATGTACCATAATTTCTGTATCCATTCCTCTGTTGAGGGACATCTGGGTTCTTTCCAGCTTCTGGCTATTATAAATAGGGCTGCTATGAACATAGTGGAGCATGTGTCCTTTTTACCGGTTGGGACATCTTCTGGATATATGCCCAGGAGAGGTATTGCTGGATCCTCCGGTAGTACTATGTCCAATTTTCTGAGGAACCGCCAGACTGATTTCCAGAGTGGTTGTACAAGCTTGCAATCCCACCAACAATGGAGGAGTGTTCCTCTTTCTCCACATCCTCGCCAGCATCTGCTGTCACCTGAATTTTTGATCTTAGCCATTCTGACTGGTGTGAGGTGGAATCTCAGGGTTGTTTTGATTTGCATTTCCCTGATGATTAAGGATGTTGAACATTTTTTCAGGTGCTTCTCTGCCATTCGGTATTCCTCAGGTGAGAATTCTTTGTTCAGTTCTGAGCCCCATTTTTTAATGGGGTTATTTGACTTTCTGGAGTCCACCTTCTTGAGTTCTTTATATATATTGGATATTAGTCCCTTATCTGATTTAGGATAGGTGAAGATCCTTTCCCAATCTGTTGGTGGTTTTTTTGTCTTATTGATGGTGTCTTTAGCCTTGCAGAAGCTTTGTAGTTTCATGAGGTCCCACTTGTCAATTCTCGATCTTACAGCACAAGCCATTACTGTTCTATTCAGGAATTTTTCCCCTGTGCCCATATCTTCAAGGCTTTTCCCCACTTTCTCCTCTATAAGTTTCAGTGTCTCTGGTTTTATGTGAAGTTCCTTGATCCACTTAGACTTGACCTTAGTACAAGGAGATAGGAATGGATCGATTCGCATTCTTCTACATGTTAACAACCAGTTGTGCCAGCACCATTTGTTGAAAATGCTGTCTTTCTTCCACTGGATGTTTTTAGCTCCCTTGTCGAAGATCAAGTGACCGTAGGTGTGTGGGTTCATTTCTGGGTCTTCAATTCTATTCCATTGGTCTATTTGTCTGTCACTATACCAGTACCATGCAGTTTTTATCACAATTGCTCTGTAGTAGAGCTTTAGGTCCGGCATGGTGATTCCACCAGAGGTTCTTTTATCCTTGAGAAGAGTTTTTGCTATCCTAGGTTTTTTGTTATTCCAGATGAATTTGCAGATTGCACTTTCTAATTCGTTGAAGAATTGATTTGGAATTTTGATGGGGATTGCATTGAATCTGTAGATTGCTTTTGGCAAGATAGCCATTTTTACAATGTTGATCCTGCCAATCCATGAGCATGGGAGATCTTTCCATCTTCTGAGATCTTCTATAATTTCTTTCTTCAGAGACTTGAAGTTTTTATTATACAGATCTTTCACTTCCTTAGTTAGAGTCACGCCAAGATATTTTATATTATTTGTGACTATTGAGAAGGGTGTTGTTTCCCTAATTTCTTTCTCAGCCTGTTTATTCTTTGTGTAGAGAAAGGCCATTGATTTGTTTGAGTTAATTTTATATCCAGCTACTTCACCGAAGCTGTTTATCAGGCTTAGGAGTTCTCTGGTGGAATTTTTAGGGTCACTTATATATACTATCATATCATCTGCAAAAAGTGATATTTTGACTTCCTCTTTTCCAATTTGTATCCCTTTGATCTCCTTTTGTTGTCGAATTGCTCTGGCTAGGACTTCAAGTACAATGTTGAATAGGTATGGAGAAAGTGGACAGCCTTGTCTAGTCCCTGATTTTAGAGGGATTGCTTCAAGCTTCTCACCATTTACTTTGATGTTGGCTACTGGTTTGCTGTAGATTGCTTTTATCATGTTTAGGTATGGGCCTTGAATTCCTGATCTTTCCAAGACTTTTATCATGAATGGGTGTTGGATCTTGTCAAATGCTTTTTCCGCATCTAAGGAGATGACCATGTGGTTTTTATCTTTGAGTTTGTTTATATACTGGATTACGTTGATGGATTTCCGTATATTGAACCATCCCTGCATCCCTGGGATGAAACCTACTTGGTCAGGATGGATGATTGTTTTGATGTGTTCTTGGATTCGGTTAGCAAGAACTTTATTGAGGATTTTTGCATCAATATTCATAAGGGATATTGGTCTGAAGTTTTCTATCTTTGTTGGGTCTTTTTGTGGTTTAGGTATCAGAGTAATTGTGGCTTCATAGAATGAGTTGGGTAGAGTACCTTCTCTTTCTATTTTGTAGAATAGTTTGTGAAGAACTGGGATTAGATCTTCTTTGAAGGTCTGATAGAACTCTGCACTAAACCCATCTGGTCCTGGGCTTTTTTTAGTTGGGAGACTATTAATGACTGCTTCTATTTCTTTGGGGGATATAGGGCTGTTTAGATCATTAAACTGATCTTGATTCAACTTTGGTACCTGGTATCTGTCTAGGAACTTGTCCATTTCATCCAGGTTCTCCAGTTTTGTTGAGTATAGCCTTTGGTAGAAGGATCTGATGGTGTTTTGGATGTCTTCAGGATCTGTTGTTATGTCTCCTTTTTCATTTCTGATTTTGTTAATTAGGATGCTTTCCCTGTGCCCTCTAGTGAGTCTGGCTAAGGGTTTATCTATCTTGTTGATTTTCTCAAAGAACCAGCTCCTTGATTGGTTGATTCTTTGAATAGTTTTTCTTGTTTCCACTTGGTTGATTTCACCCCTGAGTTTGATTATTTCCTGCCGTCTACTCCTCTTGGGTGAATTTGCTTCCTTTTGTTCTAGTGCTTTTAGGTGTGTTGTCAAGCTGCTAATGTGTGCTCTCTCTAGTTTCCTTTTGGAGGCACTCAGAGCTATGAGTTTTCCTCTTAAAAATGCTTTCATTGCGTCCCATAAGTTTGGGTATGTTGTGGCTTCATTTTCATTGAACTCTAAAAAGTCCTTAATTTCTTTCTTTATTCCTTCCTTGACCAAGGTATCATTGAGAAGAGTGTTGTTCAGTTTCCACGTGAAGGTTGGCTTTCTATTATTTATTTGGTTATTGAAGATCAGCCTTAGTCCATGGTGATCTGATAGGATGCATGGGACAATTTCAATATTTTTATATCTGTTGAGGCCTGTTTTGTGACCAATTATGTGGTCAATTTTGGAGAAGGTACCATGAGGTGCTGAGAAGAAGGTATATCCTTTTGTTTTAGGATAGAATGTTCTGTAGATATCTGCCAGATCCATTTGATTAATAATTTCTCTTAGTTTCACTGTGTCCCTGTTTAGTTTCTGTTTCCATGATCTGTCCATTGGTGAAAGTGGTGTGTTGAAGTCTCCCACTATTATTGTATGAGGTGCAATGTGTGCTTTGAGATTTACTAAAGTTTCTTTAATGAATGTGGCTGCCTTTGTATTTGGAGCATAGATATTCAGGATTGATAGTTCCTCTTGGAGGATTTTACCTTTGATGAGTATGAAGTGTCCCTCCCTGTCTTTTTTAATGACTTTGGGTTGGAAGTCAATCTTATCAGATATTAGAATGGCTACTCCAGCTTGTTTCTTCATGCCATTTGCTTGGAGAATTGTTTTCCAGCCTTTCATTCTGAGGTAGTGTCTATCCTTTTCTCTGAGATGAGTTTCCTGTAAGCAGCAAAATGTTGGGTCTTGTTTGTGTAGCCAGTTTGTTAGTCTATGTCTTTTTATCGGGGAGTTGAGTCCATTGATATTAAGAGATATTAAGGAAAAGAAATTGGTGTTTCCTGTTATTTTTGATGTTAAAGTTGGCATTTTGTTCTTGTGGCTGTCTTCTTTTAGGTTTGTTGAGGGATTACCTTCTTGTTGATTCTAGGGCGTGGTTCCTGTCCTTGTATTGGTTTTTTTCTGTTATTATCCTTTGAAGGGCTGGATTCGTGGAGAGATAATGTGTGAATTTGGTTTTGTCGTGGAATACTTTGGTTTCTCCATCTATGTTAATTGAGAGTTTGGCTGGGTATAGTAGCCTGGGCTGGAATTTGTGTTCTTTTAGTGTCTGTATAACATCTGTCCAGGATCTTCTGGCTTTCATAGTCTCTGGTGAAAAATCTGGTGTAATTCTGATAGGCTTGCCTTTATATGTTACTTGGCCTTTTTCTCTTACTGCTTTTAGTATTCTATCTTTATTTAGAGCATTTGTTGCTCTGATTATTATGTGTCGGGAGGTATTTCTTTTCTGATCCAGTCTATTTGGAGTTCTGTAGGCTTCTTGTATGTTCATGGGCATCTCTTTCTTTAGATTTGGGAAGTTTTCTTCTATAATTTTGTTGAAGATGTTTGCTGGTCCTTTGAGTTGAAAATCTTCATTCTCATCCACTCCTATTATCCGTAGGTTTGGTCTTCTCATTATGTCCTGTATTTCTTGGATGTTTTGAGTTAGGATCTTTTTGCATTTTCCATTTTCCTTGATTGTTGTGCCGATGTTCTCTATGGAATCTTCTGCACCTGAGATTCTCTCTTCCATCTCTTGTATTCTGTTGCTGATGCTTGCATCTATGGTTCCAGATTTCTTTCCTAGGGTTTCTATCTCCAGTGTTGCCTCATTTTGGGTTTTCTTTATTGTGTCTACTTCCCTTTTTAGGTCTAGTATGGTTTTGTTCATTTCCATCATCTGTTTGGATGTGTTTTCCTGTTTTTCTGTAAGGACTTCTACCTGTTTGATTATGTTATCATGTTTTTCTTTAAGGATTTGTAACTCTTTAGCAGTGTTCTCCTGCAATTCTTTAAGGGATTTTTGTGCTTCCTCTTTATTGTCTTCTTCCTTTTTAGCAGTGTTCTCCTGCATTTCTTTAAGTGTGTTATTAACGTCCTTCTTGAAGTCCTCTATCATCATCAGGAGATATGCTTTTAAATCCATGTCTAGCTTTTCCGGTGTGTTGGGGTGCCCTGGACTGGGTGAAGTGGGGGTGCTCGGTTCTGATGATGGTGACTGGTCTTGGTTTCTGTTAGTAAGATTATTACGTTTACCTTTCGCCATCTGGTAATCTCTGGGGTTAGTTGTTATCGTTGTCACTATTTAAAGATTGGAGCAGAAGCTGTGTTCCACTCACCAGCAGTCCCAAAATCCTGCGGCGGGGGTCGTGGGTAGCTGGCGGGTGTCAGGCAACCCTGCGCTCCCGCTACCCTGGCGCTGATCCGCCGGGTGAAGCCTGTGGCCCTACTCAGGCTGGTTTCTGCTTCCCTAACTAATGCAGTCTCAGGTCCCGCGCAATTGGATTGGAGCAGAAGCTGTGCTCCCCTCACCAGAAGTCTTAAGATCCTGTGGCGGGTGTTGTGGGCAGTTGGCGAGTGTCAGCAGACCCTGCGCCCCAGCTGCTCAGGTGCTTTTCTGACCAGAAGAGGCTTGTGGCCCTGTGTGGGCCGGATTTCTCTCTCCCCAACCAGAGCAGTCTCAGGTCCCGCGTGATTGGACTGGAGCAGAAGCTGTGTTCCACTCCCCAGCAGTCCCAAAATCCTGCGGCGGGGGTCGTGGGTAGCTGGCGGGTGTCAGGCAACCCTGCGCTCCCGCTACCCTGGCGCTGATCCGGCCGGGTGAGGCCTGTGGCCCTACTCAGGCTGGTTTCTGCTTCCCTAACTAATGCAGTCTCAGGTCCCGCGCAATTGGATTGGAGCAGAAGCTGTGTTCCACTCACCAGCAGTCCCAAAATCCTGCGGCGGGGGTCGTGGGTAGCTGGCGGGTGTCAGGCAACCCTGCGCTCCCGCTACCCCGGCGCTGATCCAGCCGGATGAGGCCTGTGGTCCTACTCAGGCCGGTTTCTGCTTCCCTAACTAATGCAGTCTCAGGTCCCGCGCAATTGGATTGGAGCAGAAGCTGTGCTCCCCTCACCAGAAGTCTTAAGATCCTGTGGCGGGTGTTGTGGGCAGTTGGCGAGTGTCCTTAGTTATTATTTGACAGGAACAACTTCCTCTCTGGTCCAGTCTATTTGGAGTTCTGTAGGCATATTGTATGTTCATGGTCATCACTTTCTTTAGGTTAGAGAAGTTTTCTTCTACAATTTTGTTGAAGATGTTTGCTGACCCTTTGATCTGGAACTCTTCACTCTCTTTTATACCTATTATTCTTAGTTTCTGTCTTTTCATTGTGTCCTAGATTTTGTGAACGTCTTGGGTTAGGAGCTTTTTGCTTTTTGTATTTTCTTTGACTGTTGTGTCAATGTCTTCTGTAGTATTTTTTATACCTGAGACCTCTCTTCTGTCTCTTGTATTCTGTTGGTGATGCTTGCATCTATGATTCTTGGTCTCTTTCCCAGATTTTTTTTCTCTAGGGACATCTCCTTTGTGATTTCTTTATTGTTTTAATATCAATTTTTAGATCCTGGATGATTTTGTTCAATTCTTTCACCTGTTTGATCGTGTTTTCCTGTATTTCTTTAGGGGACTTAAGTGTTTCCTCCTTAAGGGATTCTACCTGTTTACCTATGATTTTTTTGATTTTTTTCTCTCTTTTTTCTTTTTTTTTTTTAAATTAGGTATTTTCTTCATTTACATTTCCAATGCTATCCCAAAAGTCCCCGATGCTCCCCCCTACTCCCCTCCTACTTCTTGGCCCTGGCGTTCCCCTGTACTGAGGCATATAAAGTTTGCAAGACCAATGGGCCTCTCTTTCCAGTGATAACCAACTGGGCCATCTTCTGATACATAGGCAGCTAGAGACATGAGCTCAGGGGGTACTGGGTAGTTCATATTGTTGTTCCACTGATAGGGTTGCAGATCCCTTTAGCTCCTTGGGTACTTTCTTTAGCTCGTAAATTTGGGGCCCTGTGATTCATCCAATAGCTGACTATGAGCATCCACTTCTGTGTTTGCTAGACCCCAGCATGCCTCACAAGAGACAGCTACATCAGGGTCCTTTCAGCAAAATCTTGCTAGTGTATGCAATGTTGACAGTGTTTGGAGGCTGATTATGGGATGGATCCCCGGATATAGCAGTCTCTACATGTTCCATCCTTTCATTTCAGCTCCAAACTTTGTCTCTGTAACTCCTTCCATGCATGTTTTCTTCCCAAGTCTAAGAAAGGGCAAAGTGTCCACACTTTGGTTTTCATTCTTCTTGAGTTTCATGTGTTTTGCAAATTGTATCTTATAGCTACTCCAGTTTGCTTCTTCAGACCATTTGCTTGGAAAATTGTTTTCCAGCCTTTCATTCTTAGGTAGTGTCTGTCTTTTTCCCTGAGATGGGTTTCCTGTAAGCAGAAAAATGTTGGGTCCTGTTTGTGTAGCCAGTCTGTTAGTCTATGTCATTTTATTGGGGAATTGAGTCCATTGATATTAAGAGATATTAAGGAAAAGTAATTGTTGCTTCCTTTTATTTTTGTTGTTAGAGTTGTCATTCTGTTCTTGTGGCTGTCTTCTTTCAAGTTTGTTGAAGGAGTACTTTCTTGCTTTTTCTAGGACGTGGTTTCCATCCCTGTAATTTTTTTCTGTTATTATTCTTTGAAGGGCTGGATTCATGGAAAGATAATGTGTGAATTTGGTTCTTAGGTGGAATACTTTGATTTCTCCATCTATGGTAATTGAAAGTTTGGCTTGGTTTAGTAGCCTTGGCTGACATTTGTGTTCTCTTAGTGTCTGTATAATATCTATCCAGGATCTTCTGGCTTTCATGGTTTCTGGTGAAAAGTCTGGTGTAATTCCGGTAGGCCAGACTTTATATGTTGAGGAGAGCTGTAATGCAAGCAATCTCGAGCCAAGAGCAATCACCATTATAAGATGGCGCTGGCCTCCGCTGTGCCTAACTAGTAAACAAGTCTTGTACGTAGGTGCGAGAGTGAACTCATTCCTAGTCACTGCCATCTCGGGGAGTAGTAGTGGGGTGGGTGATGGGCGAGCAACAAATCAGGAGCTGACATGCCATATCAGGTGCTGAAATGCCATGGCTGAGGGCTATGTAAGCGACTCCATTTTCTGGGGTCGGGGTCTTCCCTCATGAAGAAGCAATAAAGCTTTTGCCACAGAAGATTCCGGTTGTCCCGAGTGTGTTCTTGCCGGCGGGGACAAAAGCTCGGGAGAATATGTTACTTGACCCTTTTCCCTTACTGCTTTTAATACTCTATCTTTATTTAGTGCATTTGTTGTTCTGATTATAATGTGTTCGGAAGAATTTCTTTTCTGGTCCAGTCTATTTGGATTTCGGTAGGCTTCTTGTATGTTCATTTGCATCTCTTTCTTTAGGTTTGGGAAGTTTTCTTGTATAATTTTGTTGAAGGTATTTGTTGGCCTTTTAAGTTGAAAATTTTCTTTCTCATCTACTCCTATTATGCGTAGGTTTGGTCTTCTCATTGTGTCCTGGATTTCCTGGATGTTTTGAGTTAGGATCTTCTTGAATTTTTAATTTTCTCTGATTGTTGTGCCCATGTTCTCTATGGAATCTTCAGCACCTGAGATTTTCTCTTCCATCTCTTGTATTCTGTTGCTGATGCTCGCATCTATGGTTCCAGATTTCTTTCCTAGGGTTTCTATCTCCAGCGTTGCCTCACTTTGGGTTTTCTTTATTGTGTCTACTTCCCTTTTTAGGTCTAGTATGGTTTTGTTCATTTCCATCACCTGTTTGGATGTGTTTTCCTGTTTTTCTTTAAGGACTTCTACCTATTTGGTTGTGTTTTCCTGTTTTTCTTTTAGGAATTGTAACTCTTTAGCAGTGTTCTCCTGTATTTCTTTAAGTGAGTTATTAAAGTCCTTCTTGATGTCCTCTACCATCATCATGAGATATGCTTTTAAATCCGGGTCTAGCTTTTCAGGTGTGTTGGGGTGCCCAGGACTGGGTGAGGTGGGAGTGCTGGGTTCTGATGATGGTGAGTGGTCTTATTTTCTGTTAGTAAGATTCTTAAGTCTGCCTTTTGCTATCTGATAATCTCTGGAGTTAGTTGTTATAGTTGTCTCTGGTTAGAGCTTGTTCCTCTTGTGATTCTGTTAGCCTCTATCAGCAGACATGGGAGACTAGCTCTCTCCTCTGAGTTTCAGTAGTCAGAGCACTCTCTGTAGGTAAGCTTTCCTCTTACAGGGAAGGTATACAGATATCTGGAGTTCGGACCTGCCTCCTGGCAGAAGATGAAGGCCCAAAACAGGACCTGTCCCAGATGCTGTGTAGCTTTGGCCTGTCCCAGAAGCTGTTAGCTTCTGTAGTCCACACTCTCACCTGCAAAGACTAGTTTCAGAGAGATCTGGGAACTAAGATGCCTCCCCAGGTGCTCCTGCAAAGCCCTTCTTGGTTGGGCTGACACCTCTCCTCTGGCAGGGAAGGTGCCAGGATGTCTGGACCCCGAAATGGGGTCTGCCTCCGAAGCTGTCCTCTAGGGATCTTGGGAGTGTCTGACAACTCCGTGCCCAGGTGACCTGGTGCTGGCGCTGACAGGAAGGGACTTGTGACCCTGGTCAGGCCAGGTTTTCTGCTTCCCTAATGCTGTCTCAGGTCCGGAGCAATTGGATTGGAACAGAAGTTGTGTTCCACTCACCAGAGGTCCTAAGATCGAGTGGAGAGTTCTCTAGGGGACCTTGGGGGTATCCACCAACTCCATGCTATCTTAGTCAGGGTTTCTATTCCTGCACAAACATCATGACCAAGAAGCAAGTTGGGGAGGAAAGGGTTTATTCAGCTTATACTTCCATACTGCTATTCATCACCAAGGAAGTCAGGACTGGAATTCAAGCAGGTCAGGAAGCAGGAGCTGATGCAGAGGCCATGGAGGGATGTTCTTTACTGGCTTGCTTCCCCTGGCTTGCTCTGCCTGCTCTCTTATAGAACCAAGACTACCAGCCCAGAGATGGTCCCACCCACAAGGGGCCTTTCCCCCTTGAACACTAATTGAGAAAATGCCTTACAGTTGGATCTCGTGGAGGCATTTCCTCAACTAAAGCTCCTTTCTCTGTGATAACTCCAGCTTTGTCAAGTTGACACAAAACTAGCCAGTAGAGCACCCAAGGTGACCCGGTGCTGATGCTGACTGGAAGGGATCTCTTGTATTTCTTTAATGGAGTTATTTATGTCCTTCTTAAGGTCCTCTATAATCATCATGAGATGTGATTTTTAAATCCAAATCTTGCTTTTCCAGTGTGTTGGGGTATCTAAGGCTTGCTGTGGTAGGAGAACTGCATTCTGATGATGCCAAGTAGCCTTGGTTTCTGTTGCTTATGTTCTTGCCCTTGCTTCTTGCCATCTGGTTATCTATGGTGTTACCTGGTCTTGTGGTCTCTGACTATTGTGTGAGCTCTGAGCCTCTGAGCCTCTGAGCCTGTGATCTTAGGTGTGTCAGCACTCCTGGAAAAACCCAGATTTCTTCAGGGAAGGATTTGGGTGTGGAGAGCTGTGGCACAGGGTTAGCTCTGGTGCATAAATGGAAATCAGAAGGATTGTTCTGTGGTTCCTGTGTCCTGTGGGCTCTGGCTGGACCTCACGTGGTCTTAAGTATTGAAGCAGTAGTAGGTTTCTTTCAGGCTTATGCCAGGGAAGACCTATAGTTGTAGGCAGGAACAGTGCTGCCATCCAGGGGTGGAGCCAGAAGATCATGGATTGGAGCTTAGTATCAGAGGAAGGGCTACATCTCAGGGGTGAGCCCTCATATCAGGAACATTCCCTGAATGTTGCCAAGTCTCCTGTCTCTCCACACTATAGCTCAGTTAACTTGGGGACATGCAACAGGCCATGCTGGTGAATGTGGTGGTCCTGGCTGTACTGTGCAGTGAAGCATGTGGGTCTCAGTTTGGGCTGAGAAGTGCAGCTCAAGAGGGGCTGTACCTAGCTTTTGAACTGGGTGGCTGACAGCTGGGAACCTTGCCACATGCACTGGGGGCCTGGTGGTGGGCAGCACATTGGTACTAGAGCTGTGCCTCTCTTTTCATTCCCCACTTTGACTCTCCCCTTCTGTTTTCATGTTATATGTTTTTCTCTATATATACATATGTGGTTTTAATTTCTATGAAGGAATGTGGTGAAAGGTTAGTGAGATGGCTCAGGAGGCAAAGCCCCTTGTCACATAAGTCTAGACATTTGAGTTCAATTTTTGAAACACATAAAGGTGGAAAGAGGGAAGTGATTCTACAAGTTTGTACTTAGACATCCACATCCATACCTTGACACAAGTATCTCCACTCATCATACACACACACACACACACACACACACACTCACTCACTCACATTGTTTATCACAGCAACAGGAAAGCAAAATAGGATGTTATCTTTTGTAAATGTAACTTTTGTAGAGTGCTTGATAGAATATACATATAGGAAAGCATGATCTGTTGCTGGACAGTGGAGAAAGGATATGGAGAATCCATCTTGAATTATTTTTCAAAACTGTGCACCTATAAATGGTTTTCTCAAAGTTATGAGCCATTACATGGTTCTTGAGATGCATTTGATTTTTGCCTGGGTTTTATTTTCAAGTAGAATCCTCTTGCAGATATCCTATCAAATGCCTGCATAGATGTTTTGTCTTTGATGCTGTAGTGGCAAGAATGAATTTGTTCAACAAGTTGTAGTTCATTCTATGGAGTCCTCCAAATATGCACACTTACATAGATATGAACATACACATATATAAATGTAAATATAAATGCACACATTTGGTTATAGCTTCTTCTTACCAACAAATTGGTACCATTCATAGGCCAGCATGAACATAATGCTTCTACCCAGATCCTACCAGAAACTTCTTTTTCAGTTACTCTGCTTCTACATTGAACATAATCTTCCTGTTGATCCTGTTTGCCTCACATTTCAGAACATCTAACTTGTTTAAATGAGGTTTTTGTGTTATTTTCAGAGAATTCTTTGTAGCTGTAGAGAGGATAGTTTCTTTAGCTACTATATGTATAGCCATGACCATTCCTAACTGTAAACTACACCCTTTTGTTCAGAGCAGGAAACTGGGGAGGCCTACCACCTCCAGAAAGAGTTGTAGAGAACAGATAGATGTGCCCATTGTAACTGTAATTGGTCTTTCACTAATCTCTTGGCTCTCTGGATGTTCTGTGATACCTCCCATTAATCCAAATAGCTCATAGACCTGTTATTGGGTAATATTTCCAGTGAGTTGCCCCTCCTTGCAAAAACAGCTTCCTAGAACTACCCAGTTAGTTGTCTATCTGTCTACTCACCTGGGCTTTCCTGCCATGGGAGTCAATTTTAAATTTTAATTATTTGTCCAGCTTTGGCACACAGGCACACTCTGTACTTTCCGAGTAACTGTATTGCAGTGGTTTTTGTGGTTTTGAGAACATAAACTTGGTGGGCTTTCTCTTTCATTTGTTTTCTGTTACTAGGACTGTCAAGGCCAAGCCAAAGAGGGGGTGGGAAGTGAGATGCTTTACAGGTAATAAAGACATCACTCATATTTCACAGGGGGAAAAATGGCTGCATGTTAGAAACCGAGGGGAGAATTTAGAGCATATGTTTAGAATCTCTAACAACCTAATTTGTTCCCCAAAGACAATTCTGTGAGAAAGGAGGTCGGTTTGGTCAGAGGAAGGCAATTGAAAGGAGTTAGGGCTCTTAGCACCAGGGAGATTGTTAAGGAAGATGCTCCCAGAGGAGGCAATGAACACTAGATTTGCAAATATTTCCTCCAGCTAGTTGCTTGCTGAGAGCTGACAGGGGCCATGTTTACTGGCATCCCCCATCTCTCAGATGAGTATGCCCACCCAGAGCGAGGAAGGGGTTAATCTAATTGAGACTTTATTGGCTTGTGGGGAAGCTGAAGGGAAAAACCACACAGAGGAACTCATGAGCCTTCATGAAAGTTTAATTTGATTTTGTGAAAGGGGAACAACTTGTATCTGGGCTTGCTGTGTTTAATATTAAAGCAACGATGGGCTCCTAAGACAGGCATGGAGCTGGGTAAAGCATAATCCACAGACAGAGTGGTGTGTGTGTGTGTGTGTGTGAGAGAGAGAGAGAGAGAGAGAGAGAGAGAGAGAGAGAGAGAGAGAGAGAGAGAGAGAGAGAGAAAGAGAAAGAGAGACAGAGACAGAGACAGAGACAGAGACAGAGACAGAGACAGAGATGAAGGAGGCTTTCTTTGAGTTGGAAGGCCAAGGTGAGAGGCAAACCCAAGATCCCAGATGGGAACTTCTAATTCAGGCTTCATTTTCATGAAAAACCTCCAATTAGGCTTCTCCACAGGTTGCTTATGAATATATTCGAAGATGGCTTGATAACATTAACAAAAGCAGACTTCCTTTTTTTTTTTTTTTTTGGTTTTTCGAGACAGGGTTTCTCTGTATAGCCCTGGCTGTCCTGGAACTCACTTTGTAGACCAGGCTGGCCTCGAACTCAGAAATCCGCCTGCCTCTGCCTCCCAAGTGCTGGAATTAAAGGCGTGCGCCACCTCCGCCCGGCTTAAAAGCAGACTTCCTTAATAAACTTTAAAAACTTCATCACCAGGCCACTGGATTAAATGTATTCCTCAATTTTATACTTTAAAATAAATTTTATCAGTGTACTACATACCACATTATATTGCTCTGGAAGTCTCTCCTTTTTGTGTATGTGGTGTGGTGTGCAATGTTATGGTGTGATATGGTATATCTCTGTGTTGGTCTATGAACACGGGGGCCAAAAGTCAATGTTGAGTTATTATTTACAATTTTCCCCCACCTTGATTTCTAGACAGGGTCTCTTCCTGACCTTGGTGTTTGCAGATTCAGTTATATTCCTGACCAATAAGCTTTAGGAATCTTCAGCGAGCTACCTTTGTCCCATGGCACTGGAATTACAGTCCTATGACAGTAGGTAGGATTCAACTGTTTCTTTTTACATGGTTGCTGAGGACTGAACATAGGTCCTCCATTTTACATGACAAATACTTTACCTATTAAGCCTTCTTTCCAGCCAGGGTTTTCTCCCATTTTGTTCTTAAAAATAAACACTAAAAACAGTTCCCAGTGTTTATAAGGATGTTTTTGACATTTTCCTGTCCATTATGGTTCAAGTTTAAAATGGCCCACTTGCTTTACAGACTCATGTGCTTTGTTTGGTCCCCAGATGGTGGCACTGTTATGAGAAGCTGTGAAACCTTTCAGAGATAGCATCTAGCTAGAAGACTTAGGTCACTGAGGATAGGGCTTGAAAGTGCTTTCTGGTTCCTCCTCCCCAAGCTCTCTGCTTCCTGCTCTGGCTGAAGAGATTTACAACGTTTGCAGGTTATCCAAGATACTCTAGCTGTCTGCCATTCCCTAACCATCATGATGTGCAGTCTCTTCTGAATCATGAGCCAAAACTAAGCAAGCCCTCTCCACCTGTCTGCATGACATTGCTGCCCCCTGCTTCTCCTAATTCCATTTTAATTTTCTGCCAGGTAAATAAGGCTCTGTCAAAAGGCTAGAAATTGCTGACCTTGTCTCATTCGGCAGCTGAACAGCGAGAGTGAAAGAGGGCAGGAGGGGGTGGGCAGAGACTCGGGGGACCTTCCAGCCTTGTTTGAAGTAAGAAATGCTAAGCCTGCCATATTTAATGGCTGGCCTGGGAGCTCAGTTGAAAGCAGGAAAGCTGCACTTCTCCTTGACTTGGGCTGCCCTGTAACACTGCCAGGGGCCATGCTAAGTGGTGGCTTCAGTCTGGCTCTAGATAGGGCCAAGGGACCAGCAAAGATTTCCAGGCAGCAGTTTGCCTAGTAGGTCTACGGCTTTCTCTTTTTAAGCCCTTTACATGTAAAAGAAAAACTGCTTTTTCTTTGTGGAGGGCCTCGAACTATATTACTTGCCTTTCTTACTGTTGTGACCAAAATGCCTGACAAGAAGTGGGGTTTATTTTGCCTTACAGTTTAAGGGAATAGAGTCCACCATGGAGTAGAAGTTACAGAGGCAGGAGTGGGAGGCATCTGTCACATTGTAGCCTTAGCCAGGAAGCAGAAACAGAGGAATGCTGGTACTTAGTCCACCTCCACAGAGGAGTGCTAGTACTTAGTCTACCTTCTCTCTCTTTTTTTCTTTGTTTTGGTTTTGATTTTTTGTTTTGTTTTGTTTTTTCAAGACAGGGTTTCTCTGTATAGCCCTGGTTAACCTGGAATTCATTCTGTAGACCAGGCTAGTCTTGAACTGTGACATCTGTCTGCCTTTACCTTCTGAGTGCTGAGATTAAAGGTGTACAGTACCACGACCCAGCTACCTTCTCTTTTCTAAAAAAAAAAAAAAAAAAAAAAGAGTAAAAATAAATTTATTAGTCTAGGAACCCAGCCTATAGAATAGCTCACTTCCTGTAGTTAGGGTAGGTCTTCTTATCCCAGCTAACCTAATCTAGAAACTCTTTCATAGACACACCCATCGGTTTGTCTTTTAGGCAATTCTAAATCCTATTAAGTTGATAATATTAACTACCCCATTAAGGTTCCCCAGGGAACTACAAAAGGCACCGGAAAGCTCTTCAGAGCAGCACTGGCAGGAGGGTGGGAGGACAGGAAAGTCTGCCATGGATCCACAAATTCTAATAAAAGCCTTGCTGTCAAGCAACCCTTTCTAGCCATCAGCTGCCTTCCAAAGGTCCAAATCTCAATTGGTCAGGATGGCTAATTAGAAATTATCCTTTCAGATGATATTCTGGGTTAAAGTCTCCCAATGCACTGGGACTGTGGCACACATGTGTTAGTTTGTTGATCTTTGGATCTCTGGAACAAACGCCCCTGTCTTATATTTCTGTCCAGTGCCCCAGCTGGCAACAACTGCCTCCGATTCCCCCGTGAAGATGTTTTCTTCTCCACTTACTGACATCTGAACAGTCTTCTTTTATCAAAAAAAGAAAATACTCCTAAGATTAAAAAAAAAAGATAGCAAAAATCTGCAGAGTCAACACGTATAAAAGCCTTCTCCTTTCCTTTTCAGAACGTCTAATTATCAATATAAGTGGGCAGTTTGCCGCAGCCCTCACTGATTAATTTATCAAATGCTGAAGCCTTTCTCATTCACCTCTTACTCAGTTCAGCTAAGTGATGCATATGGCAAGCAAGTCAGTGTCTCTGAAAAGCCCCTGTCTTTCCATGCTGTGGTCTTGATTCCCAATCCATGTTGTTCATTTCACTATTTCTCGCTGTGAATTGTGCTGGGCTAGTTCCTGAGACCTATCTCACTCACTTTCTATGGAATGAGTGACCTTGTGGCCTCCCTTCCCCCAGCCTGGAACCTGCTTGCTCAAGGGTGGAGCTACCTGCTCATTCGTTCTGCCACGCCTACTGCTGGACCCTGCCTTTGCTGCCTGGAGGCACACACGTGTTCGTCCTGCTACTGGACCCTGAGTTACTTGGCGGGAAATCGGGTTCCCTCCCCCTTCCTTTATAATTGAGTGTCTGGAAATAGTAAAATTGAGCTTTGATCAGGATCTTGTCTTAGCTCCGTTCTTTCTTCCGTCCCGTCTAGATTCCTCTCTTTTCAGCTCGAACTGCCATTCTCAGTTGAACCGTTCGTGTTGTGGACTGCGGGCAGGCCGCAACAACTTTCTATGGAATGAGTGACCTCAAACAGGCTGTGGCTTAGGGCAAAGCCACAAATTCATTAACTGTCTCAGCCACTGATGGATGGGCCTGCCCAGCCCCCCAGCCCATTCTCTGATGAGAATCAATTTCATTCTCTCCCACAGAAGCACTGGTGGCATCCTCTAATGAATAACAAGCTACAGCTCGTGTGTGTGTGTGTGTGTGTGTGTGTGTGTGTGTATGTATGCTTGGTGTGCCATCATTCTCCAAAGTGGCTTTCACACCTGCTGTGATGCAGCATTGAGAGCAGTAATTACTATTATCTCCATTTACGAGAGGAGGGAGTTTATTCTTAGACAGATGTGTGTCAACTGTCCAAGTTCACCACCTCATGTATCCAACTGCCACAATCGAGCCATAATATACCAACTTAAAACTCAGTGGCATTCAACAAGAAACATTTATTTAGCTCACTCATCTATGTGTTAGCCATGAGTCAGCTGAATGCACTGGGATTGTCTGATGTGGTTGGTTCTGCTCCAGGAGTCTTTTATTATCCAGAAACAGAGGGCTTCTCTGATGTGCCCTGTGTGGTTATGATGGAAACTCATGACCTTAGACAAGAAGCTGGCACATAGTTGCTTATATTTTATCCATTTGTCAAAGGTTGTCTTGTAGCTAAATCAAGTAAAGGGTTGGTGAAGAGGCTTTGCTGTCTTTTGTGGGAGGAGCTGCAGTCACACGACAGAGGCACATGTCAAAGAGTGATAAAGACTCCTGTCTGGGAGTTGCAATGAACTATAGTCACTTTGTCTACAATCCAGTCTATTCTAGTCTTTGGGCATGTCTATGAGGAATTGTCTTTTTATGTCAATTGAGATGGGAAGTCTTGCTTATTATGGATGGCCCCCATTCCTTAGACATATTGTATGAGGGTAAGAGAGTAGTTGAGTGCAGATATGTATGAATGCATTAATTTCTTTCTGCTTCTTGAGTATGTATGTATGCAATATGATCAGCTATGTCAATGTCCGGCTGCTGTGACTTCCCCACAGTGAAACATAATCAAAGGTCTAAAAGAGGTTTTCCTCAAAGTACTTTATATTCTCCTGGTATGAATATTTGAAGGGGCATATCTGTTGTACCAGGCTCTTTTAGGAATGATCTTATAGGAGCCAAGTGGTAGTGGTGCACGTCTTTAATCCCAGCACTCAGGAGACAGAGATAGGTGAGACTCTGAGTTTGAGGCCAGCCTGGTCTACAGAGAGAGAATTCCAGGACATCCACAGCTACACAGAGAAACCCTGTCTCAAAAAATAAAACCAAAAGCAAAACCCTCAAAACCAACCAAGCAGATAAATAAATAAATAAACATCAACAGAGTTCTATGATCTCACCAGCCACAATTCATGTATTAGAAACAGTCCTTAATGTAATAATAGTATTGGAGGGTGGAACATTCTATGGATCTTCTTTCATGAATATACTAATGCTGTTCCTTTATAAAAAAGTTTAACAGGAGTCTTTTCTTTTATTCTGCCTCCTGTCCAGGAGGATACTGGTTCACTCCCCCTGGAGGAGGCTATCTTGTATATTTTGGGAAATTCTCAGCAAATATTAGGGACTTGATTTTGTACTTCTAGTCTTCAGAACTGTGAGGAATAAAGATGTCTTCCACATATTTCCTGTAGTCTATAGTAGTTGGTTAGAGCAGCACAGATGAACTAAGAGAATAAGAGACAGCTTCTGTTTCTATGGCGCTTAATTCCTAGCAAAAGGGGCACAATGTCTAGTGATACAGATGCTGTGCTTCCATGAAGGGCCAGAGAACAAATATTTTTGATTTGGAGACTTCAAGGTCTCTGATACTATGGCTCATCTCACAGGTAGATCAGGAAGGCAACTGTAGAGTAAATAGGAGTGACTGAATTATCATAAAACTTTGCTTACAAAACCAAGCCAAGTAGGATTTGATATAGAGGCTTAGGTGGTGCTGATTTGGGTGTACACAGTACAGTAATGGAATGTGCCATGATTTGACTGTGAGTGTCATCCCCTATTGGCCCATATATTTGAATGCTTGGTCCCCAGTTGGTAAAACTGTTTGGGAAGGATTTGTAAATGTGGCCTTCTTGGCGATGTGTCATTGGGGATAGGATTTAGGGTTTTGAAAGCCCACCCTATTCTTATTTATGTCTTTGCCTCCTACTTGCAGATAAAGATATAAACTCTCAGTTCAAGTGTTGGTTCTGCAGGCTGCCATGCTCCCGGCATCATGAAGGCCATAGACTCACATCCTGAAACTAGGAAACACAATAAGCCTTTTGTTTATCAATGAAGTCATGGTATCTCATCACCAGGCTAGAAAGGAGCTAAGATAGAATAGCAGCAGAAGGGGTGGAGATCAGAGAACAACTTTTTTTTTTTTTTTTGGTTTTTTTCGAGACAGGGTTTCTCTGTGTAGCCCTGGCTGTCCTGGAACTCACTCTGTAGACCAGGCTGGCCTCGAACTCATAAATCCACCTGCCTCTGCCTCCCAAGTGCTGGGATTAAAGGCGTGCACCACCACGCCGGCCTGAGAACAACTTTTTATCCACGTAACTT
Organism: Mus caroli; assembly: GCF_978045245.1. Taxonomy (NCBI): domain Eukaryota; kingdom Metazoa; phylum Chordata; class Mammalia; order Rodentia; family Muridae; genus Mus; species Mus caroli. Next base: position 35,383,199 of record NW_028227271.1, on the reverse strand, counting down.
AAGTTGCTCCCTAACCAACAGGAGGAAGGAGGCCATCAATCCAGTGAAAGTCATAAGAGAGAAGGTCCCGGCCATGGGAAGAGCTAGCACAAAGGCACAAACACACAAAGGTAAAAAGGTTAGAAGAATCCAAGGAATGAAATCAACCCAGAAGATGAACAGTGTGGTTGAGCTTATGGGAGAAAGGGAGAACAAGGTGAGTGTAACTTGGGCTAATAAATTCAGGTATTTATAAGAAGCATAATATGAAGTGTAAAAATTATTCTGACACTTGTTAAAAAATAGCAAGACAGATTACATTTAAATTTCTACAATAGAGGAAAGCAGGGTCAGTGATATAGACAATTATGTTCCTGTGCATCATGTAGGATAGAGTCAATAATTGGGGAAGGTGGTTGCTCGTTTTAATTGGCAACTTGACACAATCTCAAATCACCTGGAAAGAGAGTCTCCATAAGGGACAGTCTAGGTCATATTATCATATGGGGGTTGTATCTTGATTATATTAATCTTGATATTATCTATACATATCATCTATATATATTATCTTGGTTATATTATATTGAGCTGGGGATACCAGCTCATGTAGGTGGCACCACTCCCTAAGCAGGGAATATTGAACTAGATAAGAACAGAGAAATTTAGCTGAGTATAGGCATGCATGCATTAACTATTTCTATCTGCTTCTTGACTCTGTATGGATGCATTATAGCCATCTATGCCAGGCTCCTGATTGCCAGTATTTTCCTAGTGATGAATGGTATAGTAGATTGAATGAAAAATGCCTCAGTTAGGCTCATATATTTGAACATTTCTCCCTAGTTGTTGTTGTTGTTGTTGTTTGGAGAGCTTATAGAACCTTTAAGAGATACCGGCTTGCTGGAGAAAGTATGTCACTGGAGGTGGGTTTGGGGGATATATAGCTTTGCTCCAGTTTCTGTTTCGTCTCTCTCTGCTTCCTATGTACAGATTAAAAAAAGTGTCATTAGTCAGTTTCCAGCTCTTGCCCCCATTCCATGCTATCCTTTCTATGATGGACTTGATCCCCTGGGGAATCATGGCCCAAACAAACCATTCCTTCTTTAAGTTGTTTCAGGTAAGAGTGTTTTATCACAGCAATGGAAAAGTAACGAATTTAGACTTTAACATGGTCATGAGAGCTAGAATAAACCACTTCATCCAGCAATTACTTTTGTTAGAGTTTATTATCACAGCAACAGAACAAACACCAAGACAGGCAGACAGTGGATTGAAAATTGCTCTAAGATTGAAATCTAAGTGTAAGAGGATTCTTTCTCGGCTGCTTAATACAGTGTTTACTAATAAAAAGGTCAAGTATTTAGATAACAATATATGGAAGAAGCAATACCTTCATATATCAAAAGTTGAGAGTCTTACATCGAGGAAGTAATAGGGATACAAAGGAAAGGACCCCAAGACTGGAGCTTCAGCTGTAATAGTCTGTCTCTGAAGGGAAGAGCGAGAACACATGTCAGATTAACTTCAGTTAATTTAGTATGGGAAGCTGTGGACGATGCCTTTAACAATTTACCTAAAAAGTAACAACATGAGAGACAGCTAAGGCATCATGTGAAAACTTCTAACTTCCACGTTGAGATGCTTTGGTACCCATTTAAACCAATTGGTTTGGTTTCCCAATGGTCAACTGTAACCGTTTTTTGATTGTCACTGAGCTTGAGAAACTCTATTTTGAACTTCAGGACAATTTTAGAAAATGTACTTGAAGTTATTATTAATATGTCAACTTAAATACATTAAATACATTAAGGTTTTTAATTTTTTTAAAGGAGACTTTTTTTTTTAAACTGGATGAAACTAGAGTTGTCAGTACAAGGTCAGAGTAGTGGGGCAAAGACAAGATGTACTCACTGTGGAAGCACAGAGCAGCCTGAGGTTTGGACAAAGAGAAAGCCTGTTATACATCACTGTAGGAGTTTGGAAAGAGGAGTGACATGCTTTAATTTTTATTTAATCAGACTGCTTGTTGTTTTTGGACTGATTTCAAGAAGATAAGAGCAGAAACAGGGAGAAAGCATAGAAGGTGACCTTCCTAGTCTGTGACAAGCTAGGCCTTGGATGCGAGGTGTGTCAATGAAAATAGACACAAGTAAATAGCTTGGAAGTTCCTTAGAATAGAGGTTAGAGGTTAGAAGGACCTTCCAATGGTCTGGATATAGAAGTGCAGAAGAAGAGAAAGCCAGTATCTAAACTTACAATTGCTGGAGAAGGCTGTGGTCTCACTGAGATGGAGAAGACTAGGAAGGGAGTACTTTGGTACCTAACATAATCTCTCATCATGCAAGGCGATCCATAATGTGCCACTGGACTCTCTTTATCACTGTCATAGCCTGAGGGGATCAATCAGGCAACAGAAGAAGAGAATGAGCTCCTTTTGGCTTTGATAATTTCGGCAATGACTACTGGATGTCTACAAGGAGCTATGAAGTGGATCATGTATTCATGAGTCTAGAGTTGCATGGAAAGGTGGTTTCTAGAAAGACAACTGATAGAATGCATCTGTGATAAATCATACTTGAAACTCCAGGACTTGTTAAGACACTGGGTAAGAAAGTTCAGGGAAGGAGAGGAAGTTAACTGAAGTTGAGGTCCAGGAATCCTAACATTCAAGAGTGGGAGAAGAAACTGGCAAAGGAGACTGAAAGTGTAGCCAGGATATAGGAGGAAATCCAGTAAAACAGTAACAGAGACTCTGAAGAAGTAGTTGGCAGTATTTCCTGCTGTTGAGAAATTTTAAAAATACAGTGTGTTAAGATTTGGAGATAGACAATGAGTTCCATAAAAATCCCTGAAAAAGACTGTGAATCCCCATCATGATCCAATGACATCATATAAAAGAGTTCCTGTTTCAATTTTTACAACTGATAAAAACACAACACAGCAGAATATATGTCGTTAAGTGTATAATGAACAGAAACTTTCTTTTGAGTGACTAATATTTGAATATAAACAAGAAAAGGCCAGGTATCATTACTTGGAATAATGTGAAAAGAATATAGTTAAACAATTCAACAAAATTGCACCTCTCCTAGGTGCCTTTACACTTACCTGAAATCCCAGCATGGGGGAAGCAATGCAAGGTGTCTCAAGTTTGAGACTGCCTGAGCTATATAGTGTGACTCTGTTAAAGAAAAAAAAATGAAGAAGAAGAAGAAAGAAAAAGAAAAAAAGAGAAAAAAATCCTGAAAATTTGAATATATGGCAGTATGTTCAAGTAAATCAAAGATATGCAAAATAAAATAACAATAAACCACAATTACAATACTTGAAGAGTATTAAACATTACTTCTTATTATAGAATAATAGGTCCATGAGGTAAGAGCAAGGATAGTCTGACTACCAGGAGGTGATGGTTAAGCTAAAACTTATAAGATCCGTGAAAATCTAGCAGGCAGAGAGGGCTGAGAAGACCTAAGGGGCAATGGAATCCTAGAAACAGATACGGTGAATACAGGACTAGAAATGGTTGTTCAAGACTTTGACAATGACACGCTAGTTATCGATCACCCCTACCTAGGGTCTTCAGGAGTAGGTTGGAGGCAGGTTTACATGAACAACTACTGTACACAGCTAATGCATAGAAGAAAATTCCAAGGCAAAACATCTATTATTAGTGCTTTAAGTTATAGGGGTGATGTCATCACTGATGTAGTGCACTGTCCTCTAGGATAGTTGGGGGCAGGAGTTTCATAATGTGATTTAATCTTGGCAAAGTGTTTAATTTTCTTCCTTAGTGTTAAGGTGCTAAAACCCCTCAGTTAACCCTGTCCCCCACCTCCCCAACAAAAATAAGAACAAAACTTCAGGAACATAAAGCATGGATCTATCTATCTATCTATCTATCTATCTATCTATCTATCTATCTATCTATGATTGTGGTGGAAGCCTGAATTTGTTGGAATCTGTATCAGTGAAGCTGAGAAAATTGTACAGAGCAGGATCCACAGCTCCTAGGGACACTGTGAACATAGCAGCAGTTGATTAGAGGAGAGGAGGAGGAGGGGGGGGGAGGAGGAGGAGGAGGAGGAGGAGGAGGAGAGGCTCCTGAAACATACTTTACACTTGATCTTAGCCAAAAGGCTGAGAAGGGATCTGAAACATACTTTAAATTAATGCCTCATAGTAACAAACTTTGAAGATTATGTTTCAACCACATAGCATTCGGGAGGAGTACTGGAAGAGGCTCTCAGATCCTAAACCATGGCAGCTACAAAGCACTGCATATTTATTCTGGCCCGCCCAGCAAGATGCTAGAGGGTCATTTTCTGAGCTTAGGGGTTCCGTAAGAGAGCCAGTCATCTGTAAAATAGAGACATGCCAGTTCTGCCTCTCTCAGACTTGCTGCCAAGCCCCTGTGTGATAAAGCTGGTGGTAATGCGTAGAAAGCTGACTACCACTGGAGATGTGTAAACTATTATTATTCCCCCACCTGCTGCTGTTAATGGCTCTGTGGTGCCCTGCAACCAAAATCTGCTAAGGAAATCTAAATTCTCACTGAGGAGCAAACAAAATACGTCTATCCTGTCTTGGCAAATATCACAAAAATAAGACATAATAACATCCTTGGGGCAAAAAAAAAAAAAAAAAACCACGACTCTTTGGTCCAAACTGTAGCCCACTCAGAAACTTCAAGTTCCAGGATTTCAACTCAGCTGCATTGCTTCACAGTTCTTTCATTTTATACATGATAAAAGACAGGATTTCAGATTGGGAGAGAGGGGCTTCCTCACAGACTTTCTGGACCTTTGTCCCCTTGCAATACAGTATTTTAAATGACACTCAAATAACTCTGAGGTGTAAAGGTTGGAGTGGCTTAAAGGGAAATGTGATGTGGAACACTGTACCATGGCTTTATATGTTAATGTGTGTCACCTGTGTGTGAAGATAAACACTTGTGAGCATGTCTGTGGAGGTCAGAGGGCAAACTTGAGTCCTGCCCTTTAGGTGTTGAACATCATGGCTTCTGAGACAAGGATACCTTGGACTGAAAAATTGACTGAATAGGTTGGATTGATCTATCAGGAGGCTCCTGGGATCTACCTGTGTCACCTCCCAGGGCTGGCATTACAAGAATGCTACCCCATCCATCTTAGTTTATGTCAGTTTGGGGTTGAACTCTCATCCTGTGCTTGCTAGACAAGCACTTAACTAACGTTTCTGTCCAACCAGTCCCTGAACCACATGTATCTTACTCTTTTTAAATTATTATTCTTTAATTTTTTTTTTACAGTCCAGTCCTTATCCCCTCACAGTCAGCCCTCTTGACTCTTCCTCACCCTATATTTCCTCCACTATCTCCAAGAGGATTTCCCTAACCCCCACCCCCACGCTACCAGACCTCCCCACTCCCTCGGGCCTTAAGTAGGGTTAGGTGCTACTTATCTCACTGAGGTCAGACCAGGTAGTCCTCTGCTATATGTGCCAGGGGCCTCATATCAGCTGCTGTATGCTGCCTGGTTGGTGGCTCAGTGTCAGAGATCTCAGGAGTGCAGGTTAGTTGAGACTTCTGTTCTTCCAATAGCATTGCCCTCCTCCTCAGCTTCTTACAGTGCTTTCCCCTAATTCAACCACAAGGGTCTCTGGCTTCTGTCCACTGGTTGGGTGTAAGTATTCGCATCTTACTCTTTCAGTTGCTTGTTAGACCTCTCAGAGGACAGGCATGCTAGGCTCCTGTCTGTAAGCACACCATAGCATCAGTAATAGTGTCAAGCCTCGGAGCCTCCCATTGAGCTGGATCCCAAGTTGGGCTGGTCACTGGACCTTTTTTCCCTCAGGCTCTTCTCCATTTTTGTCTCTGCAGTTCTTTTAGACAGCAACAATCCTGGGTCAGAGTTTTTGACTCTGGAATGACTACACCATCCCTTCACTTGATGTCCTGTCTTTCAGGTTCCCTCTCCCCACTGTAGGGCATTTCATCTAAGGTCTGTGCCTTTGAGTCCTGAGAGTCTCTCACCTCCCAGGTCTCTGGTACATTCTAGAGTGTCCTCCCAGTTCCTACCTTCTGAAGTTGCCTGTTTCAATTCTTTCTGCTGGCCCTCAGGGCTTCAGTACTATTTTCCCCACCCCCTAATAGCTGATCATGTTCTCCTTTTCCTTTCCCTGTCCCCTCTGCCACCCAGGTCCCTCCCTCCCTCTGCTCCCTATAATTGCTTTCTTCTCCCTCCCAAGTGGGATTGAGGCATCCTCACTCGGGCCTTTCTGCTTGTTAACCTTGAGTTCTGTGGATTATATTCTGGGTATGCTGTACATTTTTTTTGCTAATATTCACTTACTATGAGAACATGTCATGCATGTCCTTTTGGGTCTGAGTTATTCCACTCAGGATGGTATTTTCTAGTTCCATCCATTTGCCTGCAAAACTTATGATGTCCTTGTTCTTAATAGCTGAGTAGTGTTCTATTGTGTAAATTCACCACATTTTCTGTATCTATTCTTTTGTTGTGGAACATCTGCATTGTCACAAATAAGGCTTCTGTGAACATGGAACATGTGACCCTGTGGCATGGTGGGACATCTTTGGGTATATGCCCAAGACTTTTATACCTGGGTTTTCAAGTAGATCTATTTCCAATTTCCTGAGGAACTCTCAGAGGGCTTGAACAAGTTTGCAATTCCACCAACAATGGAGGAGTGTTCCTCTTCTTCACATCCTCTCCAACATGTGCTGTCACCTGAGTTTTTAATCTTAGCCATTCTAATTGGTGTAAGGTAGAATCTTAGGGTTGTTTCGATTTGCATTTTCCTGATCACTAAGGACTTTGAACATTTCTTTAAGTGTTTCTCAGCCATTTGCGATTCCTCTGTTGTAAATTCTCTTTTTAGTTCTATACCCAAGTTTTTGATTGAGTTGTTTGGGTTTTTTTTTGGGGTAGTTAGCTTCTTGAGTTCTTTATATATTTTGGATATTAACCCTCTGTTAGATGAGCAGAAATATTTTAGCTTTTGCAACCCGGAAATATAGTGCAACTTGTGGATTTTCATGGCATATTCCATTTTTCCATATATTATGGCAGCTGTGAGGGAACTCAAGAGCATGGAGACACAAGGTAATGAGCCTTAGGTTTTCAGCCAGCTTTTCTGCTTGCATGAAAAGTCCCCGTGTTTCAGTGGATGCTGTGGATGTTCATTTGTGAAGAGAAGATCCAGTCTGAGCATCTTCATACTAATGGGCTATCAGAACCTGACATCTGACCCCTGTTTTTTCCCCCAGTACCTCCCCCAGCCCCTGCCAGTGTCCTCTGGTCTTGCAAAATAGTCCTTCTCATATTCATAGTTCTTTTTATCTAGAAGTTAAGCTATGGCTATATTAATATAGTCCAGATTCAGTAGGGATAGACCCCCCCATTCCTAGTCAATCTCTAACCCTTACTGAGTTCTCCCCATCACCTGGGCTCCCCTCTGCCTTAGCATGAAACATATGCCTTCGGGTTTATAGGCAAAACCTAGCAGGAAATCTCTAAATTTGGTCACACATGTCATCTCTGTATCCTTGGCTCCTTTGCTGTTTGGCTCTTGTCATGTACGCAACCATACCTGCCATAGTTACAGCCTGTGTCTGCCCCTCCCACACCAACTCTGGGCTCTACCCTGAGTCCTTACTTTGATCAATGGGACATTGGTAAATTGGAACAAAGAAGGAATATAACAAGCCTGAATGTGGAGGGCCTTTGCTTGAGATACTCCATGAAGGAGAAGTGAGATGGCATCAGCTGCCTGACAGGAATAAATTCTTCTTCAATGCTCAGCTTCTCTTGATCCCCCAAAGCCTTTCAGCTGTATGAGTGATCATGCTCAGCCTTCCCAGCTGAGCCAGGTCCAAGATGCTGAACTATGAGCAAATTGCCACAGGTTGTTTCAAATGCACATGGATGCTTGGTGTTCAGCAATAGTCATGAAGGAACTTCCACCATCTCCACCAGAGCAGTGACTTCAGAGTTGATTCCTAATAAATGAAAATGCCTGATATTAATCCCTCCTTCTCCACATGCACTGAATAGGTGGCCACAAACCAGGTTCCGTTAGGCTTTAGGTTCATTGTGAAATGCCACACTATGGCTCACACAGCAGATCTGTTGAAAAATCTGTCAGTCAGATGTTTATTACTGACTACATACTTGAAGCACAATTTAAGAGAAGGTTTATTTGGGCTCATGGTACCAGAGGCTTCTGTATTCTATCATAGTTAGGAGGAAATGGCAGAGAGGCTCACAGTATGGTAGATAGGAAAGAGTAGGAAGAGAAGATGGGGGAGGAGGATATGAATGCATACTCTAGCCAGCTTTCTCTACTCCTATTTTTATCCCATCTGGGTACCATATTCAAGGTGGATTTTCTCCCAGTTAATCATCTCTGGAAATTTCCTTGCAAATGCCCTGCAATGTCCTTTATTAATCACCTAGGTAATTCCCAATCCAATCAGATTGACAATGTGATTAACCCATCACAGAAAATAAAATGAATGGGCCAAGTGAGTTTCTAGCATGGGATACTCGACAAAGTGTAAAACCTAGCCATATTCAACTGACAGTGCTTCACACTGACCCGAGGTGATTTCTAGGTTCCCAGGAATAATGAATTAATCACCTCAAAGTTCCTAAAGAATTCCACAATTGTGGGAGCCATTCAGTTCTAAATAAGTGTTTATCAAATGAATAATCAATGATGTTCTTCCTGGATTAATCAGGAAGAATTTAAAGGTCCTTTTCTTTCCTTCTCTTCTCTTCTCTTCTCTTCTCTTCTCTTCTCTTCTCTTCTCTTCTCTTCTCTTCTCTTTCCTTTTTCTTTCAAAGCAGTGTTTTCTTATCTTGCCAGGATAAGAAATTCCATCACTTCCAACAAAGCCACACCACCTAGTAGTCGTACTGTCTGTGGGCCTATGGGAGGCATTTGTATTCAAACCACCATACAACATTTCCATATGATACTATCTTTACTGTATAATATGAAAGCTCACCTGAATTTCTAATTGTACATTTCTATCCATTAATGTTTCTTTCTCCTCTGTCCTTTCCCAAAGGATATTAAAAGCTCCCAAATACCTACCTACATTTGTATAAAATACATACATATTTAATATATTTGTATTTTCAAATATTTTAAATTTATTCTTTGATATACATGTTGGCTCTTGGTCATATCCATCCTTCATTCTCTCCTAATTCTTCCTATGACTCTCCATTACATGTTCTTCTGAACTTTGTGTCTAGTTTTTTTAAAGTGATATAGCCCACTGAGTGTAAATATTGCATAGGTGTGAGGACAACCACTGGACAAAGCCAACTTAGCAGTGGCACTCCCACAAGGAGAAGTGACTCTCTTCTAGCAGCCAATAGCATCTCAGATAGAATTGAGGTTTCACTGAGTTCCCCTGCAACACATGCTAGACAGTTTATTAGTTTGATCCTGTGTAGGTAAGCACAGTTGCTATGACTTCATGAAGGCAACAACAAAGTAATTTTTGGAGGAGAAGATTTTGAAGCATTGAAACATTCGTCCACATCCTCTGGTTCATACAATTCTTTCTACCCCTTCAGTAATGTTTCCTGGGCTTTTCAGGTGAAGTGGACAGCGGTTAACATTACACAAGTGGTTATTATGTTGGGATACACAGGTGGTCAAAGAGCTGAGAATAAGTGCCCAAGGGTTCTCAGGACTAAATAGGATGTCTACACCAGGCATTTTTCTGATTGGCTTTATGTTTCTGAGTGAGTTCTTCAATTTCTGTGAACATCCTTCTAACTCTGCCCTATTATAAGAACCAAACATAAGATCTAGTACCTAGCAAAGTTTAGCTCACCGTCAGTGAATATTTTATCTGTAGTAAACTAGGTCTCTAGATTTCCTAGGGCAGGCTTAAAACTGATGGGTGGGACACAATAAAGTTTTACCATATCAGACCAAGTAAATTCGAAAACTAGGCAGAGGAAGCCAGTAATGATGTTTCTGAATACCTGGCATAGCAGGCCATTGCCAGGGGATGCAGAGACAGTGGTAAATGTGACAGAGATTCTGCCTACAAGGAACTTAAAGCAGAGAGGAGAGCTGTCTAATACATGATGAAAGTGATGTCATCCTACCCCCACTCCCTACTTCAACTCTGCTGTGTTCTCTTTATACTTACAGGTCTAACCTAACCATGTTTCCTTTCTTTTGGCTCTTTGAACAAACTAAGACCATTCCCATCACTGCACCAGGCACTATGTCCTAATATTACTTGGAATGTTCTCAGAGATTTCCATTTAACTGGGTTTTTCCTTTACACACAGGTTTTAATACAAAGGTTTCTTTCTCAGGATCCCTTCCCAGAACTGTTGCTTATAGTTGCTTGTTTTGCATGGCAAAACGCCAGTGGGAAATCAATGTTTGCATTAAAATCTGCTAGAATTATAAAAGAACAGTGAACAGAGTCAGGCTTGGTCACCTTTGTCTATTCTGACCTTGAAATTTAGTAATTTCCCAACCAAATCCATGTCAGTGTGTCTGTCTTTTAAAATGTTTTTCATAGTAATTATCACCATCCAATCAATTAACGTAATTTTTAACTTGATTACTGTCTATGTGCCCACACAAAGATGACAATTCCACAAAAACCTAACCTATGACACTGTAGTCTACACTCTAACCGAGAGCCTACATCAATGCCCGATCAACATGTGATCAATAAGTGCATGGCAACTGCACAGGCTTAAATGGGAAGAGATGCCAGCAAGGAAGATCAGCAGGAGAAAAGAGTCACAAGAAGGAGGTGAATGAACTCGTTCTTTCTCAACTTCTTGCTTCTGCTTCTGGTTCTCTTCTGCTTCTCGAGTTCGTTTGCTCTTCACACAAATCAGATCTTTGGGATGGTAGTGAGCTCATCAGATGGCACTGACTGCTCCTGTGCTTCTAGAGAGGAACACAATTGTTTTAGTCTGGGCCAAGTTTCTACTCCACAGTGCTCATGAAAACATGGGTGTCACTTGGCTAACACTTAGTGGAAACAGGTATTTCTTCAGGAAATGTATTTGTATTCTAGACATAGTCTTGGTATTTCTAATGGATGAAACAGTAGTTCCTTGGGTGAAGGTGACAGGCAATAGATCCCTTTATTCAGCAGAGGAGGTCATGTGGTAAGAATTCAAATTCACACAGCTTTTACTGAACTGACTCAGTAAAACATTTGACCAGCAGTATGAGACTGGAGTTTGCATGTCCAATGTTCATATAAAAAGCTAGGCTTACTAACACGTGTTTGCTATTCCAGGGCTAGGGAATTAGAGATATGAGAATCCCTGGAGCTCACTGGTCACTTAGTCTAGTTAAATTGGTGAGCTCTAGGTTCAGTGAGAGACCTTGTCTCAAATTATAAAGTGGAAAACAAACAAGAAAGTCATCCATTATCAACCTTTGGCATTCATACATGAATACATTCACATAAATACACCACACACATCCACACAAACAGATACACATCCACATACACACACACACACACACACACACACACACACACACAAACACACAAGACGTGGGGTGAAGAGGTAAGAGAGAGTTGGAAAAAATGGGGAAAGAGAAGAGAGAAGGGGAGGAAGTAAGATAAAGGGGGAAGGGGATAAGAGAAAGGGGAAAGAGAGAGGTCGGGGAGAGAACGGAAGAGAACATGAGAGAGAATCAAGATCCACATAATTCTTGGTTATCAGTCATATGATGTTGAATGCACATTTGACTTTATTTTTCTTATCTGAGTAACATGGTACACATGGAGTCACTTCTGTGGTCATAAATGACATGACCATTCTGTGAATTTTACAGCTTATGATTCTCTTATAACCTTGCTTTTTCATTTAGAGCAACTTGCTTTCGTCCCCATACTCTAAACCTTCTCCACCTTGTCAACTTTCAGAGCCTAGAAAATGCAGAAACATGAATTGAAACAGAATGAAGGAAAAAGTATTTTGTTAATATCCACAAGAAAATAGATTACTGTTTTATAGAATTGAACCAAAATCACAAAAGAAGACCAACAGAAAATGTTTGGCTCTCTAGAGCAAATGAAGTAAACATACTTAAGGGGAAACAAAAACATATGTAAGAAAAGGTGAATTTAGCTGAAGAAAAAAATGTGGTGCTCAAGTCAAAATGATACAGGGCCAAGATGGAGACCTTGATCAGATGGATTGGTACAATTCATTCCTCTAAATCATGAGGCTCAGAGCCTTAAGAGAATGTGTTCTAAATCCTCTAAACATCCCCAGCCACTATCCCATTAGTACCTCTGTGTGCGAGAGTGTGCTTTGAGACATTGTTCCTCTAAAAGATCATTAAAAGCAGAGAGCTCTGTTCAAGCTGAAGATCCAAGCAAGCTCAAGTGCTTAAGTGATTCTGGCTACATTCAGCAACAGCTGAGATCCTGGAATCAAACAGAAAATTAATTGAATGATGGAAAATTTACAGAAAGTGGAAAAGAGACAAAAGTCAGGTGACTTGAAGGAATAATGATGCTTTGATGACATTTTCCTTTGTTCCCTATGGCCAGTGACTATGACATAGATAGCATTCTTAGCAGTAGCTGGCATGATGCCAGGTACAAATTCAAGGCATTGCTTTGTTGAACAATTGCCCATGTTAGAGCTGTGATGCTCATGGTCTCCAAAGAAGCTTTTCAGCTCTGCACAGACTACATCAGTAACTCTTTACTCAGATGCTCCTCCCAAGCCAAACTGGATTCTCTATGGCTCTCTCACACTGAAAAAAAATTCATGAGTGCTTTTAACATCTTGACATCTGGGATAACAAACTGCCAGTGGAGCTTCTTTTAACAACATTGACCTTAGCAACACTCCCAATACTCTTTGGAAATGCTTGAATAGATCTTGACAATCTTCAGAGGAAGGTCCAAACATATTAGTGTGGCTATCAATGTTTATCATCATCCGGTACTTCACAAACATCTCCAGCTCGGTCATTGGCACGGTTCCACCATAAAGTAAGATTCTCCATGCTGGTCATATTTCTCCTGGCTTCTTATCTATGTATACCATACTCTCCTCTTTCTATCATTTCTTCTTCTTCTCTTCCATCGACAGTGAGCGTTGCTCATTTCTTTAAAAGTAGGCATTGTTACATTTGCCCATCAGACTTCTCAAGAACCCTTCATTCATACAATTATCTTTAAACTCATTATTCAATGCTCGTATGATTACCTTTTTCATTAACTATGTTAGGAGCTGATTAAAGATTGAAATGATCTATCCTAAACCCTTCATTCATATGACCACACTTTGAATATTATAGTCAACAGATTATTGGTCAGTGAATGAACTAATGTCATTATAGGTTACAGATCAATATTATGGAATTAAAAAAATTATGATTAAGAATCCTTTCTCTTCATATCTGCATGACATACGATTCTACTGAGTCACTGTGATTAGGAACTATGCCCTGGATTTCTGAAATCTATAGCCTTTGGAGTTTCTTATGATTTATTAGAGTTTATCTAAAGGAAAATATGAGTCAGCTCTAAATTACAGTGAAGTGGCACTTTAGTGCTACTCTAGGAAAGAGACATGCCAAATAGAAGGTATTCTGCCAGACTTCTAGAATCTGGATTCATGCTGTGACACTGAAGACGCTGAGTAATGATTCAAAATAAATTCCAAAGATCTTCTACCACATGTTAATGGAAGTTGCCCACAGTATAGGTTAAAGTTCTTGTCTTTGGGGAAGATGGAATAGAACTGGGAAGAATCCTGCCCAGCCCACATGGAAGTCATGTTTTCCTAAAGTTTTGTAGCTTAAGTCAAATCATTGATATCCAGTCTCATGTCTATTTACAGATAAGATGGGAAAATGTTAGTATGTGGATATATGGATGGATACAATGGATACCTGAAAAGGGTAGGAGAAGGGAAGAAGAGAGTAATTATCTAGAAGAATTGGTATTTGATAACTTATTATATGTTGGAAACAGGAGATATCAAAATCAAATATGTTGAACACTTTTCAGTCTAGGATACTAGAACACAGTGATGAACACTCAGGAAGAGGTAAAATTACTTTAAGGCCATTAAATGCCTAGGCACAAATGAGAAGTGACAGTATATTCCCTAAATGAAGGGACTTATTTTGATTTTATAGCATATTTTATTGAAGGGGATATCCATAAGTTGCCTTTGTCTTAAGAACCATAAATGTTGCCTCTTGCAATACTATATTCTACATAAGAAGCTCAGAACTGAATTAATGGTGGATCTGCCTACAGATATCTAGGAGTGTAACCCCAAAGTGTCCCAGATATTTTTAGAAGCGAGAGGTTTGGCCTTTAAATTTTTCAGGTTAACAGGTAATAGCCATTTTAGGTAAGTACACAAATGAAGCTATTGCAGGTCTGAGTATGAAAAGAGGGCAAAAGATAGGACAATCCCATTACATAGGATGATTTATGGGTATTGCTCTATGTAGAAGCACACAGTGCAAACACAACTCTTAAAGAGAACAGCAGAAGGTAGTTTTAGTTTTGAACATGTAGAAGTAAGCTTGGGAATGGTGTGAAGAGCAAGCTTTTGTCATCCTGTCATCTTCCCCCTTAGCAATTGACAGCATCTGGCAGGACTCCAACTGTGTATCAGTGGTGTCATGAAGTAGGGAGATGAGTGTGAAAATGATGAAGCCATATAGGCATTTGCATTCATCAGAATTCATACTAATGCCACCGGGAATAAATTCACCCTTGCCAGTCTTCTAAGAGGATGGCTTAAGGGCATATTAATATTGTCTAAGTTGGAGTCTGGAACAGTGCCAAGAGGAAAATTATCTGTATTAAGAGCCATTTGCTAAGTAAGATGCCTCCAAATAGAGGGAAGCAAATAAACCTATGGCCAATGGGGCCACTTTTATTGGAGTATCCTACAAGTGTAATCTCAGCCTTGTGAAGGATGGGGCTGCTTAGTGGGTCCCTCAAGAGGAACTTCTCCTCAACTCACCTTCCTGGAACCCCACCAGTGTACTCATTCTCTCTCTCTCTCTCTCTCTCTCTCTCTCTCTCTCTCTCTCTCTCTCTCTCTCTCTCTCTCTCTCTCTGTCTCTCGTGTGTGTGTGTGTATGTGTGTGTATTATGTATTAGAGGTCTACATCTTCCTCAATTGCTCAGTATTTTGTTTAGGGTGGAATAGTCTCTCATTGGATCTAAAGCTCACCAATTCAGCTAGATTTCATGGCCAGTGATCTCCAGGAATCTACTTATCTCCATGTTTCCAGCACTAGGATTATAGGCATGTACTATCACATGTAACATTTTTTACATATTTGCTACACATCAAACTCAGGTCCTCAGACCTGACACACTTTACTGACTTGAACCATATCTCTAGCCATCCAATACTTTTTCTTTTCCTGGAAAAAGCAGTGATACAGAGAAAGCAACAGAAACCAATGACAGCTTTTTATTTTTATGGTGAAAAAGTTTAGAAGCCACAAATATAAAAATTCCACTACAGAATTTATTTCCATTAATTTATTTATTCACTTTACATCCTGATTGCAGCCCCCTTCCCTGCTCTCTCTGCAGCCCCACCTTTACAAATCCCTCCAGGTATTACCCTCCCCCTTCTCCTTAAAGAAAGGGAAGACCACTTGGATACCACTCTGCTCTGGGACATCAGGAGGACTAAACACATCTTCTCCCACTGAGGTCTGACTAGGGAGTCCAGCTAGAGAAAAGGAATTCAGTGTCAGGGAACAGAATCAGAGACAGCTCCTGGTCCAGTTGTTAGGGGACCCATTTGAAGACCAAGCTGCAAGTCTGCTACAAATGTGTAGGGGCTTAGATCAAGCCCCTATATGCTCTTTGGTTTGGTAGTTTAAGACACTGTAGGTCTTGTGGTGTGCTTGACCCCTGCAGCTTGTTCAATCCTATTGCCCACTCTTCCTTATAACTCCCCGAGTTCTTCTTAATGTTTGGCTATGGGTCTCTGCATCTGGATGAAGCTACTCAGAAGAGTTATGCTAGATTTATGTCTATAATCATACCAGAGTATCCTTAATAGTGTCAGGGGTGGAAGCTCTCCCATGGAATGGGTCTCAAGTTGGGCCAATCATTGGTTGGCCATTCCCTTAGACTCTGCTCCATCTGTATCACTGTGCATCTTGTAGGCAGTACAAATTTTTAAGTGAAGGTTTTGGGGGTGGGTTGATGTCTCCCTCCTTCAAACTGGCAGTCCTGCCTGGCTACTAGAGGTGGCCAGTTCAGGCTCCATATCCCCTGCTGGTAGGAGTCTCAGATAGGGTCACCCTCATATACTCTTGGGAGACTCCCCATCCCAGGTTTGGCAGCTAGTCTCAGAGATGCCCTGTACCTATTTTCATTCTCTATTCCTTGTCCTTTCCCACCTCTCACCACACCTGATCCCCATCCCCATTCCCCTCTTCTCACCCTGCACTTGCCTCTCTCAATCCACCTCCAATGTCTATTTTTACTGGATATTTTATTTACATTTCAAATGTTATCCCCTTTCCCAGTCCCCCCCCCCCCCCGCCCCTTCCAGGAAACCTCCTATCCCATCCCCCGACCCCCTTTCCCTTCTTCTATGTGGCTGTTCCTCCACCAACCCACCCACTCCCTACTGCACACCCTCCATTCCCCTACACTGGGGCATCTATTGAGCCTCCATAGGACCTCTCCTCCAATTGATGCCTGATAAAGCCATCCTCTGCTACATATGGAGCTGCAGCCGTGTGTACTCCTTGGTTGGTGGCTTAGTCCCTGGGAGCACTGGGGGGGTGGCAGGTATGGTTGGTTGATATTATTCTTCCTATGGGGTTGCAAACCCCTTCAGCTCCTCCAGTCCTTTCTCTAAACTCCAATGTCTATTTTATTTCCCCTTCTGAGTGAGATTCATGCATTCTTCCTGTACTCTCCTTGTTACTTAGTTTCTTTATGTCTGTAGAATATAACGTTGTTATCCTGTACTTTAGGGTTAATGTCCATTTATAAATGGATTTACACCATGTGTGTCTTTCTATATTTGGGTTACCTGCAAATTTCATGATAACCTTGTTTTTTAATAGCTGAGTAGTAGTCCATTATGTAAATGTATCACATTTTATTTATCCATTCTTCAGTTGAGGGACAACCGGTTTCTTTCCAGTTTCTGGCTATTATGAATAAAGCTGCTATGAACATAAGTGGAGCAAGTGTCTTTGAGGCATAGTGGAGCATCTTTGGAGTATATGCTCAGTAGTATATCTGGATCGTGGCATAAAACTATTGCCAATTTTCTAAGAAACCACCAGATTGTTTTCTCAGAGTGGTTGTATTAGTTTGCATTCCTACCAATAATGCTCCACATCCTTGTCAGGATATGCTGACACTTGTGGTTTGGATCCTAGCCATTTTCATGGGTGTAAGGTGTAATCTCAGAGTTGTTTGATTTGCATTTCCCTAATGACTAAAGACATTGAACATTTCATTAAGTGTTTCTCGGCCATTAGAGGTTCCTCTGTTAAGAATTCTCTATTTAGCTCTTTGCCTTGTTTTTTAATTGGGTTATTTGGTTTGTTGGCGTCTAATTTCTTGAGTTCTTTATCTGTTTGATATTATTTCTCTGTCAGATGTAGGGGTGGTAATTTTGTAGCCTGTTGTTTTGTCCTATTGATGGTGTCTTTATCCTTGCAGAAGCATCTCAGATTCATGAGGTCCCACTTATTAACTGTTGATCTTAGTGTCTCAGCTATTGATGTTCTGTTCGGGAATTTGTCTCTTGTGCCAATGTAGTCCCCTTTTTCTCTATTAAATTTAGTGTGTCCAGTTTTATGTTGACTCTTAGATTCATTTGGATTTGAGTTTTGTTCAGGGTGATGAATATGGATCAATTTGCATTCTTCTACATTCAGACATCCAGTTAAACTAGCATTATTTGTTGAAGATGTTCTCCCCCTTTTCCATTGTATAGTTTTGCCTTCTTTGCCAAAAATTAAGTGTCCATAGATGTATGGGTTTATTTCTGTGTCTTCAATTCAATTCTATGGATTAACAGGTATGTTGAGCGAAGTGTTCTGTAGGTGACCATTAGGTTCAGTTGATTTATAACTTCTGTTAGTTTCATTAGTTCTCTATTTAATTTCTGTCTCAGTGACTTGTCTATTAGTGAGATTGGTGAGAGTTGGGTTTTGAAGTCTCCCACTATTAATGTGTGGGGTCAAATGTGTGATTTAAACTTCAGTAATGTTTCTTTTATAAATGTGGGTACCCTTGCATTTGGGGCATTAAAGTTCAGAATGCAGATGTCATCTTAGTGAATTTTTCCTTTAATGAGTATGAAGCATGCTTCTCTAACTCTTTTGATTAATTTTGGTTGAAAGTATATTTTATTAAGTATTTGAGTGGCTCCTCCAGCTTTTTTCTTGGGTCCATTTTCTTGGAAAATCTTTTCTCAGCTCTTTACTCTGAGGTAATCTCCACCTTTATTGCTGAGGTGTGTTCATTTATGAAGCAGAATCAAGGATCATATTTTCACATCCATTCTGTTAGACTGTGTCTTTTCATTGGGAAACTAATTCCTTTGATGTTGAGAGATATTAATGACCAATGATTGTTTATTCCTCTTATTTTAATGTTGGTTTTGGTAGTGGGGAGTGAGCATGTGTGCTTCCCTTCTTTTGGTTTGTTGGTATGGTTTTATTTATTTCCTGTGTTTCCTTTGGTGTAGTTAGTTAGCTTCCTTGGGTAGGAGCTTTTCTTCTAGTATTTTCCAATATAACTGTTTTGGTGTAAGCTATTAAATGTTTGGACATGTGACTACTGGCTGGTGGTGATGTTTTGGGACTTTGTGGAACCTCTAAGAGGCAGGACCTATGTGGAAGAATTAGGCCAATGGGGAGAGGGTATTACAGACAATATCTGCCTGTGGTCATGCTCACACTGTTCTTCTGACCCTTACAGAGGTGAGCAAGCAGCTTCAAGTTACTGCTGCCATAGTCTGAATCGGTCACAAACTCCTCCATGTCTCCCATACCAGTGCACTGTGGGATTTGTATGGTATCACTGCAAGATTATAATAAATGCAGTCAGGTCCTTCATTACAGTAATGTTGTGAGAGATTTCCCCTGGGGTGTGCCAGTCTCCTTCCTAGCTGAGCCTAACTTCTGGTGCATGTGCAGGGGGTTCCCAGTCAGCATAAGGAAAAGGCTGAGGGGACATCAAAAGAACTGGGGAATAGTGATAGCTATACTTTAGGGAAGTTCTGCTGGCCACCTTGGTGTTTCAGAGGAGGATTGTAGGTCGATTCTGCATTTCTCTGGAGGGCCCTTCACTAAGCCTGTCTGGAGCTATTGTGAGCTGACTCAACCCTCACCCCATGAGCCTCTGAGACTTGAGTTTTCAAGGGCAAAAGGCAACCCTTCTGTTTCAAAGTTTATTTTTTCTCCCAATAGATCAGGCAAGATCACTGCCTGGGGTGTCTATGTAGTATGTTGTCAGCTGTTAGACATCTTCCCACACTGCCTCCCTCCCACCCCATCTCTGATAGGTAACCTTGGACCTTTAATTCAGCTCAGGAACTTCACAGTGACATGTCCTTCAATGGCTTATCTCTAAACCCATGCTGAGGGATAATCATAGGACACAGCTTAACTGGGGCAACAATGGGAGCATATTTGCTACAAAGCAAGGAGCCCTTGGGTTCTGCTACTCAGTGGCCTTACCCCAGCAAAGGGGATACTTGAAAATGAGGAAACATGCAAAGTAGAGATCATGACCCCACAGCCTTGTTATTGGGGACTCTCTACATAGGCAAGAGCCATGTACATATCCCCCCCCCCTGTACCAAAAGATCACAGCATCATAATGAACTGTCTTATATGGCTAGGAACTGGGCTGAGCTATACAGTTGGAAAGGTAGTGAGAAAGGGTGTTGTCTTTGCCTGTCCCCATGCAGGATTCAGATTCATATGTATTAGCACAACATGACATTTCCATTGGGTGATTAGAGTACAATGGATGCTCAAGTCAAGACTGTGACCATTGTCACTGATATTTTCCTGGAGTAAAGGAACAGCTATTAACTCACATTGGACTTCTGAAGAAGCGGTACATATAGAAGGTACAAGATACTGATCCCTGCTTATTAATGTGAATGTAAGGTTGAGGGTTTTTTTTATTATTTAGTAATTTCATACATGTATATACTGCATTTAAATCATATCCACACTCAACTCTTCCTGGACTCCTCCCATACACCCTCTCCTCACTTCATGTCTTCTCTCTCTCTCTCTCTCTCTCTCTCTCTCTATTTCTATAACCTACCACATCCAGTTAGTGCTGTCAATCTGTACATGGGAGTAGGGCCAGCCATTGGAACATGGGTGATCTCAGAGGTTATACTCCTGAAGAAAACTGACACTCTCTTGGAAGCCATGAACTTCAAATAGCTCCTCAGCTATGGTTAAGACCTCAAACATTACCCCCCACCCTTCCATCCCATGGTTGCTGTGGGTAACCATGCATACAGTGGTTAGTGTTTACCACTTTTCTAATTCCTCTTTTGCTGAGTAGATTATGATATAGACATCCTGCATAGGACTTAGCATTCCATAGCCATGCATTCTCTGTACCTGGCCAGTTGGGAGTCTCTGTGTTAAGCACTGCCCATTTTAAATGAAGCTGCCCTGATGAGGATTGAGAGCTATTATTACAAAAATGCCTTGGTTAATTTTCTGATGTGTGATAAAGCATCACACCAGAGGCAACTTACAAAACAAAGTATTTAATTGGGCTTACAGTTTCAGAGGGTTAGAATCTGTGACATCTGAGCAAAGGCATGGTAGTTGGAATGGTGGAGAATGTAAAAACAAGCAGGAGGCAGACAAAGAGATACCCAGTGACACACCTGCAACAAAGCTATACCTCATAATTTTTCCCAAATAAGAACCAAATGGGTACCAAGAATTCAAGCATTTGCACATATGGGGGTCATTCTCATTTAAATTATCATTAATGGTAGGTATTGGCAGGGCAGTGGGATACTGTCAACTTAAAATTATATATTTCCCCTAAGGCCTATGACTTCTCCAATCATGCCTGGCTCTTTGATTGGGTTTACAGTATCAGGAGTAAGCTTTCCCTTGTAGAACACACCTTAAATAAACTTAGAGAGCTTTTGGTTTCCTCTGTAATATTTATCCCACTATTGTACCAATGAGCATATCTTGCCAGTGTAGCCATCTGATCCCTATTATGTAGCTTACAGGGTTCACAGCTAGGTAAGCCTCTTGATGGCATTTCTCCCCAGCACATTGCTGCTTCCTGGTCTATAAAAGCTGGCTGCAAGGAGGAAACTTTTAGATCAGCACCAGATTGATTTCTCTATGTCCTGGGACCAAGGTTCAAGTCTTTCATCTGTATGGTTTTACCATGAAGTTGGGAGGGCAACCAAGAATAATGGTAATAGCCTATGTTATATGGAGGGTCTCCAGGACCACCTTTCATACCAGGGCACATCATACATTTGGCACTGGGCTTTATATTTGATAACTTCTGGATTTGATAACTTCTGAGAGTATCATTAACTCCTGCATAAAGTTGAGTGCTTTTCAAAAAATTCCCTTTGAATGAAGTCTGTTTGTCCATGCAACCAAGTTACCTTGTTTCCAAGTTTTAATGTTGAATTTATTAAGTTCATTCTCGGGGGAGGGTCTGGGGGACTTTTGGGATAGCATTGGAAATGTAATTGAGGAAAATACGTAATAAAAATATTTTAAAAAATTACATATATTTAATTGATTTCTAAATTTCTGACAGTTATTGTTAACATATTCTTTCCACCTCATGATCTACTTTGGTGTGTGTGTGTGTGTGTGTAGGTTTTGTGCAGATTGTGACAGCTGCAGTGTGTTTATGATTGCTATGACCATATCACACTTAGAACATAGGACATTACAATACTCTTTCCCATCTTCAGACTCTCATGTATCTGCCACAATGGTCCTTGGAGCACAGAATGAGTTATATGGAAGTCCTTTTCAGGGCTGAGTCCTTGACAGTCCCTTATTTTTAATATTTTGACAGGCTGAGTCTTTGATCTGCCACTGCTACAAGTCAAATTTTTGTATATAACTTACAAGTCTTACCCTTCCTTAATTCTTGTATGATAAAAATTAAAAATTTTTAATAAGAAGATCCTGATTAATATTTAGCTCTAGTTATAAGTTTAGGGATTTTTTCAACTGACTTTATAATTTGGATTATTCTATTTTAAGTACTTTGATTAACAAACCAAATTTCTGGGTACTGAAGTCTTATAAATCTAATAGATTATGCTAAACTCATAAACACCAGGTGATTCTTATAATATTGTAAATGTTCAAGTGTGCTGTATATAAATCTAATAAAAATTCAGCTTAAAAGAACATAAAATCAATCCTAAATTACTCATCTTAGTTGTAATTACAAATTTGAACTGTTATCCCAATAAACCAATCTCTTATAAATAATTTACTTTATAATAATAGATGAAAACTGCCTAATTATAATTTTGGTAAAATATACAAAAATTATATGTCTATAAACTAAAATACTAACTGTTACTAATTTGGGATAATAAGATAGGTTTCATTTTCATCTTCATACTCAAATCTTCCTTTATTTTCTATGCATATGTCATTTCTTAGTTAAGAAATAACCTAAGTTTTAAAACTATTTTATGCATACATCAGGTCTGTGCTTGAGTTGATGGAATGGGCCCCATATGCTTGGGTCCCTGACCTCTTCTTGGGCCATCTGGAGCCTAGATATGCACACTTACTATAGCAGGTAGGTTGCCTCCTGGGGCAAAGACTTTATGAGTTAGTATGTAGACACTTGTTATGTCAGACTCTGAGGTTTTTATAATTTTGTTATTATTTTTAACACAGAGAAGACACTTATGCTAGGACCACATCTAAAAATCAATGCCTTCCAGGTCATCATTGCAAATTCAAGTTCAGATAGAAGAAGGGTTGATTAAGAGGTTGTTGTCTTGAGGTTCAGTATGCAAGTTCACTATGGCTATGCAGCAGGTTCCAGACTGGTTGCATTAATATTGTTATGCTATGAAAAGAAACCTAACAAATGCAACTTAAGGCCTCATAGTTTGAGAGGACAAAGTCCATCATGATGGGAAAGGATGGGTTAAGGGGGCCTCTACTGTGGTTGAAGAGGTATGAGGGGCTGGATACATTGCATCTGCAACTCAGGAAGCAGAGAGG
Organism: Mus caroli; assembly: GCF_978045245.1. Classification (NCBI taxonomy): domain Eukaryota; kingdom Metazoa; phylum Chordata; class Mammalia; order Rodentia; family Muridae; genus Mus; species Mus caroli. The sequence goes on along the minus strand of NW_028227271.1, from coordinate 35,359,940 downwards.
GATGAATGCTGGTGCTCACCTTACTTTCTCCTTTTCATCCAGTCCAAGACCCCAGTCTGGGATGCTCTCCTCATTCAGGTTAGGTCTTCCCTTCACAGTTAAACCTTTCTGGAAACACCCTCACCGGTACACCCAGAGGTACCAGAGTTACATTGCCATTGGATTCCAAAGCCAGTCAAGTTGACAAGGAAGGTTTACCATCACACTGGCTGGCTGGCTGGCTGAAAGGTGGATGAATAAATGCATGAGAAAATAATGGATTAGTGACTGGCCCTGAGCTTACAAATAAAGAAGAAAATGGAAGAGGAATACTATGTCATGAGTGACAGATTGACAGACACAGATCCAGCCTAGATTAATGCAGGAATTCCTGAATCAGATGACTATTTGAAACAGAATCTGTGTGAATAATTAATTGATTTGCTGAATAAATGATACAATAGAACAGAGCATGCTAAAAGGACTGACACTGTATGTCTGGCTATACTGTTGATTGGGAGACTAAGTAAAAGAATTTAGAGAGAAAATTCGGTCAAGTGAACACAGAATTAGCTGACACACTCTGTGTGTCAATTAAATGACTGATTGAATGATGACCATCTAAAGTAACAAAATGATTAAGGGCCTACAATAAACTAGAGCCTGACAGTCAGAGCGGATGCTGGAGGCCCTGGAATGGCTTTTCTCTTGGGGTTTTCATGTTGTATCCTCACACTACAATGTAAGTCAACCCTAGATGGCCATTTTTTTAGCAGATCACATATCTTACTGGCATTGACACTGTTAATCTGGACCCTTGACATTGCCTTCCTAGCTTGCCTTCATTTCATTTTATTCTGTGGGTCAAGTCTGATCTTGGGTTTGTGTCCATTTACTGTCTTTGTAATGGCTAGTGTCACAAACTTGACAGGCTCTAGAATCACCAAGGATGCAAGCCTCCAGAAGTGGGAAGTGGGAAGACCCAGGCTAAATGTGAGTGGTACCATTTCCTGAGTGGTGATCCAATATTGCATTAAAAAGAGGAAGCTAGCTGAGCACCTACATTCATGCCCCTCTGCTTCCTGACTGAGGATACAATTGCCTCGAACACCTGCTGACATGCCTTCCTCACCACAATAGACTCTGCCTGGAGACCTGAACTGGTTCATTAGCCCATGGGCGTGGTGACCCAGGCAGATCTGTTCTCAATCACTGGCCAAAAAGATGTGCTGACATCTCTTGAGTAATTTCCAGGCATATCTCTGCTAAGGAATCACAGTATCTGTTTGCTCCCCGCTTTATTTTTGGCTCATCTGGATCCGTTCTTATTTCCCAGCTCACCTGAAAGAGATTGATTCTTGAGACAATTTCTGTTGACACCAAGTCTTCCCTGATGACCCATTGGGATCCAGCACCAGGAAGCAGCCTCCCACTCCTTTCCCTAACCAGCTTGAAGTTGCTTGCAGGGACAAGAAGATTTTCCCACAGTAGACTCCATGTCTCATTAAAGGATTTGTTAATTGGGACACCCTGCAACCCTTCATCCTTTTCACATCAGACAGCAGTTCTGTTGTCTGTTTATATTTGCTCAGGGAGCATTTCACAAGGGTGTTTATATTACAGGAAAGCTCAGAGGTTAGCCCTGCATTTCAGAGTGAAAATCTGCCAAAAATCCACCGCAAAGAAGCTGAAAATAGATGCAGTGTTGATTCATCAGCAGCCTCTCCGGGTGCTTTATTAGGGGCTGGCAGAGAACTAGAGCATCACCTGAATGTGCCAGGCTGAAGGGGAGGTGGCGCTGACATGGCAATGGAGACAGTAACCAGCAACTCTGAGAAATCAGCCTGCCTGGTTCAAATCTGATAAACAAGGAAGCCTAATTAGATGTCAGCCATCCTGTCAGGGTCTGCAGACTGGCCTAGCTTCCTGAAGGATCTTTGCACATGTGAACATGCACTCAGACCCTGCAAGTGGGGCAAATGGAAGCAAGCTATGTCTTCCCCACCTTGCATTTCAGGTAGTCTTTTGCATCTCATAAGCCGCTCTATTGTATGTCCAGGTCTGTTTTATTCACTCTGGTGGCATAACTAGAAATTGATAAATACTTGTTGGTAAATAAATAAATAAATGAATAGTCAAATCAAACCTGTCCTCTAAGACCTATTTGAAATTTTCATAACCTCAGAATCTCTCCTGCTTATCAAATGGGACAAAGGCAACCTCAAGATCCTTGGGGTGTAGTCCCTTTGTTGTCACTGTCCATGACCTTTACTAGTTAATGTTGTGTTCATCTTCTCCTTGTTATCACTGTAATCAAAACCACCAGTGACAATTCATCATGCTACTCATTTTCACAAAAATTCCACATGTAAATTACCTTCAGTGGACAGATGAAGAAACCAAGGCGTGTGAAGACAAAAATGAAGGAGTTACAGAGACAAAGTTTGGAGCTAAGATGAAAGGATGGACCATCCAGAGACTACCCCACCCTGGGATCCATCCCATAATCAGCCACCAAACTCAAACACTATTGCATATGTCAGCAAGATTTTGCTGAAGGGATCCTGATACAGCTATTTCGAGTGAGGCTATGGCAGTGCTTGGCAAATACAGAAGTGGATACTCACAGTCATCTATAGGATGGAACACAGGGCCCCCAGTGGAGGAGCTAGAGAAAGTACCCAAGGAGCTGAAGGGGCTGCAACCCTATAGGTGGAACAACAATATGAACTAACCAGTACCGCCCGAGCTCATGTCTCTAGCTGCATATGTAGCAGAAAATGGCCTAGTCGGCCATCATTGGGAAGAGAGGCCATTTGGTCTTGCAAACTTTATATGCCCCAGTACAGGGGACCACCAGGGCCAAGAAGTGGGAGTGAGTGGGTAGGGGAGCAGGGCGGGGGGAGGGTATAGGGAACTTTCGGGATAGCATTTGAAATGTAAATAAAGAAAAATATCTAATAAAAATATTCTAAAAGAGTAAAATAAAGAACTGGATGTAATTGGAAAAAATATAAAAAAAATAAAACTCTTTACCATTGTATGGAATGCTTATTGGATACTGTTTACACTTTAAAGCCACATAATCATAGAATGACCAAAGTGGGTAAGTTTGCCTAGGCATATCTTGGACATGCAGAAAGTCCTATATATCCAGAAACCTCTTAATTCTAGACAAACCAGGGCAGTGCTCTCTCTACTCAATACTTGAGACAAAATGAGAGAAAACCATTCATCATCTAGCACAGATAATAAAGGTTGGGGCATGAGGGGAAAGGTGACTATCTACATCCAGGTACTAAATGACAGAACTAGAGTCCTACCCCAGACTTTAAGCACTAGAGTGTTTTCTCTCGGGAATACATGGAGAAGTAACCTTTTCTCCATTGGATTGTTAGAAAACTAGATACTCTAGCTTTTACAGAAGAGTAACAGAGCTCAGGGTTTTCTGCCCCTTCCCAATCAAAAGTATTTCCTTTTTTTCTCTTTACAGCCAGGATTCAAAGAATCATAGTAGGTCACCTCCACTGCCTGCCTTTCAGTCACATCTTTTCTGCCATTGGTGTATTGATTGGTCTCTCCATTGATATTTTCATCTATTAACATTCGTTGAAATAAATCGGACTGGAAAATATCACAGGGCATTTTCTACATCTGATCTGTCATTTTTTTTTTTCTGCTTTGGCTCCCATGACCCTTATTCTGTGTCTCTGATGTTCCTTCTCAGGCTTTGTTTTTGCCATTTTCTTTTTAAATATTGCTGTTTTTCAGAGTGCTTTTTGACTTTTTTTTTTCTGCCCCTATGCAGTTTCAAGTCACTGCTATTATTTCCCAATCTTCACCACCATTCTATATTCTTCAAACCCTTCGCCTTTCTCTCAACTTCAAGCATGCACATTTATGTTGCAGTAACAAACAGATCCCCAGTTTGCATTGAATTTATAAATCAAAAATGTTTTATTTTATTATATATCAAGTACTATCTTTTGTTGGATATTATGCATATCCAATAAATCATTTGGAGGAGTTCATGTAGTCACTTTGAGACCCAGAGTCATGGATGCCATACTGGTTATGAACACATGAATCCTATAGTCCCATTTGGCATGGAGATAATTGAGTAGATCATGAAGGGATGCCGTGACTTTTAAACCATGTCTGATCCAATTTAGCAAAATTAATTCATCAAAAATAAGTCATGTAATCTGGTTTACTGCAAAGGTGCTAGTAAATATGAGGATATTTAAGACATTTAGTGAGAAACAAGCATCTCTACCATTTCAAATAACTCCTGACAGCCTCATACAGTGTACACCAAGGAATCTCAAATGAAGTGGGTTTCTCAAGAGTGAATATCATGGCATGCAAAGGTTTCTACCATGTAATTCCTGACCTTGGTGCTGCATGCTTAGGCTGGCAACATACCTGCCATGTACCGCTTCTCCTCTACTTTTGGCAACCTCTGAAAACTGACTTCACATCCTAGGATTTGCTTGTCCCTGGCCTATGTTGTTGTCCACAGCTTCCCTTCTCTAGACCAAGCAGCCCAGGTCCTCTGTCCATTCCTCCGGTGGTGGTTTCAAGTCTTTGGCATCTTGTATGAAAGAAAAATTCCATTGCTTTAGTGAATATTGGATTCTTAGTCATAGAAACATTAGTGGGATGCATCTAGACCATTGTGAAACTTTCTGGAGGCTTCTGTATCCAAGAGAGATACTGTCCTTCAATTTCTGCTCTGATCTTGCCTAAGGGCCTCTGTCTAGGAGTCTACTCATAGCTAAAGTAGTCCTAAACTTCATGATGCTCCATGATCTCTGCACAAAAAAGAAGACCTATGGCTTGCATTTGGATTGAAGCACTGGACAGAAAACTTAAGGGAGAGAGGAGAGAATCAGAAAATAATAAGAAAGGAAAGAAGAGAGAGAGGAAGGAAGAAAAAGAGAAAAGGAGGAAAGGGGAAAGGAGGAAGGAAGAAATGGGGGAGGAGAAAAGGGAGAGAGAAATGTAGAGGGGGAGGAAGTAAAGAATGGAGGGGGAAGTAATAAAAATCCTTACTTATCCCCAATGTCTTTCATATTTTTAAAATGACTAGGATGACTCTGAAGGTGGAAGGTCTTCCTTTGGTCATTACATTACCTACCAGTTATCCCATGCCAAGCACTCTTCTGATCACTGAGTCCATTGATAAAAATAATATCTATAAAAAAAAAAAAACCCGCAGTTCACCAGTTAGGATCTTAATGTAGCACAGAAAAGACATTGGCTCTCCATAAATCACCCAATCCTCTCTTTCAGGTTTTAACTTACAGCAGGCATTACCCTGGCTCAATAGCCAGACTCACCACATCAGGGCAGCACAGGGATGGGTGTGGGCAATCTGAGCTGCTCGCTGCAGGCAGCTTTGACTTAGCTATTTATATGGCTTACACTCTAGTATGGAGAAATGGAACCTCTAATTCCCTTCCCTTTCTCCAGACTGCATAGTGCTGTGGTTGGAAATTGAGAATTTAGTTTAGTCTTCTTATTTTTACACATAAAGCTAGCTTGGTTTCCAGCAACGTCTGACTACTTTGTAGACCTCAGGACCATGTAGTTAACTCTGAACAGGCCACTTGTTTGTAGTATCGTTCCTTCTCACTCTTCCTCTCTAACCCTGTTCTCTCTTTTTACTCTTCCTCCCTCCCTCCCTCCCTCCCTCCCTCCCTCCCTCCCTCCCTCCTTACTTCCTTTCTTCTAGCATATATGTGCATATACCATTTTAATCACTTTTTTTGAGACAGTGTCTTTCACTGGGTTCTATTTGCCTAGTAGCTAGGCTGGCAGACAAGTGAGCCTTAGGAATTGGCCAGTCTTTATCTCCCTAGTGCTGGACTTTATAAGGGTGCACACACACTCCTTGCACTTTACGTGGTTTCTGGTGATTGAGCTCAGAGCCTTGTGTTACAGAGCAAGGCTCTTTTCATACTGAGCTCCCTCTGTAGCCTACCAGGTCAATTTCCCTCTTTTCTGGGTACCGTGAAGTCATTGACGGGATCTTACTCATTTTCATCTCCCCATTGTCTAAGCAGCCATTAGTGCTTAGTAGATGCCGAGTGTACAGTGTACGCAGTCTGGAAAGATGACTTTGGAAGTGCTCTGTCCATTCCTGCCTCAGCATCCACACTTACATAAATAACAACTTTCCAAATTCAAGCATTTTCTTTCATTGCTTGATGTTTTCACACTGAGAGCTCACTGTGCACCTCCCTGCCCCCCCATGGCTTCACAAAATCCTGGTGCCTCAGCAAGGTCTCAAAATCATGAAAGGTCAGAGCCCTCCAATCTGTGTTGATTTGGGTCACTGTTTCCTTGAGACTTCCTTTGCTTCTTCTTTGATTAAAGCCACATTTGCCTTGCCTCCCGCTTTTTAGCAATTACACTAATTAAGCTAATTTTTCTTTGTTCTCTCTATACAATTTGCATAAATGGCAAATTTATATATAGTGTCCCTAATTCTCCTGTAACTGCTCTGTAATTAACAGGATGCTCAGGCTAAATATAAATAAGTGCAGAAGGAAAAACAGCTTTCTGCTAAAATACAGATAGAAGCTCCGAGAAAAGGAAGGCAGAGCAGAAAACAATTCTGAGCCTGTTCTAAACTCATTATGCTTGATTGGGTCACAGTTGGAGGATGCCAGCTAAAGGTTAGCTCCTGCATGAGTGTCTCTGAGAGCCCTGTCCCCAGGAGCAATAAGAAGACAGAACAGGGTCCACTGTGTTGAAATAATAACAACATTGTACAATTTCTCCATGTTCAGGGGTAGTGTGGTGTGGGTAAAGGACTATATAACATCCAGGAAATTGGGACACGAGTTCTAATTCTGACCAACCAGACAAGGCACCTTGAGTCAGGGGATAGCAAAACCAAATCCCAGAGCTCTGGACACTTTATGGTGACACTGATGAACATCCTGTAGCCCTGTCATCTCATTATGTCCCTGTGATAAAATACACTAAGGATGGAGATATGTTCAAAAATAGTACTAGATCAAGATTGAGACTTCCTTTTACAAATAGAAATGATTATAAATTGGCAAGTAGCTCATATAGGAGTCCTTTGAGTAGTGATAATAAGCGATCCATGAATCCTCAATTCCAGCTGTAGTTCTGTGACCATGAAGAAATTCCCTAGAGAGTCTGAACTCAAGGCCCAGTTTTCATAGAGTGAGATTAAAGAAATGGCAGTGGACAGTGTAATGCCTGGCATGCACAAGCCCTTGATGCAACTTAGATTATTTGCTTATCAAGTCATGCAACCCAGTCTTTCCTGGGGTTAGGTGAATGGATGAAGCTGAGTTTCCAGCTAACCTGTGTGAGCCTCAAACCCCAAAACTTGGGTGACTCAAGAAATGTTATCTGGAAAGAAATTCCTGAAGTTTCTAAAAATCCTTGAGAATTCTGGAGCTGTGACCAAGGCCATTGCAGTGATAACAGCACTGTCTCATGATGTCACTTTTCAGAAAAGTCAGCTCTTCAATGCACACTTCTCCAAGCCTGGAGAACAGGGACATGAAGGATACTTTGCTCTTTGTGGGAGGTGTGGGTAAATAGACATTGTAGATGTCTGTGGTCCAAAGTCTCCAGAGAATGTGGTGTTTAAATCTCTCATAGGCAGTCCATTTTAATGTTGAAGACCCCTTAGGAGTTTGGTCTTATAATCTTTTCATCTATACCTTCTAAAATTGGTGTTTTGTACATACTTTGTATTATATATCATATACTAAAATATGCATATAATGTATAAATAAATAATATACATACCCAGGCATGCCCAATCATAAGATTTTTATTTATAGTGGAGAGGGAAGCTTCTTACAGGAAATTTCGTTGTCATCCCCAGTGGCAGCTGACTGCTACTTAAGCACAACACAGGGGAAGTATACCATTTGTCAGAATTTCAGAGCATTGGATAAGACACATACACTCTCTGTGTCTCATATTTTTTACTCGTGGGCCAAAATAAGAAATATTTCCTTAGTAGTTTGGCTAAGAAAAGAAGGCAGGGTAATACATAAAATAGTTTTTGTAGTAAATAAGCAGATATTATTTTTCTCACTTGGGGTGAAAATCTGAGTATTTAGGAGACTAATTAGAGTAGCTATTTGCATGCATGCACATGTGCATGCATGCACTAATGCTAATGGTAAGAGGCCTGCAAAATAAAACCATTTTATATTTAGTTTAAAAGCTGTTTCATTACTCAAAGGTGAAATACCATCTAGACACCCACAGCCAAACAGTGGATGGAACTTGTAGAGTCTTATAGAAGAATAAGAGAATGGATTTCATATCTGGAAAAGATAGGAACTCCACAGGAAGACCAACAGGGTCAAGTATCCTGGATCCTTGGAGCCCTCAGATTCTGAACCACCAACCAAAGAACATACACACATTGGAACTAGGCCTCCCAACACATATGTAGCAGATGTGTGGCTTAGTCCTCGTGTGGGTCTTGAAGAACTGGAATGGGGGCTTTCCCCAAAGCTGTTGCCTATATATGGGGTATATTCTTCTAGCTGAGCTGCCTTGTCTGGCCTCAGTGGGAGAGGCAACGCTTAGCATTGCAGAAACTTGAAGTGTTGAGGGTGGGGAGATAGCAAGGTGGGGAAGCACTTGATCAGAGGAGAAGGGGAAAGGGTGGGGAAGGGATTGTGGAAAGGTGTGACCTAGAGGGGAGCAGTGAGAGGGATGTAAAGTGAATAAGTAAAAATGAAAATTATGTTAAAAAACAAAACAAACAAACAAACAAAACAAACAAAATGAAGAGGTACCTACACCACATGTGACTCTTCTGCTAAATAGCAAACAGCCTTAGCTGCGCACCATAGACACATTTTTCTGTATCACATCACGTTCTGACAGATGTGGTTTGGCAATGACTGCTCTGGCTCCTTTCATTCTGTGTTGTCTCACTTCAGGTTCTGTAGCCCCTGTGCAGGTCTCCTTTAAGGCCAAAAAAACACGGCACTGAAAGTTCCCCTCAGACATGGCTCAGACCATGTCGCTCAAGCTGCCTTGAGCAAAGGCCCACATGATGGAGCAGGACACACAGTCAGAAAAGGAGTGGACCTCGTGACTTTAACACTCTCTACTGTGTTATCTTTGACCTGAGCTCTCTGAAAACATTGTGTGCCTCTCTTTCTCTGTTGATACTGTCTTTAACTTTTTTCAAGTGGATAAAGTTTGTTTGTTTTAAAGTGGATAAAGTTGGATGTGGGGAGCGGGTGTGGCGGCAGTCCCAAAGGCGCCAGGGACTGCAGCTAAGTCTTATGACTTGCACCTGACTTCCTCATACATCTGAATATAAGCCACAAACATCGTGAGAGCTGCGCAGGTGTACCAGGTTACTGGCGAAGCCATTTTGGTGGAGATATGCCCCTGCTGCCCTGATTAGCTGAAGCTGCGTACCTGGTGAGGTGATGTGGTCTGCTGTGAGTGGATGGGAACTGATAGTATATAAGAGTGAGAGGCCCAGGGCTCGGGGGTCTTTCGCCTACACAGTCAATGCTCTCCCAATAAACGTGTTGCAGAAGGATCCTATTGTAGTGTCTTTCTTGCTGGCGAGTCAGGTGTCCCACAGTTGGAGAATATTTTCTTGAGTGAATCCAAGCAGTATTTTACAGAGGCCTTGAGGTGGAGCACTCTGATGAGTAAGCTGTACAGTCACAGTGAACAGCAGCCCATCTTCCTAAGCTTTTGCATGGTAACATAAGCATTTCTTCTTTTTAAAAAAGAATCTGACGGTTAGCTAGAACGCACAAGGAAATACTAACTTATCGCACTTTAAACTTTAAAAGAACCATTCTCTAGAATTTAAAAAAAAGGAGAGTTGGTAGAGAGGTGTGGGTGGGTCTGGGAGGATGAATGTGATCAGGCTACATTGTATGAAAAGAATGTTTTCTCAAAAGAATTAATAAAAGTAATTGAAAGAGAAGAGCTTGTAGGTTTATAGTTCCCCCATTAAGTTGGTGCCAGAGACAGCTAGATGGAAACAGCATTGGAAACAGAGCTATACAAGAAAAAGACATTCTGAGCACACTGTGGGATGCTGGGTGAAAGGATGTCAACTCTCCATTCTAGGCTATGACTCCACAGTGGGCTGTCAATGAAAAATGGCTTTAAGAAGCCTTTTATGGGATGAAGGGATATGAAGAAAGAACCCTAAAATTTAGCCATGAATTTTTTCTAGTGCGATGTACCCAAGGATTAAGATCTAAAGCTGACAGAGAAACTCCCTGTAAATAGCTCTTCCTCTGTTGGGTAAACCAGAGATAAAGAGAAGGATGAACCATGCCAGATCAGGTGATTAAGACAAGGCTCCAGTTCTGGGATGGAGAACAGGACACGCACTGTACATGATAATGGATTTTTATTGTGAAGGTGATTGGATCATAACTCCTATAGGGCCTTAGTGAAGCAAGGCTTTGAATGCTTCTGTGGGGGTGTTTACAAAGAGGATTAACTGAGAGGGTAAGACCTGCCCTGAAAGTGGGTAGCATCTCCCTTTGGCCTGGGGAAAGGCAACTAGCATCAGTAATCCTTTCCCTGCTCCTTGCCCTGCATAAGCAAAGGAAGCTCCCAGTAGAGACAAGTCACCCCTGACAGTATGTCTTCGCGACCACAAGGAACTGTATCCCCACAAATCATGAGGAAAACAGAATCTTTCTTCCATAACTTGCTTCTTGTCATAGCCATATAAAAAGTGACCAAAACAGATGAATGTTTCGGGGAAATAAAAACCTTACTTATAAATACACCTACTTACAGGGAAACCCAGGAAGGGTACAGTAGCCTGGAGCTGGGGAAAGACAGGAAGTATTACATTTCTTAAGTCAGAAGGTCTGAGGGAGAAGATACCAGTTCCCAGAGAAAGAAAGCAGTGTGAAAAAGATAGTGCAGGTAAAATGACTCTCTGATGCAGGGACACATGGCAGTGCCACGGCAGAGACCAAACCAGGGAGATGAATTACCCAGTGTCACTTTTTGAAACATCTTCTGTTGTCCTCTGCATGTTCTTGTTGATGGAACCCAGGGAAAACTAGCCAGGAAAACTAGAAGCAGCCCTTAATACAGTCCACAGAGGGGACCATACTAGGGAGATAACTGGATGCAAAGTATGTTATAGACACCCTTACCCTGAACTTCCTCAACCCACTTCATTAGTACACCTGCATTGTAAAGGAGCTTTCTCCATCTGCTTCTTGGCCACAGGACATTTTCTCACCACATCTAGGCTACTCATCTGCCTATTATGTAGGACAATGCAACATGCAGAATATTTAATGGCCCAAAGTCAACTGCCAAACCCAAGAGTGTATATCAAAGATACACGCTGTGTCTTTGCATCTCACTTGCAGAGGTTTGCATGGGTCCAGATCTCAGTAAACATTCTTGCTGCCTTCTTCCAGCTCACCACTCACATCTCTTGTTCCTCATATATACTTCCTGAGATCACCTGCCCAATGAACTACCTTCTTACCCAACATAGTCCTAAGACCTCTTCAGGAGACATCAAGACAGCGACGCATAGAAAATGACCCAGAAGGACAAAGAGAAACTATATACCTCACGTGTGTAAAGGGAAGGGTGTTGAAGCCTAGGGGCAAATAACTTAGTATAGAAATACTGTCAAGAAAACAAGCTGAAGGGACTGTGGCAACAGAGAGGAAGGGGCACCCTGCCAGGGATGTTGGGTGTGGTGATGGAAGGTTTCCAGAGAAGTATGATTTCTAAGTCCTGCCGTCTTTCAGAAAGAAGCAGGCATTCTCCAAACTGAAAATTCAGAGCCTGAAGGTGAGAATTCTGTCCCCTCTTCCTCTCAGTGGGAGAGGAGCTGATTGGAAGCCTGCTCACCATTGCTCACTCCTCCTGCTGTTTTGAAAGGTTCTGATATGAGGGAAAATATCCTCTCTGGGGAGCCCTTGCCCTTTCATGATTTGCCAAACACCTCCTCGGCGAGGTACCCAAAGCCCTCTGCAGCTGATTGAGATTCAAAGAGAAAGCAGATCTAAATGAAGGGTCTGAGTGAAAAGACTGTGTTTATTGTTGCTCTCTGGCATCCCTGGCAATCTTCACCAGAGGAATTTCCACACCACGCTGACTGCCTGCCAGGCAGACTGGGGAAAGGCTTCTCGCAGGAGCAGCAGGCACATCTGTTTAAAGGAGAAAATGTTCATGGTGGTGAATTGAAGTTGTTTGATGCACTTCAGGGAAACTGCCCTAAATAGTCTTTGATGCATACCTCTTAATAACCTTCGTTCTACCTGAGTGTGGCCCATGTGATTTTTAAGATAATAGAAATCAGAAAATGGAGGCTGGTACTCCAGCCTAGGTCCCTTATTTATATGGGAAATCGTGCTCAGAGCAGACAAATGGCTACCATATGGCCACGGGGCACATGGGTTACAGAGAGAACATAGTACCCACGTCTACCCCAGTGGGAAAGTCACAGGATTGGGAGCTTGATCCTCAAGTGTGGATACTATCCATTCTTGCAAAAATCAAATTCTGCATGCATTTGTTGGGCACTAGTCATGGATCTGACCCTATGTTACACTTTGAATAGTAAAAAAAATGAAAAAACAGCAATGAGAAATAAAACCCAAATTGATTTGACCCTCAAGACACCACAGTATAAGAGACATGGATTTTTCAAGTCAGCCAATGTATCCATCCTGGAAAGCCAAGACACTGATGGACATGCCAACACACACAGAACAGGGAACACACAGGATCCTTATATCCTCCATCTACATACTGGGTAGACGAGTGTTCAATAGAATTTCATGCTCACCCAGCAGCCCAGATTGTGATCTTATCAAGAACTGGGGTCTTGGTGAATATAAGTGCTTAAAATGGCATCACACTGGGCTAGGAGATTTGGTCTTAAAATCAGTGACAAATGTCAATATGGGAAAAAACAGCCGTCAAGAGAATGCTACATGAAGACAGAGGCAGGGGGTCAGAATGACAGAGTTGTAAGGAATAAATAGCAAGAGTTGTAGGCAATGCCTAGAAATCAAAGGACAGGCATATGATAGTGCTGCCCCTGCGGGATTTAGAGGAGCAAGAGTTCTACCAACACCTCTATTTCTCACTCCCAGCCTCCACAATGGTATCAGAATGTACTTCTGTTCTCTTAAGCCATGTAGTTCATGGCACCTTGTTTTAGTAGTCTTGGAATGTTAAAAGAGTCTTCAAGCTAAAGGCTTGGTTTCTTTCTACAGGGTATAGGGAGCTGTTGAAGGACAGATTGTCTTTAATGTAAGGCTGACTCATATTTCTATATCAGTCACCTGCACTTTTCCCATCATTTGAGGTGACCTCAGAACACCTGTGTCATAAAACTGCTGTTCAAAGCTTTCAACTCCCCACTCCTGCAGAAGACATGGCAGGAAAATTATCAAGGAAAGCTTCCTGGCAAGGTGGCTCATGAGAGAGGCCTTAGAGCATGATGATGAGGAATTCTCTTATAGAAAGTGACAGAAACAGAGTCCATGTAAGAGGAACAAGAAGGACCAAGGCTTGGATCTGAAAACAAGAAGTGGATATTTGTGACTGTATACTGTATGTTTGTATTTGTAATACTGTATGTGCACATGTGTGGAGGTGTTTTAAACATGTTAAACATGTATATGTGCGTATAATCAACAAGTAGTATCCAAAGGCCTGAGAATTGAGGATAAGAAAGCTCACAGTTCGAGGTATGCAGTAAGAATGTCACAGGAGGGAAGTAATGGTGGCAGGAGCTTGAGTCAGTGTGTCACATTACATCACATTTCATGCACAGGCAGGAAGCAGCAAGAAATTAATGCTCGTATGCATAGGCTTCTTCCAGTATAGCAGTCAAGCATCCAAGAAAATGCCTGGGTCAAGGTAGGCCTTCTCACTTCAATTCACTTAATCTAGACATCCCTCCAGACATCCTGGAACCTAAGTTAATCTAGATCATCCCTCACATGCATGCCCAGAGGTCTCTCCTAGGTGATTCTAGATCCATCTAAGCTGACATTTAATAATAACCATCCTAGTATCCATCTTAGGTGACACACCTTATATCAGTCAGGGGCTATGACTACGGCCAAACACTTGGGAAAGGCAACTGACAAAAGGGAAGATTTATTTCAGACATGGCTTCAGAAGACTCAGTCTAATGTCAGATGGAGACATTGCTTTGGGACAAAGACAAGGCAGAATGTGATAACAAAAGTACGTGATGGTGAGATATGCTTATCTCATAGCAGGCAGGAAAGAGAGAGAGAGAGGGAGGGAGAGAGAGAGAGAGAGAGAGAGAGAGAGAGAGAGAGAGAGAGAGAGAGAGAGAGAGAGAGAGAGAGAGAGAGGCGAAGTAGAAAGAGCTCAGGGCCAAGATAGATTTCTCTAAAGCATGCATCAGGAACCTGCTCCCTCTACCTGGGCTCTCCCTTCCACAGTTCTGCCACCCCTCAATAATCTATTCAAGGTTTGAATCTATCAGTGGATTAAATCATTTATTATACCAGAGCCCTTATGATCTAATGGAAACACCCTCAGAAACACACCTAGAGGTGAGATTCACTAATCTTCTATGTGTTTCTCAATCCATCAAGGTAACAATCAGTATTATCCATCACAGTCAATGTAACAGCTCATATAATAGTCAGCTGGTTAAACCCAATCACTCCAATGATAGCTTAGATGCAAAAGAAAGAGACCATATAAGTGGATCTAGAGATTTTATACATTAGAAATGTTGGCCTAAATAAGTACTGATGTATTTTAACATCTCCATAGGCTCTATAGGTATAACTTCTCATGCCCACTAGTGAAGGGATTAGCTACAGAGCAAAAGAACACAGAAGCCCAAGGTTTTTGCTTTCTGCCAGAGCATTATAGTTTTTTTTCTTGGTTCTAGAAATGATTATATGTACATACACACAAACTGGAGTCAACACGAATATTATATATATATATATATATATACACACATATATATGTATGTATGTGTATATATACATATATATATGTGTATATATATATATATATATATATATATATATATATATATCTCCAGTCATATGTGTGTATTTGGGGTTTAACCCCTGAGATTGCATAGCCTGTCAGCTTGTTCTTGGATTCTCTCTTCCTCTTCAGACATTGGCTGCCTATAGCTGATTATGCAGGGTTAGAGCCTTGTGATAGTTCCCTCACCCATGTTGGTATATACACTGATATCATTATGAAATTCTTGTGAAAGTATTCATACTGTTGAGATCCATTAGTGCACCATGATTTTGTCTAGAAGACCATTTTGCAGCCGGTAAGAGGTTATTCGAGTCTTCCAGTTATCCTTCCACAATGTTCCCAAAGCCTTAGGTGTAGGGTTTGTTTTGTAGATGTATCGACTGGAGGTAGGCACCTCACCATCATAACTCTCTGCAATGTGATCCATTATTGATCTCTGTAATAGCTTCTGTTTTTTGAAAAACTGAGGAAAGGTGAGAGTCCCTGTATCTTTGAATATAAGGTTAAGCATTTAGAACATGGGTAGAAATAATACCAGTTTAGTGGCAGTAGTAGGTTTTCTTCTAGGACCTATGATGCCTCCAGTCATGGATAGTTGGCTGGGTTTATAGTACCAACCATGAATTCCTTCCTTAATTACTATGTTTAATGTATGTGTTGAAGTAGAATAGTATGTGCAAGTTGACTTTAATTGTTGCAGATTTTCATAATCTTAACACAGAATTTATAACAATAGTCTCACTCTACTGGTCATGTAGATGTAAACAAGTATTATGATCCTATTGAATCTTTATACAGTCAGTGCCTTTTAGTACTGGTGTGTGTGTGTGTGTGTGTGTGTGTGTGTGTGTGTGTGTAGATCTGAGAACAACTTGTGGAAGTTTATTCTCTCCTTCTATCACGTGGACTCCAGAGGCTGAACTCAGTCCATTACTATATCTTCAGCTCCCAATCGTCTTTATTATTTTTTGAGGATTTATTCATTATATTTGAACATAGTCATGCCCTCATCTTCCTTTCTTATCACCCTCAGAACCATTCCATTCCTTTCCACCAACTTTGAGCCAACTTCTTCTTTCCCCCACTGAGTCTAGTTTGTGTTGCCAGCTTGTATTGGGCTTAGGGCCTGCTCTGGTGTGTGGTGAGCCGATGGGGCAGGGGGTTACATCATTAAAGAAAATAGGCTATGCCTCTCCTCGAAGCTATCAAATGCCAATATCTCCACATCCACCTACTCTGTTGGAGTTTTGTCCAGCTGGAGCTTGTGTATGTCTGGTACACACTGTCCTAATTGCTATGAGTTCAAATGTACATCTTCCCTGTTGTATCTGGAAAACACCTTTTTAAAACTATTTTCCACCAAATCTAGCTCTTACATTCTTTCTGCCTCTTTGTTCTACATATGGTTGAGTCTTGGGGTGAGGGCTATGACATTAAAGTCTAATTTCAGGATGAGCACTCCATGGTCTTTTTTTCTCTACATATTGTTTAGAGTCTCAATTGTCATCTTCTGTATGGAGAAGTTTCTAAAAAGGGATTTAGAGATGCTCTGATCTATGTGTACAGCAATAAGTCATTAGGAGTCCTTTTTAATACTATATCCATTCCACAGCATAATAGCATGGAGTTCTCTCCTAGGGCCTGTGACTTTTCTAGCTACAGGTCCTGAATCCTTCTAATGATAGGATTATTTCTACTTGAAGTCAGTTTTCAAATCTGGAATTGTCTTTATTATTTCCTTCAGCTCTGTGCTTGCTTTACTTGGACTTCCGTAGTAAGCTGTGTGGAGTCTTTGACAATGTTTATAATTGTTCTTTTAAATTCTTTTAAATTGTTTTTTTTAAATTCCATGCCCTGGGGTTAATCTATATAACATTTTTGTAGAATTAATGGTCTTTTGGGGAGCAGGAGGAGATGAAAATTGTATTTACATTTCATATTTTTTTGTTTCTGTAATGGGACCTGGGCATATGGGTTTATTAAGTTAGCTGTGTATAGGATATGAGAATCTACTCTGTCTCTGTTGAGTGGGAGATTGGTTGTCTTTGCTATTGCCCAAGCTTAGTTGACTTCAGATCAAGTATGAAGAAATTGTAGGTCAGTTCTTCAGATACTCAGTGTTGATTTTTATTAATGAGTCTTCTGTATCTCTAATTCAGTGGCAGCCAAGAAAGTAAACAAATGCAGCTTCCAGCTGGGTCTCAGCATATGAAAGTGATGCAAGGGTAGGGGTCTGAGTCAAGTTCCCTCATATCTGAGGCAAGTTCCCTCATAGAGCATATGGGTATTATTTGTCATTGGGACAGGGCATGGAGGGGCGACACAGTCAAGAGTTTGGGGTGGCTTACCTAGAGAAAACTTATACTAGTGTAACTCCTAACTGGGCCTGGGAATGGAGAGATGGCATGGACAAGGAAGGGTCTTATGTGACTCACCTGGAGAGCACACACATAGATAAGGATTCTGTCTGGACCTGGAAAAGGGACAGGTAATTATCTGGTTGTGTTTGTGTGTGTGTGTGTGTGTGTGTGTGTGTGCATATATATGTATGTGTGTTATACAAGTGCATGATTACATTTGAGAAGATGCTTGCTGGAGCCCAAAGAGGTTGTCAGGTTCTCTGGATCTAGAGTTATAGGTAGTTTTGAGCCACTTGACATGAGTGGTTGGACCTGAACTCTAGTCATCTGGAAGAGCAGTGAGATCTGTTAAGTGCTGAGCCATCACTCGAGTCCCATACATCTATCTATCTATCTATCTATCTGTCTGTCTGTCTGTCTATCTATATGTAAATATTTATATATATACATATATATTTACAGTATCATTATTTCTACTTAACTTTTTTACTTTCTCTTTCCCTCTATTAGCTTAGTCTCTATCTTTTCTTCTAACTCATAAGTTAAACATGCACCTTTTGACATTTACTTTTTTCCAATGCATAGATTTAAGACAGTATATTTTCCTCTAAGTATCCTTTAAATTGTATTACTTAAGCTATAATGTGTAATCCTTTTTATCATCATTCACTAAGTTCCCATTATGATTGCTAATTTAGCTCATGAATTATTAATTGTGCCTCCTCAATTTCTAAACATATGTTTTCTTTGCATAATCTCACTCAAATAAGACTCAAGTAATGGTCTGTTTACTTTGCAGCAATAAAGCAGAGGTTCACTGAAAAATGTCCAGTGGATGTAACAAATACACCTAGTTTGTCCTACAGAAAATAAAAGTGCAGACAAAATTACTTTATTTCATATACAGAGTATACAGCTACATAGTACAGTTTTATTTACCAGTAAATTTAATTCTATTTTCATGGACACGCAGCATCTCATTTACACACTTTGTTATATCTGCCAGAACTGTAGTTGGTGCTGAGTTTGCACAGTTTTGTGGTTGACCAGAAGAGAGTGCCCAGGAAGGTTAGAGAAGGAGGGCTTGACCAGGAGCAGGGAAATCTGGAGGAGCTACAAAAGTGTAGTACTATGGGGAATAACTTGCAACTAGTCAGAGAATGGAGTGTGGTCTCCAGGCCAGAGGGCCAGACTAGATATGAGTATGGAGTGAGGCAGAACACGTGACTCCACTTAAAGAAAGATTGCAAGTTTGGAAACATTTCTGTGTAGTCTTCAGAAATCAGACCTGTGATGTTTTGCCAGCTGCTCTTTACTTGTTCCCTCTGACCCCCTTTGCAGCTACTCAGATAAGTCCAGAGTGAGAACACAAAAGGCCGCTGGCAGTATAATAGTGTTCTCACCTTGTGCCCAGTGTTCAGTGTGTTGTATACTTTATTCCACTTCTCTCCACAAGGATCTTGGGTAAGCTGTCCTGCTGTCATGGAAGATATGGAAATTGAGTGTCAAGGTTGCCAATACTTGCCTAAAGTCTCTGCTGTGGTATGGAGTGGTGGGCTGTGCCCAGACAGCCTGGTCCCTCATCGAGCATAGGTCTGGAACCCAGGAGGCCTGGTGGGCTGAGATTTCCACCTGCGTGGGATGGCAGGAGTTTGGCCACGCCTCCTGGGATCCCACAGCCCCCCTGCAGATGCAGCATCATAGTAGTTGCACCAAACCCTCCCACATGCAAATAAGGTTTCCCCAAACTCTCAGTCCAAGCCAATGAGAAGCACCTGCTGTCAAACCCTGAATCATCCCCAAAACTGTATACAAGTCCAATCCAGGGAATAAAGGTGTGTGAGAACTACTCCATCATCCAGAGCCTTTGTCCTAAGAGCTGTAACACTTGGGGAGAGATTGCCTGAGGCCCTGCTGCACTCCTCACTGGCTAGTTGGCTTCTCCTCAGCCCAGCCCAACCCTGACCTGACTCAATGCAGGGCAGCATGGAATTTATGGAAGTGAGGCCGACCTGCACAGTGGAATGGGAATAGAAAAGCGACTTTCCCTCCCTGCCTGCATTCCCTTCCCTTCACTAGAACCCTCGCACCAGGCCTGGCCAGAGATCTCTGTGGAAACCCTTTGATACCCAGGCCCACATTGTGGATTCAGTTCTGTAAAACAAATGTTATATTCCAGTTTTGGGGAGAAATTATCACCCCCCTCCCCAATTCATGTGCTGCCTAATCCTCCATGTGATTGTGTTGCGGGATGAAGCCTTTGGGAGATAAATAGGTTTAGATGAGATGGTGATCACGGGAGGGGCTTTCATGATGGAATTAGTGCTCTTAAAGGAAGAAACAAGAGAGCCCATTCTCCTTTGAGGATACAACCCGATGGCAGACTTCAGTAGTTCAGAAAGAGAGTGGGCGTGGGTATCTGAATCAGCGAATACCTTAATATTAGAATCCCCAGCCTAGAACTGTGAAAAATAAATTCCCGTGGTTTAAATCTGCCAGTCTCTGGTAGGCTGTTATGACACCCTGTGCTAACATGTATTTACAGCTAGAAAGTAGCTAAGATTGATTTTGGTCCCTCAGGCCCAAATACTGTAGAACCCCTGCCCTCCCTCCTTGTCTCTCTACAGAGCCTAGGTTTGTCTTATTGGCATCCTAAAGGCAGTGATGCCGAGTTGCAAGCATTCATCAATATTTCCACAAGCTTTGCAGCAGTTGCACACATACAACAGCATCTTACAGGTAAGGGAAGCCACAGATGCAGTCAACTCTAACAAGGTGTCTTAGTTAGGGTTTTCCTGCTGTGAACAGACACCATGACCAAGGCAAGTCTTATAAAAAACAACATTTAATTGGGGCTGGCTTACAGGTTCAGAGGTTCAGTCCATTATCATCAAAGTGGGAGCATGGCAGTATCCAGGCAGGCATGGTGCAGCAGGAGCTGAGAGTTCTATGTCTTCATCCAAAGGCTGCTAGTGGAAGACTGACTTCCAGGCAACTAGGGTGAGGATCTTATACCCACACCCACAGTGATACACCCATTCCAACCAGGCCACACCTATTCCAACAAGGCCACACCTTCAGATGGTGCCACTCCCTGGTCCAAGGATATACAAACCATCACATTCCACTCCCTGGTCCCCATAGACTTGTTCAAAAACATGAGTCTATGGGGGCCATACTTAAACATAGCATAATGCAAAATGCATTTAGTCCAACTTTCAAAGTCCTCATAGTCTATAGCAGTCTCAACAATGTTAAAAGTCCAAAGTTCAAGGACTCTTCTGAGATTCATTCAACTTAATTAACTGTAATCCCCAAAGCAAGGCAGGAAACCAGCTGGGCAAACTCCAAACTCTGCATCTCCATGGCTGATGTCAAAGCAGTCTTCAGATCTCCATTCATTTTCATCTTTGTTGACTGCAACAAACTGCTTTCTCCTGGGCTGGTTCCACTCCCTGTGAGCAGCTTTCCTCAGCATGTATCCCATGGCTCCGGCATCTTTAACATCTTTGAGTCTCCAAGGCAATTTCAATGTCACAGCTTCTTGTTTCAGTGTCTGGGATTCCACTTGATCTTTTGGATTCCTCCTAAGGGCTGGCATCACTTTTCCATCTCTTCCCTCTGTAGCACTCTAAGCTCAGGTTAATCCACTCCACTACGGCTGCTGTTCCTGGTGATCACTCCATAGTACTGACATCTCCCATACACTGGGGTATTCCACACCAACTAGGCTTCACCAATAGCCTCTCATAGGCTCTCTTCAGGGTACCAAGCCTTAAATCCTTTGCATGACCCCTTCAGTCCTGGGCCATCAACTACAGCTGAGGCTTCACCTTCTCCAATGGCCTTCCCCGGCCTCTCACAGTGCTAAGCCTCAGCTTCTCTCCATTATCCCTTCATTCCTTCACAAGCAGTACCACCTGAGTGACTCTTACACATTACCAAGTCCAGCCGCAGCATGAGGTACAACCTTGGTTATTTCTGGAACACAGCTTCTTTGTGCTCCCAGCAAACAATTTCCAGAAGGTTTCACCTCAGTGATGCTGGTCTCTTCTTAATCACTGCTAATTCCTTAGCTCCAGCTAACCAGCATCAATTTTCCCAGTAGTTTCTTCCATTCTTAACCCTAGAGCCAGAGCCACATGGCTGAAGCTGCCGAGTTCTGCTGCTTACAGGAACTAGAACATGATTCCCTTGTACTATAACATTATCACTAGCTTTATGTTTTCTAAATCTTTCACTGCTTAGCTTGGCTATCCTGGTTCTTGCTCTGTAGATTGACCTTGAATGTAGAGATCAGCATGCCTGTCTCATGGGATTAAAGGTGTGTACCACCAAGCCTGGATCTAATTAAGCTGGGTAGAATCTTGCCCCAAGGTCCCACTCCCTTAATCTGTTATCTCCTAGAACAAGAGATTTTGCTCCATTTCACTTCCTGATACTCCTTTAGTACTCAAACCATATATTTTATATTTTTCCTTTCTAAGCTTGCTATGTTTGTTCAAACTTCTCTTCATAAGACTTAACCAGAGAACAAAGTCTCTGCTGGGCTTTTTTGAAACTTCTTTTGTCAATGCAATTAATCCAAGTCTCTTCACCTTAGCCTCAGGCAAACTTTTCAGACAAGGGCAAAAAGTAGCCACATTCTTCACCAAAATACCACAAAACCAGTCTTTATGCCACATTCTGAAATTCTTCTTCTTTGAAATCTCTTGGGCCAGGTCAACACAGTTCAAATTACTCCCAGCAACAAAGTCTTCCATATTCCTACTAGGATGACCCATTAAGCCCCATTTAAAGCATTCCACTGCTTTCCAAATCCAAAGTCCCCAAATCCACATTCTTTCTAATAAAAGCATGGTCAGGCCTATCACAGCAATACCCCACTCCTGGTACCAACTTCTGTCTTAGTTAGGGTTTTCCTGCTGTGAACAGACACCATGACCAAGGCAAGTCTTATAAAAAACAACATTTAATTGGGGCTGGCTTACAGGTTCAGAGGTTCAGTCCATTATCATCAAAGTGGGAGCATGGCAGTATCCAGGCAGGCATGGTGCAGCAGGAGCTGAGAGTTCTATGTCTTCATCCAAAGGCTGCTAGTGGAAGACTGACTTCCAGGCAACTAGGGTGAGGATCTTATACCCACACCCACAGTGATACACCCATTCCAACCAGGCCACACCTATTCCAACAAGGCCACACCTTCAGATGGTGCCACTCCCTGGTCCAAGGATATACAAACCATCACACAAGGATATCAGGAATTTTAACTAGAAGCAATGATATTCAGCTAAACATGACTTAACCAGTAGAGATTATTCTTTCCCTAGTAATTAGATGTCCAGAGGTGGTGATTGATTATCACTGCTGATTTAGTCAGTATTAATGAAGCCCAAGAAATGCCATGTGGTCCTAAGATAAAAATGTCCAAAGAAAATGGCAGGAATGGGTGATGAGGGTTTTTTTTTTCTTTTTAAATCCGTTTTTTAAATCAGAAAGTGGGGAGGAATAATTTCTAAACTGGAGTCCCAAGCTCAGGAAACTTCTCTCCATGCATCAGTTGGCCTAAACTGCCTTGTTGCCTGGGAAAGTTGCAGAGAAAGGACCTAGAATTTCCACTTCATGAGAAGCAGGGTCAGCTAGGGATCATGGGGAATGTGGTGGTTTGAAGTGTGTCATTTTGGGGGTGGGCTTTGAGACCCTCCTTATAGATGCCTGGGAGTCAGTTCTCTCCTAGTGGTCTTCAGATAAAGATGTAGAACTCTCATCTCCCCAGCACCATGACTTGATGCTGCCGTGCTTCCTGCCTTGATGATAATGAACTGAACTTCTGAACCTGTAAGCCAGCCCCAATTAAATGTTGTCCTTTATAAATGTTGCCTTGGTCATGGTGTTGTTTCACACCAATGAAAACCCTAACTAAGACAAAGAAGTAGAAATCAATAAGTCTACCACAGGAGTTTAGTTCAGTTTACTATCTGCTGATTTAAAAACATCTATGATTACTTTAGAGAACAATTAATTTATTCCTTAAGGAATGAAAATTGGCTGAATTGCTTTCAAAACTGGGAGCGGGTCAATTATATTCAGTTCACCAAGGAACATTTACTGAAAATGTACTTTGTGTCAACCATTGTATGGTTAACACAGAGATGAAGACATAGAGATGTTAGTATAGAGATGATGATGATGATGGTAGTGATGAGGAGGATGATGGTGATAATGGTGTTGGTTTTGATGATGATGGTAAGTAATTATTGTGACAGTGATTGTGATGGTGGTTATAATGGTGAATATGACAGTAGTGATGGTGGTGTTGGATGTTGATGATAGTGATGATGATTGAGATGATGGTGATGCTAACTATGATGATAATGGTGATAGTGGTTGTGCTGCTGATGCTGGGGATAGCAATGTTGATGACAATGGTCACAGTGATGATGATGGATTTCTTTGTTTTAGGGAAAGAAACCCTAACGATCTTTTGTCTGCTATTAGACCTCTTTGCCTATAGGGCTGACATCACAGTAGCTATTAGAAAGGATTTATTAAGTGTCCCAGTCTCCTTATTCTGCCCCAGGCACAGAATGGTCTGGAAATACTAGAATGTGGGTCAGTGAATGCAGGATTGGCCCTCAGGGAATTTATGAGACAGAGCAGACAAACACCATGGTGTTGAAATTCTAGGGAACATTAGATTTTTCTGGCTATCTTCAGAAGTCCAATGTATCAGACTATAACACCCTAGGTTTTCCATTATAGGACTTGAATGACATTATGTCCCTTTTCATCCTTCTAGGCTGAGATAGGACAAGAGTCATATCCCAGTTACAGCCTAGGCAGCATTCTAGGTCTCAGCTGCTGCCTAAGAGGTAAGCTGAGAGTGGCTATTGAAAAAAGCCAGCCAGACTTTCGAGTCATGAGATGGGTAGAGCAAGGGGTCAGATCCTTTGAACTGAGAGCACATACAAATGAGCAACAGAGAGAAGAGTGAAGAAAAATATTGTAGTAAAACACTGACTCCTGTGTGGACATACCTACCAGGAACTTAATCTAAACCATCCAATCCTTACTTTAACATTGCAAGGCACAGAAATGTTAGGCAACTTGTCAGGAAGCAACAGAAACAGGTTTAAAACCAGGCTACGCCTGCCTGAGTACATCTCTTCAGGACACTGAGGTGACCTGAGAACACCCGTTATCCCAGGATGGTCTGCTCAAATGGGTATCATGCACCAGAGATATTCCAGAAAGGGAAATAAGACCAGATGGTGGTATGTGTGAGTGGTGACCATAAGCTTCGTAAGAGCAGACTCTGTGCTTCATTCAGCTTTTATTCCAACAACCTGGTAAGTAGCAGGTGCCAGAGAGATGTTTACTTAGGTAAATGGATGGGAAGATGCCTATTCTAATTAGCTGTTTTAAAAAAAATCACCAAACCGTGGGATTTAGTTTTCAACCTCCAGGTAGCAGAAGCCTGGAAAGTCTCTCAAACAGAAGTGGGAGGAGAATATCATTGTCCTGACTATCTTCATAAAATCTTCACCCGCCGCTCCCTAATACAGTTTCTGATTGCATTCACAAAGGGAGGTCTGTGCCTTTCCAGCCAGCTTTGACTGGGTTAATGGTCTGGTGGTATAAGTCCAATATGAGGAGAATTCTGGCATAGGCAAACAGGAAAGCTACAAATGAGAGTCCTCCATCTTCCAGCCTGCTGAGCCCTCTGTAAGCCACCCCACCCCTTTGTGGATCAAAGACTAATCCTTGGCTCCATTTTCCACTTGCCACTCAGGTCCAGTCACCGCACTGTGAGTGCTTCTCTCAGATTCAGCTTAGACCCATCTGTCTTCTCCCTTTCCCTCTCAAGCTATCTTGGCATGTACTTCTGGCATGTCTTTGAAACATGCCCCAGGGTTGAAAATGCATGGCCTCTTCCCATGGCACTGCTGCCAGCATCTCACCACCCAGGCTGGGAAATAGATCACTAGCAATCAATATACACTTACAGGGAGAAGAGTTTGAGTACACACCATGTGTGTAGGAACCGAGAGTTAGTAGTGAATATACAAGCATAGAACATCTACTGAGAAAAGTTGTGGGGTCCCAGTGAAGCTAGTTAAGAAGGAAGCTGTGTGTGCTGCAGGTAATGAAGTCATGGGCACGAATCTATTCAAGGCCATCAGAATTCACATTGTATCACTGTATATCATGCAACTGCATACTTTGACTATTGCACATGGAGCAATAGGATTTGATGTTTCCTGGCTGGGGTTTTGTCTTACACTTGTGCAGTCTGTCTCTGTTGACATCTCATTCTTCTTCAGGATGTGAATGTTCATTCTGAGCTACTGTACACTGGAAGTACGTAGACTACCTTTTGATTTCATAGGGACTAACAACTAATAGATTAACAGCCAATAGACTGCTTTGAATCTCACAAGGACTTTGAACCCCAGACATCCAAATGAGTATTGAGTACTTTGAAGTTAAAGTAAATGCATGAGTCTTTAGGGCCAAGGATGACTTGAATCCAAAATTTTACTCACAGGTTCTTGCTTGGAGTAATTTGTCACAAGGTGATGGAATTTTTGATGTGAGACCCAGATGTCAGAGGTAGACCACTAATGGTGGGTCTTTGAAGGTTATGTCCACCCTTGTTTCAGGCTATGGTCTCTGCTTCCTGGTCTGCCATGTGATTGAACATAAGCCTCCTGCTCTGGAGAGAGACCAGACACACAGCCACCTTTACCTGTTCTGAATTGAAATCCCTCTGAAACTGTGAGCCAAAATAATCTGTCTCTAGATTTCTTTATTTTAGGGACTTTGGTCACAGTGATACAGAAGTACTATATGTGTTTCTGGTGCTGGGAGTCTTAGGTTACTGTGTCGGCTCCATAGAACAAGTGTTGAGTGCTAAGCTAGAATCAATATCAAATTCTTTTAGACACAGTATTAATGAAACATATAAAACTGAATTGACTACAGGTAGTTTCTTAGAGCAAAAATAGAGAGCATATTAAAAAAGAGAGCTGTTGGTTGAGCACATTTTTCTGAGAAGTTAAGAATAAAGAGACACAACTCACATAACATATATCTATCACAAGGGATTGTAGACTTAGTTGTACTCAATGGTGGAAGGGATAGATTGAGGATGCCCAGCTCATATTTTTATGCTGGGTAAGGTCCATGAATAAAAGATGTGACAAGTAGGCTCCAGATTGCATTTTAGAATATTACTTATACCGTAGTAGTTTAGATTTTATTACTGTGAAGAGACACCATGACCAAGGCAACTTGTATAATGGACAACAATTAACTGGGGCTGTGTTATAGTTTTCGAGGCTCAGTCCATTATCATCATGGCTAGAAGCATGGCAGCATCCAGGAAGACATGGTGCTGGAGAAGGAGCTGATCTTGAAGGCAGCCAGGAGAGTGTCTCCTGCAGAAAACAGGGTTATAGCACTAGGAGCCCTCAAAGCCCACCCCCACACCGATGCACTTTCTTCAACAAAACCACGCCTATTCCAATAAGGCCACGCCTCCAAATAGGAGCACTTCCTATGGGCCACGCATATTCAAACCACCACAAATTTCACACTCATTTTCACACAACACAATCTATTCCATTGGCTTTTGCTATGCATCAGACCAAAATCGTCTTTCATTTATTTATGCCTATATTAAAGTTTGCCCTCCTTTCTCCATGTTGAGTTGCAAATAATGCCTCTTAAGTATCCTTTTTCTTCCAAATCACAAGCTCCTTTATGGATATGAAGCCATCACTTCTCACTTCAGCTCTTTCCTATACCTTTCCTGGAAATCACACCTGGATCATGTCCTCAGCTTACTAGCTGTGTGAAAATTACCAACAAGTGCAGAATGACTTCCCATGCCAGCCAGCACAGGCTGATTTTGAGCTCCTTGGCTTTCAGAAAGTTATTTTCTTTATGTATCTTTAAGGATCTTCCCTCCTCACTCAAGATAATTGCTCTTGCTTCTATCTTTGGGGCTACTCAGGAACTTTTATTTGTACCAGGTTTATTTCATGGAACAGTAGAGAAGCAAAGACGATGTGGATTCAATAGAGAGAGTAAAGGTACAGTTGATAGAACTCTTTCTGGTTTATACTACATTGCCGGTGGATTTATAGACTGAGGGGGGCTTGAATAGATATGCTAAACCCCACTTCATCTTCTTATCATAACCCTTGGCCAAATGCCTATCACCCTCTAGTTTCTTTTGGTAAAGAATAGTCCATATTTTTATTTTAAGCCAAAGGATTTTGCTGCACTTTTTCTGTCAAGGTTTAGGTTCATAGATAAGGGTTGGCATAGATACGAGTTAGCATATTAATCAGTGAAATGAAGTAATCAAAATTAGGTAACATTTCCTATGGAAAAACTGTGCCTCATACAACTTGAAGAATGTAACCATATTGTTCCATGGAGCTGGCTGCCTGGGAGTTGAAGCTGTCCTTGCAGAGACAGACAGGAAATGATATGTTGCTAGAGTCTTAATATCTATTTTTAAATGGATAAGGACATTTTATTTGTTTTTATTTTCACCTTTGAGGTCCTGAAAGACTGACGGCCTCTTCTTACACTTTATTATGATTCCCATTGTAATAAAATACAATTTAATTTTATATCTTGAAATATATTTTAGCTTCCAAGTGTCTTGCTTTCTTAAAATTTTGCATTTTTGTCATTGACGCTCTTGTAGAATGAATACAGATGTAAATATAAATACAGATATAAATATAGATACAGAAACTTACTTCCGTTTGAAAATTCGCTCTATTCTTCCAACTTGCAGCTGACCCTCTGGGTCCCTTTGTCTGCATGGGTCTCTGGTCACAGGTGGGCAAGGAGTTGGAGGGAATTGAATGACAGACAGATGCACACAGGAGAGGTTATGTAGAATGTGAATGTAATTTGTCAAATTGAGCATCAAACTTTTTATACAGAAGAAAAGAGGGAAGTTAGGTGACACATCGGCAGGGTACAAATGATGTTACCGGATGCTTAATGACTCTTACACAAAACAGAGGAATGTAAACACAAAGACTGGCAGGAACTGGGCAATAAAACAACTGAGACAAAGTCAGCCCTATCTAAGGTCAGCTATAGTCTTAGAAGCCAGGTGTGAGGTCTTTACACTCCCAGGGCAAGGGCTTTCACACCCAAGTCATGGTTCTAACTAGGGAGTTCCATTCTAGCTAACCATCTCATGAATAATGCAATACTCTAAAACCACAGCTCGATCTACTTCCTAAACCATTGTAAATTCCTGTATATGGGAGCAACTTGGCTTTTATTCTAAGTGATAGTGTTATACCAGATGCAATTCTGAATGTCACCGAATAGGCAACATTCTTACTGAATTCCAAGCCCATGGTCAGCTCAAGGACTTTCTAGGACGTTGGAATACTGGTGAAGGCTTAGCTATGTCAGAATTCAATCTTAAAAGGCACTTATAATAAGATAATACTAAAAGAGAGCATGTGGATCCATACACCAGACTAACTCGGGAATAGGGTGTGAGTATATGGGTTAATGAGAATGCCAAAACTCCAGGAGGTGAGCTTCCATGAAACTCTTTGCCTCGTGAGTGCTTCCAAGCCTCTCGGCCTGCCAAGCAGACTTAACGTGAGTGTGCGTGGCACCAACTGATAACAAAGGATTGTGATTTTAAGACCAGGCGGTGGTGGCACATGCCTTTAATCCCAGCAGATTTGGAGGCAGAGGCAAGCAGATTTCTGAGTTCGAGGCCAGCCTGATCTACAGAGTGAGTTCTAGGACAGCCAGGGCTATACAGAGAAACCCTGTCTCAAAAAACCAAAAAGAAAAAAAAAGAAAAGAAAAGAAAAGGAAAGATGTGATTTTTGTGTGTTTAATTCTTAAGTGCCATGTACACACTAAAAATAAGAAGTCAGGGCTTGGGAGATGCTTCTGTGATCAAAGCACTTGCCATGCAAGCATGAGGACCTAAGTTTAAGGGTCTGCATATAACTCCAGCTTTAGAAGATACTAACATGAATACCTGCTTTCCCACACACATATGGATGTGCCCACACATATGCAAACCTACACTCACATGAAAATGGGAAAAAATGACTGGCTTCCATGAGTTACCATATTTTTTATACTGTTTAGATTCTATGTGAGGCCATGCATGCATTGCATCATTGACAAGAATGGATGGAGAAGAGAATATAGGTTTGTTAGTAGAGCTAAAATCGAAGAGGCTTGGATAATTCAGACTTACTAAATTAGTGTAGTCACTGGCAATCTCTACTTACATAAAGAAAAGAGGATGGAGATAACCTTTTACACATTACGTGGGATGATCTAAGAAATTGTAAGGGGGTAGGGCAAACCTTAAAGTAGCCAGGTGGGGCTGAGGCTGGATCTTTTTTGGACAAAGGAGGCAAAGGTTATATAAAGAGATGGGGATTTTGTAGAGAATTTGGGCAATGAAGAGAAGAGAGGAAAGGGAGACAAGAGAAGGAAGGGAGAGAGGGAAACACAGAGATAGGTAGGAGAAAGAAAGACGGGGAGGGGGAGAAGAGGGGAAGCAGCGCAGAAGAGAGAGAGAGAGAAAAAGACAGACAGAGAGAGAGAGAGAGAGAGAGAGAGAGAGAGAGAGAGAGAGATGCTGTTGAAAAGGAAAAATTGCTTAATAAAGCAATGTAGGTTTGGAGTGTTGGTAGATGTGTTTTGCTCTTCTCTGTAACCACAAATACCCTTCCTTTCAAGTCTTAACTTTTAAAGAAATCAACCATTCCCTTCCAGACACCGATGTAATTTCTGATGTTGTAAAGAGGAGAAAGCTCTGTGTGTGTGTGTGTGTGTGTGTGTGTGTGTGTGTGTGTGTGTGTGCATGCGCAAGCGTGCACGTGCATGTATGTGTACATGAGTATGAATGAGTGTCATCAACAAAAGTTTCTGGGACAAAGCTGTGTCTGCAGAGCAAGGCTGATTTTTCTGGTTATAATTATGGTGATGTGGAGAGATTGTGGTGGTGAAGGCCCAGAACTAATTATTTTATCTTAAACTAGCCTTAGCCCCATGAATAGTTATTCCTCAACCAACTCTGTGATGAATAGATTAAAAACGAAGCCAAAACAAACAGACAGAAATCCTTTTGGAATCTCTTAAGTCAACCAACCACTACCTTCTACCAGTCCCAAAGCTAAGAATGGCATCAGCATCTGAGGGTGCTGATAACCTTCCTTGCTGTGACCACCCCTCTGCTATAGCTACCAATGTATTTTACACTGGCCTTTGGTCTGAAAACTATAAAACATTGTGAAACTGTTCCCATGTTGAAACATGGAATTTAGAGTAAACTAAATTGGTGTCATGGTCACTCAAATTGGACTCTAGAATAAACCATTCTTTAAGGCGAGAGAAGTGGTTTTTGCATTATCAGTGTGTATGCATGTGTGTTTATGTGTAGGTCTACGAACATGCATGTATGTTGGCATGAGTGCATCATTTGCATACATGTGTATATGTGTATGATTTATGTGAGAGTTAAGAGAGGGACACACAAGAGGACTCAGCTATATCTCAGTTGTCGCAGTTGATCAAGTACAGAGTCCTTCAGAGTGGCCCAGGATGGAGTGAGGCAGTTGTCTATCACATGGTTTTCTCATTCTGGTGCATTCATTCCTTAGGACTTAGTTCTTGAAACCTACCTGGGTGAGAATCCCTGGTTGACACACTAAAGTCCCCATCATCTTGGTGTTAGAGTTAGTGATAACAAGATTAACCATAAAAAGTAGTGGTGAATATATAGCTCAGGTCCATAAAGTGTTTGCCATGGAAGCACAAGAATCTGAATTTAAGCCCTTATAGCCCACATAAAACCCAGGCATTGTATGTGTGCTTGGAAGCCCAGTGATATGAAGGTGGAGACAGGAAGACCTCTGGGGCTCACAGATCATATGGGCTAGCCTAATCTTCAAGACCCACATCCCGGTGAGAGTTCCTATTTCTGAACTCCAGATGCATTAACCTGTGGGCTAAAAAGGACACAAAGTTGGGTAGATAACAAAGGGTATACACAAGTGATGAGTGGAGGAAGAGGTCAATATGGTCAAGTTTCATTATACAAAATCTACAAAGAACTGTTAATCAAAACAAACAACAAAATCCAGCTACTGAGGAAGGACACTCAAGATTGACTTAGGACCATCACGTGCTTGTGCCCCCCTTTACATGCATTTACACCTGCACACACATGAAGAATCACATAAACATTTTTTTCAAAAGAGATTTTGACAGATTTTTTTTTTTTTGTGTATTTCACTAGCAACTCAAGGCAGCTAAAATCAGGAAAACACAAAGGACTTTTTCACATCCTAAGTGGAGGATAATGGATAGTGTACAATTGATACATGCTTAACATTTCTTATGCTGAAGTAATTTTGAGAGATCTTTGCTCCTTGCTGCTTATAAGTGATGAAATAGCATCCATAAAATGCAGGTCAAAAAAGCACAGCTTGAAAAAGCAATTAAAGCAACCCTCTATTGCTTTCCCCAGTCACCTCTTTGAAATTTATGCAGTAGGTCCACCTTTTCATGCCCCTAATAAAAACAATGCAAACTCACTCATAGCTTTTTAAGCCATTTTAAGTTCCAGCCATTGTCTTGATTTAGTACTCCAGTGCCCACTCAAAGATCTTAGCCCAAATGTGGTGATTTTATAGTGAGTCTTCTTCATTCTCTTGGGCATAGATGTGTTTGCAAGAGCATGTGGTGGGGAAAGGTAGGACCTTTGTGGTGGGTTTCTTAATATCTGACTTGTGTTTTAACTGTTTCATGAATGACAACTTCTTTTTCCATTTCTATCTCTCTGGGACTGGAAGGGGTGAGAGGAGAGGGGCAAGTGAGATCTGCTTTGGATGTCACCGCAGGACCTATCAGAACCATTGACATTCCTGGATACTTCAGATATCTTACATCTACAAAAGCCTCTGAAAGTCCCCCACCCCAGATAGAAGCAACTGCATTTTGGAAGATGTCTCCTTCCCTTCCTTTATTAACTGCTAGAATTCTGATTTCTTAAATAACGAGATCTCACCACAACTTATATTATTAATTTCAAGGTACCTTCTCTGGCCCTCTTTCAATGAAAAATGTCACACACCACCTCACTGGTTTCTGGAAAATGCTCCTGTAGTCTTTTCTCCAAGAAACCCTAGGTTTCTAAGCAGGCTCCATACAGAAACTGGTGATTGACCCTCTTCTCTGTGTTTCCTTGGTTAGGAGTGGATCTCAATGTAAGAAATACTTCCTGGAGCTTTGGGGTGACCCACAGAGGCCAAAATGCACAAAATGCACTGTTGCAAACATCTCTGCAGGTTTCCTCTCTCCATTACTTTGACTTTCTTTGCAACTGCAGTGTGGATGAGGCTCTTTGGACAGGCGCCCTGACATTTCCTTTTGAGTTCTACCACTGGGAATCTGGATTTGAATTTCTCATGTGTTACCTCATGGCACTTGCCAGAGCCTTTGAATTTAACAGCCTGCTATAAATTTGCTTCAAGATATCTTGTGTGCCAAGATGAGAATTTTTTTCCTCTCTCTCTCTCTCTCTCTCTCTCTCTCTCTCTCTCTCTCTCTCTCTCTCTCTCTCTCTCTCTCTCTCTCTCTCTCTCTCTCCCCCTCCTTCTCTTTTGGTCTTTCATCCAAATGTTCTGTGCCTGTGCAACTCTGTGACTCAGTAGCTTAGACACATTCTCTAAGTCACGAGATGGAATGACTCACACCTGTTTTGAACTGTCTCTAAAGATGACACTGAGTCTTCAGGGAGGACGACAGCACTTGGTACAATTCAGGTAAGGTGGAAGTTAGACTGAAGAAAAAAAATCCCTGGAAAATTAAGATGAGACACAACATCTGCTACTGAGGACAGACCATGGCATAAGGCATACTGTTATGCTACATAGCACATCACTTAATTTTTAAAACAACCATCCTCTTCTCTGAGGTAGTACTACTTCTTCAGATATTGCTCAGATGTTACTTTTTCTAGAAAGCTTGCTTGACCACAGACCATAGTAAGGCTGTGCTCTACTCTTTCAGAGCAAATTGCTGTCCAGTATTTATCACACCAGGCAGTAATTGTCTGCTTGCTCCTGAATTTATTCATTTATTATCTAAATGAAAACAAGACCGACAAGTGACTGTGTTATCATTTATCCTAAATGCCTGGTGCAAAGCCAACATTCATAGATGCTTAATAAACATTGTGTTTATGTGATAGTTAGGATAAGGTTAGGGTATCCTGTAGCAACAAATAACCCCCAAAACTAGAGAGCTTGGCCTAGGTAAGATCCAATGTTTCCTCATGTTAGGCTACAGAGACATACCAGGGAAGCTTTCCTTCATGAAGTGATGCAGCCAGTCAAACCTTCTAGATCTAATAATTCCATTTCAACAACCTAATGTGCTTTGTTTGTTTTAACTTTCCCTCTAAGATTCACTGTCACAAAGATTTAAGGATCAAAATGTAGGAACTGAACCCATCACATGGTGAGGATTTCACTATGAGTTCAGTGTGGTTTAGAAAAACTCTATTAGAAAGATAATTCTTCTCTCAGTTTAACACACCTGAGAACCCACTCATAAAAATACTCTTCAGAAGTTTTCAGAATAAATATAACAGAAACAGGAAAAAAAAAGTTGGACTAGGGTTTAGTGGTCATGAGCACTGACTGTTCTTCCATAGAACCCTCGTTTGATTCCCAGCAGCCACGGGGCAGCTCACAGCCATTTATAACTCAAGCATATTGTGCCCAGACATATATGCAGGTAAAACACCAATACATATAACAAACAAATACAATTTATAAAAGAATTTTTAAAAGCTGTAGTAGAGAAAATGTAATGCTGAGATGGTGGGCACCATCTACTCTCTGCTTTAACATGGGATTATGCAAGTCACTTCTGTGGCACATTGGCCAGGACTGCTCCTGTCGACTTGTGTCACTGTGATGGTAAGTGTATGATGGTAGTGTGAAGAAACGAATCTCCCTGTTCTCCAAACCCCCTTTAATCTCTTTGTGCAGATGCTGGTAGGCTTAACCCTGAGCTGACTAGTTTGACAGACACTGGAGCAAGTGGAGGTTAAAGTGTTATGCTGGAGAAGGAGGCTACACATGGGAAACTCTCAGGGCCACATGGAGTCCATTTTTGTTCAACCATATGAGCTGCTCTATCTGTTGGAGGCTACGTGGTACCTCAGATCTATTATTTCTGCTTCTAACAAATACTTAATCAAGGACTTCAGCAACCATGTGACAGAGTTGGGATTTGGGCTTGGCACTTGTTCATAGTGTGGAATATTCAAACCTATGCATGACAAAAATTTTGGGCAAGCAGAAACAAGAACATTGGGGTGCTGCTAAATTGGTTCCAGGACAAACAGTGCAGTGAGCAGTTGCCTCTACTCTCCTAATCAAATTTTACAGACATACCACAATGTAGCAAGGTCAAGTTTTCAGCTTCTCTCTCTCTCTCTCTCTCTCTCTCTCTCTCTCTCTCTCTCTCTCTCTCTCTCTCTCTCTTCCCTCTCTCTCTTGCAATGAAGAGTTAGCAAAAGCCACATTTTGTTATATTTGATATATTTAATTTTGGCAGCTCTATTGAGTACCTGTAATGCTCAGCAGGGTTGAGGTGCAGAGGGCTTACAGATGGGATATGAGTAAGCCCTGTGCTTTGAATGCTCAGCATTTGGAAGGCAGTGGGCAATGATTGCAAGCTCCTTCTGTCCACTGTATTGCGAAGGTCTTCCTGAGTGAGGCAGTCTGCAGCAATGTGAGCCAGGAATTTGAGAAGAGTGGGGTTCAGAAGGAAGAATGGTCGATTTTTAAAAGTTGTAGTAGTTGTTATTTTTTCTTTAAAGATTTTGGATAGTTTTTGTTGTTGTTTTCCTGTTTGTTTTCTAAGGAAAGAAAGAAAGGGCATGAAGTTGGATGACTGGAGAGGCAGGAAGGATTTGGAAGAAAATAAAATGTGGGGAGTGTGTTCAGAATATATGAAAAAAATTTAATGTTTATAATTACATATACTATACTATATACTATACTATGTACTGGCTAGTTTTGTGTCAATTTGATACAGGCTGGAGTTATCACAGAGAAAGGAACTTCAGTTGGGGAAATGCCTCCATGAGATCCAGCTGTAGGGCATTTTCTCAATTAGTGATCAAGGGGGAAGAGCCCCTTGTGGATGGACCATCCCTGGGTTGGTAGTCTTGGGTTCTATAAGAGAGCAGGCTGAGCAAGCCAGGGGAAGCAAGCCAGTAAGTCTCCTCATGGCCTCTGCATCAGCTCCTGCTTTCTGACCTGCTTGAGTTCCAGTCCTGACTTCCTTGGTGATGAACAGCAGTATGGAAGTGTAAGCTGAATAAACCCTTTCCTCCCCAACTTGCTTCGTGGTCATGATGTTTTGTCCAGGAATAGAAACCCTGACTAAGACACTATATTAATTCATTTCTCATCTCTCTGACAAAATACCTAAGGAAATCAACTTAAAAGAGGAGAGGTTTGTTTTAGCTCATCGTTTCAAAGGTTTCAGTTCACTGAACATAGGCTCCACTGTTCTTGGGACATGTCCTGATGAAATACATTTTGATGGAAAGGCAAAGCTACTCACTTTTTGTAACCAGAGAAGAGTGGTATGAAGACAAAACACACTTGTGTGGCTCCAGGGACCTACTTTCTTCAACGAGGTACTACCTCTGAAGTGTTATCACCTCCCAATGGCACGTCACATTATGAACCCACTCATGTGCAGATTCATTCATGAGTTAATTGCTTACTGTAAGGCCATGAGCTGGAATACAAGCCTTTAGCACATGACCTTTGGTGAACATACCAGATCCAAAATATAACAAGGACTGTTTGAGTTTGAGGAGTTCTAAGCTTATTTCTTTTCTTTCCTTTCTTTTTTGTTTTTTGTTTTTTTGTTTTATTTTTGTTTTGGTTTGGTTTTGTTTTTTTTGTTTTTTTTTTTTTTCGAGACAGGGTTTCTCTGTATAGTCCTGGAACTCACTCTGTAGACCAGGCTAGCCTCGAACTCAGAAATCTGCCTGCCTCTGCCTCCCAAGTGCTGGGATCAAAGGCGTGCACCACCACTGCCCAGCTCTTTTCTTTTTTTTTTTAAAATAATTTTTTATTGAATATTTTCTTTATTTACATTTCAAATGTTATCCTCTTTCTCGGTTGCCCCCCTCCCGTAACCCCCTATCCCATCTTCCCTCCCCTTTCTTCTATGAGGGTGTTCCTCTACCCACCCACTCCTGCCCTCACCCCTGCCCTCAATTCCCCTACACTGGGTCATCTATTGAGCCTTCCTAGGACTAAGAACCTCTCCTCCTATTGATGCCTAACAAGGCCGTCCTCTGCTCCATATACAGCTGGAGCCATGTGTACTCCTTGGTTGGTGGCTTAGTCCCTGGGAGCTCTGGGGGGGTCTGGTCTTGTGGGGTTGCAAACCCCTTCAGCTCCTTCAGTCCTTTCTGTAACTTAGTGGTTCCTAAACTATCAAATGAGACAAAGAGAAAGGCAGAGAGTTAAGATGACACAAAGCAGGGTTTTGTCTTTTTTGTTTTTGTTTTTGTTTTATATGGGCATGTCCAGGGAGTTGGGCATTATTATGGTAGTGCAAGACAGGAACACTGGGATCTCAGACACCTTGGTCACAGTTGCTCCTCAGCCACCAGTCTGCGACTTCAGACAAACACATTTAGCACTCCAAGCCTCAGACTTTCCTTAAGCTTTCATGAGAATTTTGATGGTAGCAAGACATAATGTCTTCTTGCAGGAAGTGAGACAGAATTTCAGAGATGTGGGCAAGGGATGCTTCGATCTGAGCATGGCGATTGTCCTGGCATGTGGTTTATCATATCACATCTCACAGCCCCTCCTCACTCTGGGGAGACAACCTCCCCACGCTTTCAGGGACGGTCGGGCAAAAGCATGCATTCCAATCACGCTGGTCTGCTTCCAGATACCATGCCCTTCCTCTTCTGCTCACACATCAGAGCGCAGAAATGTGGGTGTGAGTTCCCGAGAACGGGAAACATCACCTTCAGCAGACTGAAGGCTTCTCATGCTTTAAAAAGGTGTAAACCAGACTGACTGTAAGGATTTCTCTGAGCAGTGAGGCCGTTTCACGCGTGAAGCAGCACGAGGAAGGCTACTGTTCTGTACTCTGAAGGAGCTGTGGATTTTTTCCCCCTTTCCAGAGCAATTGATATTCCACCACGGAGGCGTAATTCAGCAAGCCTACGAGGACGAAGCTTTTCTCTGAGTAAAATGAAAAACACCCATTCAGCCCGACTTTCATTGTTGAGGAAAGTGTCCCATGAGCCACTGAATACTGAATCACCCCACTCTTTAGTCAAAGACATCTTGCGCTATCAGCATCTCCGATTATTCTTATGAAAATATTAAATTTGGAAGGTTGTGAGCACAAGAGCACTGATCTAGTATTCCAATATAGAAAAATCTTCATGGACTCAGTAGTTTATGGGCATTAGGTGGGTACCAACTGACTTCTCTTTTTCTAAAAGTCTAATGCAGTTAGAAGAACATGCTTGCCTTCTTTTACATCTCATGACTTTTATTTCCAGTGCCCCTGGAAACCATCCCACTCATCTCTACCTTTATTAGTTCCTCTGTGGTACCCTATTCTCGGTCTAGTTGCATAGTCTCTAGTTTTGCATACAAAATCATTACTACATGGCACAGCTCGGTACTTCATCAGAAGCCAGAATGTTTCTGTCACTCATCTGTGAGGACTCTCATAAGCTCTGTTGTCCACAGGAGGAAGTAGGATCTGCATTCCCAGACTTACAAGACCCTTTGTGTTTTACACTCAGGATGTATCACCTAATACCTGTTCCCCATCTTGGCTTAATTTCTATCACTTGCATGTATATGTGTTAATACTGGTGTCTCTGACTTCAGTTCTGATCCTCCCCTAACTCTGCCAATTCTCCTGGCTGACTCCAAGGCCTAAACTTAGATTGAAAGCAAAAGACTTCTGAGAAGTTTAGCCTGATCTCTCAATACCAAGAAAAGACAGTTCTTCTGTACCATTATAGTTCTTCCTTTTGGCTAGTCACTGGAGATTGTGTAATTTTTAACTTATACATATCCCTTAAGAAAACATAAGCTCCCATGAGCTTGGAATCATTATTATAAAAATACATACTCAGGACTGGAGACATGGCTTTGCAGTTAAAAACATTTACTGTTCTTATAGCGATCCTGGGCTCAGTTCCCAGTGTCCTTATTGGACATCTCACAATCATCTGTAACTCCAGTTCTAGGTGATCCAGACTTCCTCTTCTGTTCTCTGTCAGCATCTCAATGCATAGGATGCACATAAACTCATGCAAGCACATCTGTGCACACACACAACACCTTTAAAAGGTCTTCCAGAATAGACTTGAATTCAATGTTATTCAAATGAATTTATGAGCATTCTGTGGATGATAACTACTTTGTCAACAAACTATACAAGTAAGGAAACTAGAGCTTGGTGACTTTAATGATTTTGCCCAACCAAATTAAGAGCTTTTTCACACACAGCTTGATCTTTCCATAGATCTTCAATAGCAAAACTCTGAGCCTGAGACGTATTATATGCTTAACACGTGTCTTCAACTGAGTGTCAGTGGAGACCATCCTGAGTACATCTATGAATACGTAATTTTCTATGGGCAGGAAGCCAAGTGTGGCAGAAGGAGAGCCAGCAGTGCAAGTGACCACAGAGTGAAGGCCACTGTCTCAGTTTTTGTCATCTCCTCTACAGTCACCCCAGGAAGGATTGGAAGGAAGTCAAAACAGCTGGACGATCCCATTAACAACCAATAATCTAGGAATGCTGCTAAATTCATCTGAAACTGAACTAGCCGTAACTCCCCAAGGGTCCATTAACCTGCAGCTGAAATTAGATTACATAGAAATAACATTAAATAAAGAGCCACAGTGTTCAGTTAATTGAAAGGCAAACTTGTGAGTGAATGATGAGATCATTTTCTTTGAAAGGCAGAATATTCCATCACCCTAAGACCCGTGGGGAACAGCCAGGAGTATCCAGATTGAGGTTAACTATAACGAAAGCACATAGTCCACAAAAGTACTCAAAACGTGTTTATTGTTTAAAAAAAAGACAACTTGATATGAAAAAAGCTTCGAGCCTTTGTAGTGACAGAAAAGTTACATAAGTTTTAATCTTGAATCTGGGATCTGTTAACTCTGCAATCTTACTTACGGTTTCTGAACTTCAAATACACTCGCCTTTTGACATCCCTGGGGAAGGGCTGGTTGTAACTTGCATTTCCAGACTTGCGAGGAAGAAAACCGCAGGAGTAGATCATTGCAATAGAAGAAAGAGTGGACACAAAGGGGAAGAACTATAGAGCATCAAGGAGGCACACTTCTCCTGGGCAAGAGAGGTCAGGGCAGCTTCTTCGTGAGCTGAATGAAAACTGAAGGGCCAGTGCAACTGGTTGGGGTGGTGACCTGCTAGCACTAGTCATGGAGAAATATTTGGAGTTCTCTTCAACCCCAAATTCAAGATGGAATTCAGATTGCTGCTCAGAACTCTCTGAAGGTTGTACAACAGGACTAAGCTTTGGTAAAGGACTTAGAGTGAGCAGCAGTCTTGAACAATGGTGGTTGGCTGGGATTTGTCCCACTATGTGCAAAGCATACATTGGTGGGGAGAAGAGACTCACTGGTTCTTATAGCAGTCAGTCAGGTCTCCTTGCCCAATACTCCTCACAGCCCTCAGATTCTCTAAGGAAATACTGTAAATTACACACACACACACACACACACACACACACACACACACACACACACACACACGTATATAATCTTAAAGAGCGACAAAACTATCTGGAGGCAGCTGCCTACCCTGTATGAAAACTCTCAAGAGGCTTGAGCCTCTGGAGCTACCAGCATACCAACCCATTTCATGACCTCTTTCAAATGCCAAGTTGTCTAATACCCCTAAAAATGCAGGGCTAGTAAGGAGTCCATCCGACTAAGAGGGCGGCCTAGAATAGCACTTGCCCAGCTTAGCACACTGCTGCCCAAGGAGAAGATGAGCCTGCTTCATGGGGCCTAAGTTTGCTATTGTTCCTGGCTGGCAGTTGCATTGTGAGTACAGAGCAGAGGGCTGGAGGGGAGAGCTGCATGCTTTAC
The DNA here is from genome assembly GCF_978045245.1 of Mus caroli. Lineage (NCBI taxonomy): Eukaryota > Metazoa > Chordata > Mammalia > Rodentia > Muridae > Mus > Mus caroli. Next base: position 35,319,322 of record NW_028227271.1, on the reverse strand, counting down.
TGAAAAAGATAGTCCATGGCATAGAAAATTAGTGCGACCTTGGATAAGACACTTAGCTTTATTGTCTCAGGCTTGTGACTTGCTTATATGTAACTTGTTGAAAGCACTAAATGGCAGGAGGTGGCAGAAAGAGCTCATGAGCTTGGCACTGTGCCAGACACATAACATGAGGTCAATAAATAGTAGATATCTCCCCTTTCTCCATTTATTCTTTCCCTCCCTCCTTTTCTACCTTTCTCTCTTTCCTTCCTTCATTCTTTTCTCCATGTTATCCCTTTCCCCCTCTTCCCTCTCTTCATCCCTTGCCTCCATCCCTTTTTTCTTTCCTTTCCTCTTCTCCCTCTCTGCATTCCCTTCTTTCATTCCTTCCCTTCATTTCTTCCTTCCTTCTTCCTCCTTCTCTTCCTTCTTTCTTTTTTTCCTACCATGTGTGCAAATTCATTTCCCTTTTCTGTCTACTGATCTTCTCACATTCCCTTTTATCATGGCCTCCAAAGACCAAGCAGAAGTATCATTTATTGTTTTCCTGGGCTCTACGGGGACCTGATGTTCCTGTTTCTTCTCTTCTTGCCAAGTCAATCCTTCTGAGGACCGGCTCTTCTCTCTGCCACAGACAGATGTCAGGAGAAGATACACGGCCCCGATGGAGAAGTAAAATGTCTGATTCTGAGTCTCTCAGAATGCTGTGTCCTGGAAGGATTCCAGAAGAATTTGAAATTCATCATGACTTTTTCAAAGTGAGGTATATTTGTGACCACTAAATTCATGAAGATGAGATGCCCACATAACAGACCTGAGATCTGATTGGTCTAAAGCACCAGGGACTGAGGGCCACTGACAGCATGTGGCTTGTAAGAAAGACCCCTCTGTACATGAGTCCTGTGCTTTGGTAGATAAAGGCATTATCTTTATGACTGGTCCTCAGACAGGCACAATAATCTCACAATTATACCACAGGTATTAAATAGAAACAGGTCAACTTGCCTGGTCTTCTGGGCCACAAGCCAGGGTTCTTCCATTATGACGTGTTGCCTCCATATGCTCAAAAGTATTGAAATTTTCTACCGTAGAGACAGATAACTCTAGACTTTAACTATAATTTTTATGACTTTGATTTTCACAGTTTTGACTTCAGTGACGCTTGTACTGAATGGTGAACCATTATAAAAACTTCCCCTTCTTCTATGACTTTCTACCTTCCACACAGGCACCAACCACACCAGCTATCATCACCCTAACAAGCAGCTAATGATCATCTTAAACTCTTAAGCTTACTTCTCAAGCTTAGACCACATCTACCAACCCCAGGCCCTTATGCCTTTTGCATTGACAACCATGCTTCCCATATAGTGACCTACTTTAGTTCAGCATCTTGGAGGAGTTTCTTCTATTTATGCTCTACTTATCAGTGAGGTGAACTTCTAGTACTAAAATCAATACCTTCAACAACCTTTCATTTCCTAAGGGAAGCCACTCTGAGTTAGACACGGATGCTACACACACTATCTCTACCCCTACACATGTTCACAGAGAAAGACACAAAATATTTTTTTATAACTAGAACATACTGCATTTTTGCCTCTAACACGGACAAACATGTCTATACCACGATGTGCTGTTCATTGCACCCAACTGTCTCCAAGATATATAGTTCTATCTACTTCCTATCCCTAGAGGTGCCCCACACCCTGTCTCTATACACACACCCCATCTCTGAAGTCTCTCCAGATGTCCTTGCATATCTGTCCATTTTGGGCATGCTTCATTCTTTCAGAGAGGGTTAGTCACAATATTTCAACCCATTCAATCTTTCCTCTATCGAGCCTTTAACATGGGTGAATATAATTTTATGCTAGTTTTTTTCATACATATATAAACACATACTTACATACATAGACACACATATACATATGCCTAGATACATACATGCATACATACATATGTAATATGTATACGTATATGTGTATGTGTTATATATATTATATATGCACATACACACACACACACACACACACACACACACACACACAAAATCATCATGGATGAGGACCTGGAACAAGCTCCAGAGAATGTTTCAGTTGCCTGTTAATGGGTATATGTCTCTGTTAGCTTCTTGAAGAAAATTCAAAACTTGGAGTGTCAAGGAACAGGACTTAGTTCTGATCAGCCAGACTGCTGCTCTCCAAGGCCCCATTGAAAAGACTGTTTTCATAAGACAACAGTCCCTCTAGGAACATCAGATGGGTGGAGAGTTAGTGTCACTCTCAGAAGGTTATTTTGAGCCTGGGATGTACTGTTCTCTATGTAATACACCTTTCATAATTAACCCTTTTGGTACTTCTGTGTGGTGATGGGTCACAGTCTCAAACAGATGATTCAGTTAAGGATAGACATTTGAGATATAGATCCCCATGACCTCCAGCTTCTCACATCAAGTCTAATGGAAGAAAACAGAATTTGTCCTCTTCAAGTTATTGTAATGGAAATGCTGGCAGCTGATTGAGACCCCAATACATTTAGGGCTTAAAATGGTCCTATTTGTGAGATGACAGAGCCAGAAACCAGTCCCTAAATTCTGTATTTAATTGTTGGGTTAACCAATAGCTGACCTGGTGTTGGGTTAATCCCTTACTAATGGAATGTTTTCAGCATGAAATATTTGATTTATTTGTTCTGCCTAGAGTAAATGTGAACATTTCTAGAGCATAGCTGTCTTAGTTAGGGTTTCTATTATTGTGACAAACATCATGACCAACTTGGGGAGGAAAGGGTTTTTTTAAATTATGCTTCCATCAAAAGAAGCCAGGACAGGAACTTAAACAGGGCAGGGACCTGACAGCAGGAGCTGATGCAGAAGTCGTGGAGGAGTGCTGTTTACTGGCTTGTTCCTCATAGCTTGTTTAGGCTGCTTTCTTATAGAACCCAGGACCACCAGCCAAGGGATCTTACCAGCTATAATAGGCTGGGCCCTCCTCCATCAATCACTAATTAAGAAAATAACCTACAGGCTTGCCTGTTAAGGAGGCATTTCTAGCTTGTGTCAAGGTGGAATAAAACTAGCTAGTACACTAGTCAATTAAAAAAAAAAAGCTAGTTTTAGCTATGTAATTATTGTATATGATGAAGATACAGCATACTGAAGGGTTCTCTGTTAGAGGCCCAGTATATCACTTACAGTCTCCCCATATGATAAATCAGACCACACTTGATGTGTTGAGAAAGGATTCCCTGCCAATTATATTGGTGTGATAATGAATGTGGCTCCTAATCTCTACATTGCCCTTATCATTGAATATACCATTGAATATATCAGAAACTGTCTTAACAGCTATATATAACATGACCTCTTTGGACACAGGATCCCCTGCTTTTGGTTTTCACACCTTGGACCAACATTCAATATGAGGCTCTATGCCTGTGATGAATTAATGAACCAACTGTGTATGCTAATGAACTTCAGAGAGTCAGAACACAATTTGTATTTTATATAAGACCATGTTTACTAATTTTAAATGTTTGACATTATCTCTGAGGACTAATACATAATTACTAATGTTCCATTTTACTGCTTTGTTTTTGTTTTTGTTTTAAGTCTCTCTTTTATTTGCCTAGCACACAGGGCAGAGTAGACAAGTGATTCCAGAGAAGGTGACAAGGGCAAGCTGCTCACATGGGTATGACTCTGGTCAGTCATCCTAGCCTGCTCTGTTCTAGCTTGTTCTGGAAATGGACTATAACACGTTGTTCACGCTATGATTGCAAAGTACATGGGAGAGCAGCTCAATAAAGGCAGATGGAAGTATTTTGCATAAGAAATACAAAAAGATCAGCTTGCCCTAGCAAAGATGAAATTACACTTTAGAGATACGGGAATTAATTTTGCTCAAAACAGGTCATTGTTCAGTGACTAACCAAATCCATTAGAAGAAGAGAAGTACAGAATCTAATCCTTGGTATTTGGGAACCTGTGATGAGAGTTTTACTTCAAATAAGTACAAAAAATGAATAACTGTGATTCAAAAGATAAAAATCACCTAAGATAAATGTTCTCCTTCACATCAGAATGTATGTAAAAACAATACCAAGGTGTTTAAATGCTGTGCTTTAAAATAAAACTTTGGAAAATATTATAATAAATATTGAGAAGTAGTTTTAGTAACAGGTTGGGAAAATTGTTCTGTAGATTTTTTAAAATTTATACTATAAAGAAGACTGACATATTTGTTTCTGAAATGTTTTCTAAAAGGTGTTCTTTGTGAGAAATAACACAAATTCAAAAGAAAATTGACAGGATAAGAAAAATAGTTCAATATACACAATAAATGAGTAATAATCAAGATATTCATAGATCTCTTTATAATCATTTATTTAAAATTTTCATATAAACAAAGGCATAATAACAATTTTCATGTAAAAGAGACCACTTAATATAAGATATATAAAAAGCTAATAAGCATTTGAATTGCTGTCAATCCCAGAAAAGACCAATGGCATGTTTATTGATATTTTAAAAATTAAACTTATATTAAATTATTAATGGTTACAATAAAATTCAGCTAATTAAATCCACTGATACTTAAATTCTTGAAAGTGAATGATCAGTGCAACACAGGGTGTGTAGGAGCACAGATTAGGAAGCCAGAATGTTTGGTACCTCAAATTTCTCAATGTAGCTTTCAACAACTATATTACCTCTCTTTGTTGAAGTTTTATTTTTGTTTTAAATATGCCTTTTTCCCAGGGCTATTGTGAGATTAAATTTGACAACATGGGTGATGCTTTAAACAGCTCTGGAATACTGCAAATACTTGGCGATGATTAGAGCTTATTACTCCCTGTCAATGAGAACATCAAAGTTAAAAATGTACAGTAGTTTCATTTATAGGACTGTGCCCTACAGAAATAACCATCCATGGCATAAATTTCTTTTTATAACAATATCCATTTCAACATATTAATGTTAAGAATTTATAGACTAACTTAGGTGTTAATTAAAAGAAGAGTCATGTACATTTTGGTGACTTTTTCTTTGTATAGCATTATGCAACTGCTTACAAAGAATGGGCTTAATCCCTATTTATTGAGATATAAGAATCTATATGTACACATCTAAAGATATATAGGAAAAAATTCAGAGATTCGTTCCAATAGTCTGAAATCTTAGAAGACATGAAGAGGAAAGGTGAATAATAGGGATGGAGATTTCAGTGGGGAGAAGAATGCAGGGAAGTGAAGCAAAGAGGTAGACAAAGGACAACTAGGATAACTATCACTAAGGATGTTTGAAAGTTGGAAACATCCTGTTTCATAATGTGTGTGTGTGTGTGTGTGTGTGTGTGTGTGTGTGTGTGTGTGTGTGTTGGTTTTTCAAGATAGGGTTTCTCTCTGTAACAGCTCTGGATATCCTGAAACTCACTTTGTAGTCTTGGCTGACCTCAAACTCATGTTGTTTATATATTCGTATAGAAGAGTTCTATTGGAACCATTCTACAAAGGAGATCTTACTCTTCCCAGAGGCCATATACTGTGGATTAAAAATCCCAGTGCCAGGTATGAAATATCTCATCTTGAATTGTTCATCAAGCCTGTCTTAGGGACCACCCCCAAACCATACAGATATTTCCATTATTTTTGGTTGTTCACCAAAACCCTGCTGAACATACCACACACTTTGGTTTCAGGATATGAAGAAATCAAGTTGGTACTGTTATGGATAGATCACAAAAGATGACCACTCAGACACAGTCTATAGCCCATTGAAAGTCTTTATTCCAGCTGGCTGTGACTACAACCAGGTGTTTGGAACTGAAATATAGCTCTAAGTGTTTAGGGTAAGGGATTTTCTAAAGACAAAACCCTTGCTCCTTAGTAGCAGGGAGAGGTTTTGCACAGGTAAGCAGTTTAACAGAAGCTAAGATGTACAGTTTGCTGGAAGGGGAATTTGCAAAAGCAGGCAGTTTAGCAGAAACTAAGATAAATTAGCTGGGATATCTTAATTTCAGGTTGCTAGAATATGATTTGGATTCTATATCAATGAGATCAAATTCTATTTAAACCTAGGATGGCTTCAGGAAAAAAGCAAGATGGAAGAACCTCTGCACTGTCTTGGTCCTGTCACACTGACCAAGAAGCTTTGTCACTATTGGCCATCTTTTATAGTACCAGCGTATACTATGCTAGGTACTATGAGGAAAATCTTCAAAAGTCTTACTTATCTGTGCATCCTGTTAGCTGCAATGATGATTAGTATAGCATGATGTACTCATGGGTGCAATAGTGAGACAGATGCTTTGTAGTTAGCTGAAAGCTTTCTGATTGAAGTTAAAGCCTACTCCGCTGGGATAGACTTCATTATTTTGTAAATTGACCTCCCCGCCTTGCATGTTTGGGGAGCTCAAATGTCCCAGGGTTGAACCTATTCCTATAATTCTATTGAATGGTTATGCTATCAAACTTACCTCTAAATTTGTATCACTATAATCACAGATTGATACAGCCTTCACCCTATTAGAGAAGTTACCTTGTGTAGCAGCAGACAGGATTTGATGTAGAAACTCATAACAGGCCAATGTGCAAAGTACAAATGCCTGTGGATTACTTGGCCACAAATGAGTCATCTATATATCACATCCCTTCTCTTAAAGCCAAGGGACCATAATATAGGATGAAGATAGGAAGACTGTTAAGACTCAGAGGTTGAGGAAGACTCAAATGAAACAGTATCTTCTGGACATGATAGGACTGTTGCTATTATTGAACTCTTAGCAGCTGTGGTAGACTGCAAAAGCCTCTACAGGATCCAACCAGTCAGCATTCCACAATACAGGGGTTATGAGCCCACCAATCACCAATTGACAACTACTGTCAGGTAATGGTTTCTGGGGAAGGAAAAGTCAGCTTTCTTTAAGGATGTGGCCACTGGCAGGTTAACCACACTCCAGTGAATGTCCCCATGCCCATGCATATAAGGCTCACATTAATTGGAGTTGGTGGGATATAAGAAAAGAGAATACTAGATTGGGAGTGGGTATGGAAGAGGGAGGTAAATCTAGAAAAAGATACAGGGAAAGTGGGAATTTATATGATGAAGATACATTATACACTCATAAGAAATTCTCAAAAAATTAATACAATATACTATTTTTGAAACTCCAAAAGTATGCTTACAAATATCCTGACAGCATTATAGAAGAAATTTCACCAGTTTATAGCAACTGCTTTGAGGAAAGGATATACACTTCTTCTGTCAGCAGTTGCTGTTTTTTTTTTTTTCCCCCTTCTTGGAGTTTTTTCCTTTGCCAAGAATTCAACATTCAAGTTCACTTCTCTATTAAGATCTTTATTGTTTTCCCTTTCTCCTAACAAAAATTGTTTTTTGAAACTAATTCAACTGTGCTATTGTTAAGCTTACAGGGAAGCTGCCAGCAGCCAGAGCCTCATACCCACAGCCCAAGGAGGGTGAGGGACAGTGAACACTACAGAGAACCCAGGAACCGAGTTCTGCCCTTGCTAACTGTTGGCCCAAGAACTCACCTTCTGGGAGCCTCAGGCTCTACACTAACCCCAGAGAGGGCTCAGAGCATGGGCCACTTGTAACCTTCTCAGACCTCAATGAAATTTTGATGGCAATGAGACTCAAAGCCATGGACCATGGAGAAAGGAAAAGATCCTGGAGAGCAAATCTTTATTCCTTTGTTTTGAGAGCTCAAAATGTACAGGAAGAGCATCCTAGTTACTGGCTTATCACACTGTCTACTCAGGCACTGGGATCCCTACACTACTTTACAGAGAACATGAGACCCCAACAGAAGCCATGGAGACCCCCTTTTCAACTCTGTGTTAGGCAAGAGCATCTTGAGAACAGTGATTGTCCCAGCCTGGGGTGGGGGTCACTGTAGACATGTAATCAGAAGCTGTGAAAGAGCTGACATCCCACACCCCCCTAGAAACCCTTCACTGGTGCCAAGCTAGGGACTGTGTTTTCTAGCCATAGGCTTCAGAGTTAAACAGTTGTAGGTGCAAAGCTTTGGTGTATCAATGATGAACTTTGGGATTTTATGTTTTTAAAGGTAGCTCATGTTTTCACATGTACAGTTCTATTTATCCTGTTCTTCTCTCTCCACTTCACCTATATCCTTCTTACTCATCTCATTTAGAATACACTCTGCGGCGGTCTCTGACCCACAGAGACAAGAATGACATGGACACCAAGGCGGGTTCACACAGCAGCTTCTTTTCTTGGTGCTTTTTCCACTTACAGATCTCTTCCCCAGCAGCTTCTTCCTCTTCTGTCCTTCTTGCAGCAAGGGCTAGTCTCCTATCTCGTGGCAACTGACCTCATCTCGCTCCACACCACCTCATCTAATCAGAATCACACATGCTACAGGTATGAGCTCAGGTTGGTCATAGATAGGCTGACAGATCCGGAACACAAGGAATACACATGCTTTTTCACTGTGCATACTTGGGAAAGGCAGTAAACATGTGGGGTTCATGGCGCCTGGCAATGGGCCAGAGTGCCATCTTGGCCCATGTGGCCACACCCACTTCCTGCATCTCCCCTCTTTTTAATTAGTAGCTCTGGGATCAGCATCTGTCTTAGGTTGCCCCCATCCGTGGCACATCTTTACCCATCATGGGAGTGATGAACTCACTTTCGCCATCCTGTCTTAGGTTGGTATGCGCACGTTAGGGTCTTACCCATCATTGATTACTAATCCAGCGTGTTGAGCCAACATTGGGGAGATGTTTTTGCTTCCAATGCTGCCATAGCCTGTACTAAGGCTCATTTATCAGCTCTGTGCTGCGTACGCATACGTGCCATCCACCAAAGCATTCCTCCACACACAACAGTCAGCAGGAGCACTCAAAAGGCCATCCCTCCCTAATTTTTTAAGAATCCCACAGTTCCCTGGATGATCTCCATCCATTGCTTTCAGTTGCAATCTCTACACGTGTGTTATTCACGGCAACAATCAATGCTCGCAATTTCTTCATCTTTGTGTCGAGATCATGACTCCAATTTCCTAGCAGCATCGCATCAATTGCACGTGACAGATTTGCAGCTCTGGAAAAATTCTAATACTGAACAGAGGTTACACACATTCCTGACATATGAGTAATGAAGGAAGCAAATACTAACTGCTCCAAAATATTCATCTGTTCCTGCAACCAATCCACTCTTTGGTTAACCATAAGGATAACAGCTTTCAAATTTGTCACCTTAGACAAGCTGACCCCAAGGTCTCCAGTGCCTGATAGCATCTTCCAAGCTCTAAGAGCACAGTTATTAATATGCTCATAAACTTGTATAGGATAACCTGTTTGATTGCTGGCTAAATTTCCTTGCCCCATTAACATGTCAACATTCCAGGCTGCACTGGGGAATCCAGCAGCAGCATTAGCCGCAGACTGCTCAACGGCATGCTCAATATATGCAGCTTTCCATGTTAAATAACCTCCTCCAGAAAGAATGGCCTTGCAGAGGTTCTGCCAATCAAAAGGCATCATACAGTACCACTGTAGGTACTCAACCTGAGCTACAGTAAAGGCAGCCTGGACCCCATAAGTCAAAACTGACTCCTTCAATCTTTGTACAACCTTCCAATCCAGGGGTTCATGATACCATTGCCCCTGTTGGTCCTGAAATACTGGGAAGGCCCCCGCAATGGTGGGCACATTTTTTTCCAGACTTTTGCATGAAGACTACGCTTTCCCCTTTTGTCTCCCTCATATTTATAGGGGGGAGGAGAAGGCAACAGAGGGGCTGATGGTTTGGGCAGCCTACCGTGCCTCAAACTCCCTCGGGACATCCGAATACAGACATCTCTGTCACTATCAGTCTGTCACTATCACTAGTAGACCCTTCAGAGCTAGATTCCTTCTTCTCTTTCTTATCTTTGGTTTGTTGTCTAAGCTGTTTAGGTTTTCAGCAGCTAGCCTGAGAAGCAATCTCCTTAGCCTCCTCAAGCACCGCCACTCCTTCCTCTATTTCAGCATTGTACTTTCCACTGGCGTCCCTCAAGCACGCCCTGACCAAGTTCCAGATGACTAACATTTTTACTTTCATTTTAGTTGCAGTTGAACTCATGTTGCTGAAATTCCCTTTGTCTCGATTCCTGAGAACCTTAGTGCTTCGTCCCTTTTTTCCCCGGGAACCTTCCCTTCGTCTCTATATCTGAGATCCTTAATGCTTCGTCCCTTTTTTCCAGGGAACCTGTCTTTAGTTACTGCTGCTTACCAAAATTTCTCTACTGCTGCTTACTAAAATTTCCTTACCACTGCTTACTAAAATTTTCAATGGCCTGTACTTTTTTACTTACCATTGCCGACCAATGTGATGAGCTCCTGAGTTCCCCATATGGGCCACAACTTGCCACAGTCTCTGACCCACAGAGACAAGAACGACATGGACACCAAGGTGGGTTCACGCAGCAGCTTCTTTACTTGATGCTTTTTCCTCTACAGCTCTCTTCCCCAGCAGCTTCTTCCCCCATCCTTCTTGCAGCAAGGGCTAGTCTCCTATCTTGCAGCAACTGACCTCATCTCGCTCCACACCACCTCATCCAATTAGAATCACACATGCTCCAGGCATGAGCTCAGGTCGGTCACAGATAGGCTGACATATCCGGATCATGAGGAATACACCTGCTTTTTCACTGTGCATGCTCAGGCAAGGCAGGAAACATGTACGGTTCATGGGGCCTGGCAATGGGCCAAAGTGTCATCTTGGTCCATGGGGCTGTACCCACTTCCCGCACACTCCATGATCTTCACTTTTCAGCCTTTCTTGTCTCCCCTCCTCTTGCTGGTATGCCTATCCTAGACTCACACTGGACCACAGTATTCTTTGTCTGCTTCTGTCTCTATGGGAAGACAGTGAACTCCAGGTTGATTAGAGTTATGTGCATCTCCACAGGAATGGACACAGGGCACATGGCTAGAAAGCATGCTGTACGAGATATCTGCAATATGAGGGTGATGGTGGCACAGAAATGTAGTATATACTTTACATGGGTCCTCTCCATATCCATTTCTTATAGATGTAGAATTCATCTTCTGCATGCACGGAGTACAGCACTTTGCATAGACTGTCATTCTCAAAACAGCAAATGGAATCTCCAGAAATGAACTTTGTCTGAATCCCTTATATCTTAGTATGACATTGAAAGTGTATTTCCTGTCTCTGTTTAGTTTCTCTCCTTGTAAAAGCTTGTTTGAGTCAAGAAACATTCAACAACAAAGACAACATTGGGGAGAATACAGAGGATACATTAAAGGACAGCCAGCCTCTGTGAAAAGACTAGCTAAACCCATGCTGTCTTCCTAACCTAGGCAGTCTCCTCTTGTGCATTCCACTACTCCTTTGAACACCCAGGAGAATAGGATCCTAGCAGGCGCTCTGTTCTCTTCACACCTACATCTCTATCTTGCCAGCCAGAGGCAGTTTGTTTCTTTGTTGCTGTGCTGAGAGGCACAGCCTTGTTTGGAGAGAAGTGTGAACAAACAGACCTGAGGCAATTCCTCTTCTCTTTAGCCTCCCCCAGCCCCAACAGCTGCTGTTCCCTCATTCTCTCTCCCTCTCTCCCTCAGCTCTTTCTAACAATGCACAGAGTGACAGTTCTTAGTTTTTCCTAGATTCACTGCTTAGTTCTACAATCCTGTGGCTTGGCTTCTCTATCTGTGGAAATGTGGTAATGGCTTGGTCATCACTATGTAGTCAATTCTGGCAGATAGACTAAACTGGGAACATCATGGTTCAGTCAAATGTATCTCATTTTTTTTGACAGTAGACAGCACAGTCACAGAAAGCCCATTGGCAAGTTTATGGGAGATATTAAATGAGGCATACAGAGTGGCCCTGGAAGGGGGGGGAGATTTTATTCCACAATATAATCTGTCCATATTTGGAACACATTGTCCTGATCCATAGGGTAGGGTTTCCTTGTGGAACTGTACCACCTAACATTTTGGAGATTAGAGTGTAGCACATTGGATCTGAGCTGAGAACCATTACGCATATCTCTTATTCAGGTAAGATATTGTTCTGGTTTATGTCTAAATTGCTCACAGCCACATGGGCTCATCTTTTTGAATACTTGCTCTCTAGCTGGTGGTACCAGATTAAGAGGCTCCAGATCATTTAAAAGATGGAGTCCAGCTGGAGAAATTGGGTCAGTAGGAATGGAACTCTGAAGGTGACACACAGCCATTGGGTTCTGTCTCACTTTCTCAACTGTGGTGCTAGCAGGCTCTCTTACATGTTCTTATTGGCATGGACTGCATTTCTCTGATCTGGTTTTTCAACCATGTTATATCTATCCTCTTTAAGTTGCTCTGCCAAGTATTGTATTCACAAAAACATGAAGTAATGTAAGATCCTAAGTCAAGACTTTATTATTCTAATTCTGGTTTTACTTGCTCTCTTGTGATCATAGCTAATCCAATGTGGCTCTTAGACTTTGGTACCCCTGCCCAAGTTTTCCTCCTTCCTCTCATGACTTTTGAAGATCAGTCAGGACATGTTGGAGGAAATATGTTTATTTCATAACAATTGGACTGATATGTGGGATGGTGGTAGGTTGGCAAGCTGATTTTATCTACAGTAGTGTCTATTCTACAGTATTGATGACAGTAGTGTATTAGTGGTTCTTAACCTTCCTAATAAGTTGATCATGTTGTGCTAACTCCCAACCATAAAATAATACCGCATAACTGTAATTTTGCTAGTTATGAATCCTAACATAGATATCTGATATGCTATGACTTCACTCTGTGAAAGAGTTTTTTGAGTTCAAAGGGGTCAGGACCCACAGGTTGAGAGCTGCAGGCTCCAACTACCTGGGTCTTTGCTTGCTCCAGCATGGATGCAGGAGAGTGGAGACCAGAGCCTGGATGCCCTATAAAACCCTTGAATGTCTGTCTTCTCCAGCCTCTTCCAGTTCTCCAGTTCCTCGGGTGTCACATGTTTCTTGTGCACAGATTTGGGATGGGAAAGAGCAGAAACCACCCCATTTCTGTATTTTTCTACTAGTCACTTTTCCCTCTATTACACACAGAAGTGACCCATATGATAGTTCTAGTACTCAGACCTTAAGAATATAAGGGGCCATCATGTCCAGGGTAGACAATTGCCCATCATGCTCTTAAGCACAGGACTTCTTTAATGTACTATTCTAGGCTCATTGATGGCTCCAGCCTTGTACTGGTCCTAGCATATACAGAAGGAATTTAATAGAAAGAATAAAATGTCCTATTGCAGTGAAATATTATTTGAATATTAATCATTAATTCCTAATGCTTATTAGGGGAAGTGGGTGTTGGAGTCAGGTCTTCCAGGCACAAATTCCAACTCCTTCACTTGGGTTAGAGAACTTAGCAAGACTTAGTCACAGCATTTCCTCTCATTTGTAAAACAGAGACTATAAGGACAGCACTCCTGGAATGGTGGAGTGGGCATATAAATTGAAATTGCATCAACATATGCAATATACATAATTAGGGATGAAAGAACAAATTGTATCATCAGACTGTACCATCTTGAAAGTAATAAGAGAAAGAGAATAAATTCCTACCAAGTGCTGTTCTCATTCTAAGTGCCCTATGAGGTTTTTTGTTGTTGTTGTTGTTTGTTTGTTTGTTGTTTTTTGTTTTGTTTAGTTTTTCCCCTTAATTAGATCCCAGAACTATCTTCTATAGCATCGTGATGTCCTGCAATGCCTGCTTCCATGTAATAACATGAGGAGCCCAGTGAGTAAGGTAGTTGTCCCGGGATGCCATTTTGGTATGAAGCCACAGCATTTCTATCCACTGTCTGGAGATTCCAAATATTTCTGCTCTTCCCTTTCATACTGAAGTCATTCCAGTTACATCCATGGCTCAGACACCCTGTTCTTCTCCATTCATTTATTATACCTGGATGGATTCTAATCCCATCTAGGTCCAGGCTTATAGTAGGGTCATCTGTGAATCTATGATGTTAACTGGTGGTCCCATAATAAGCAGAAATCTCCAGCTTTGGGTGGCATCAGCAGCAGGGTGACCTCTAATACCTCTCTCCCAATTGTCTAAGTATAGTCTCATGAGATGTGAAAGTAAAAGTGATTATCAAATTACAAGAAGAAAGTGCTTCACTAGGAAAAGGCTAGCACTTTCTGAGGGATGTATAATTAAAGCCCAGTAGATTAAAATCCCTTTAAGAAATGAGTAATACAAAGATTAAGGCTCATCTGATACAGCTTCCTGAATGGCTGCTCAAAGATTTATAGGCAAAGAATAAATCAGCTCTGAAGGGAGAGGAGAAAAGGCATCTTGCTGATAGCTTACATCTTGCAATGGAGTTCAGAGAAGGAGCTGGCTGCAGCATCAGGACCAGAGGCTTCTCTGCAAATCAATTCCCAGGTGAACGGGAAGAAACCCCTTTCCATAATCAGGAAACGGACAGTGTCAGTCTAAGGATTTGGCATGACAAATTCCTTTCTTAGTAGGTTATGCTTTTTTTTTTATGCAGTGAAAATGAGCATAGAAACTTAGAGTAATTAGGAGGTAATGAAGTTGTCAGAATAAGCTATTGACCAAAGAGCAGACAAGGGAGGAGATGAAAAATTTAAACGTTTCTAATTTAGCCGATGTGGAAGCCGCACTTCCTTCGGCCATATGGGAAACATCCTCAGTGTCTAATGAATGAGATTTCTGGGCAATGCGGGGAGCATCCCAGAAGGCAATGGAAAAAGGAACTGGAATCAAAGTCCAAAATGATAATGATGAGAGAAATACAAATTATATTCAGTCCCCAACGGGTTTGGGTTTTTTTTTTTCCATTTTTTTTTTTTGCAAAGCACTTGAGAATATATTATCTCATTCTGCTTTCACAGAAACACGGAGGGAAAAACATCTATGGTTGTGGATATGGAAATGCCGGCAGGTTCATGTTTGCAGGCAAGGTGCTCAGGACAGTGTCTGTTACACCGAAACTGTCTGATACGGAGACTGATTTGAAAGATGGAAAAAGCAAAGGCTTCCTTTTACCACCAGATTTTTAAAACTCATAGTTAAGTGCTTCTAATGTAAAAGCAAAGCAAGTCGGGGAGGGTTGAATATACTTTCACTTCGAAAGAAGCCTAGTATGCAGCAAGCACTGACTGAGAGCTATGAATTGTGGACTCCTGTGGGTAGGAATTCACTCATCTACTGATAGCCATCAAGTACATCAGCTCTTGTACATCTCTCAGGCTCCTCTTGCTTCAACAGGACCTCAGCAGGATGTGCTTTCTCCCTTCGGCCTCCACAGGACAAGGCTTTCTGTGGTCTGGGTCACCAGTGACTATTACCCTCAGCCAAGTTCTGTGAGTGCTGCCTTGTGAGATCTGAGCGGCAAGATCATCTTGAGGGTACACTCTGGGGAAAGAGGGAGAGTCTAGAAGAGCACACAGCAGGACTGGCTTCTTAGAATTGTGTAGGGAGAAAGGAAGGAAGGGACAGTACTAGAAGGCACGAGTAGAGAAATTGGTGTGGGAATGGTATATGTCTCTTGCCCCTGAGCTCAGGTGGCAGTGACATCCAGTCATGAACCCTGTGAATACACATGAGCTCCTTTGAACAAAGGTAAGTCAACATTAGGTAATTTGGACAATGGTAGAAGATACCTAAGGAAGAGGTTTCTTTTGTTTTTTTTGTTTTGTTTTGTTTTGTTTTGTTTTGTTTTTTGGTCTTTCAAACTCTGCTCAGTTTGGCTTCTTTTCTCATCCCTTCCTCCTAAACTCAGTAGCTTGAACTCTGGAAACTTGATGTTTCCAAACTGCACTAGCCTGTTTTCTAGCTTTGTTCACCCTGCAGCTCCTGTCAGTACCCCACCCCCAGAATCTGTTTAGCTGGACCATTTCATACCCCAGGGCTGGTGTGTGATTGCTAGTATGATTCCATGTACGTCCTCCTGTAATGTTAGTGATCTACCTTCTCTCTTACTCACAGTCTCCTACCCACCTCCGCATTGTATTCTTTTGGAAAACTCAGCTTCAATAAAACACAATTGCTCCTCTACTGTCATCCAGAAAGATAAGGCTGGAGACAAACTCACAGTCGCATTGACTGGCCTCATTAAATTCCATAATCAGAAACCAGAAGTGTCAAAGCATCCCTTCCTGCTGCCAGGAAACGACTTTAGACACTAGTCTCTTTTCCTCTCCCAGGTGATCAGTCACACCTGTTCCTCTCCCCCACCCACCCCACCCCACCCCACCTGCCGCCCCCACAGCACTTGCTTCTCACTTCTTGCTTTCAGTGGGTGGTATTTCTCCTCATATCCCAGAGAAAACACAGCTTAGCAGAAAGACTGTGGACACTGTTCCTTCTCCACTATGTAACTGGCTTCAGCCTCATCCACCCCTACACAAATGCCTGAACGTGAGTGCTGGGCCTTTGCACACAGGCAGGTCCTGTGCAGGCATATTACTTTCTTACTTTTCTACTGCTATATCAGCTAGACTTGGGACTGACTCGAAGGCCCATGTTTTTCAGATTCCCAATAGAATTCTGGCCAGATAATTCTACCCAAAGGGAAGTAATATTGTTCTGTGTACTAAGAGGCAGAGTCTTAGATTAAGTACCCCTCCTGCAAGTGGACAAACAAGAGGGGTCTTAAGGTAGAGGTTAAACATAACACTGACTGTGGTAAGGGTTGATGGATTTAAACTTATCGCCGAGAACATTGGTGTATGCATTAACTATCAACAGCCCTTTGTGTGCCCATCACACCCTCATGAAGTGGTTCTTTAAAACCCCTATGCTTGTAAACGTGTAAAGCAATCTCTCTTTTCTTGGTTAAATCCTGAACAATTTGTTCTGTAGAATTAAATGTGAGGTTTATCTTTTACCTTCTGGCTTAAAAGTCTGATTACATTTATGATAACTTTCAGACCCCCTGAAAAGTAATTCTGCTTTTTAAAACTAGTTGAAGATCTGAAGAGTCATAATATGAATTCCCTGGTCCGTGCTTTCAAACCATTATTGGTGGTGCCAATCACTGCTTTCCCCCCAGGATCCACTGAATGTTTTCTTTGATATAGTGACAGATAACTGGAGTTGTGTAAATTAATTAGAATGCATGGGCTTGAGAATTATGGGAGGAATTGGGAATGGGTCCTCTGACTAGAACATCAAATGATGCACTTGTAGGGACTTGGGTTTTTCCCCCTAAAGAGTGAGCTTTGCTAGCCAAGAAATCTTAATTCTCATGTAAGGATACTTTTGCCAGAGGCCCCAGTCTGGCTGATTTAAAGTGAAAGTGGGATTTGTCAGTTTTTTACTATTGCCATTGAGCCAATAGGCATGAAAAGGCTCTGGTATACTGAAGATGTACTGAATCCTATTACTAAGGGACACTGGGTGTTTGTTGCAAAATGAAAACAGGGAGGCCTGTGTCTTTTCCTTGGATACTGGGACATGGCATAGAACTATGTTCAGTAGCAACACCCAATGTAAAACTATAGAAGCCTGTAAAAGAAGGCTTATAAAGTACCCAGGCTTGCAGGAATTGAAGAGTGTGCTGTGACCCACTCCTAGAAAATAACAGCACAACAGAACAGAGACAATGGCAAATAAATGCTGATTAAGAGCCAGAAAAACATGGGATAGTCAGTTGAAGGACTATGGACATTGCCCACAGTCAGAAGAGCAGTTACAGAAACACTGATCAGCTCTAGATTCTTATTAGGCCCAATACAAGCAGTGGCTCTTTTTCTTTTTCTTTTTCTTTTTCTTTTTCTTTTTCTTTTTCTTTTTCTTTTTCTTTTTCTTTTTCTTTTTCTTTTTCTTTTTCTTTTTCTTTTTCTTTTTCTTTGCCATTTTGTGGTTTCTGTTATTCTGTCCCAGTGATGAGAACGATAAGCAATATAAATACTGTATAACTTTCAAGACAAAATTATCTTGGAATCAAGTTACCATGAGAAATCTGTCTATCCCTGAGTCCCTGTGCTATTAGAAAATCCAAGTGTGCAGGTAGAATAAGAAACTGGGGCATAGGCAGAACTGAGGCAGATTGTGTCATATTAGCTCCAGCCAAAATGATTCTTCTGCCCTCCTGTAGGCCAGGGATCTACCCTCATTGAGGTCTCTGAAATGAGATAGGCTTTTCTGAACAAACCAAGACCAGTTTATAGACTGTGCAACACAATAGGGCTAGAGAGATGACTCATCTGTAAGAACACTTTCTGCTCTTGCCTAGGACCAGAGTTTGCTCCCCAGCACCCACATCAAACAGCTCACAACCTCCTGTAACTCAAGTTCCTGGGGATCCAGTGTCCTCCTCTGGCCTCTCTGGGCACTAGCACATAGTAACATAACTAGTAGCACTAGAGCACATAGTAACAAGAAGTCACACACACACATACATATAGAAATTTAAAAGCAATGATTTTAAAATGCAATATTTTAAATGTTTTAAATCTTTTCAAAAGTAATTACTTTAATTATAGAAATTTATGGCATAGATACAGTGTAAAACCTTGGTATAAGTATTCAGTGTATAATGATCAAATCAGGAGAATTAACATTTCTATCTTAAAACATTGATGATTACATAATAACTGTGCATATTTATGAGGTACAGCATGGTATTTCAACCCATGTATACCATATGTTCTGATCAAGTCGGGGTAATTAGCATTTCTAGCTTATCATGACATTGTGTTGGAGTTCCTCCCTTCTAGTTATTCATAAAATACATAACAGGTTGCTGTGAACTGTCGTCGCCCACAGTGCTGTACAGCAAGTGGGGCAGCTGCTCAGCCACAGACTTATGGGGCAGTGTGTGACACAGCAAGTGACATGGGCATGTCAACTAACGCTTGTTCAGATGACTATCTCTTCAAATCTTGCTTTTCCAGGGGTAACTAGGCCCCCAGGAGCTACTGGATAGACTGACAGGCAGGCAGAAGTCTTTCTGGTGTGTCTGGTGGAAGTTACTTTCTTCTCCAGTTCTAATGTCCCAGAAAGATGTTCTTCAATTCTAGTTTTGCTGGGTGCTTCAGCACACTGTCTTGCTCACTTGCCCCGGAAAAGGAAGTTAAGAGTAACTAGCTATTGTTAGTCACAGCCTATGGTCTCTGTTATTAGTCCTTCTGCATTTTTCCTTGCAACAAAGTAATGCTGAATTTTGTTAAGTTGGGTTTCCCCATTCTTGTAATGAACAATCCCTGATGTCTCCTTCTTGTTTATCTTTTTTTTTGCTATGCTCACCACAACCCTCCCCCATCATCACCACACATACATGCATGTCTCCTGAACACCAGATGCCTGCCTACCCTGTGCCCCCAGACCTCGCTGATTCAATTCCACTCAACACTCAATTTTGCACATCTATTCTCTTTGTCCAGGAAGTTCTTCCTCAGATGTTCTTAATGACTCACTTCGTCCAGTCCTAGTGAGGCGACACCAGTCTGTGTTGAAATACCAGCCCTCTCTAAGCCATTTTTCACCCTCCCAGAACATTGTACCCTACCTTTTCCCTTGACACACTTGATACCTTTTAACACACCAAGCCATTTTTAATGTTTATTTACAATTGTCTTTCTACATAAAGTCCCATGAAATTTTCTCTTGTTATTGTGTAATGATCTAAGTGTCTCACATGAGTTTGGCATGTGCTAAGCATTCTGTAAACATTTACAATGGAAATGAGTACTTTAGGGGCATATAGAGCATGAAGAAGCTGAGCCTCTGTGATAGGAATAGAAACAGGAGGCTGGAAACTCAGGCCACTCCCATATTGCCAACTCTAAGACAATCTCTGTGGCACCTACTAACCACATCCTAAAACCCATGATTTAGAGAATTGCCAGAGGCCCCAGTTTGCTCTTACAAAGATCACAAGACTGAGCTGACCACTTGTTGCTTATGGTCCATTAGAATGTTCGGCCCACAGACATCCTTGCCTAACTTTAACAAATAGTTAAAGATGGCTTAGTGAGCAAATAGCAAAACAGAAGCAAACAGACTTCTTTATTGAAAATCTCAGAGCCTTTAAGCTCATGAATGTTGAAAGTTTTCAAGAGGAACTTGGGGTGTATTGATGACCATCTCTGTCTCTAGGTCTGGTGAGACATACTTGGGGTAGTGAACTTCTCCCTTCAACTCTATGTTTTAATAGTCATAATCACCATGAATAATTAACTCATAATTCTTATCTCTATATGAGTGCTGCTAGTAATTCTCCACTAATACCAGGCCTGCAATCATGTGGCTGATGTGATTAACAATTCATTTTGAATGATTAATTGCTGTTCACTTCTCAGTCCACATTAATTAAGTGTCAGTCCAGAGAAGATGCCATGTCAGTGGGCCTGAGAAATCAGCACTCAGGTGAATTTCACATCTGAATCTGTTCCTGGCTTAATCTGTTCCTGGCTTCATCACGGTTATGACATGGAATGGTAACAAACTCCAGAGCTTTGGTTGCTCTTTTTTTAAATGATGTTTCTATTTATTCTTTGAGAATTTCATACATTATATTTTGATTATATTCATTTCCTCTCTTAACTCCTCCCAGATCCTCCCTCATCTCCCTACCCAATAACTTCATGTTCTCTCTCTCTCTCTCTCTCTCTCTCTCTCTCAAACAAACAAACAAAGAAAAAACCCAATACCTACATAGTCCAGGTTGTGTTGGCTGACTATTTCTGGACATAAGGCCTGCCTGCAAGTATGGTTGACATACCAAATATAAGTCTAGTAAAGAAAACTGCTTCCCCCTCGCCATCAAGTAGCCATCAAGTAGCAATCAAATGCTGCTATCTCCTTTGCCAGAGTAGCATTTGTGCTCACCTCTCCTTTACTATGTTGGGGTTTTGTATGGTTTGAAATTGGGCAGGTCTTGTGCATATCATCTCAGTCTCTAGTAGTTCTTATGTGCAGATGCCCCAAAGTATCTAGAAAATGCTATTTCTTTAAAGTGTAGAAGAGAGGCAGAAAGAGTGTAAAAGACCCTGTTTCTTTTCTTTTTCTTCTCTTGTCTTGTCTTGTCTTCTCTTGTCTCCTCTCCTCTCCTCTCCTCTCCTCTCCTCTCCTCTCCTCTCCTCTCCTCTCCTCTCCTCTCCTCTCCTCTCCTCTCCTCTCCTCTCCTCTCCTCTCCTCTCCTCTCCTCTCCTCTCCTCTCCTCTCCTCTCCTCTCCTCTCCTCTCCTCTCCTCTCCTCTCCTCTCCTCTCCTCTCCTCTCCTCTCCTCTTTCCTTTCCTTTCCTTTCCTTTCCTTTCCTTTCCTTTCCTTTTCTTTTCTTTTCTTTTCCTTTCTTTTCTTTTCTTTACTGAGCTGTTTTGATTCAGGCTGGGTGTTTAAGGTAATAAGATGCCACCAACAGAGTGGTCAGGAAAGTGGGCACACATTGCCACATTCCTGCCTAAATGACCTTAGCTTGCTTCAGTCCAAGTGATGTGCCTCGTTGATCAGATGCTATAACTTGTATCATGTGTTAAAGGCTTGGTCTTCAGGTAATGTTACAAGCAATGTCTAGTAGACATTTTATAGACCCTTTAACAGAGAAGGAAACTTTGAGTATGTGTTATGTCATAGAGGTGCCCTTTATGGGGTTGGGAACCTGAGGTCTCTTTTGATCTCTACTCCCTGTGAACAAATTCAATGCTTTTACTCTGACATGTTCTTCCATGCTGTGTCTCCTCACCACAGCCCCAAACAGTGAGACCAACAGATCCAGGAAGAAAAAGCCTCTTAAATGGAGATACAAAGTAAACCTAATATAGGAAGGTGATTAGCACAAACCCTATGAGCTACAGACTATCAGAGCAGCCTCTGGTATCATGCCTATTAAAAGCCCTGCTAAAATTTTCCAGTCAATTGTAGTAATAAACTCTGGACTGTCTGGGTATGCTATATGCTATGTTATAACTAGCAACAATGTTCTAGAGCTATGCAGACAGATAGACACAGGCACATGGGGCCATTGTAAAATATGCAAAACAATATATTGCGAGAGCTTAAATGCTTGTCAAAGCTCAGGCAAGCTGAAGGAGCATAGAGGAAAATGAGATGATCTTTATCCAGGAAGGTCATAGAGTCAGCAGCTGGAGGGTGTCCACTCTGCTGTAAAAGCATTTCCATCTGTAATGAGAAGCAGGTCCTCAAAGGTTGAGCACAAGTCAACAGCCCAGAGGTAGAATGGCTGTAAGAACTGTTGGTTACTTAGAGCCCAGGCTGGAAAAGAGACAGAGGAGCATTTCTTCCTCTACACACTGCCTTGGATCACCGGGAAATCAGATATTGTCAGTCCCTGATTAGGGTGTTTCAATTGACAACTTTCATGCTTACACTTTCATAAAGGCAATATGGATCTAGTAGACATTGCATTCTGATTTGCTTTTTGTCTGTTTGGAGTTATAGTTTTCCTATGTATGCCTGAGCAGTCTAGAACTTGCTGTGCAGACCATAGCAATCTGAGACTTGTGTGATGTTCCTGCCTCTGTTCCTCAAGCGGCAAGGACATGTTATGTGTCACTAAACCTGGCAGAAATTACAGTTTTAATTTGGACTTTTTCCTGGCCTAAGGAACCACAGTTCCCAGTCAGGCAGATCATGAGGGGATCTTCTGAATTTTGATCATCCCCAGATTAGTGCTGTGGAGTATGATAACCCTGTCTGGAAAGTTGGCAGTGGAAGTGAGCTGCAGATTGCAGGTAGACATGTGATCACACAGGGATGAAACTGAGCTGCTATGGTATTCTTTTATTAAGCTAACCTGCTCAGTAGCCCAGGTACACTGAATGCCTTTTTGTTTTGTTTTGTTTTTTCTTGTTTTTTGTTTTTTTGGTTTTTTGAGACAGGGTTTCTCTGTATAGCCCTGGCTATCCTGGAACTCACTTTGTAGACCAGGCTGGCCTCAAACTCAGAAATCTACCTGCCTCTGCCTCCCAAGTGCTGGGATTAAAGGTGTGTGCCACCACCACCCGGCTGGATGCCTTCTTTACCCAGTGACTTTGCAACTTACAATGGATTTGCCGTATCTGAAACCTATAATAAATCCAGAAATTTCCATACTAGGAGTCAAATGCTCGCACGCTGCATTTTTTCACTACATACAGGGTATCTAATAGCTAGTTGGGCTCATGTTTTAATATGGGAGTGACTGAGTACATCACCTGAATAGTTCAATCTCCACTATTTCTGAGTCTTTGAGTCTATCCTAATCCGGAGGATGACATAGATACATCTAGAGAGAAGAGTTTAGCCATCTTAGTAGTATTCATTTGGAAAATATAAAGTATTTTGTTTGATGTGGTGGCACATTCTTTAATCCCAGAACTTGGGAGGTAGAGATTGATAGATCCCCATTATTTCAGCCCCAGGCTGATCTACATTGCAAGTTCCAGACTAGAACTACATAGGGATATACTGCATCAAACAAACAAACAAAGAAACAAAGAAACAAACAAAAACAAAGTCTCAAAAGCTTAAATATAAGAAATTTAGACAAATATTATAAAATAGAGTCTTGTTCCAACTCTCCTTTCCAAAAATTGAAGCTTTAACCTCTGTGTTTTATCACCCAAGATTGAAGATGGGGTAAGATGGCTTCCCTGAGTCTCAGGACATAAGGAGCAGCTCTGAATAGAAACCTTAAAATATGATGTAAATCAAGGAAATCAATCACATTATCTCTCTCTTTTTCACATGCACACACACACACACACACATATACAAGGGTTATATAAACATTCAAACCTTATGCCTAATGTTAGGCCTCCATTAGGTAAACAGTATAGACAAATCAAGGAGCAGGCTTTAAATGTGATTTTATTTTCTCACCGATTTCCCAAGTACATTTGACCATTTCTTTGCATACATGTGTCCTTCTCAGTGCCAGCTGTAAAACTGAAGTTGAAATAATGTAGAATATGGTAGACCTGTGACCCAGACTCCTACACTTGGACTCTTGTTATGTAGAAAGAAATTATAATTTACTAAAAAGTCTTAATACCAGGCTCAGAAGGACACTGAGAATCTTCTCAACATTTTACACTAAAGAATGACACTAGAGTTGACCCCGGGTATCTGAATCAATAATAGCAAACCCTGATTCCAGTTTCAGCAAGCATCCTTAAGTGAGAAGGCTTCTGTCACCACACCTTCCTCTCACTAGTACCACCTCCACACAGTTCTTTCCAGTTGTGTAAATAAAACCCTCTAATAGTTGTATAGAATATCCTGTGAGCCATATATCTATCCCAGGGTATTTGTACCTGAAGGTCAAATGTAGCCTAAAGTCCTTGATGTGATGAACAAACTTCTGATGAAAAAGAATCTATTATGATGACAAACTCGTAAGTGCTGACAGGCATCTTAATAACCAAATGCTGGCTGCTTACAAGCAAACACATTTTTAATTAGACTTCCTTGGAGATCACCTTCTCTGTGATGTCCCAAGAAAGGGTCTTGTCTGGCATCCTTGTGTGAAGGGCACTTCACAACTTTAGGTACTAATTATCCTCTGAGGAAAGAGGACAAAGACCTCAACCAGCAGCTGCTTGCACAATATAGGTCAACTCCCTAGAGTTTGTATTTTGTTATTTCAATTTCTTCAAACTCATTATCAGGAGGAACCTATGAACTCTTGATTTACCAGGCCCCAAATGAGCCTATTCAGTAAACTTTTCAGAGCCTCCCTCTCCAAGGGCAAGAGAGAGATGACAACAAACCATGTTAACGGGAAGAATAACTCAGAACAACAAAAAAGATGCTTATGCAGAAAAGCATGTGGGGCTTAATGGCAATGTAGTGATGTAGGACCTCCGGGTCTGTGTTCATTCAGAGATGACACAACTAACCCTCAAGAGACTGGAGGCCCCAGGGAGTTTGGAGGTTAGGTGAGGTGGGGGTGGGGAGGAGGTGTGAGATGTGGTGCAGACAGGGTGTGGGGGGGCATGGAATAGAATATGGATTGTAAAAATTAAATTAAAAATAAAACTAAATTAGAAAAAAAGAAATTAGCAACCACATTTTTGCTTGCTTCCATGGGTCAGGAGTTTAGAGGCAGTTAAGTAGAATATTTCATCCATGTCTCACATGATGTAAGTACAGGCAGCTTGGGATGAAAAACATAAAATGCATTCACTCATTTATTTTTAGGAGTATAATACTTGCTGTTAGTTGAAAGCCCCACTTCATCTCTATTAGACATGTTTCTCTCTGGTTTGTCTCTCTCTTAGTCTGTTTTCTGTTGCTATAACAAAAAAAGTATGAGATCAATATTTATAGAGAAAAGAGATTTATTTAGCTCACTGTTTTGAAGGCTAAAAGTTCACAAGACAGCAGTATATCTAGCAAGAGCCTTTATACAGTCATTGCAACATCGCTAAGCATCACATTGTTGGAACACACGCAAGAGTGGTGTGTATAGAAGAGAAGCCCAGTTACTTGGTGAAAGAGGAAATAAGAATGAACAGAGAAAGCCAAATGATGCTATAGTCATCTCTCACAGCCTTCAGTTTAATCCTGCAGGACTTAATGCATGCCCAGGATGTGTGCATTGTTCTGCCTCCGGGGTGGTACTCACAAGCCCCAGTCTTCTTTCTCTAAGCCCCACCTCCATGATGATCTACATAGATTGTCAACATGACAGGATCAAGAATCACCCAGCAGACAAACCTCTGGGAATGTCTGTGAGAATGTTTTTAGATTTAGGGTTTTTGAGGCAGGAAAACCCACGAAAGCATGGGTGGCATTATTCTACGGACTATTTAATGAAAATAGCAATCACATTTTTGCTTGCTTCTATGGGTCAGGGGTTTAGATGCAGTTAAGAAGAAAAAGAAGAAAGTGATTAGAATACCAGCTGTCATCTCTCTGCTTTCTGACTGGACAAAATGTGACCAGCTGCTTCATGTTCCTGTCACTATGTCCTTCTAGCCATAACGGTCTGCACTCTGTCATTGTGAGACAAAACAAACACCTCTTTCCTCAAGTTCCATTGGTCAGACAATGTGTTACAGCAGCAGAACTATAACTAAATCTGTCTCTAAAAGTTTTACCACCTCTCAGTGCCATTATACTGGGACTCAGTCTGCACACAGACCATTGAGGGTTAAACTATAACAAGTATCCATTAACCGGGAATCTAGAGATCAAAGTTTTTCCCAAGGATGTACATTATTTTTGAAGAGTCTATCTGTAGTCTGTCTGTAACACTCTACAGAAGAACATGGAAAAGTTGAGGATGCCAATTACAGGGGAAGGAAAAGGAGTCTGATCTACCCAGTGGGGACTGATGACTTACCTCTTAGGTTTCTTCTGCAACTTTTGTGTGAAGGCACTTGTATTCTTATAAGAAAAACACATTGGGCAGTTTCATCAATTATCTTCCTTTGGCATAAGCTAGAGTAGATGTCTTGGTGTGTCTCAGTATGAGATTTCATCTAACTTCTCCCTAGTACACAGTATTAAGGAATGTAAACCATATGTCAATTATAAGCCCATCCTTCAAACGTACTGGCCACATGCAATGTCTCTAGTTTATCTCATTACCCACCTGGCTGCAGACTTTAACAGCTGTTCCATTCCCCCTGAAGACTCCACTCCTACCAAACCATTAGTGAACAATGTGGGCTGACAGTTATGCAATGGAGAAAACTTACAAAGCACAATCCTCAGCAAAATTAAGGAAAAAATATCCCTTGTTACACATTTCTCTTTCCTAATTCTGTTCTCTACAGGTTCTCTAGGAGAATTTTTCCCTCTTTGATTTCTTCCCATTACACCCAGGACCCTCTCTCTTTTCTATCAGGCAGTTCCAGATATTCCAAATTCATCTTGTCCTTTCTATTCAGAGTAATCCATCCCCTCCTTCCTAAACACTTAACATTTCTTAGTAACAGCTTATCTGTTTTTAAAACCTAGACTTCGAAATTTACAAGGTAGAACAAAGGTGAATGTTCTGAATTGGTTCTATACACCTTTTCTACTATCTTATCATCATGACTGAGACAAAACATGAAATGAACATAGAAATTGGCTCAGGTTTCAATTCTTGTGACTTGTGTGCTTAAATATTGTACAGGTCTCCACTAAAAGCCCTGGTACATTTTTATTGTACAGTCATTAGTAGATGGTGGACAATGTATGTGCCTTCATCTAACATTTCGGTACATGCAAACAGACACACATAAATATAATAACCAGTAGATGAATGTCAGTAGACATAAATAAATAAATAAATAAATAAATAAATAAATAAATAAATGGAAAATAGAAAATCAGAGAAATTTCTTTAGACTTAGGTTTAAGAACTCCCATAAACTTGGGTCATTTACATTAAGAAGGATTCCTTCTCTTGCCAAGCTCTTGATTTCATCCTGTCTTCTTCTTAATTCCAACAGAATCAGTTCTAAGAATACATTTTTTTTTTTTTGGTTTTTCGAGACAGGGTTTCTCTGTGTAGCCCTGGCTGTCCTGGAACTCACTTTGTAGACCAGGCTGGCCTCGAACTCAGAAATCCGCCTGCCTCTGCCTCCCAAGTGCTGGGATTAAAGGCGTGTGCCACCACGCCTGGCCCAAGAATACATTTTTTAAAATGTCAACAGGAGTAAGTCCAGAATTCAAAGACCTTTAAATATCTTTGCAAAGATAGCAGAATGGATTAAGTATGGGGAACTAGCTTATTGGAGTTCAGAGGCAGATTGAGCCCTAAATGTTCATAGTGGGCCGCACTATCCAGACATGACTTCCAGGCTTCAGTCAGAGAAGAGCCTCTTTAGGCTTCAAATATTATGGAGGAAAAGTGGTTTACTAATGAGTTGTGGCAAGTCTAAATGGTTCAAGGAACTCCACATAAAACCAGAGACTCTGAAACTTATAGAGGAGAAAGTGGGAAAAAAGCCTCAAAGATATGGGCACAGGGGGAAAATTCCTCAACAGAACAACCAATGCTTTGTGCTATAAGATCTAGAATTGACAAATGAGACTTCATAAAATTGCAAAGCTTCTGTAAGGCAAAAGACACTGTCAATAAGACAAAAAGGCCACCAACAGATTGGGAAAGGATTTTCACCAATCCTAAATCTGATAGGGGACTAACTTCCAATATATACAAAGAACTCAAGAAGGTGGAGAGCTCCAGAAAATCAAATAACCCCATTAAAAATGGGGCTCAGAGCTAAACAAGGAATTCTCACCTGAGGAATACCAAATAGCTGAGAAGCACCTGAAAAAAAATGTTCAACATCCTTAATCATCAGGGAAATGCAAATCAAAACAACCCTGAGATTCCACCTCACACCAGCCAGAATGGCTAAGATCAAAAATTTAGGTGACAGCAGGTTCTGGCAAGGATGTGAAGAAAGAGGAACACTCCTCCATTGTTGGTGGGATTTCAAGCTTGTACAATTACTCTGGAAATCAGTCTGGAGGTTCCTCAGAAAACTTGACATAGGACTAGCAGAGGATCCCGCAATATCTCTCCTTGGTATATATCCAGAAGATGTTCCAACTGGTAATAAGAACACATGCTCCACTATGTTCATAGCAGCCTTATTTATAATAGCCAGAAGCTGGAAAGAACTCAGATGTCCCTCAACAGAGAAATGGATACAGAAAATGTGGTACATTTACACAATGGAGTACTACTCAGCTATTTAAAACAATGAATTTATGAAATTCTTAGGCAAATGGATAGATCTGGAGGGGATCATCCTGGGTGAGGTAACCCAACCACCAAAGAATTCACATGATATGCACTCATTGATTAGTGGATATTAGCCCAGAAACATAGAATACCCAAGATACAATTTGCAAAACACTTGAAACTCAAGAAGAAGGAAAACCAAAGTGTGGATACTTTGTCCCTCCTTAGATTGCGGAACAAAATACCCATGGAAGGAGTTACAGAGATAAAGTTTGGAGCTGAGATGAAAGGATGGACCATCCAGAGACTGCCCCACTAGGGGATCCATCCCATAATCAGCCATCAAAAGCAGACACTCTTGCATATGCCAGCAAGATTTTGCTGAAAGGACCCTGATATAGCTGTCTCTTTTGAGGCTATGCTAGTGCCTGCCAAATACAGAAGTGGATGATCATTGTCATCTATTGGAT
This sequence comes from Mus caroli, assembly GCF_978045245.1. Classification (NCBI taxonomy): domain Eukaryota; kingdom Metazoa; phylum Chordata; class Mammalia; order Rodentia; family Muridae; genus Mus; species Mus caroli. Next base: position 35,290,234 of record NW_028227271.1, on the reverse strand, counting down.
GGAACATGGGGCCCCCAATGGAGGAGCTAGAGAAAGTACCCAAGGAGCTGAAGAGGTCTGCAACCCAATAGATGGAACAACAATATGAACTAACCAGTAACCCCCCCCCCGAGCTTGTTTCTCTAGCTGCATATGTATCAGAAGATGGCCTAGTTAGCCATCATTGGGAAGAGAGACCCCTTGGTCTTGCAAACTTTATATGCCCCAGTACAGGGGAACACTAGGGCCAAGAAGTGGGAGTGGGTGGGTAGAGGAGCAGGGTGAGTTGAGGATATAGGGGACTTTTGGGATAGCATTTGAAATGTAAACGAAGAAAATATCTAATAAAAAATTGAAAAAAAAACCTAAGGGGGGGGGGAATAATGAGTTGTGGCTTAAATACAAGTTGAGGGCATGGGGAAATTGCCTTTCAGAAATACAGAGTGCTGAAAGAAAAGAGAAATGGACACTGAAGCACCACCAAGTTATATCGTTTAGAAACAGAAATGAAATCCAACATTATACAGAAGCCAGGCCCTCAAAGTGAATGTCTAAGTGAACCTCAGATGGAGGCTCAAGAGTGTCTATCTGGTGAACAATAGCAATGAAATAACAGTTGCCTTAATCAGTAGCTGGGAAACTGTGTTGGGTGCCAAGGATCATGACTAAGTAAGACCTACTAATTCTCTTCATGCCTATTTATTACTGTGTATGGTCTCTAATGCTTCTATTGCAAGGGCCCAACTTTACTTCTACCCCAAGTTCTTTCCTGGCTCCTAAGCTAGGGCCACAGAGAGAAGGAGAGTGAGGATCAGAGTCCACAGGACTCCCAAGTCAGGGTGGGATTTGTGCTCCTTTATAGACTGCCTTGGTAACACAGATCCTTCTCTACTACCCTTCTTTCAAACTGTTATTTCTCTTGCTATCATAGTCCCTCTGTGTCTAATTATTACTCACAAAATTCCTAAGGTCAGATCCTTCAACTCTTGTTTGGTCTGATGAAAAATAGTGGAATTGCACACTCAGTTCTTGGCTACTGAAATCTACCTACACAATTTCAAACACATGTCTGTGCCCAAGACTTCAGAGGTGTTAGAGAAAGGAAGTTCATGACTCTTCCTAGGAGCCCACTCTGTCTTTAGGTAAAAACAAAACAAAACAACAACAGCAAATCCAACAAACAAACAAACCAACAAACAGACAGACAGACAGACAAAAACAAAACTAGAAATCACTGATTGAAAAGACCACTACTGTTTTTTAAAATATCTTCTAACACTTTCCAAGTGTTTATGTATTTAATGGCAAAATAATAATGCCCAATATTTATTGAGCATTTATTACTTTACACTGTGTTGAATTCACTAAAATAATGATCTATTTTATCATAATATTAGCCAATGAATTACAAAATGTTGAATCAGCTTTATAAGAGACTAATGAGTAGATTGTTCTAATCTTGACTAGTATACAGTCTGAGATAATGCAGAATCTTATATGCTGGAGCTATATCATGAATTAACAGAATTGATTAGTAAAGCATAATAATTTTAAAAGATAAAGTGAATGACTTTACTTTAGTTTCCAAATAAGGAAAATTACTAAGCACAATAGAGAATCAGTTGAGAGAGTGTGGCACCCTTAGAGAAGAGAAGACAGCAATGAATATAGAAAATACATTTAATTTGCCTAGCCTGGCAATATCACATATACATAGTCTACACTTTATGATAGGCAAGAAGTATTAACTGAGGCTATAGAAAGCTGAAATTTAGATAGAACCTAAATCCTTAATAAGAAATAGAATAGAAAAATGCAATTATGAAGGTAGGAATTAAAAAGGAAGTACTTCTTCAAACAGTGCTCTATGGGGGCGGAATCCAACCCTGCAGTGCAGGTGAATTTGAAAAATGGACTCCATAATGCAAGTTCAGAAACCTCAGCTCAGTATATTAGTATAAAACATGATTCTTGTGTTATAGCATTCCTGCAGCCCTTGATGAGAGACAAAACAAAGTGCTTAGAAGCACAGATTTACTCCTCAAATGCATACATTTCCCACAAGACAAAATTAGCTTTCTCAGAAGATGAATTAACCAAAAGCACATACAAATTACATGAGCAATGGCTCACCACAGGAGAATTTCAATGATCATGGTTAACAGGGGACCCAACATTTCCAAGACACTGAGACAACAGAACAGTCCAAAGGGACTACACAGAAGGAATATTCTAAAAGTATTAATTAAATGAACAGAAAAGCAGTAACCATAAAGAGACAATAAGACATTTTAAAGAAAGCTGTATTACTTTACAGAAAAAGAAACTTGAATGACTAGACAGTAAGAATTGAGTTCCTGAACTTAAGAATCTACCATGTTAGTCAAATATCAAGCTAGACGTAGCTGAAAAAGATAACTAGAGAACTGGAAGATAAATCCGAAGAATATAATAGTCAATGAGTCAAAAGATAAAAGTCTATGAGGGGAAAATAAGAATATCTGCTGAACAAAGCTAGAAAATCCAGAATTTCACTAGTATGTAAGGTTTGTAAAAGTAGGAAGATTGTGCAAAGGCAGTACTAAAAGATGTGGATATGGGCTTTGCAAAAACGATTAGACATATTATCAGGATGAGAATCCTTAGCAGTAGATGAATTGAGCTTCTCAAGATAAAATACAAAGTCAAAGTGGAAGGAAGTCAGATTCAGATGCACTCATCCTGAGTGTCAAATTCTTCATTGTAACCAGAACATCAGTGCCTCCATACTGCAAATGCATCTTTGGCATCCTCTTTAAGGGCTCAGATCATGACTAACCCATAAAGCCCTTAGAGCTATAAAACCCCTCTGAGATACTATGTCGCCCAAACCCAGTTCCAGTCATGAGGCTGTCAACACAGCATTTCTTGAAATATGTTTTATAAAAAGCAGTTTTACCCCGTGGTGCTCTTTGCAGAGTGATAGTGATATTTTACTGGTGAGATGTGTTGGGTTCTGTGGTCAAGGATGTTTGGAAACAATGTGTATGGTACATCTTTTCCCTGAGTTAGTAAATATCAGCACATTAAACTCAATGACTGGTCCTGATGATGATCTCTGACCCACTTCCTCCTAAAAACTGAGGAGATGTGAATACAGGAATGCATCTTCTAGATCGTTCACCCTCTGAGGCATTCCCCTCTGTTTTCCATATAGCTGTTATTAACAGAGTAATTTTCTATATGAGAAGGAACTCTTTTGTATCCTTTGTATGGCTAATGATTATGGGTCATAAGAATGAAATACCAACACCTTAGACCAGTCAAGTTCTATTAAAGTAACAACCGATCCAAGATCACTGTGATTTCCAACAAGAAACATTTTTTGTTGTTGTTGTTGTTGCTTATTTATGTGCGCTCCTGATGACCTGAGCCTCTGCTTTTGCTCTTTGGTGGGAGGTCCATGGTGATGCAAATGCTTTCCTTTGGTCTAGTGGAGTAAGTGGAAGGAGGAACCATAAGGTGACCAGGATAAGAAGCTTGCAAGGACAAGGCAGCCCATATGTGAGAATTATGGTATCATCAACTACATTGGCAACTCTGTCTGAGCTACTTGGATATGCCAAGTAAGTGCTCTGTGGCATTGCTTTTCCCAGCTTCTTTTTTATTATTCTGTAGACTTATTTTCGGCTTCTTGGAATCTTCCATTTTGTATGGAATTCCAGATGAGGGTGATGAGGGTAATGATGATGGTCATACTGGTGATAATGATGACAGTAATGATGATTATGAAGATGGTAATAATGAACTGAATGGTGATATTAGTGGTGATTGTTTTGATGTTAGTGGGTATGACAATGATGATGACAGTGATGATAGCGATGAGAGTAATGATAATAAACACAGCTGAAGATAAGCCTGTGGCTTTACTCTGTCCTTTACCTGAACCATCTCTTAGAATCCCCACAACCGGCCTGGCATTGGACATTCATTGTGCCCCCTTGTACAATTGGGAAACTGAGGCTCAGTAAGCTTATTTGACTTAGCCAGATTCATATAACTTAGACATAGCAGAGGTGATCTTACCATAAACTTGGCTCCTTCACCTCTGATGCACACTGCCTTCCTAAGCAGCAATGACCCTGGACATACCAGAGAAGCTGAAGATGAGCTGACACAGTTCTCCTCTTAAGAACATATGCTGTGGGATATTAATGTCCAAAACAGAGATCGATATTCTGTGACTGCAATGTGTGAATCAGAATATGTTGGCACATCTTTCACAAGTGCTTGTCCTCTAAGCACCTAGAGGGCCATTTGTACATTTAATGTACATTAAAACCATCTGCACACTCCTGATGTACTAATCAACAGAATAATTTATGAACATGATGTGGCTCACAGATGGAGAAGTGCTTGACTTTATATTTCCTCCGACTTTTCGTGACCACCTGAAGCACCGTGTTGAGAAGACTCCTGAAATGTCTTCAAGGAGAAGTATAGTCAAAGAAATGCCTGGTGAAAGAAAGGAAGGAGGAAGGTGTGGATATGTGTACCAAGAAATTGCTATCTCTGTTTAAGGAGAGTTAGTCATATGCTCCTAGGAGAGGATCATCTTTACATTAACTAATGCCTTAGTATTTAATGTTATTAAAGGTGGAAGGAGAAATGAATCCAAATCTAGCATCTTCCTGTGACACTGAGCTTCACCTCTCACAGCACAGTACAGATGGGAAGGAGTGCTCTTCATTTGCATGGCTGTGACTGCAGTTCCTGACCGAGATAGTGTAAGGGAGGGGTGGTTTGCTTGTGCTTGTGGTTTCAAAGGGCTTCATTCATTGTGGTAGTGGGGAAGGCATGGTGGAGCAGGTGAGTTCAGTGCAGTGGGAATCTGTGTCAAGACTTGCTCACATAGCTCCAGACCAGGAAGCAGAGAGTGCAGCAGAAGTAGGGGACCAAGGAAATCTTCGAAGGCTCTCTCTCAATGACCTGCTTCCACAAGCTGCTACATGGTTCCTAAAACTTTCACAACCTCCCCAAATAGCACCACTGGCTGGGAAGAAACCTTAAAAACATGAGCCTGGAAGTGTGTTTCATATTCAAATTTAAGCAACAGACAAGAAGCTCATAGTTGTCAACTAACTTTCCAAGACCCATACTAGCAAGGGTTAGACATGGCATGTAGCTTTTATTTTATTTTTTTACTAAATGACAGCACACGACTTCCTAAAATCCTCAGACTTCAACACAATGTCTACTGGGATGTGTGATGATTCCAGGATACCCAACACTTTTCTCATCTGTCCTCCTTGCTGGCTGAAAATGCACCCCTTTCAGAACACAAGTGACTCTGAGGAAACACACTCTGTTAGACCAGATCGTGCCTCCCAAAGGTGGCAGGTTTGCATCACGACTTTACATAAATGCTCTTGGCACTGGCAGTGGGCGTCAGGCAGGAGGATGGCTCTGCCACAAGACAAATATAGAGCTGCCATCCTTAAAACTCTAGCAAGAGACTAACCCTCAAGGGAGATGCCATGCAATAAATAATTTTTTGCCACAACACATTGCTTCCCTTTGCATAAATTTAACACCCCATTCTCTGTACAATATGTGATCTTCCTGCTAACTCTCCACAGACATAAATAGCTTTGGCAAGATGTGATAAAGGAGAAGTGGCAAAATGGAAGGGAGACAGGACACACTGAAGACCTTGACCTTGATGCTGGCTTTTCCTCAGAGAATATTATTTCCTGAATATTAAGATTATTCAGAAAGTGATGACAATGCAGCAAACACCAGTCTGGTGGAATCCCCAGAGCATGATGTAATTTCTAATTTTAGACTCTAGAATGTTAGTTCCTTTGCTCTACAAGGTGGTGCCTGGCTGCATGCTTGCTCCCTCCTTTCTATTGCAGTAGCTAACATATTCCTCACCTTAGACATGAAATCTCGGCACCAGCCAATCTTGCCTCCAAGAAAAGGACTCTGAGAAGGCTATTTATTTTTCCTCAAGTCTATATACCACTTCAGGTTTTTCTGGAATTTTAGATGCACATATGCAAATTAATAGATGTATTTCTGGAGTGTAGACTGTTAGATATTTCAAATCTACTTAAGTCATTTTTCCTGTAGTTTGTGTTTCAAATGTGTGTCTCAAACATGGCCTTTGGGCAATAGAGAATCTTTAATTTAGAATAGTATGGCATGTACCCTTTGGTCTACATAGCTTATGTAACTTTGGCATTCAGTCTGAAAAGAATGCCTCTCTCCTGTGGATAGAAGACACCTGGTTAGGTAAGTTCATCTTCTTAGTGCTTCAACATTGCCATAATTCAGTACCACAATCTGCTTGTGTTTTCTTCTTCTGATCCTTGTCATTCTGAGAGTGCCATTTACTGTAACCCATCTTCCTGTATCCACAGATTTCAGTGTGACCACACAATCTGTAGATTCCATTCCTGGAAATTGGGCATCAGGAGGAATTCCAAGGGACAGGGAAATTGAACTTTTAGTCAATTCTAGGCATGTAGTTTGATCACTAAGGTGCAAGAAAAATGAAATTTCGCACGCATAAAATGTGGCCATGTCAGGGCAGAGGGGCATATAGGGGACTCTTTGAATAACATTTGAAATGTAAATAAAGAAAATATCTAATAAAAAAAAGTCGGCCATGGATTTTCAAATTTCAGGTGACAAAGTAACAACTTTGAACAGAAACTAAAAGACTACAGGCCCAGATAAAAACCAAGAGCAAAATGATTTCAGAAGGAGTTAAGTCAAGGACAGTAAGTGACACAATGTGCTGCCACTCTATACTGCATCACTGTCAACAGCCTTCCCTGACCTGGTAGCAAATGTCTATGTCTACACTGGCAGTTCCTAGTTGAGGTTATTCACACTGGCCTACTGGAGGAAGCAGGGTACTTCTGTTTCAACTGCTTCATTTCTAGGAGTGACTTGGATTTTCCCAGTTCATGTACATGGGCCATAATTAATCCTAACTAATAGCTTTCACTAATGTATCAGGTACCATTTGGTTATGTGCAACCTAAGGAAATGGATAAATTGACTAACAAAATAGAACTAAACGCCAGCTATCATCTTTCCAGACAATCCTTTTGCTGCCTAATATGGCAGTGATGAGTAGTTTTGCCAAGTATCACACCTGTCTGGTATGTTACATGCCTCAAATAGACTTCGAACTTAATATCTTATAAACACTTATTCCCAAGTTCTGAGTTCCGATGTGGCATTACATTGCCACCCATTAGAGACCTTGTGGGCATCAAAGGTCAATTATATTGCTTGTATGCTATCATTAACTCAATGGCATAATCATAAGAGCCTAAGCCACTGAGTGAGAACATAAGAAGTTCAACTCCAGCTGTATTCCTATGACTCTACTGCTTCTTGTCACTCAGCCCCTGCCCATGTATTACCCTATGACCATGTATTACACGAATGACCATGTAATACCCTAATACCTTAGCTCCTCTATAACTTTGTTCTCTCTGGATATTGAATCTATATATTTTAACTGTGAACCAGTGCTGGAGGACTGTGGCACTCTGGCCTTCCTGTAGAATGAAGACAGTCTGCTGGGTTAGAATAACTCAGTTACTAACCATCTTCATTGCTTCCAAGCCACATCACCATGTCAATAGTCAACTATTCCAAATATTTCCATCCCAGCTTACTCTTGCCTGGATGCACTCAGTTGCTGTGAATACCAGTGCTGTTTTTCAAATGCAAGCATGCAGAGGCCCCCTCTGCCACCTAGGGTTTGCTAGAGGAAGAAAATGGATAGAAAGGATATGCATTGTAAAGGGGATTTATTACACTGGCTCAAGTTATTGGAGCTGGGTAGTCCAACATTGGCTGTCTTCACACCAGAGAGCCTGAGAGTCCACTAGCTACTCATTCCATTCAGTTGGATGACTCAACAGTCCCAAACTGGTGCTGATGGCCTGGGGTGGGAGGATTAGTTATAATCTTGCCCTTTTTGATCCCAGATCCAATCAAGTTGAAAATCAAGATTAACCATCACATCATCCTTCTCTTTGCTCTCATCTAGCCAGCCACTCTGTTAGTTCAGCTCCCCATAGCTTTCCAGCAGAACCTCCTTCTGTCTCTCTTTCTGGTCAGAATATTGGCCTAAGCAACTAGCATCTTCCACCCTGACTCCACCCTGTTTCCAATCTTTCCCTCTACTATTTTTTGCACAACAAAGCCAGAGTGAGCTTTTCAAACCTATGTGGAATTTACAAACTGGAACACACTGAGCTCTAAGTGTTTCTCTTTGTCTTAGCCTCTGTCTATCTTCCTCACTCTTAGTTTTTAAGATTTGTTTTTAATTATATGTGCACATGTGTAGGTATGGGAATGTGAGTGTGGGTGCCCACTGAGGTCAAAAGCATCCAGTTCCCTTGCAGCTGAAGTTATAGGCAATCGTGAACCAACCAATGTGGGCATAGCTACTAAGCCATCTCTCCAGCTTCTTTCAGGCCTTAAATGCAATTTCCTTAGATAAATTTATTGTGAACAAATTTTACAGCATTCTATCTCAGCCTATTTTATACTTCTATAATAAAATACCTGAGACGGTAACTTATAACCAGTTTGGTCTTTACTATAGAGGCTGGACAGTCCAGCCCTGAGAAGCTGCCTTGAAATCTTGATGCATCATTATGTGGAAAGAAAGCATGACCTGGTGAGAGGCCATGGCTAGCAAGCTGGGGTTATTGGGGGAAGGAGAGCAGGCATCAGCCTTTCTCCTCAAGAACCTGTGTTCAGGAAAACCAGTCCCTTGGTATGATCAGGGTTCTTGTGGTGACCAAGTCACCCTTACATGTGGAATTCTCAACACTGTTGCATTGGGAAGGGAATTCTCACTCTGTGAGCTTTTGAGAAGACCCATCTTAATTCATAGAGCTTGAAAGAGTTAAAATTCCTAGAATGTATCACAAGTGCAAAAATATCCATTGCCTGTGTTCATTGTCTGCATTAGTACTTATTTATGCCTACCCTTCCAGGGAGATTAATTCTATAAAGTGAACAGTGTGTGAAAATTTTCCTGTTTCCCTCAAACCTAGTTCCCCCTTGAATTTAAGGCCCAATAAATATTTAATGAGTTAATTTATGAATGAATGCCACAATACATTCAAGCGGTTACTAAGGTCTACCTAAATATTCATTATTCTGGAATGTCTCAAAGGAGAACCTGTGAGCCAGGCTGGAGCAGACGGAGCTTCAAATTCTGTCTAGGAAATCCCTTGCTTCTATCTCTCATTGTCTTCATGTTAAACACTCCTTGCTGCTCAGTGTTTTCCTGTGAATGGAGAAGTCACAAAAGCTCACTATGATGCTTAGGAACCTGTCACCAGGGGTGTCACTGGCCATTATCCTGTGTTCACTAAGATGCTTCGCTTCCATTTCATTTTCCATCCTTTTCTCCTCCACACAGAGTGAGGGAAACATTTCATTGTCTTGACTTATCATCATTTAAAAAAAATTAAACTAATAAATTAGGGCATAGTTTTAGGTCTTATAAAAAGATTTGCTAAAGGGATTCCTTGAAATATGGTGCTCTCTAAGGACATTTAAAATTGGATTTGATTTACAAAAATTTGATTTGCACATAACTACTGAGGAATGTATTGATTGTTTTAAGTGAGCTGCACGAAGACATAACTACCTTTAATCTTTTATAACAAAAGTGGCAATTAAAATTGCTTTTGCTAAGCAATTTTGAAATTGAGGGTCGATCTCTTTGTTGTTTTTCTCTTACCCAGAAGACTCCCCCCATTTCTCCATCCCTTCTTCCTCCTAATTAAAGAAAGGAAAGTTTGTATTCTTGGTAGAATATACTTTCTGATAGAATCCCATGTTCTTCTTATGAATGCTATAAAAGCCAAGTTTGAAGTTTAAGTCATTTGGTCCCCCTCAGTTAATGCAGTTTCTTTTAATCTTACTTCTCAGAGGAACCATTAGAGGATTCATTTGTTGGTTATTAAAAAGCAGTCAATTACCATGTTTGCTGGACTTGTGTTCCCTGGCTATACTGTCATTTTTATCTTTGCCCTGAAAGCCTGCCTTTGTTTGGGGCCTGTTTGTTTGTGTCAGTTAGCCTGTGGTGTGAAATGCCTAATAAGGAATACTGACAATAGTTTGGTCCATCTCTAGATTGAATTTCTTTATAGATCAACGTCTGTAATTTATTTCCCAACTGAACTTGATCAATACAGCTTGGCTCAGCTTAAGGGTAGAGGAACTAACCATGGTGCTGATGGGGGCTCAAAGCACTTCCTTCATAAAGACCCTCTTTGATAGTAACCTATCAAATTGACCCACAGGCTGTCCCAGAGTCTGGGGCTCAGCTGTGTCCATGTCCCAAAGCTGTCATTGTCTTGTTCTCTTTGATTTTGTAAAGCCAGAGGCCAGAAAGGCTTTTACAGAACCAGCATGAGTGAGGATATATGCATTATGCACACTGGGATATATAAGCCCAGACTAGGTTCTACTGCAAACTGGCTGTTGGATTTCAGTAAGTGAAGAGTCCATTTTGTTTTACCTTCTGCATTTTAAGAGAGTTGGGCTTGGTGATTCCTTGGGCTCTACTGGTTTTGACTTGCTCAGGTTTCTGCATGAAGGCCTTGTTTTTTCAGCTCAATGGTCACCATCCAGGGTAAAATCCATGATTTTAGATCATGAAAACAGTGAAAATGCTCTGTTCTGAGCATTCCCAACTAGATTTTTTCCAAGTTCCTGGTTTTGGTTCCTTGGCCTAGGCCCATTGTTTTTCTCTGGCTCTAATTTCTTCTCTGTAAAATGATGACATACAATTCTGTTATTTGTCCATTAACAGGCAGCAGTATTGACAGAGGTCACCAATGTGAGTAGCACTGTGGAAGCTAAAGTAGACTGTGAAGAGGATAATGTTAATCAAACAGATGCTGCATTGCCAGAGGGCAGAGGCATGCATGTCACCCTGGAGCCTCATTTATCTGGCATTCTCTTGTTCTTCATTCTTCTGTCCTCTCTGCTGCAGCTGTGGTTCATACTAGACAAGAAATTATGGCTTGTTTACAAACTATCTAAGTGGAGAGACTCTTTACTCTGATCAGTGACACTGATCCTTCAGGGATATACAGATTTACCTAGCTAGCCTGTTAACCTCACCTGGATGAAAACACAAATACCCAGTGGCCAGCCAATCAGATCTCTGCCTATCACATCAAGAGCACTTTGTTTACAGTATCTCCAGGGAATAGAATAAGTCATATGGCTGAGCTGACCTCATAACCTTTTAGGTTAGTGGGGACATTCACATACTATTCAGTAAGGACATAACATAAGGTAGGTTGATGCTATTAATTTTATTCCTTCAATGTTGTCTCTGTAAGACTTAGTTCTGAAAGTATAATTATACTCCAATTATATATAGCAATGATTTTTAAAATATTTATAATGTCCTACATTTTTACTCTGAGCAAAGTTTTGCACTGAACATATTACATAAATGATTCTACTTGGTATATTCTTTGCAATGTCTCTGTGAGGTGTTTAATTAGTAACCTTTCTGGAATGAATGGGCAAAGTGGTGAATTAATACAATTCAATAATGAACAAGTGTTGACACCTTTCTACAAGCTAGGTATCATGTTAAGCTTTGGAGATTCAGATATGAGTCAAATATCCCAGAAGGCAATTCTTATTGACTTTGGAGTCTAAATATGTTGACCTCCATTTGTAAACAAACAAACTGAAAACATATCAGATGAATTAAGTTGACCAAGGTCATACAACAAGATAATGTCAGGACAAGAGAGAGAAATACATTTGGCTTTGGCCACAATGAAATAACTAATACAGACAGATCGTACTGACCCAAATGTTGATAAAACTATAAAAAATTATATGAAGATAATGTTTCTAGGCACTGGACATCAAGCAACTCAGGACTGAAAGTCTGAAATCCAATGATAATCACACATGATGAACTTCACATTTTTTTTCTATCTTTCAGCTTAGGGGCATATTCTAAGTTGTACATGGAATGATGGTAGTCCACCTGAAATGATATTGCTGAGCTTAAAAAGTTGGCACTGAGTTTACTTCAGAGAGTACTAGAGGTAGAAGCTACAAACTATAGGAGATATATATGTATATGTATAACAGTTTTCTAAATACTTAATCTTATACACACCATTATATGGCAGTTTCCTCTCAATTGAAATGTATTTTCCATGCAGGAGGAGGAACTTCTGAGCCTAACATGATGAACAAAGGGTCATTTGTCTGGAAATGCAAAAAAAAAAAAAAAAAAAAAAATTCTTGAGGTCTTTCCCCTGCAGTATAAGAAGGAGTTAAAAAAAAATTCTAAGGAAGAGTTTCTGTGCAGTCAATGAGCAATGAAACTGAGGAGAGAGAGAGAGAGAGAGAGAGAGAGAGAGAGAGAGAGAGAGAGAGACATATTTTGAACTATCAAACTGCCTGTAAAATCTATAGAGAGCTCTAGCATCTAGGATCGCAGAATTACAGCTTTCATGACTTAACATGGGTTTTGGTGGAATTTAGGGTGATCGAGCTGATTTTGAGTCTTCACTCTTTCCTCTACATTACCTATCTCCCATACTCCTCTTAGCAATATCAATAAAAAAATTCATTACTTCGCCTGATTAGAAATTAGTAAAATCATTACTTTGGTTTGTGATGAGTACTCTCTCTTGGGTATATAGGCATGAGTATATTGACTATCCCTAGAGAAGATTTGGCACACAATGCCCACAGATAAGTGTAGCTCTCACCCCTCATCAAAGAAACTTCTTGGGGAAACAAGTGGAGGCTATTACAGAGATCCACACCTAGCCTGTATGCAGAAAATAAATTATTGTGCGGGGCCCAACCCCAACTGACATAAAGACAACACAACTTCTGTACCTAAAGCTCAGGAAAAACCATGGCCAAGTGGGAGGAAAGATTATAATAGCCAGAGGTCCAGGTTGCTTTCTGTGATACAATGTCTTCTAGACATGACAGGGAAGCTATACTAATTAACTCTTAACAATATGGCTGTCCAAACAAACATAAAAACAACATCAGTGGACATATCAAAGAGGATAGAAGAAGTTTGACAAGGCTCCATTCCTTAATAAAGAGCTACAGGCAATCAGTGGATGCTGAGAGAGAGAGAGAACCAATTTTCTCAGGGTATGAGATACTCCCCCACCCAATTAGTCTATCTATTTCCAAGCAGCCAGCCCTAAGCACATGTACAAAAAACAACAGTAAATTTACTAATGTATACACAGACAAACATATGTAATATTACATATATTAGTCCATTTACATATATTTATGTATAATTTATATTTACATATATATATGTAAAATAATTAAAAAAGAGTTAGTGAACTGAGAGGTGGTTGGAGGGACATAGGACATGGGAATGAGGAGCATAAATGATGTTTATACTCACATATGAGGCTCTCAAAAAAATTGAAAGAATAAATTAAAAATTGTTAGACATGAAAGGAAGTCATTAGAGTGAGCTGTAAGGTGTCCAAAAATAAATCAATGGAAAGTAACCACAAGCCAATATACCCATTTAAAATTTGAAGGCAGAGGCTTTGAAAAAACTACCATACTTTTTAATACCATTTAAGACAGGTGTGAAGACAAAGATTCCCAGAGGAAATGATAATCACCTGAAGGTCACTGGGCCCTTTCGCCCTTTTCAGTCAGAGGCTTGAGACATTTCATACACAAAGCTTGAGTAATAGGGAATTTGAAATCCCAGCTACATCCCTGGATTCTGATCCCTTACTGGCTGTCTCAGATGTGGTTGGCCACTTCTATCCCTCTTCTTCACACCATGGGAGCTTCTCAGCTCAACATGGGTTACAGACATTGGATGGGCGTGACCTAAGGCTTTATGGACCAGGTTGGTGGTGTGGAGGAGGGACTCCTGAGTGGCTGCTTGACTATAGACCTAGACATTTCTCTAGGAACTCAGTGTAATGGCAGCCCACCTATTACAGTTGATGTACAGACATGACATCTGACTTAGTAGAGCAGAGTCATGTGACCACTATTGATCAGTCCCTGAATTTCCCAGTAGGTTTGACCTTGCCACATGTCCAGTTATTTGAGGACCATCTTTAAGCTACTCCTTCTCCTGCCATTCACTTCACAAGGATGGTTTTGATGATACCCAGAGACAACATCCAGGCAGAAGACAGTGAAAACAGGGAAAAGGCAAAAGGCTCCAAATAAGAGAAAAAGAGGAACCCTAAAGAACACCAGAAGCCAGTCTATGTGTATGCATTATTCTTTCATGATCCTCAGGCTGCCATGAAGGGACAGAATCCTTCTGACACCTTTAGTGAGGTTTCAAAGATCACGGCTTTCTGGTGGAACAGTCTTGGAGAAGAGAAAAAATGGGTATAAATGGAAAACTGAAGTGTCCAAGAAAGTATCTCAATGTGCTAACTGCTTATAAAGAGAAGAGGGAGCGTCAGGCTACTGTGGAAATAGATCCCACATTATGGACTCCTTCACCACCTCCTGTGACTATTGAGATCCCGTCATCTCCACCACCAACCTCAACAGAATCACCTGCTTTGCCCCCTTGTACTGTAGTTAATTCCACATTATCTTAAGTGGCAAACCCAGCATCTTCTGGGGCTGAATCATCCCAATATTACCAAGTTGAATATTACCAAGCAAATGTTGCCCTCCTTTATTACAATGTCTCAAGGAGGAATGGTTATTATTATCCCGGCCACAGTGGTTACCTCCCTGGGGCTCCACTAGACCAAACAAATACAACTACTACCCAACCCAGCCAAGAGGTTGTCACTCGGTCAGCATTGCAGGCTGCAGCAGCTCCTGCCTTCTGTGCAACTGGCTGTACCCTGACTGTAGCCCCTTCCGTGAGAACAGATGCCTCATCCCTCAACTCAATAGCAAGTCATTATTCTGAAGCACCCTCTTCCACCCCAGGCCATGTGACAGTCCCTTCAGAAAGTTAGAGTCAACTTACAACAACAGCCACCTTCCCAGCAGAGCAAGATGTTGCTTCCACCCACTCTGAAAATGTAGACTACTCTGATTCCTACAACTATAGACAGCAATCCTAAGCACCATATGAACGGAGGCTTCGAGGCTCACATGGTAGAGGCAACTTCTGAGACAATCTGTGAAAATGGTCACAGGTCTGGCTCCTGAGGTGGTGTCTCCTCAGATGAATGTTGAATTGGTGAGTGGGTCCTCGGTGACACTGCTGCCCCAGCCTCAGTGAGGGACATCTGGTTGTGAGCACCCTTCCATTATCAGGAAGTAGGACAGTAAGTGCTGCAGCAACGATGTGTGGAGAAGCAGTGTGGGGATGTATTCTTGGCCTGCATAGCCTCTAAAAATCCAATCTCTGTGCTTTTTCTGAAGTAGCCTTTCTTCTTCTCCAAACCACTAAGGATTCATCTGCTGGTCACAAGTCAAAAGAGCCTGGTTTTGATACATAAGCTGGGCTTCTAGTAGTTCACGACCTCTACCCACAGTCTTTTATGCCCCTTCTTTGTTTTCTCTCTTCAGCAGAGGCCAGAACATGTAGCAAGGGCACTGAATTTACTGTAATTGGGAATTGCTTTTTACTCACAACTGCAAGCAAAAATACCAGGTTAATAGCACAGGGAAAGGTGAATGGAATATGGAGGCAAATCATAGGGGGTTATTAGAAGAATCGTGTTGGTAAAATTGTCAAAGACTTGCTTTAAACATTATTAAAGTGATGCAAAAGTACTTAGCTTTGATCCTAGGAGAAAACAGAGCTGGGATAAGAGAGGCTTGGGGTTACAGCTCAGTGGTAAAGTGCACTGATTTTAATCCCAAATTAATAAATGAGTTTTAAAGAGGAATGAAAATACTGATTTAAAAGAAAATATCCCTTTACAGGGGAACTATTATTAATCTATATAGCACTTTTAAGAACGAAGGTTTGGGGAGTCTGGAATTATTGCCCAGCAATAAGAAAACTCTGGTTTTACTTTAAAGGCAGGAAGATCAGGAGGTCAAGGTCATCTTTGACCACTAATGAGTTTGAGGGAAGTGTAGAACACATGGGACAAAGATAAAACAGAGTGTTTGCAGATCATGGTGACCCAGACCTTTAATCCCAGTATTTTGGAGGTGGAAGTAGGAGGATTTCTATGAGTTCAAAGTCAACTTGTATTACACATTGTTTTTAAAAACACAGAGGTTGGACATGGTGACACTCTCCTTTAATGACAGCACTTGGGAGGCAGAGGCAGGTGGATCTCTGAGTTTGAAGCTAGCCAGGGATAAATAGTGAGATCCTGTCTTAAGGTCCCCTCTTTACTCCTGACACACCCCCACTCTCTCCCTCCTCCTCTCACTGGGAACATTCCATTGGAAGGGAAATTACATCCTACAGAAGTATCTTGTTTTTTTCTCCAATATTTCTGTAATCAAAACTTTCTTTACCTGACTTGATTATCAAGTTTGCATGTAAGGGACAGAACTCTATGCTTGTAATAAGAGGTTTTACAAAATTAAATAAATAGATAACTTTAAGAATATAAAAGAAAATATGGACATAACCATTGAAAAATCAAACTATCTCAGAAACGGAGAATATTTTATAAGGATGAGTTTGAAGTTATAACTTATATAATAATTAACATTTATTTAATAATTTACTATATGTGAGAAGACAGTAGAGGTCCTGTGAGATAAATTTATAGAAATAATCCAGTGAGGTAGGGGGTTAGGAGTCAGCTCAGGTTGAAAGATTTCCTGTATAAGCAGGAAGATCTGAATTGAGAACCCCAGCATCCTGAAAAATTTAGATCACAGGTGGCATAGACCTGTAATCCCTGAACTGGGTTGGAGGTCAGGGACAGGAAAATTCCTGAGACTTGCTGGCCAGCCAGTGTAGCATACTTGGTGATCTTCATGTTCAGTGGATAACTTTGTCTCAAAATGTAAGGTGAAGTGTGTACACACACACAAACAGGAACATATATGTGCGCAAACTTGTGCAAAAAAGAACACTTATGCACACATATACACACACAGAGAAAGAGAAAGAGAGAGAATCCTAATTCAAAAACATAAGTAAAAGGCTTGAGAAAAAGAAAATAAGCTCCAATGATCTGTGATTTAAGAGCAAATGTTTACTTTATGCATAAGCAAGGCCTCTAAAGGAGAGGATGTAGACAAAATGGCAGAAAATATTCTTCCCCAGGGAAGAGCACAGCAATCAGTTATCCAATAACAAGTGGTCATCCCTGAAAACGTACATACAAGTAACACTATGTAGACTGAGCAAGTTGCACTTAAATGCATATATTATATATAATATTTGATACAAAATATATAACTATATACTATATAATATATAAATGAGTATATGGAATATGCCTTTATATATGTGTATATATATGTATATATATGTTTATCTATCTATATCTATATCTATATCTATCTATCTATCATCTATTCTACATACATGAAAAAGGAGGTCATGAATTTGAAAGAACAAGAAGAAGTAAATGAGCATGTTTGGAGGAAGAAAAGAGATGGAAAAATGATATAAATCATAATTTCAATAAGTAAATAATTTAAAAATATTTAAGGAAATAATTTTCAGAATTTCACAAATTTAATTTAAAAACTCTGCCCATAGATTCAAAAGCCTCAGAGAACCTGAAGCAGAATAAGTATAGAGAAACTCTAGGAAGAAGGAAAGATGGGGGAAAAGTACGTATCTTAAAGAAATAATGAAACAATAAAGTAAACACAACAACTTGGAATGAAATGGAAAAGTTGTCTGAACAGTGCAACTTTGCAAAAGCTGCACAATATTTGTGTAAGTTGAATTACTTCTCAAATTTACATGGAAAACAAAGTACATAGAAAATACTAAAATCTTGATTAAAGAATGTGGAAGGTTTGTGCTGTCTGATTTCTAAACTTGCTATAAATCTCAGCCATAACTGCCATGTGGCATTCACCTAAGGTGAGCAAATAAATCAATACAACACAGTGAAAGGATCCAAACTAGACCCCCATGTTTGGATCACTTGATTTTCAGCAAGTAAATAAATAAGCACACTATTTAACAGGAAAGGAACAGCTATTCAACAACTGGGGTAGAAAGGATCTCAAGGTTTTCCTACTCAAGCATTAAAATGGACCCTAGACTGATCTCATGTGTGTGTGTGTGTGTGTGTGTGTGTGTGTGTGTGTGTGTGTATGTGTGAAAAAGATGATACTATCAATACAACTGAAGTCAATACAGCACATATTGATCTTTAGTTAGGTAAAGAGTTCTTAGAAAGAATCAAACAAGTACTCACTCCAAAAGAAATAAAAAATTAAAAAATAAAACTTCATCAAATTTAAAAATCCCTAGTCATTAAGAAACAGCCCATTAATAAGATAGAAGGGAACACTACCTGTTGAAAGAAATCATTCATGTACTTCTGAAAAAAAATACTTAGAGCTGTAATATATAATGACCCCATGAATTAATAATTTAAAAAGGACATTTAAAAGTGTCTAGGAGTTGAACAGGTACTTTATGAAAGATGATTTGGAAGCAAGTAATTAGTCTATAGAGTAAATCCACCATCAATAGTTGTTATCAGGAAATAACCAAGTTAGTTCACAATGAAATATTACTATATACATGTGGATTTGGTTTATTGCTTATATTATGTCAATTAGGTTCCCAAATTACACAATAATTCTCACGTCTGACAGTCCCTGCCCCCAGATGGTTCTAATTGCTAAATTAAGTTGCCAGTGGCAACTACTGGGTAGGGAGACAGAGGTAGGATTGTGATGTTCCCAGGCAAGGAATGAGAGGGAACAGGAGAGGAGAATCACCATTGCCTGGGAGGAGAAGGTCCCCCTCTGAGAAGTGTAGGACAGAGACAGAGATGCTGCCAAGATGCAAGAGTAGTGAATCAAAGATGTGACTGTGGGATGGCAACCCCATTCCTCACTTGATGTCCTGTTTTCCTGCTGGAGGTGGGCTCTATAAGTTCCCTATCCCTACTTTTGCCATCCCACAGTCACATCTCTGACCCATAATTGTTCCTGTGTGAAAGAATTACAGGAATGGAAATGGAGAGGAGCCTGAGGAAAAGAAGGTCCAGCAACAGGGCCAAAGTGGGATCCAGGTCAAGGGGAGGTCCCAAGGCCTGACACTATTACTGAGGATATGGAGAGCTCACCAAAAGGGACCTATCATGACTACGCTCTGAAAGACCCAACAAGCAGCTGAAAGAGTCAGATGCAGATATTTGCATCCAAGCAATGGACAGAAGCATCTGACCCCTGTTGTTAAATTAGGGAAGACTGAAAGAAGCTGAGGAGAAGGATGATCCTGTAGGAGGACCAGCAGTCTCAATTAATCTAGAGCCCCGAGATCTCTCAAGCACTGGACCACCAAACAGGCAGCATACACCAGCTGATCTGAGGCCCCCAACACACATTCAGTAGAGGACATTCTGGGTCTGTGCTCATTCAGAGATGATGTACCTAGCCCTCAAGAGACTGGTGTCCCCAGAGAGTTTAGAGGTCAGGTGGGATGGGGGTGGTGGGGAGGAGGTGTGGGATGTGGAGTAGTCAGAGGGTAGTTGGGGGGGCAGTGGGGAATGGAATATGGAGTGTAAGAAATTAATTTATTAAGAAAATGAGTAGTGGGTCAGGGCACAGAAGGGCTCCAGGACTCGGTTTGTGGTGGCCAGGATGGGAAATAGATTTTAGTAAATAATAATTCAGAAATATCAGAGGGGAAAATGGGTTAGCAAGCTACCCACCCAAATGTTTTGGATCCTCGAATGAAAGACACACACACACACACACACACACACACACACACACACACACACACACAGCCTTCTATTTTAATATGTCTTGAACAGAGTAATGGTCAGGCACTTCCAAACCTTCCCTCAGATAACAGCTCACGACTCTTCCCTCTGTGATGCTCTTGGTCAACAGAAGTGTGCATTCGCAAAATCTCATTGATCTGTACCTGTAGCAGTCTGTGTATGAAAATTCGCATCGTTAAAATAATCCAATCTATCTGGCTCTGAGGACCTTAGTGTTCGATATACTCTGCCGAGCACCAGCAAAAGTGAATCCCTTGGAATTTTACTACTGCTGGGGAAGGGATGAGAATGATTATTCTGTGAAATGAGCATAAGGAAGAGAACTGTGAACTGTAAAGGTGATAAACATATTTATAATTGTTTTCAAAGCAATAACTGTAAACTGCTGAAGCAGTATTATGCCTTGGGGGCTTGAGAGAAGTGGCTATATTAGTTATCTATTGTTGCCTAAGAAATCACCACAAAACAATGTGCTCAAAAGAACAAACTTTATTCTATAACTTACAGGGATCAGGAACTTGAGGTTGGCTCAACCGAGTAGTTCCAGCTCATAGATGCAATCCCTCTGTCAGCCAGTGGTGCAACTGTTTTAAGACTAAAGTTCGTTGTGTAATCATGGACCTGCCTCCATTCTTGACTGGCTGTTAGCAGGATAATGAAGAAGTGCTGATATGTAACTTCCAAGATGAGGGTATAAAAGTGTCTTCAGCATTCATTTGGTCTGTTCATGGGAAGCCATTCATCTGCTCTGAGGGAAGCCAGATGGTACATCATGTGGATGTGTAGTCTGTAGAGAAGTGAAGAAGTGAGGCCTCCTGCCAATGCGTGATGTAGCTCTCACCCTCATCAGAGAAGCGGCTCTGTGGAACACACAGAGCCAATGAGAGAAAACCACAACTGTTCACAATGCAGAGAACAATTGATTATGGTGTGCCTGTCCCCAATAGATCCATCTAAAATACTGCACCCCAAAATGAGAGAGAGAGAGAGAGAGAGAGAGAGAGAGAGAGAGAGAGAGAGAGAGAGAGAGAGAGAGAGAGAGAGAGAGAGAACGGGTTGTAAGAGCCAGAGGAACAGGAAATCTGAGTGCTTGTGTCTCCTAGAAATGACAAGGAAGCTTCACCCATATGATACCTCAGCAATATGGCTTCTTAAACAAGACCAGAACAAACACAACAACAGTAGGCATGCTATGGAATGAGGAAATCTCATAGGGTCCCACACCTGGGCATAGAACGCCAGGCAGCTAGAGAATACTGAGAGGAGGAGAATTCATCTTCTTCAGAGATGAACACCTTAGTTGATTATCTAATACAAAATAGCCAGCCCTGAAATCACATGCATCTAAGCAATTCCAAATGCACTTGGCATGTTGTATTTAAATATATTTATACATATGCATACATGTACATGTATGTTATGTATTTGAGAAGGAGTGAGGGGATCATCATAGGGGTTGGTGGGAGGAAGGGAGATGGTAACAATATAATTATATAGTTTCACTTAAAAATATCTAAAGGGGATAAATTAAGTAATGAGTTATCACTTTTTAAAAAACCATATGGAAAAGTGTCTAAGAAAAGAGATGAAACAATTGGGGTCAATAAGTCTAAGCTGAAAGGATAAAAGTTATAATAATAATCTCAGAATGCAGGGTGGCTGAGGGAATTTCACTTTTTGGAATAGCTGAGTATCCTTTGCTTCTAGAAGTGTAGGGATTTGAATAGTAAATGAAATGGGAAGTCTGTACAGAGTGATTTGAGACCAGGCTCAGAATGCCTTGATTCAACAGTGCTTTCCTCCAAATGCTGGCTGTGATCCTACTGGACCTTACTGGGACTTTAATAGCTTTGAGACTTGTTTTTCTAAAACTGAAGTAAAAATAATAAAAACCTATCAAAGTTATTGTAGAAATTAGAATGAACCAGAGTGTGAGTAAGTTATTGCCATAGAGACATAAATTGTGACTAATTAAAGGAGTGTGTTCTCAGATATCTTTGAAGTCCTACATAGTTATCTTTCCATTAAACTCATATCAGTGTGAGTCGAAATCTGTACCATGTATT
Organism: Mus caroli; assembly: GCF_978045245.1. Lineage (NCBI taxonomy): Eukaryota > Metazoa > Chordata > Mammalia > Rodentia > Muridae > Mus > Mus caroli. The sequence continues at coordinate 35,268,285 of NW_028227271.1, read as the reverse complement.
TTCAAATCCTATCCCTGTGTGATTTGTTGTATTTTTATCTAAAGGAAATAAGGGAATCTTTCCTAACCTTATCCTAATGTGAAACTTTTACCCCTTTCCATAGGAGTGGGGTCTGGTTTGCCAAAGAAATTCAGATTTCAATCTTGCTTGCCTTGTGCATTCTGGAAAAGGTCTGTGAGCAGGTCAGAGAAGCCAATGTAGATAGGAGCAGAATAAACATATGTGCTCTTTCCTCGCTAATTCCACAAAGGATTCTTGTGAGAAACCTCAAAGACGAAGCTCTTCTCTTATGTGTCCTTTGTCCTCATTCTTTAACCAACCTTCTGTAATTATGAAATAAACCCTATACCCAATTACATTTCAAAACCATCACCCACACCCAATTCTGCTAGATACATATATGAATAAATATACTCTCCCAGGGTTTTCCTGTATCTACTGGCTCTCACTTTCCCAACTCATGTTTTATGAAGCAAACCTAATGGTCTGTTAAAAATCCATAATCTTATCACTCATCTTTCTCAACAAAAGGCAGGGAGGGCTTTAAATGGATCCTCATTAAGCTAGATGCCCAGATTTGTTAGCAGTCACTCAAAAGACATCTCAGGACTACATGATTCTGCCCTGGTCTGTACCTGTACTTCAACTCATGGTACTCAATTTCACCCTGGTGACATTCCTGACAGCTCTTTAATATTCTACATCATCCCCTCTTAAAATCTTTATACAAGCTGTTTCATTGGATGAACTGTCTTTCCTTACACTTTAATGTCCAGTTACTTCATATCTTTCTAGCTCATTTGAAATGATAGTGTTCTTCTTTGATTCCCAGAAGATCTCCTCTGCTACCTTTTCATTTCCCTAAGTACTTACCTTGGTTTATTATAAAGATATTTATATTTTATCTTATTTAACACGGGACTAATCTATTAGAATATCATGGGTGATGTTCTTGCCTAATCCTAGAAAACGGTCACTAATATGTTTGTAAGTAAGTGTACATATGCATGCATATATGAATGAATGTTTATCAGAACCTTAAATTATCTCCAAAAGCATCAGCAAATAGTCTTCACTGGAGGCTCACTTACAGAACTAAGAGTCCAACCTGAAGTAAAATCCTGTCACTAGAAAAGCAAACTTAGTACCCCTGGGTCCACATAGGCTATAGAAAACTAGATTAGGTTACTTCTAAAATTTCATGTGTCTCCTGTAATCAGTTTCTATAATAGGAGAGTTTACACACTGGGAAATATTAGTTTGTCATTGCATGTAAGAGAAGCCAAAACTCATAGTAGATAGTCTCTTAAGCAATATTGAAATCTGTTTCTGGTATTTCTTTCTCTAGGTCTGGATTTGAGCATTCCAAGCTGCAAGACTCAAGCTCTGTTTTGCTTCTCTGTTCCTCTATCCATTAAGCATGGTCCTTGTCGAAGAAGACATTTCACTGTATGGAGAGAGTGTACTCCATCTAGTAGGACGAATGGGCAAGTTGCAGGAATGTCTTGTGCCTTTAAAGGCAGAAGTAGAAATGACAGCTTCCCTCACTACACCTGGCTGTATGAACCTACAGATGGTATTGTATTGTGGGTCAGCATGTGCTTAATTAAATATTCAGATATTCCCTTACTTTGGAAAATAGGTCAATAAAATAAAACATTTTCCAAAATCAGAGATTGTAGCAAGTCTTAAGTAAAGAGATGTATCAGAGATTCCCGATATCATGAGAAATATGCTAAGTAAAGAAGAATTAGGCTTGCAGCCTCCTTGCATAATCAGAGGATTTAGGAAGCTTGGAATATCTAATAGAAGTGGGTTGCAAGAAAGCCTAAGAGCTATATAATTGAATTCCCTTTCTGCAGAAATCTATGACATTCCATGTTTTCTCTTTTTGAATTTAATTTACATATATATATATATATATATATATATATATATATATATATATATAGAGAGAGAGAGAGAGAGAGAGAGAGAGAGAGAGAATGACTGTCCACTAATCAATTAACGTACTATGTATATAAATACTGTAACACACTCTATATAAGAGAGCTTCCCCTTTATGCATCATTTCATCAAGAGACACACAGCAAACACAGTAAGGAGTTCATGAAGGGGTCAGTTGGAGACAAAAAAAGGAGGCTCCATTCCACTTTCTCTGAGAACTTGTGGCTCATGACAGGGCTTCTGCAAGCATACCCTAAGATAGTTTTTGAAGGTTAAATAACAAAGATAGTGCCTGGCAAAAAGGAAGACAAATTAATAGGCATATCATCCTTAAGTAATGATAAAGGACGTGGAAGGAGAGATGGAGAATGGCAAGAGGAGAGAAGGAGGCATAAGAGAGGTGGGAAAGAAGGAGGAGGAAAGGATGGGTTTGGAGGGACCAGCAAAGCAGAGCATCCTTCTCAGAGAAACATTGACCAGGGGCCTTTAGACTGCTTGTCTGGTGATGAGAGCTGATCTTCAGCTTCACACACCAGGACAAACCATTTTCATTATTGCAGATGGTGGTGATGTTTTGTAAAACAAATAGGCTGCACTCCTTTTTGCCTAGCCCTTTTCATGCATACACCAGTGGCCCAGGTGTCTTGCCCACTTAGGCTGGTTTGCATGCCCATCTTTACCTAGACAGTGAACTGTGAAGGGCAGAGGTTAGATCTGTTTATCTTTCTGGATTCAGACTGTGGAAGGGTCTGACAAAGTATTGGGATCAAGAAATGCCTGAATCAGGAGGGTTTCTAAGAAGAAAAAATATCTCACTCCCCAAAAGACTGGAGAAAGGGTAATTCATCACTATGGGAAGATGTTAAATGTCCCATAAAAGGGAAAAGATAAGCTGATCCTTCATGGATGGTCAAAGTATCCTCTGAGCCCCAGACTGGGTACCATTCTGACAGTCTAATCCATCCATTATGGCTTTCATTGCCCATTGTCATTGTTAACTGGGTAGTAAGTACATGATGACTAAGTCTAGAGCTGAAATATTTGGTGTAGAAGTTGATCTTGTTTCCTTACTGAAACATTGGTCAAGTTATATAAACTATTGAAAAGGTAGTTGCTTGTTTGTTTTTGAAAATGGAAATGAAATCTTTTTCATAGTCTTGTTTAAAGATCTAAATAAAAGTAAGGTAAAATGCTGAGAAGAAAGGACACACACACACACACACACACACACGGGGGGGGGGGTTCAGGTATTCAGGTATATTTATCTAGCTCCATTGTTAGTAAAGAAGAGGAATGCACGGGTTGTGGAAGCAACATAGCAATATAAATGGAATGAGCAGGTTGCCAAGTTTGTAATAAATGGAGATTGAAAGGGTGAATATTGAAAATGTGTTTGGTGTTGAAGGCAAGAACCAACCCCACAGAACTAGATAGGCTGTCCTAAGGAGTTTGGAGATCTCCATGAAGGCCAGCTCACATCAATGCAGAAATTATCTGCTCTTCAGTACCACAGAGACTGGCTTGCATGGCGGGAGTATTGCTGGAATGCAAGGGACCTGCCATATCAATCAAGGGAATGTTGCAGGACCCAGCCAATGAGAACCTGGATTGATGAGAGGAACCACAGAAGGAAAAGTAATTTTGCCCTTCCTGACTTTAGTCAAGCTACTTGATGTCCTGGAGTTTTGGTTTCCTCCAACACTATCTTCTCAGTACCTCTGCCCTCAAATGTAAATGCTTAATTTACATTGGGAAATTGAACCACATGTTGTAGCCATACAGTCCAAAGAATAAAAGGATCCTCCAAGGTCAGTTAAGTTAGTCCTTACAGATAGTTGGAAATTGAAGATCTCTTAGAGCACACCTGTTCCATGCATACACAGACAAGTAGATCAGAAAGGAGTGGCAACAGACCCCATATTGGGCAGCTTGTAAGCATTATAGCTGGACTGGTGTCTAGCTTACTCATTATTCCACAACCACTACTATTTCTTCTAGTTTATCTAAGAGCTCTTCCAATTTGTGATGTAATGTAACTTTCCAACACTTGGGAATCTTACTGATCCCATTTACACAAAGAAATCTCAATGTGGCCAAGGCCACATTGAATCTCTGAGGTGGTCACAATGTGCTATGTGACATGAAAAGCACACTCAGGAACCTGGCTCCTTCCTGTATCTCTGTTAATTTGTTCTACTTTTTTACCACTTCTTTTTTAGTAGATTAAGAGAATATGTCTCCAAGATGCAAAATGATTACATATAAGTAACACTATGAAGGTTTAGGTGTATTACAAGCTCCACAAAGCAGTTATTACTTGATTTATCTCTGCCAGATACACGATCAGTTCAACTAGAAACTAAGCATTACCTTCCGCCAAGTCACAGCTCACCCATGCAACATCTACTACTGATAACATATTGAACTCCCAGGTCAACTTTCTTTTTATTGTTCTGGGTTAGAAAGCTACTGGTTTTTATAGTAATTGCAATTATGCTTTGTAACAATATAATTATCTTTCCTATTTTGTGGTGATGTGACAGAATCCATGTTAATTTAATTCAATGGATACTTAATTGAGTCATAACTGTAGAAAGACAACATCCCTGAAGAAGAGTGCATTACTCACCTTTCTTGTTGCTCTGAAGAAATACCTGAGCAGAAGCATCTTAAGCAAGGGTTTATTTGGCTTACAGTTTGAAGTAGCATTTCATTATGGTGGGGGAAGGAATGGGGGCAAAACCATGAAGGGGCTGACTATGCTGACTCCACAGTTACAAAACAGAGCAAGAAGAGAGGCACAACTTATCATACTTGGAGCCACCCCCACCCTGATGGTTGCTCCACTTCAGCCAGCATGTCCATCTCTTAAAGGTTTTACCATCTCCCAAATAGAACCACTGACTGGAGGGCAAGTGTTCCAACAATGAGCCTCTCTGGGAAAATTCACACTCAAAGGGAAATTTTAAAAATGTTAGTGAAAACTTCGCAGAACAAGAATTGTTCAAAAGGAATCCATTTTTCCTACACATATATCAAAATTATATAGAAGGCTTGGAAAATAAAAGTAAGAGTTAATAACATTTAAGAAATGTTCATTTTGTGTCATGTGTGTGTGTGCTATTCAGGCACAGTTTACATTTTATTTTTTTTAAACAAGATCACCAGAGGGGTTAAGAAAACCATGGGAACACAGCCCATAGAATCAACTAAGCAAGACTCAGAGAAGTTCACAGAAACTGAATCCACAAACATAAACCTTAGATGGCTCTGAGCTAGGTCCTCTGGATATATCTTAAGGTTGTGTAGCTTGGTGTTCTTGTGGGACTCCCAACAATGGGAGTGGAGATGCCTCTGACTCTTTTGCCTGTGCTTGGGACCCTTTCCACCTACTGGATCACCACATCCAGCCAGGATATGAGAATTTGTGCCCAATTTTATTATAGCTTATAAGACCATGTTCAGTGGATATCTCTAAGAGGTCGGCTTCTCTCTCACTCTCTCTCTTTCTCCTTCCCTCCCTCCCTCCCTTGCTCCCTTCCCCCTCTTTCTTTCTTTCTTTCTTTCTTTCTTTCTTTCTTTCTTTCTTTCTTTCTTTCTTTCTTTCTTTCTTTCTTTCTTTCTTTCTTTCTTTCTTCCTTCCTTCCTTCCTTCCTTCCTTCCTTCCTTCCTTCCTTCCTTCCTTCCTTCCTCTCTCTCTCTCTCTCTCTCTCTCTCTCTCTCTCTCTCTCTCTCTCTCTCTCTCTCTCAAAGCAAACAGAGGAGATGATCTGGAAGGTGGTAGGAGGGACTAGGAGGAGTGGAGTGAGGAGAAACTGCAGTCGAGATGTAATTAATACATGAGTGAAGAGTAAAAGTTAAGTGTGGTTGTATCTTTTATTTTCCTGTAGTAATTTTGTCAGGATGTTTCTGTGTATGTCTGCTCACCAAGACCTAGTGCTGGAAGCTTCTATTCTCTGTACAATCTAATCTAGGCCTAGAACAGTTTTAACCTCTGAGACTTGCTGCTGAATAAGCTCACTCTTTCCTAGTTCTTTCTGAGGTCTAGTTGGCTAGTTTAATTCAGCTGTTCTGACTCCAAGCTGACTAATTCAGTCTTCTCTCCCTCTCTGCCTGTCATGAATTGCTCTGCTTGGCTTCAAAATAGCTCTAGCAATCTGTTAAGATAATCTGGCTCCTTCTCATTCTCTGGCTTGTTTTGTCTTTACCTGGGTCTAGATTGTTCTCTCTTCAACCTGTCTCTGTACAACTCTCCCAGCAAAACTGCCTCCTTTCTCTCTCTGCACTGCCCCTCAAGTAGTTTCCCCCTTTTCTCCCTTCTCATGAGAGTTGAGCATATTCTATTTTGTTAAATCTTTCTCTATTCGTCATTTTGTCTGCCACTCAATTTGACATCATGGTTAAACGTGGCTGTTTCCTTCTATAAACTAATTTTATCTTCATTGTTTGAAGTGTATACTAAGGGTGTGCCTGTATTCCAGTCAGAGGGACTAAAGTTGTTTGCTATGGGCAGAGACCCACCACAAGCAGAAATAGTATTTTGTGTTCAGTACATAATACAGTCTTAGGGTTCACAGTGTAATCAATATCTTGCAACAGTTAAAAACAAAACAAATACCACCCCCTCCTCCAGAAACAAACTAGAGTCTCTCACTAGGCTGGTACTCATCAAGTAGGCTAGACTGGTTAAGCTGTGAACCTCAGAATTTCACCAGTCTCCATTTCTCTAGCTCTGGGATTAAAGGCATGCACCACCACACCTGACTTTTGAAACATACATTCTGGGAATAGAACTCAGATCCTTGTACTTATGAAGGAAGCACACTATCTACTGAGTTCTCTCCCTAGCTCTGTGCCACATGCATACTGTACATTTGTTCTTGGTTACATACCTCATAAAACTGCTCTTGGTTAAAAAAAGGGGGGGAAGCACTAATGGGTAATACTTGGGAAGTCTGCCTCTATTCTGATCTCTAAACCTGGACCCTCACCATTATTCAACACTGAAAGAAAGAAAGAAAGAAAGAAAGAAAGAAAGAAAGAAAGAAAGAAAGAAAGAAAGAAAGAAAGAAAAAGAAAGAAAGAAAGAAAGAAAGAAAGAAAGAAAGAAAGAAAGAAAGAAAGAAAGAAAGAAAGAAAGAAAGAAAGAAAGACAGGGAGAGAACCATAGTTCTGATTGAAAAGTTCTGTCACCCTTAACTGTTTTGAATTGCAAGAGCTTTCAGGATTATCTAGTTCAAGAATTTCAGTATTTTATTTATCTAATAGCTAATGGGAAAGAAACATCTCACTAACAACTAACTAATCTTGTCAACCAATTTATGAGAGACAAAAAAATACAGGGTCCAAGCAGACAATGTTCTTCTGTGCTACTGAAAGTATTAAACTAATCCCAGACATGTTATCTTCTTTCACACAGCTATGGGTGCAGGCACAGTATGTCTATGTTTAAGCCTGGGTGGCAGGCCTAAACAGATGGTGTGAGAAGAATGGTTCAAATCTAAGGGTGGTGGCAACCACTTGTAATTCCAACACTTGAAAGGACAAGGTTGGAGGATTACTAGTTTGTAGTCAACTTGAACTACATAGTAACGACCTGTCTCAAAAATGCAACCAAAAACTAATTTAAAAATGGGTAAAGTATAAAAAACATGCCTAGAAGAAAATAGAGGATAGAGTTGCATTTCTCAAGATGGAGAATTCAGAATGAATATCTAGTAGTTATAAGAATGGTTATATAGGGCTGGTCAGAAGACAGGAGCAGACAAGAAGACCCAGATATTGGGGACAGACGAAAGGAGCATCCAAAATCTTGAAAAATTCTAGGAATTGAAATTTGAGACAGAAATCAAAGAAATGAGATTTGAAGCTAGAAATGAGACCAGGATCCCATTTAGGTAATGGGTCAGTCTAAAAGACAGGAGGGAAGACGTCAATTGGACATTATACTGGTTATTTTGAGGTGGCAGCTGTAATCTTCACAACTACAATGCCACTACATTATTCAAACTCTTGATGTCTAGATGAGGCTTAGGAAGGTAGTTAACACTATGATCTAATTTATAAGATTTCACCAAGCTGAAAATAGAACTATGATTGTTTTATTTCTAGTAAACTGATTTTCTAGTGGCTTAGTCATTATGAGAAAGGGTTATTATGCCCTGTGAAATGCATTTAGAAATGTTTGAAGCAGTTTGTTGTTGCTGCTGCTGCTGTCACACTGGTATTCAGAAGGTAGAAGCCAAGGATGCGTCTAAACATCTTCAGTGTACAGAATAACCCCCCACAGAGAATCAACCCACTTGCCAACTGCACTGATGGAGAAACCTGGGTCTCCAATGCTGATGTCATAAGCAATGCACTTTGAAGAAAATGTTTTTGTTTTTTAAAGTTAACATTTTATTCCTTTTCAAACATTTAGCTTATACCCAGTTTCAAGTACCATGTTCCACTGCTGTTTTGGCTCTGATGATAACAGAGTTGCATAAGACTAGAAATCCTGCCACCTCAGAATTTACATTGTAATGTGAAGACCATCAGTAAATATGTCAAGCCAGACAGAGGATGATGTACACAGTATACAAAGCCATTAAACTTGCTGGGATTATCTAATAGTAGAGAATCAATGAAGCAGGGACAAGATTGTCCCTCTAAAGCTTTTATACTTGAAAATACGAATCAGGAATACTGGACTAGGGGAGATGGCTTAATTATAAAAATGCTGGTTACACGAGCCTGAAGACCTGAGAAGGACTACCAGTATCAGTATAAAAGCTATGCATGATCCACATCTGGAATCTCAGGACTGAGGTATGGAGGTGGCATGTGTGCCTGGGTAGAGTCCAGTGGATTTCAGGAATTCATTTTCTAGCCAGCTTTGTCTAACCGATGAGTTTCAGGTTGAATGAGAGAACTCTCCTCTCTCTCTCTCTCTCTCTCTCTCTCTCTCTCTCTCTCTCTCTCTCTCTCTCTCTCTCTCAAAAAGGGAAAATTTCCTCCTTTATTTGAAGAAAACACTTGATTTGTCAGTGTCTGACCTTCGCATGTGTGCATATTTGTGTACACGTTCCACTGGCAATTTTTCTAGAATCTCAGCTTGTCTCTCAAAGGTTTAGTTTATTTTCCTAAAAAAGTGACTTCCAAAACTCACTGTAAGCATAAACTTCCAAAACTGTAAGAGTAAACTCTGTGAATGAAGATGGAACCTTTGCGCATTGCTTTATGAATGAAAAAGATCACTCCAGAAAACCGGGGTATTTAGATTTTTGGTTTTAGAATTTTTTTTTCCTAAAACGAAGCATAACAAAATGAGTTTTCTGAAGGAAATGAATGGGAATCATTTCTGACCTGGATTTTGCAATAGTGGTGATCAGAAATACCACAATGTGGACCTGAGGTTTTTTTTTTTTTTTTTTTAATTAAAAGCTTCAATGGTAATTTTCAAGTTCATTAATAATGTTCTAGCTAAATAATTTTCTTTTAAGATGGTCTTTATAAGTTCACTTAAAGATTCATTTTCCTGACACTGAACTAAAGCTATTGTTGTCTCTAATCATGTTCTTTTGTGTATATGAGAAGAGTGAATGTGCTTTCCCAAAGAATTCTGAGAGTTAGGCAGAGGCAGGCGGATTTCTGAGGTCGAGGCCAGCCTGGTCTACAGAGAGAGTTCCAGGACAGCCAGGACTACACAGAGAAAACTCTGTCTCGAAAAACCCTAAATAAATAAATAAATAAATAAATAAATAAATAAATAAATAAATAAATAAATAAAATGAATTCTGAGAGTTCAGGAAAAGGGGAAATAACAAAGCAATTAATAATGGTTAGGCAGCTGGAGGCATCCACTGATATGGCAACTTGTACCTTAAGTTGAAATGAGCCTTAATGGAGAATCTTGCTGTCTTGTTATTTGTGTGTGTGCATGGGTATGTGTGTGAGCCTGCGTGTGTGGGTGTGTGCGTATGTATGTATGTTTGTATATGTGTGTGTGTGTGTGTCTGTATGTATGGGTGTATATGTGTATATGTGTGTGTACATGTGTATATGTATATATGAGAGGATTATGTATGTACATATGCATGCAATTTTATGCGTGTAGGTGTATTATGTGTTTATGTGTGTGTATGAATGTGTGCATGTCTAGTGTGTACCTGTATGAGTGTGTGTATATCTGCTTATGTTTATGTGTGCATAAATGGCACTGACTTTCCATCTTCCTTGAGACAAGTTCTTTTGTTTGCTGTTGTACACACAGGCTAGCTAACCTCAATTCTTCTGGAGGATATCTCGTCTTTGTTTTCTATCTCACCATAGTATTGGTGAGATTACGGATAAATGCTACTATATTCAGCTTTACATAGATTCTCAGAATCCAAACTCAGGCCCCCAGACTTGTACAGAGTTCTTTTTTTTTTTCTTTTCTGTTCTTTTTAAGATATTTTCTTTGTTTACATTTCAAATGTTATCCCCTTTCCTATTTTCCCTCTGAAAACCCCAATGCCCTCCCCACTCCTCCAGCTCACAAACCCACCCACTCCTGCTTCCTGGTCCAGGCATTTCCCTATACTTTGGCATAGAACCTTCACAGGACCAAGGGCCTCTCCTCCTGTTGATGACCAACTAGGCCATCCTCTGCTACATATGCATCTAGAGCCATGAGTCCCATCATGTGTTTTCTTTGATTGGTGGTTTAGTTCCAGGGAGCTCTGGGGGTACTGGTTAGTTCATATTGTTGTTCCTCCTATGGGGCTGCAAACCTCTTCAGCTCCTTGGGTACTTTCTCTAGATCCTTCATTGGAGACCCTGTGCTCAGTCCAATGGATGGCTGTGAGCATCTACTTCTGTATTTGTCAGACACTGGCTGAGCCTCTCAGGAGACAGGTATATCAGGATCCTGTCAGCAAAATCTTGTTGGCATCCACAATAGTGTCTGGTTTTGGTGGTTGTTTATTGGATTAATCCCCAGATGAGGCAGTCTCTGGATGGTCCTTCCTTCAGTCTCTGCTCCAAACTTTGTCTCTGTAACTCCTTCCATGGGTATTTTGTCCCTCCTTCTAAGAAGGATTGAAGTATCCACACTTTGGTCATACAAAGAGTTCTTTATCTAAATCCATGAACTTTATGTTTTGTTTTATTTTGTTTTTTTTAAAGTTGCATATATTTACAACACACCTGCTGGGCATCAGACATTATTTTTAATACCTTATAAATAGTCATGTATGTTTTTCTTTTCCAAATTCCCATGAGGTTGGTGCTTTTGTGATCTCTACTTCACCACTGACAATAATGATACTTATAAATTGTGAGAGGTCACCTAGCAAATACAGGGCATAGCTGGACATGAATATCAAGTCTGTACTTTCAAGTATACTGTGTCTTTATACTGTAGAAAAAACTGACAGAAACAAAGAGAGGTGAAAGGATTTAGCCATTGTTGATCTTTGGTTGACATGGAACAAAACTGATTTACACTATCAGCCATCAGTCAAAATAATCATATCATCGTGTGTGTTTTGTTTGCTTGTTTTATACATCAAAAAAGACTATAAATTTTTATTTGATAATCTGAAAATGAGGGTGAATCATGAGGAAGGGCAATCATGCCAGACAGCTAGCAGTTGCTTTTAATCACTGGAAGTTAAAAACCATTTTTCCCAACAAAACCCAACCCCTGGGCTGTTAGCTCTCAGAGAAATGCAGAGTTGTTACAACAGACCATTCTTAGAAACACAGTTGGAATAGGTTTGATGCTTTGCTAGTGTTAAGTACCTATAAGAAGTGCAACATTTTCTCTTTGCATCTGCACCACTAGACGTCATCAAGAGCTCCCAGGGACTAAGCTATCAACAAAGGAGTACACATGGCTCCAGTTGCATAAGTTGCAGAAAATGGGCTTGTCATACATCAATGGGAGGAGAGGTCCTGGGTCCTATGAAGGCTCAATAGATGTCCCAGTTTAGGGAACTCAGGGAAGATGGGAGTGTGTGGGAGGGTGTGGAGTACCCTTATAGAAGCAGAGGGAGAGAGAAAGGGATAGGTGTCAGGGATGGGTGGAATGGGGAAAGGGGGTAACATTTGAAATGTAAATAAAGAAAATACTCAACTTTAAAAAAAGAATGAAATTAACAACCCTCAAAAAAATAAGAAGAAGAAGTCATCAAGTACAGTATCCCTGGCCATGTTTGGGAAACCAAGCACCAAATGAGATAGTTATATAATTACGTTTCCCTCTGGGATTCATATAGGCTACAAAGGAATTAACGAGGCTGAATTAAGTCAGGGCTTGGAAAAGGCAAGCTATTTTCTACCCAGGAGCAATCTGTTAAGATCATAGAAATCTGGACAAATAACTGTAAAGCACATCTCAGGGAACCATTTTATCTAGCAAGCAATGTGAAGTGATTGTCGGGATGAGCCCTGTCCAGCCCTATTACCTCCAATCTTATTTTTGGCAGGTCTCTGTAGAACCATCTACACAATATCATCTCTCAACAGTGTTACACTGGATGTGCCTGAAAAGTTAATCCTGTCTCCTTGTTCTGCTTCTTCTCTCCTCCTATTTTGTCTAGAAAAATTCTGAGATGAATTCTGCAGTGGGCAAGGTATTTAATTTCTGATTGACCCTGGTTCATTATAAATAAAGATGAATATGCATGCTTATACAAGACTGAGGTGGAAATGAAGAGGAAAAAAAACCAGAGTTGTTTTTGTGTCTTTGACACTGAATATATTTCTTCCCGAATAAGCTTGACACTTAGACTTTTCACTCATCAATGAAAGGATTTTTAATAATATATTTGCTGTTTGTCTGTAACAGTTGAATAAAGCCTCTAGCATATTCTCCTGCTTAATAAAAATATTTGTGTGATTACTGACTATTTACAAAAATATATATGTGGATAAATGGATAGATAAATGGATGGCTAGACTGATAGGTGGAGGGTAAATAGATGGAGAGATGAATGGATGCAGTGAGCATAAGAATATAGATATATGATACTGAGATTATTACAGGGGCAATGAAATGAGCATTTATACTGAATTAGAGAAAGAGTATTAAACTACTACTAACTACATTTATCTTTAGGTTCCTTTGTATATCTGTGTATCCGATAGTGCATCAATGTTTCAGAGGTATCTTAATAAAACCAGACAATTTGCACTATTTTTATACCTGCTTAATTGGTGAGAAAGTCTGGGCTCAAATTGATTGACTAAAACTGTAAATGAAGTAAGTGAACTGTCAGAATTTAATCTTGATGCAGGACCACCTATCCAGGCAGAGGGTCTTGACCATCCAGTCATTTTACCAAGAAATACAGATACCTATAGTGCTGAAATACATAGATACCATCCACCATGTCACTGGAGCAGAAGCTGAGAAACTCACAGGCACTAATCCTTCCTTCTCTATGCCAGGTGTGACATTTATAAGGCTCACGTGTTTTCCTATTAGTGAAATGAATGGATTGGGCTAAGATGACCCAAGCTCCCTACCATACAGAATATGGACTACATATGATATCATGGGCTATTTCTACTGTCTTTGGATACCTGGCTTTCAGAAGGTGATCTGTATCCCTGTATTGACCATTAACACGGAGCCAGGTTGATTAGCTGCACCCATCAAGTTCTGGTTCCTGACATCTTTTCTAGAATTAAAGAAATGTCACTAAACAGTAGGACATAGGACCTAGCATTTTGAGTATGCAGTAAAGATGCCAGAAGATCAAGAGGAGGTTGTAAAAACAGTGATTTTTTTACTTAGTTTGAAGTAAAGAAACAGACAAAACAGTGATTTTGCAATCATTTCTCTGCAAAATTCTGCTACACAGTGGGGTGTCCTGAAACATCCCATCATTCCACAGTAGCTCACATGTGGAGTAGACCCCCTTCCAAGCAACCTGCAGAGCCTCCATGAAGCTCCCTAGGATGCTGTAACCATTAATGGTAACATATGGTTAGCTCTTCCTTGCTTAGACACTTTCTGCTTTCTTGTTCTTTCTCTTCCATTTCATCATCTTGCATTCACAACTGCGGAATAATAAAACATCAGTAACAATTAATATCTCGGAGTCTGGCTCTCACTTTTCCTAGGACACTTGAGATTCACATATTTGTGAATGTTGTGCTAGTACATGAGTTCACTATCTGCCTACGATAACCCTATTTTCACCCACTGTCCAGGAAATTCACTCTTTGTGGTAGAAATCAACACAAATAACTCAGGTGGTTGGTTGGATGCCCTTCACAGCTACTATGGCACCTCTGAATACTCCTAGTATCAAAAAATGTATATGTATAATGTATATGTATATATATATATATATATATATAATGTTTATGTGTGTGTATGTATGTGTGTATGTATGTATGTATGTATGTATGTATATAATATAGACATTAGATATATGGAAAATCTCCCCAGATATCATAGATCAAAGGTCAAAACAATTTATAAGGCTTTGTTCTTGTAATTTTCTACTTGACTGTGAGAACAAATTGAGATATTTTTTGGATAATTTGTAGCTCTCAGATATCTGCACATATCCCCAAACTGATAGAAGATTAATCACAGTGCTTGAATCAGATAATTCTGAGCCAAACTGCTTGTTCTTTCTAGAGGAAACAGTTCAAAACAGTTGTTGGCAACTTCAAGATTGGAAAAAATGGACTAATATTAAAGGGACATTCACAAATTTGTTTCCTAAGTAGTTAATGCTCAGTGTAATTAAATAATATCATTACAATGGACAGTTAGAGACGGTCAATAGTGCCAAATATTCAGGTAGTCTGTAGCTGGTGTCCACAGACAAGGCAGTGATGGTCTCTAGAAAGCTCCATCAATTTCAATGAAGAACTGCCAATGAATGCTGGCAGTGATGGAGCACGTATCTAGTACTTATGAGGCCCTGGGTGTGAATTCCAGCACTTCAGATGATGATGGTGGTAGTGATGATGATGATGATGATGATGGTGGTGGTAGTGGTGGTGGCAGTGGTGATGAGGATTATGGTGGTGGTAGTGGTGACAATGACAGGAAAAGGATGATGAGTGGGAAGTATTGAGAGGAGAAGGAGAAAGGGGGAGAGAAGTTCTGATAATAGAAAAGAGGATAAGCTAAATGAATGGGACAGCAGTGAGCTTCTATCATACTCTGATAAGAGGTAGCTAGTATGGACTCTACTGAGTTGCCTAGAATGTTTCATTCTAATTTGTCTCCTATTTCTATTGTACTCTGTCTTCCAACTGAATTCCTCATTCCATCCCACTGCCCATATGTCCATCCCAATGAATGACAAGTACCTTGTCATCTGTGATTGGACATTGCCACATATGAGTGTGGTGCCTTATCTAACACTTGTTCTTCATTCAACAAATATTTATCATCTGTTGTATACCAAGGTACTATACACACACACATTCATGCACGCACACATATACACTCACACACATACACACACGGGCATACACACGTGTGCACACACTTATTTAGAACCTTTTCTTTTGGAGTTTATACTCTATTGAAGAAAGACAGGTACAGTAAAATATCCATAATAACAATGAAGAAATATAAAGCGGAAGTGGAACAACTAAGCCAGACTCCTTTCTTCCCCAAATTATTCTGTGCACACCACAAGGGCTTCCAAAGAAAGAGGAAATACATAGAGACTTCAAGAGCCTGAGAGTGGAGGGTTTCAGAGCTGTGGTAGAAATTTGTGCCAATTCAAATGAAGGCAGAAAAAGGGTAGGGACCTTTTTGTAGAGGTCAGGAGAATGCTCTAAAATGTCAATAAGGTCTTTGAGGACCAAGGGGCTTTGTAACTGAGACTTGAACTCATTCTCTGAGCAGGCAAAGATTTGGCAGTAGTCTAGAGTCTCACTGCTTGGCATGTCTTCAGATCAGCCACATCAGCATTATACAGGAGCTTGTAGAAATTAATAATCCCGGGCTAGCCCTAGGCCCACTAAATTGGAAGCATTATTTTTATATGCTGCCCAACTGACTCCAGTGCAAATTAAAGTTTGAGAAACACCACCTTTTTAACCAGGGTTTGAAGAGTCATAAAACCTTGATGCCAAGCCACATCTGATGCCTGTTGCATTGAATGTGTGAGGGGGGTAATAGAATTTTGAAAATCTAAGCATGAAAGTTCCAACGTGAAATTTCTTCTTGATTCTGGCCTCTGTATGCTGTTGTGAGCAGATATTCAACTGTGACACAATTTGGAGAATAAGAAACCACACCTCTGACTTCAGGTATGGCCACATTCATCATAAACCCCCTAAAAACTCAGTTAATGAAGCAAGAACTTCTGAGTAGAAAGAAGTACACATTCACTCTTTGTGAAGAGGTTTTCTCTTCCTGGTGACAGGCTGGCAGATCTGGCCCCCTGCAGTTGGCTCTGCTGTTGCAGACACAGGACAGAGCTGACACACCCATGCTGGGTTTGCTGTTCCTTCCTGAGCAGCACATAAGGATGCTGGAAGAGAGGACAGCAGGGCTTTGGATCAAAGAAGAGCATGTAGTCCCTAATCCATATCAACAACGGGCTCTGTTCTTGAGGAGCAGCCAAAACACTTTATTTCTCATCAAAACTGAGTCATACTGAAAAAGCCAGAAGTAGAGCCAAGATGCAAACTTTCTCTAGAACTTTCTTCCCAGCACCTTAGTCATGCTATTTACCAATGAGTATCCTTTGAACCATTTCCCCCTGCATTCCCACCATCAACCCTAAATCAATGGAAGGGGGCATGGCAGAAAGTACCAATCTGGACAGTACCCCACTGGAGCATCTGGGCTTGCTTACAGGCTTGGATCTGGCAGAAATTACTGTTATGTCTTAGAAAATGATGTAATCTCTCAATCTTGTCTCCTAGAACATTGTGAAAAAATACAAATTTCCCACCAAGTTACATCCTCTGTTCACACATATCTTCCTTCCCCCATATTGGCACCAATATTTAGGAAAGGAAAATTACCATTCTCCATAAGAAAAGGCCAAAACATGCAACTGAGAGCAAGCTCAAGGCTAAGAAGACCAGAATCCTCTCTGGGCTTATAGGTGAAACCAACCCATCTTTCCTAAATTATTGGTTCATTTAGATTAGCTGGTTTTATCCATTTTCATTGGTCCAGCTATGACATTATCCCAAGAACTTACAGTTCCTGATTCAGGCCGTCTTACATTCAAAATTACTTCAACTAGATACTGTGACACTCATTTTACACACACACACACACACACACACACACACACACACACACACAGAGAGAGAGAGAGAGAGAGAGAGAGAGAGAGAGAGAGAGAGAGAGAGAGAGAGAGAAAAGGGAGAGGGAGAGGGAGGGAGGAGGAAAAAGGGAAGGGGGACATGTATTGGCTCAATAGACTTTGACATCTTCTATATGCCTCTTTAAAGGAGGACACTAGAGCCATCCTCCAGTTACTTCTGCTCAAAACAGTCCTCTTGTTTAATTTTCATCTCCTTTTCTCCATGGAAAATTGATTACCAGCTCCTATGAATACAGTAACAAAAGTATCTTCTCACAGGGAGCAAATCTGGTCACATGACTTCTCTCTTCATCTCATGGCAGCTCCTGCCTCTAGAACAGAGCCCAAGTGCCTTTGCCTACTTTTAAGGAAGATTTCTAGGAACCGCCTGTGAAGTCACAAAGCTCCAGTTTTTGCTAGCTCTTCTGTAAACTCATGCTCTTGGCGTGGTGGACTCCTTAACTTCTGAATGAAATGTGCTGTTTGTTACTGTGAAACTGGAGACACAGCCTCACTTCCCTGTCTCTCACTCCTTCAGGACAATTTCCCCATCTCCTGTCTCCTACTGGAAGATGACTTATAGGGAGCCTCCACTGGATATCTGATCATTGGACTTAAGCTTCTGGTGTTTCTATCACAGGGCTCAGTTGCCATCTGCTATTTAGTGACAAAGCTGGACTAGATAAGAACTTCCATGAGAAGACAAGTTTTATCTTTGCCCCATTGTTCTGTTCAGACACCTTCTACTGTGTTCAAGAACCAAGAGACCCCTGGCTACTTACACTCAAAGTCTAGCCAATGATTCACACTGTTTCTAACTTTTTTTTTGATGATGCCACAATTACAAGCCACCCTAAGTTATCTTCCTACATCATTTTGTTGTGTTTCTTCCTATAGACACATCATTCCTTCTCCATGCTTACTTCTGAAATGCAGGTTTGATCATTTCCCTTCCTGGGTTAAATTTTTTTTCATAGGCACTATTGTCCAAAGGTTAAAATTTACCCACCTTAAAATAGTACATGTTATGTTCCTTTGCAGTCTTCCCAGCTTTAAACCTCAGGGAATCTGGGACCTTCACCCCCTCATATTCCCATGTGCTTCAGGGATATTTAATATGCTTTAAAATATGACATTTTTAGCTTGAAATGGCCTCCTGATGTGTAAATACATCATTGTCTTCAAGAGTTCATTTCATGTATCCATTAGGAATAACATATATTATACTGTGTATCAACATCTGTATCAGGTACAATGATGGACAAGAAAAACATAGATGTGCTCTCCCAAAAGGTCTAAATCTCATGGGGAGAAAAGGGTGCTTGTACTTTCCTTCCTAACTGATGCCTCTTTTGTGATTCACCGTGTACCACTCTGTCTGTCAACATGTCTACTCTTGTAGCTTTTTGTTTACACATATGTCAGATTATACCAGGAAGCACCATGCCTATTCATCTGGCATCCCCAGCACTGGAGAAGTGTCTGACATGCGGTAGTTATTGAATAAATGTTTATAAGATAAAGGAGTAAGGATTTGCTTAGCTTTTGCAGTATTTGAAGCTCTGAGGCAATGGAACACACAATGTCATAAATGTCAGAAGAACAGCTCTCCTCAGAAGAGGACTGGTTGGAACCAGATATTCCCCCAAAGATTAGTTCTACAGCCAAGTTCAGCAAAAAGTATCAGCTGTGAAGATGAGGGTTATAACAATAGATGAGTTAAGGTTCCCCCACTAAACAGGATTTCCCACTGGACTCAACCCATAAGCCTTCCCCATTTCATGCATATATTGAATTTGAGGTTTGGTTGTGGCTGGTAGAAAGAAACAGATTTTTGTTTTTAAAATTTAATCATGATTTAAAACTGTTGAAATATTTATCAAAATTCAACATGCCTTTTCCACATGACCGATCAGCAATTTTGTGCTAATGGGAAGGTGAAGCCAAACCAAATGCCTATTACTAAGGAAATGGATTCATATAATACAGTACTTACATACTTTTAAATTATATGCAATGGGAAAAGGCATTGAACTTGATAAGCTTAAAATAGTATGGTTGCTGAAAACTGGAATAGAAAAATAGTAAAATAAAAAGAGAACATGGATTTCAGGACAATATTATTTATATTTTTAAAATTCATGTATTCAAAATGGTATGTATTTTTTACAAGTATATGAATGTGATTAAAGAGTATAATATATATATATATATATATATATATATATATATAACTATTGGAAGGGAATAGCAACATTGAGAAACAAGAGGATATTTTTTAAAAGATCAGAATTTCAAATTGGATTGGACATGGGCTAACATGCTATCCTGGAAACAATCCATATCCAAGTTCATGTAAGAAGCACAGGTAAATGTAAATAAAGAAAACATCTAATATTTTTTTTAAAAAGAAGCACAGGTACATTACCCATGGCTACACTACTAAAGAAAATATCTCTCCCTCCCCATCAATCACTGAAGAGAGTTACTGTCTTCATTGTAACACTAAACACTCTCCATTACTGTAATAGAACCACATTCTGTGGTCCATTGGGAGCTTTCCTTTATGCTGAAAGATAGACCTTGGTCATGCTGGCAGTCTCTCCTGTCAGAATCTACCCTGTAACTACATTTAAGTACCAGGGCTTGTTAAGGCCAGAGTCTGAATCTGATTACATAGCTTAGCCTGAAACAAGAGGTGAATGCAGTTCCTGTGTATAGATGCTCTTGTGCACATATACCAATGCGTCTTACTCTGGTTCTGCTTATTATCTACCCATGCTGCTGAAAGCTTTCTTCTCTGATCCTCATAGAGTTCATGTGTGTGGTAAGATATCTTTCGGTATGTCATTCCTATCCAAAAATAGCTTCATTTCTTAGGGGACAAAGTCAGAAAGCTTCAAAATATACAGGCTGAAGGCGTCTCATGGTTTATTCCGCCACAGTGTTGTCGGTGACTTGTCCTGAATGAGTTTCTAAACACATAAAATGTTACTTCTCCTTTTGGAAACATCTTTTTATTTTCTGGTCTAAGCTCCCCACTATACTTTATCATGCAATCTCTTAAAATACAAATAAACAGAGAAGAAGCTTTTAAAGACACGGTTCTGGATAAATTATGTCTGGCTAAAGCAAGGCTGTCTTATGTAAGTGAATGATTGTGGTTCAGGTGCTTGTAAGACATATGCCCATAAGACAGCAGAGCACTTGGCTTCTCATCAGAATAATGCAAAAAAAAGGTTAAAAAAACCCACTGAATACTGACCATTTTCTGAGACCAGTTAACACATAAAGCAACTACAGAAAGAAATATTTACTTCCACGTCAGGACTGGAAAACCGAAGTTTAACAGACCTGAATGCATTGCACGTCTTGAAACAACATTAATAAAAACAATAAAGATTTGAACCAGTTTATTCTAAAGCCTTATATTCACTGTAATAGTAAAGTGATTCGTAGTTGTCCAGTACTGACTGAGTTGGCCAGCACACCCAATACTGTTAGGCACAATATCACTTCTACGAGTGCTACTGGAAGGTAGATGCTGTTTCATGTATTTGACCCTAAAATCCCAGCCACAGGTCAGCCAGGTTAGCAACTAAAATAATAGAGTGGATAAGTGGTACAGCTGAAATCAAAACAAGGTCTTGCTTTACCAAAAACCTCTGATCTTACTACTTCCCAATATTCCTTAACTAGGCTCAGGATAGAGGACCCTAATAATCTTTCATTTTTTCTTCAAAACATCTTTGATCCCTGTGCCTGTAAGCATGAGCCGGAGATCCAAGACACCTATTAGTTGACTCTGCCCCAGAAATTTCCTGGTGCCTTCCTTCTCTGTAGAGCTTCGTTAGATTCCATTCGTTTGTTATTTTTTGGCAGGTGACAAAGAGGAGACAGTGGAGTTTATCATCTTCTCTTTTCTTACAGTCAAGCCTGCAGATGAGAACAGGAGATACCAGGAAGAAACAGGAAGAATGGTTTGCTCTGGTGTTAATGATAGCTGCAGGGAGAAAGACTGATACATCTATTTCTTCATACGACATAAAAGATAGATATCACAAGGCACAAAACCCCCAACTCTTAAGTAATCGGTGTACTTTGATTGAGGAATAAATATGGATAGAAAAGTGCTTTTGTAGCATTATTCTCTGAGGGTCAGTAACCATGACTAACATGTGTCAGCTTTGGCCTAATGTCTAGATGAGATGGGAGTACTCATCCCAGATGTCTGATGCTTCCTCTTCATTTATTCTCATGTGGCTTTTCCAAGTTACATCTTCTTTCAGAACAATGAGAGAGTTCAGGGGATGACATTATATAGAGACAGGGAAAGTCACTGCATGAATGGGATCATTTATTCCTCAATCCCCTTCTCCAGTTCTTTTTAATGAAGCCTCAAATATTTTTACTAAAGAAACTAATTGAGTTATATTTTATATAAATATCTGTGCAATATTTCATACTAAAATATGCAAAGGATGAAGCACTGCTATTGAATCCTTCTTGAAGGTTTGACTCAGAATGAGTGTATAATAGTCCCCTGAACAGTTCTATTACTGGAATTTAAAGTTATTTCTATTTTTTTTATAACTTTGATGCTACATTAATTTAATTCTTTTGTATGTAAATATCTTTGTGAGTGTTTATTGCTGCTTAATTAGGAGAGTGTTCCAAAAGTGGATTACAAGGTTGAAAGGCCTGACACTGGTAGAAATGAGCGCTGGGAAATGTTTTTGAAACAATTTTCAACCTCTATGATTTTGAAATAGTTTAAACATTTGGTACATGGATTACTATTAAACATTAGGCCAGGTATCTCCCATCCCATACCTGTGCCATTTAATTTTGTGCTTATGTTTATTCAACACAGATAAGATTCCCCCCTCTTAGCTATTTTCAATGCAATATTTCTAAGTTTGAATTTCATAGTCTTAAGTATAAAATCAATCATCCCCATTTGGAGTCAAAAATAAGCAAGTCTTCATAACCCCTAACTGAATCATATGTGGGCACACTAAGGACTCTCCTCTCTAGGTTGAAGAGAATGTGCTAATACTCACGATCGACCTACTCCAGTGCATAGTATGAATCACTGACTTTTCAAATGTTGTCCTCGAAGAGCATGTTATCATTCCACTGATAATGGCAAACAACTCGACATTGGGGTTAATGGCTTTCGAGGATTGTTATATTTCTATACACTTTGCTTCTATGCACCTGTACAGACTTGCACAATTCTATGCCATAGAACGTTTTGAGGCAGAATCAGTGGATAAACTTGGTCATGAGGGTCACTCGCACAAACATCCAAGGAAGGTAAACACTGTGGACTTGAGGCTTCCAAGGTTCAATGGTATGGAACAGGGTGGTGTCTCTTAAACAGAATTGCAAACAGGGTCTGGAATCAGTGTCAGGTGGAGCTGAGATGCCAGCTGGCTTGAGCTAAGAAGGAAGGGGAATGGAAGCGGCAAACTGGGGGAGGATGCTGTTTTTATGACATTTTCTTCAAGTGGTTTTGCTTTCTGTTCTAAGAGTTTTGTTCTTCTGTGATCCAACTCAGACTTTGTTTTTGCCATTTCTGATGATCTTATATGTCATACATTTGTTTATGCCTTTCCCCACTTAGTCAGAAGGATTCTTACCTACTCCAAACACGGGGGAGTATTTGTGTATACATGCCCGATCTCTTTATGAACAAGTGCATGTCACTCCAAGTTAAGGTAGGAAATGATCTGCATATCAATTATGAAGCAATGTTGGAGTCCCATACTGACATAGAGACCTCTCTGTGGCATGAAGACATATGGCAGTTATGCCAGCCTTAGTTATGTTTGTCCAAAAGGAGCCTCCTGCTACCAGAGAGCAGCAGCCTGGGAGTCAGAAGATGAGGTTTCAAATTCCAGCTTAGCCACAATGTACAGTAACTATCACACTTTGCCTTCACAGCTTTCTGCTTCCTTATTTATCAAACCAAGATGTTTTAGAGTACAATCACTTCACTCTTCTGCCTAGTCAGGTCAACCAAGTGTATGCTTGGTGCAGTAGGAAGGTCATTATTTTTAAAACCTCCTTCCACTCCTATCCTACTCCATCCTCATTCTCCTGAGATTTCATTCGAGTTCTCCCTGGACCTGATCACTGAATTTCTATTCACCTCCACCTTCTGTTATCTTCTGATTTTCTCTTGAAAGTGGATTTTTTTTTAGTTTTTATTATTATTATTATTATTATTATTATTATTATTATTATTATTGGGTATTTATTTCATTTACATTTCCAATGCTATCCCAAAAGTCCCACACACCCTCCCACACCCACCCACCCACTCCCACCTCTTGGCCCTGGCATTTCCCTGTACTGAGGCATATAAAGTCTGCACCACCAATGGGCCTCTCTTTCCACTGATGGCCTACTAGGCTATCTTCTGATACATATGCAGCTAGAGACACGAGCTATGGGGGGGGGGGCGGGGGCGGGGAGGGGTGGTACTAGTTAGTTCATATTATTGTTCCACCTACAGGGTTGCAGATCCCTCCAGCTCCCTGGGTACTTCCTCCAGCTCCTCCATTGGGGGCCCTGTGATCCATCCAATAGCTGACTGTGAGCATCCACTTCTATGTTTGCTAGGCCCCGGCATAGTCTCACATGAGACAGCTATATCAGGGTCCTTTCAGCAAAATCTTGCTAGTGTATGCAATGGTGTCAACGTTTGGAGGCTGATTATGGGATGGATCTCTGGGTATGGCAGCCTCTAGATGGTCCATCCTTTCATCTCAGCTCCAAACTCTGTCTCTGTAGCTCCTTCCATGGGTGTCTTGCTCCCAATTCCAAGAAAGGGCAAAATATCCACACCTTGGTCTTCGTTCTTCCCGAGCTTCATGTGTTTCTCAAATTGTATCTTATATCTTGGGTATTCTAAGTTTCTGGCTAATATATCCACTTATCAGTGAGTACATATCATGTGAGTTCTTTTGTGATTGAGTTACCTCACTCAGGATGATGCCCTCCAGGTCCATCCATTTACCTAGGAATTTCATAAATTCATTGTTTTTAATAGCTGAGTAGTACTCCATTGTGTAAATGTACCACATTTTCTGTATCCATTCCTCTGTTGAGGGGCATCTGGGTTGAAGGTGGACTTATGCTTTGGAGCTGGAATGTGACTTCCTCTGATAGACCTAATAGAACTAAGGAGACAAAATGTGCTGTAGATGTAGCATAAGAAGAAATTTCCAGAACATTTTTAGATGCTTCTTAGTTCTTGTGTGCCTTTGCATCTTGATCAGTATGGTATATACTTGTGTTTAGTGGACCATTCCATTGCGACTCAGCATGCTCTGAACATGTGGAGCTTTAGCATGGTGTAAACAGGAGTATCGAGGAAAGGATAACCATGCACCATAACCACCATTAGAAGAACACTTGTGTTCTGGGGTTTTCTATTTTTGGACCTTCTTTGAATCACCCTAACTCTAAGTTCTTACAGAGTATGTGGGAAGGCAGGTAGACAAGGTTCTGATGAATGAGCTGGGGACTTCATTTGCCCTGAATTTCTGCTTTTATATGACAGACTTGGAGGACTAGCAACCTATTCCCATGGTGAAGGAAGCCTAGAGTTAGTGTTGGTCAAGTTTATTGTGGTAGGACTGGAGGGAAGAAGGAAGCACATCGAAGCTACATATTATTCCCTTCTCTACAGTCAGCTGACATATGTGGCTATGTGTGAATTTTCACCTTTCTGGCTCTTGTGTGCTGCTGTTTGATTTATTCAAAACCCCAAGGAAGCTCAAAGATACTTAATGCCCAACTTTAAACTCTCATACATGAAAGAGTTTATCTGGAACCTTCAGATGTGATCACTTGAGGCACAGAGCTGAACATAGAGACTCAATTTCTGGAATGGCCATGGTAGAAGGTTTCTGTGCTTCAAAAAATGAACTCCCTTCTGTGATTTCTGGCATATTTCCCCTGTGGTTGTATGAACAACTACTAAAGAATACCAGCTATAGGTGACTAGTGATTGCTGTCCAGGATCTTGCTGGCTGGTTCTGACTTTAGGCAAGTATCAGCTCACATGAAGGTCTTCCAGGCCCTTCCAGAAGGTCTGCCTCAAGACAGTCATTGCTTCCATTTATGGTCTTTTAAGACAGTTGTAGGAGGAATAATCATTTCACTTCCTTTACTGTGTTTCTCAGTAAGGATTGTAAGCCAGAACTTAAAATTGGAAAAGTGACTAAATTTCACATGAGCTACAGAGGTACTAAATGTATAAAGGTTGAGTATTGAAGCCAAAGCGCTACTGAAAGGGATCAGGTTGATGTATATCCTTAGACTAGTTATTCACCCTTAGCACTGATAATTTATCCTAAGCCATGGTTTATATTTAAGAGACACAGATTTTGTTGTACCCACTCACCAGTGATGATCATGAAGAAGGGAGGGAAAGAGACAGAGAAAGATAGAAAGTGATATATAAAGTTGGAGAATGAATAGGTAAATACCTGATTGATATATGATGTTATATAATATATGATGATGATATGATGATATGAATAAGTAAATACCTGATTGATATATGATGATATATGATGATGATAGCTAGCTAGTTACATGATAGGTAGGTAGATAGATAGATAGATAGATAGATAGATAGATAGATAGATAGATAGATAGATAGATAGATGAATGATAGGTATAGATAGAGGTAGAAACAGAAACAGATATACAGATAATTTCCGTGAACAACTGAAAGGTTATAGTTTCCTATGTCAAGTTGAGTTGGAAAATAAGTAGTTATAATGTATCTAATTTTGCCTAAAGTCATGGATGAATTCAACTTGTTTATTAAAAACATCTCATCTTTGATACCAAACCAAGAAATAAAAATGGAAGAAATCAGAATAACAAAGCCTTAGAAAAAATGGTGGTTGCCTTTTGCCAGGAGTTTCGATCTCGATCCATTCAAGATAGCAGTTAATTCCTAGAGGATAAGAAAAACAGGTATGCAGAGATAACAGACATATACCTGGGCCTAATATATGTGATGGTGGATCAAGTGGAGGAGAAATCATGGAGAATAGTAAGAGCAAAACAAGTCTCTTAGAGAGTGCGTTTCAGAGGCTGAGCAAGCAGACCACAGTGATACTCTGTAAGCCAGTCTTGGATCAGAAAAGTCTTATGATGGTTATGCTCAAAACTACAGGGAGACCATATTTTCTCTTTTGGCAACTCAACAACCTCTTCTTAGACTCTAAGACAGTTTAGCCAAATGGTTAACCAGAAAAGGGTAGCAGTAACAAATAAAATGCACACCCAAGTTATAGAGTTGGGATCCAGGAAAAGCATGGTTATTGTAGAGGAACCCTAAATATAATGTCAAGGCCTATCAGCACTGCCCTGGTAGAAAACAATTTCTTTGTGTGTATCATGTTCAGCCAGACACATGTCTGAGATTAGCTTGAACTGTGGATATTTCTAGGAGCCCCACCTCTTCTTGACTTCATCTGTTTTGCTACCTTGCACTCACTAGTTAAAACCTAGAATGTTCTTGAAAATAAAATTCTCTTACCAGTAAAACTAAGTCAAAATAATAATAATAATAATAATAATAATAATAATAATAATAATAATAATAATAATAAATGACTATGCCAAGATGGAATAAAAGGAAAAGAACGTTAAAGACAAAAAGTAAGGGTATGAAAAATTCCACCAAAAACAGTGTTAGTGATAAGTCTAGAAATTAGGAAACAATGGACCATGAAATGTATGTACTCCACCATGGAGAGGAGGAAGATGTAGTTGGCTGTTACCAAGGTGACACTTCTAAAGCTCGGACATTTATAAAGCTAGAAAAAAAGGGGAGGTAAAACTCTAGGATCAGATTTCCAAGGAGGCATCACAGCTCATGAGACTTTAGCTCTGCCATGTCAAAAGTCAAATACTCAGCTAAGGATCCTTCTGACTGAGAGGCAGATGCCAGCATGAGGTCAAGGTGACAGACATGGAAGAACAGATGCCCTGTATCTCAAGCAGGTGGTAGGCTTTGCTGGATGATGGGCATTCTGGCTTACGGTGATGGGAGAACCAGAGTCACGTTAGAACTGATAGGAGATATGGACATTCTATATGTACATATGGTGGCTTGAATGGCAATTTCCCCCATAGGTTCATGTCAGGCAGAAGTTTTAGGAAGTGGAACTTTGTTGGAAGAAATACTTCTCTGAGATGGGCTTTGAAGGTTTGTAGCCTCATCCTACTTCCTGTTCTCTGTCATGCTGCTTCCTGTACGTGAATGTAACTTCCTGCTCCTGTCTCTAGGCCTACCTGTTGCTGTATCTTGCTTGCCATGATAGATTCTAGCCATTTCTCTGGACTCATAAGCCAAAATAAAGTCTTTTTTTTTTTAAACTTGCTTTTGGTCATGCATTTTATCAATCAGTCAGAAGTTTCCCAACAGCTACCATCAAAGAGAAGAGTCAGAATACATGGGGGTGGGGTGGGGTGGGGGTATAGTTTACATGGAAACAAATCGACCTGACACATGTATTTCTCACTCTCAGCCAATGAATCTGACACCTGGGATAGCCCACCTGGCAATTGCAACCAGTATTTGTTGTCTTTACTAAGATGCCCTTGGAACCTCCCATGTTCTTAGATGGTAGTGACTATCTCACTGGAGTTAGAGATCAGATCCTAGGAATATAGCTAAATTGATGGTTCTGTGGGTGAAAGTTGAGGAAAGAGTAGCCCTGTGCTACAGTCCTTTTGCTAGCTCTTTTTACAGTGAGTGTGGTAAGAAAACAGTTGGGTTTCAATAATCAAGGCATTCTTGAAGATGCTGTGCCCATACCAGCCTAATGCTATCCACCCAGGAGCAAGACTAGCAAGAATAACACTAAGGGGATTCATCCTTTAAGGGCCTTTTTTGTGACATTGAATCCCAGTGCAAAGCATCTGGAGAGTCTATAGAACAACAAGTAAGATTTACTGAGGATTCTGGATTGAATAATAGGGAGTAGCTTCCTTAGCCTAGGGTTCAGAAGAACTTACACTGCAGTCTTCTGTGGTAAAGGTTAATCAGCGAGCAAGACTCCCAATAGGGAAAAAGGAGCAGTATTTGGATGACCTATGGCATATCTAGGTTCTGTGAAGTGAGCACTGTATCTCTAGTTGACAATCCAAGTTGATTCAAAGGAAACAAATTCGCAAGGGGTGGAAAAAAATTGTTTCTTTGTGTCTGTCTCTCTGTCTGTCTCTGTATCTTTCTATCTGTATTTTTCTGTGTCTCTCTATCTTTGTGTCTTTGTCTCTGTCTCTCTGTATCTGTCTCTGTTTCTCTCTCTCTCTCTCTCTCTCTCTCTCTCTCTCTCTCTCTCTCTCTCTGTGTGTGTGTGTGTGTGTGTGTGTGTGTGTGTGTCTTCCTCCCTGTGCTCCAGGCCTCATTGCTTGCTGTTCTCCACTCTAGTTTTCCTTCCCAGGTAGGTAAGGTAGGTAGATAAATTTCTTTTGCTGAATAAAATGAACAGAGATGTGGAACACGATACTCTGTAAATGGGTCAGGTCTTGCTAGGCAACTGCTGCGTTTGCAGTTTGGACTGCCAATCTCTGTCCAGTAGAATACATATAAGAAGCCCAGACATGTTCTCATGCAATCTCTGTCCAGTAGAGTACATATAAGAAACCCAGACATGTTCTCATGGATAATCTTCATCCTCCTATCCTTTCTTTTCTCTATTCATGTTGATTACTTTCTCTTTGTTGCAACAAAATGCACAGCAGAAGCAACTTAAGCAAGGAAGACTTTATATTGGCTCACAGTTTCAGAGAATTTCAGCCCAGTATGGCTTAGGAAAGCCAGGTGGGGAGGCTTTCTGTCTCTGAGCTAATGCTATGTTGGCCCTTGGGAGCAGAATCAGAGACGGATTACAACCCTCAAATCAATAGACTACAAGCCCACAGAGATTCACCTCTGCTAGCCAGTCCCTGCTTCCTAGAAATGCCATCAGCTGCCGAGCAAGGATTCAAGCACACAGAGACATTATGAGAGACATCGCACTTTCAAATGATAACAATCATAAAATCCAAATGTTTTAAAGTTTTTCCAAGTTTGAGGACAGTTGTTAAGTAACTTGATGCTACAGATTATGCTCAGTGAGTCTTAGGGACAACATAAGAGTTTGTGGGATGTGAGTCTCTGGGGATGAGACTGGTGTTGTTTGAGCCACCTGCTTTCACACCCACACTCTGCTTTTTTTCCCCAGGACTTTGGAAATTTTGTGGTCAGATAAACTGAGAGGTGTTCTCCTTACCCAAAATAACATCATGTCTTAATTTAGTGATATGCCTTTCTCAGGGCCACAGGTTTATGCACTCACTGATAAGTGGATATTAGCCCAAAATCCCAGAATACCCATGATTGCCCTGATGTGAATCCTAAGAGAAAACAATCTCTATGTCTACTTCAGAGATAAAGGAATTGGCATAGACAGTCACATGACCTATCTATGGTGTCACTGTGGGCTCAATCCCAGTACAATCAAACATTGAAATTCATACCTCCAACCTCTCTCTTCAACTGCATTTAAAAAAAAAAAAACCTTTTATAATTTTATAGAGGTAAGGAAACTATATTCTCACCACCACACCAACTTTCATCAGATTTCAACAGACATGGGAAGAATGCCATCGTCAGAGATAAAAGTCAGGGGAGAATTTCCCCCTGTTGTGAAGGCTGTGACTGAACACAAGTCAGTATACAGTCAGAAGAATTCGAGCAAAACCTCCACAGAGCTCAATTTATTGATGTGCAGCAAGTGGCTCCAGGAAAATAATTATACTGGGCCATGGAGAGGCATGTGCAAGGTCGTTTCCTAAAAACGTTATTTGTAGGGGTGAAAATTAATGATTTAAACAACCCAAATATCTACCCTCAGCGGGACTGGTTAATGCATTAGAGCAAATCTATCCAGTGTGCTACACTGTGCTATTTATAACAGTGCCACAGATCTGTGTGAATTAGCTAAGGAATCTGTTAGTGGACACTGGCGAGTTACGGGAAAGTATACATAGTAGCATCCGTTCCTCTAAAAAAAAAAAAAAAGAAAAGAAAAAACAAGGCAGAGAAAGGAGAGGACTAAGCTATGAAGGGAAGGAAAAGCTAAGAGGGTGCAGCAATCAGATCTTAGCATCTGCTTGTGATCTTAGTGGTCAATTTGTGATCTTATTGATAGACCTGTGATCTTAGTGATCAACTTGTCGTGAGAAGGGGACACTGAACCCAGGGAAAGCGATGTCTCTGTTAGCTCTGTCAACTTGGACATGTTTTGGAGTCATTTCAACTCCAATTTTCAGGGTTTTTTTTCCTTTTTCCATTTTTTAATGTGTGGTTGGCATGTATGCCTTGTGTGGGATTGTATGTGTTCATGTGTGAGTATGCATGATCAGGCCCAAGGTTCATGTCTGCATCTGCACTGCTCTACCCCTTTGGTTCATTGAGGCTGAGTGTCTCTGTCAAACCCAGAGTTCCCTGATATGGAGAGTCTCAATAGCTTGCTAGCTGTATTACCATCTAAGGCTGGGATTAAAGGTGGGCCACCATTACCAACCTGGCATTCATGGGGGCTCTAGGGATCTGAACTCTGATCCTCATGTTTTGGTGTCCAGGGCTTTAACTAATGAACCATCACCCTAGGGGTCAATTTCACTTTTCTCATCTGGTGTGGACTGGGCTGCTTCCCCATGTAGTCTCAGTCTAGAGTGTGGTACATGCTGGGCAGGTGAAAATAGGTTCTGCTTTGATATTTGTGGGAGGATTGCCATCATCTAGGATAGTATAAGTGATTTCCCTAAGTTTAGTGGCTTCAAGAAACAACCATTTATTACAACTCGTGAATTCAATGGGTTGCAAATGTGAACAGGATGTGGTTGATTCTCTGTTCTCTGAGGCATACCCTGGAGTCTTTTGGGGAACTTGTTCCTGAAGCATCCAGAATGCTTTGCTCACATCTCCAGCATGGTGGCTGTAGGACTAATGGCAGCCTATACTCTGGGTTAGAGTTTGTAGTCTTCCCAGGGTAGGGGGTGGGAGGAAGTCTCAAAGCCACTAGCCTTTCTGTGTAAGGACTGGTTTTCCATGGAGTGAATATCTCAAGAAGAACCAGAGGAAGATGTCTGGTATTTAATGAATCTACATAAGCCATGTAACATCACATGGACCACATACTTGGATGAGGTAATCATGAATGTTTCCAGACTCTCTGAGCAAGGATGAGAGCATCAAGGTCTCCCTATAGACAAGCAAGGAGAAATAAAATATCACTGTGGCCACCTTTAAAAATTATGATCTGCCACAGATCCTACATCCATCCATTTTACTATTTTACCATTATGTTTGTATCTATCCCGGTATGTGTCTCCATAGACAGGGAACTAGCCACTTTTTATATAATTGAATACATAAGCACACAGAGAGCCAGAGACATGTACAAAAATACACATACATTATATGACTGAATCACTGCTGCTGAGGAGGCAGACCTTCTTCATGTGAAGTCTGAAGTGTTTGTGCAAAAAAGAGCTGGAAAGAGGACGGAGACGCTCGCTGCTGTATATATAGAGTAGGTTTTGCCCTTTACAATAAGATGATGCATTTCATTTTGCTTCCCCTGTTGCCATGGTATCTGTCACTTTATTTATAACTGTGTCTGTTCAGTCGTATCCATGTACTTGAGAGGCTCTTCTGTTCTAAGAAATAACATGCGAGTATGGGGGTGGGGTGTGCGGCAGGCAGAGATCCTGGATGTTATCTCTTTCACTGACCTTCCTGAGCCATCTCTCCAGCACTTCAATGCCCTGCCAACAAAGGAGTCTTTCTTGCATGCTGTCCCCTTCATCTGGCCATACATGTCAGAATTAAGGTCTGCCTTGAGCTCCCCGTGACCTCGAGAATTGTCTGGCCCTGGGTAAGCTTCTCAGTCTGTTTGAGATCACTTTCCCTCCCTCTTACCTGTATAAAACAAGAAGGCTAAAGACAAGCTTACTAGTGTCCATTTCCAAACTACTGTGATCTGCGGTGCTTTCCGTTCCATCTCATGCCAGCTTCCACTGCTAGTCACTCCTTCTCTTAAATGTCACCTCCTCTGCGGAGGCTTTGTTTATTCATGTACCTCTAGTAGATCCTCTTGGTGCTGTGGTTATAGCTCACAGCCTTAGATCTAATCCCTTTGTTATCTTTCACATGCTGGCTCTCTATGTGAAACCTTACTCTTAATACCCTTCTTCCCCGCCCCCCCTCCACCCCTGCCACCTCAAACCTCCTGTATACTACTTACTGCTGCTGTTGATGAGATGCCTTCAGAGAGAACCCCAAATATTGAAGATCAGCCTTTGTCAGGTATAACCCTTAATCAAAGGATGAATACTGAGAGCAAGTGAATTGTGTTTGTCTGTGATATGCAAAGTTCTGGCACTTCCCTGTGGACTGGGCTGCAGCCTTTGGATTTGTCTTGAAGCTGCTCATTAAGTGCTTTTGGGTTTTGGGGTTTTTTTTTTTGTATTTTTTTTCTTGTCTCTGTCCCTTTGTTGTACTTACCTATTCATGATGTTTCTCTCAAGAAACCTCCTAAGACATCACTCTACTCTTACCCCTATCCAGGTCTGGTCCTAGGAAAACCACCCTGAATCACCTTCTGAATGAGGTGATCCAATTGAGTCATTGTCCCAGCGTACAACTCTCCCTTCCTCAACTGGACACACACTTGCTGTTCTTACCTGACAGATGGGAGGACTGAACGAGGCTCTACATGTCTAGTCTGTTGGGTGTCACCTTTTGCTCTGACCACCACCTACATTGGAGAAGGATCTTCTCCCAGTTAATGCTCCATAGTGATGCCCTCTGAGACCATCCCTGAGGCACACTTTTTAGTTGATTTCAGATTCCTTCAAATTGACAATCTAGATTATTCATAAAGTGTCACCAGTAGGACCACGCAAACATGAGCTGGGCAAGGCTGACAATAATGAGCGGACCAAACTGGATGGAGATAAACTCATAAGGCATCCCAAAGAACTGCGGGCAACAGGGGAAAACTGGGAGTCAGACAAGTGGTCCTTCCCAGGGAAGAGCACACTGGTTGTCTAGTGCCCAACACCTTGTCCTAAAAACATACATACAAACAACATTATATGGACTCAACAGGTTACTTTTTTGAATATATATATATATATATATATATATATATATGTACATATACATATATATACATACACACATATATGTGTGTATATGCATATGTATGTGTATATGTATATATATGCAATAACAATTCATGAAAAACAAAGCCATGAATTTGAAGTAAAAGTGGAAAGAGGTATACGGGAGGGTTTGGAGGGAAGGGGAAATGCTGTGATTAATTTATAATCTCAAAAAAGAACACACAAAGGAAAATTGCCCCTCACACTGATATTGAGGAAACAAAGCCTAAAAACAAATGCAATGCCATTATTGTGCCACCTCCTCAGCCAGGCCTGTCTGATAGATTCTCTGACTGCAGATATAAAAGCTGCAAATCCATTAACAGTGTAGAATCTGGCCAGCAAGCACTGCCATAGACCACACCAGGCGCTGTGCACTGATATGGGAAAAGCATTGCAGAGGCTTGCTCTCCATTCTCTTACTATTCCCTTTTTGAAAAGAGGAGCGGCAAGAGGGGATTGGGTAGGCACTAACAAATACCCCCAGAACTTGCGTCTCTGGTTACATATGTAGCAGACGATGGCCTAGTCGGCCATCATTGGAAAGAGAGGCCCCTATGTCTTGCAAACTTTATATGCCCCAGTACAGGAGAACGCCAGGGCCAAGAAGGTGGAGTGGGTGGGTAGGGGAGCAGGGTGTGTGTGTAGGGTGGTATTGGGAACTTTCAGGATAGCATTTGAAATGTAAATAAAGAAAATATCTAATAAAATTTAAAAAAAGAAGAGACTGAGCTCTATACAATGCCATTCTTTCCCTTTCTCATCATTGAATGAACACACTAAGTACACAACTCAAAAGTCATCTTGGATGCTTGATGTTGCTGGAGTCCACAGATGGGGAGAGCCCCTTCTTAAATAAGACAGCAAGACCTAAGCACCTTTTACATCTGGTGACCAGCAATCCTGGGAGCTGAGAATCAGTTTTACAAAGTGTTACTTCCCATTGATAGATGCAAGGAGGAAGAAGAGCTGCCTCCCTGGGATTCTAGTCCCTTGTGGGTGGTACCAGCACCCACCCCATCCTCAGGACCCTCTGCCTACCTTCTTCTTCTTCTTCCTGGCCTGCCAGTGTCTCTGCTTCCCCTGTTCTGTATGTGACTTGCTGATTGTAAAGCTTCGTTATTTATTGATGTGCTCAGAACAAGGGCTCGAGCCCCTGGGAAACAAAGGGCTCCAGGGACTTGTCAGTCAGATCAATACACAAGGCCGAGAAACTGTCGGAGGATTCCAAGAATCAGTTCACTTTGAACTCTGCCTAGTTCAAAAGCAAGACTGCCAAAGAAAAGATGTTCACTTTAATGCCTCTGTGGCTCTGCCCATTTCAAACAATGTGGGTTGCTGCTAACTTTTAGGTGGCCCTTGACTTTCTAACCTCAGATGTCCCCTTTAATGAGAAAATAAATAGCATAGGAGTGAGGTTCTAAAGACTCACATTGATTTCCAATCTCTGTTTATGTATAAATAACTGTTGTTCCTAGGACACACATTTAACCTTTCCAAAGATCAGGTGCTGTTTCCTTCTGTAGGACTTCAATCAGGGCGGTAACTCTTTCACTTCAGTGACTTAACAAGACACCGATGGATACTCTGCAAGGTTAGAATTGCCTAGGACTCTGGTTCCTAATGTGCCTTTCTTACCCTCTCTGAGATGTGTTTACATGTTCAGGAATTTTGATGCCCTAATTTTTAGCAAGCCTCCTTTTTTGAAACCCTCAGTGTCAATCTGGAAAACAATAACATTAGCATTAAAAATGGTTAATGAGTGAATAAATTAATAAATGCTTTCACAAGGGATCAATCCATTTATAAAGCTCCCCCATCCTGGTGTTGACTATACAACTTCTTCTGGATAAGAGGATAGATAACTGCCTGGAGAAATGCTCAGCTGTGAAAAGGAAGCTACAGTGCCAAAAAGATCATGAAATCTAGGACAAACATTGTGATCCCCAACTCATCTAGCCAGACAGGCCTTCCACAACACAGGCAGAGAATGTGAGTAGGGGAGAGAAAAATGTATGAAAAGAAGGGGGGGAGGTGGAAAAAAGATTTTCAAGCTCAGTGTCATGGTTCTTGGGGAAGGTTTTGGTATGAATTGGGCTATAGAGGTGATTTGCAGAGGGCTCCACATAAAATCGTCTGCCTGCTTTTTATTTTATTTTATTTTATTTTATTTTATTTTATTTTAGTGGCATCTCAAGCTCAGCTCCCCTCATCTGGTTTGTTGCAGTGCTACATCACTAGGCAGAATTGGATGTCTCTGGTCCTTTTTAGACTAGGGTAGGATGGAATGGAAAGTATTAAAATAAAAGTAATAGAAAAAATCTAAACAGCGTCACTGGTTCTTCAAGGTTGAACTCTGTTATGAGGCTATGTGGGCGTCCCTTGTGGTCAGTCTCTCTTCTTCACTAGTTGTCAGAAAAGCCACTTAAACGGGGTCTGGGTCCTCCTGCTTGTCATCAGTTATCTGGCACCTGCAGAGTCAGCATTCTGTAGTCCAGTAGGGGGTAACAATGACACCAAGAGACTAGTTCTCACAAGACTACTAACTTACACCTGCAGTGCCAAAGCCAGGATACAGATGAGACAGCAAGTATGCAAAGATGCTCCAGGGGCTACCCAATCACACCAACTCTTCCATGTGCCGTCCACCTGTGCTGGACATAGAGTCTCAACACTATGCTTGTCACCTTCAGCAGTAGGCAAACTCTGCTCATAAAACCTTGTCGTGTTTGGATGGTACGGCTTCCCATTGAGTGGGTTCTCAGATTCTGCTGTCATGGCCTTGGCTCTTGTAGAATGGTCTTCATAGCTATCCAGAATGGTTGCTGGTAGATGGATGAATAAATGAATCCATAGACATTAGAACCAATAGTTACTATTCATTGGCCCTCTCAGAGTGCTCTCCAGGTTCCCATATTACTTCCTCAAATACAAAGTAAACAAATAAATAGAATCTATTTTAGTGTTTTTTTATCTTTGGTCTACCAATTGCAAAGGCTATCCAAATGGGTTCTTTACTATGTCTTATATTGCCCCACAATTTTTACTCATTTTCTATGTATAAAATAATGGCTAGGAGCCCTAAAGGTGACTCAGGGAAACAAAATGATTTCCATGAAATCATAAGTACCTGATTCTTGATTCCTATCATTCCCTAAAAACCTAGGTGTGGTATCCTACATCTATATTCCCAACACTGGAGAAGGGAAGGTGGGTGGATCCCTAGAGCTCACTAGTCAGCCAGGCTAACTAAACAGCTGTGTTCTAAGTTCAATGAAAGACCCTGTCTCACAACATAGGAAGGGGGA
Source organism: Mus caroli (assembly GCF_978045245.1). Lineage (NCBI taxonomy): Eukaryota > Metazoa > Chordata > Mammalia > Rodentia > Muridae > Mus > Mus caroli. The sequence goes on along the minus strand of NW_028227271.1, from coordinate 35,231,501 downwards.
GTGACTGAGGAAGACCCTCATCATGAATCCCCAGTCACCATGGACTTGTGCATACACAGGCAGACACACTTCTACATATGTACACTACCATGTCCACACATGCACACCACACACAAAACTATGATAATACTTAATAAATATGATAATACTTATATACTTTTTAAAAAATATGTGACCTTCTGCTGTCCCACCTTCTTCCTCCTTGTCAATCACTGGTTACTCATAGCTCTGGCCTTCTGATCTCTGGGTGACCCCAGGTCTCAGCTTTGATTTTCATTGATTTCCTCAATCAACCTAAGTTGAAAGGATGCTGTGCTCTTATAGAAGCCTAGTGTTCTTTTGTTTGTTTGTTTTATTTTTGTTTTTGTTTTTTTATTTTTGAGCTTGTGTACTTTCCCAGCCAACAAAGAAGAGTAGCAGTGAGCATTGTGGGAGTAAATGGCTCAAGAGTTATGACCTTGATGAAATGTCCACTGTGGGGAAGGTTCTGCATGTGCTATCATTCTGTAAGCCAGAGGAGCTGTGCAGATAGCTATGCTGCCCACTGCTTTGCTGTTGTTTGAGCTGAGACTCAGAAGTGTCTGGTCTTCAGGACCAGGCAGTGCCTCATGGGGTGGTTGTCCTGAAACTGGACCTATGAACCTACCATAGAGAGTTTTCAGCCTGCACACCTAGTCTCTACATAGACTTAGACCCAAGGATCAATGCAAGAACAAGATCAGTGTCCCCAGGTGCAAGAGTAAAGTCACTCTGCAAGAATGCACACGGTCAAAGGGACAAGAGCAAGGGAGCAAAGGGCAGAGCCAGGGTAGGTAGCTCTTTTGATCTTCCATCCGAGGCCAGGAGTTGAGGCTTGCGGACATAAGACTAAGATGAAACAGAACTTCCCTGAGACAGCATAGTCGGCTGGGCCTGAGCCATCCTTGTTAATTGCCTAAAAGTGCTCTTTTCTTTTTACGTTCTGCCTCCTGGTCCCAAGACCACTCTTGGCTTAGCAATTTTCCTCTCTTTAATTTTTTTCCTGTTTTTTATTAACCAGACCTGACAGGCACAAGGCTGGAGCCACCACTTGTTTCCATAATTGTTTGACGAGTGTGTAATGAGAATTACTTATCAGATAAATATGCTGCAATTAGCCTGCAACCATAATACCATCTATGGTAGTGGTGAGGTATGAGTGTGACTCTGTGTGTGTCTGTGTGTGTTTTCTTAAATACAAGTGTGGCTGAAGTTGGTGGTAGGAGCTTGCCTTATGATGCACAGACTAGCACTGAGAAGGGGATGGGCATGAGGGTGGGGATCCTGTGGAAGGATGTGGTCAGGTGATGGAGACAGAGGCTGCAGAGACTGAGAACCCTTCTGATGACTTATTTTGGTGGGGCTGAATAGGCATCTCTGGCTGGAAGATAGGAAGATACTGTCACTCTTGGGGTTCCAGGCTCCTTGAGAGAGAAAAAAGTAGTTAGGACACATCTGTTCCTTGTTTTAATCACCGTGTTAATTGGCTCAGGAAGGGAATAATTGCTCTGAGCTAGGGAACACTGTGTAGTTCATAATACAAATTTGACAAATATATACAGATTTGAACTACATAAAGGTTTCTGTCAAGTCTAGATTGACTTCCCCAAGTTTAGGCAGTTCCTTTAAGGACATGACAAGGAGGGACCCATGTGCTAGAAACAAAACAGGACCACCTTGGAAAAATATAGTTGTTTAGGATTGGGCTTGAACAGCTCAGCACAATGAAAATTGAATTATAACATCCCTTTAAATCTTCTTTGCCTTCTCACCTTTATAAGCTGCCACTATGGACCTTGGCAAGCTGGGTAACAGAGGTCACAAACAAAAACCTAGTAGAGCTGACATTTGCCTGAACTTAATAAAAACCCAGTCAGGGCTATATAGCCAAATGAACACCTGAAAAGAAGTTCACCCCACACACAAATCAAAGAAATATAATTAAAGTAACAAGGATGCATCTCTCCTGCATGGTGGTTAGTAAAGACCTAATGTTTATGAGACTGTGAAGGACCTAGAATTCACATTCATCACTGTGGGGGTATAAACAAGGAAAACTACCCAGGAAAGCAGTAAGGTATACTTGGCAGTGTTGTAAGTTATAATGCCTCTCCATCTTGCAAGTAACTTGCTAACAGTGCACGGGGGAAGCAGCAAAATGTGCACAAGTTTTCATGCCCCAGGGTAAAACAAGAATCATTCCTGACAAGTGACAAAGAAGGAAACATTGGCGAAAGAAAAGAGGCAAGGAAGGCTAGAAAGGAAGTTGGATCTTATGTCTCGGGTATACTAAGTTTCTGGGCTAATAACCACTTATCCGTGAGTACATATCATTTGAGTTCTTTTGTGATTGTGTTACTTCACTCAGGATGATGCCCTCCAGGTCCAACCATTTGCCTAGGAATTTCATAAATTCATTCCTTTTAATAGCTGAGTAGTACTCCATTGTGTAAATGGAAGTTGGAGTGAGGAGAAATCCCTTCCTATATGATGAAGTTTGAATGTGAAATGTCTTCCGTAGACTTACTTGGACTCTTCAGAAAGCGTATGAAACTTTTAGGAGGTGGATCCTTGCTGCAGGAAGCTAGTGCAGATCTTGAGCTTTTATAGCCTGTCCACCCTCTGCTTTCCTGGTGCAGATGCAATGTAACCAGCCAACTTCCTGCCGACTGCCATGTCTTCTCTGACAAGAAAGACTGTGCCCCCCTAGAACTGCAAGCCACAATGAACGCTTCGCCCATAAGGTGCTTTTGTCAGGGTATTCTATCAGAATGATAGGAAAGGAAACTAAGATATTAGTCATTAATAGAAAAATGGTGAAATGTTATATAATCTTGAGATGTTATATTTAGTAGTAAAATTTATAAACTAGACACACGTTAACAGACCTGATATTTGAAATAAAGCATTGCAGTAACAAGACTCAAAAATATGACATATATCTGAGCATATAAGCATTTATATATAATGCCACAATATATATATGCCATTTATATTAAGTGTATAAAAATTTATATTAATTATATAAACATTTATATTAAGTGTATAAGCATTTATATTAAGTATATAAACATGTATATTAAATGTATAAACATTTACATTAAATGTATAAACACATGTTTTAGGAGCTGGAGAAATGACTTAATGGTACAGGATTTGCTGTACAAATGTGATAACCAGAGTTTAGATCCCCAGATTCTATATAAATGCCAAGCAGAAATGGTGGATCATCTGTAATCCCAATGTTTAGAAGGCAGAGATGGAGGATTCCTAGAGCAATGAAACTACTAGACTAGCCAAATGATGAAGTCTTGGTTCAAATTAGAGAACATCCTTCAATATACAAGGAACGTGATCAAGAGAGACACCTGGCATTGACCTCTGTTCTTTATATGCATACACATGCAAGCAAACGCACACACACACACACACACACACACACACACACACACACACACACACACACACCTCCTGAAAGGAGGACTGAATGGAGACGTTTCCATTTTGTGTTTTACTTGTGTGTGAAGCAAATCTCAAGGTGGTGGGTTTTGTTGATCCTTCTCCATAGTTTGTAGGTTGTTCTGTAAGCAGGTTTTGGCTGTGAAGCATAGGGATTGACAAGCTAGGGAAAGCATTGTTTCTCAGCTGACAGAATTAGTCGGCCACCATCCCCACTGAGAAATGATGTTGGACCCCATTCTTAGTTAAAGGTGTCTCATGTTCTTGAATATCATCTTTTAGATTTAAAATACAATCGCCACCACCCCAACCCCCATATATCACACACTTAAGAGAATTAATTAGGGTTGCTTATGTTCTTTAGAGATTTATTTTGCTTATCTGGATATATGAGGTGGTGTGGATTCTGAGCAAGGATGTTAGTATCCTACATGCGAGAAAAATACAAAAGCACAGCTGAGATTCTGTAACCATTCTGAGGAACATAAAAATAGTTTTTATTAAAAAAAGGAAAAAATCATGCATTTGTGTGGCCTCTTAACCAATTCTACCTTTAACTGACTTTTAACCTCTGACATTATGGGGTGCAGTAGCAGGCTTGACTGGGAACTCTTCCTGCCTAACTGTTCCTCTTTATCCATTTCACTTGGATACGAAGCTTTCAGAGGACAGTATTCACAGCATCGCTGATCTCCCCTTGAAGAACAGCCCATTTGCACTAATGTTAAAAATGACTTGTCCAGCCAGCTTTACCACATCAGACACTGCACTAGACATTAGGTACATTAATCCATTTAATCTCCGCAACTGCCCTAGAAGATATGTACAATATTCTGATTTTATAGATACAAATAGACCAAGTAATGTGTCCAAGTGCACATGGATGGTATGTGGCAGGGCTGTCTCAACATAATAATGTGACTTGGTTTGGTTGTGATGACTATAAGATGTGTGTACAATCATCATTGAATAATACAAGCTCATACCATTCTCATAAAACAAATTGTAATCTCTAGTCTGTCCATTCTGTCTGCTCCACCCTAACTTCGCTGAATCCAACCCATATATGTAATTCACATGTGTAATTTATATGGGTTTCAAGACCCCATCTCTTTTATAGATCATGAGTTCTCCACCTTCCATGGTCAATAACATGAGGCTTCATTCTACATGCCACCATGAAGCCTTAAGAGGCAGCCTCAAGTTTACTATGTCCTTTAAGCTTATGAATTCCATCAGGAAGCACCCCTCCCCTCCCCACATACACATACAATATTGTTGACCTGCCAATTCTCCATACCACTGATACAGCTGACTTAAAACAACCATTTCTTCTGCCTCAGATGGCAGAAGATCTGAGATCTGGTCTCCCTGTTGAGAGCGGTCCTCTACCCCACACCATCAATCGATTTCTGCAAAACAGTTGGTGATTTTAGTGAAGTTACTCACTCTAACCCCATACATTAATCCTCTAGCATCTTCTTATCGAAGACAATAAGGAGTATGTGGTGGAATGGCTTTCTAGGCCTACACACATAGCCAGACTGATGGCTGTCACTGTTAGCTTTAACTGTCAACTTACAACAAACTAGATTCATCTGGGACAAGACTCTCAATGAGGCATTTTATAGATCAGGTTGGCCTGTAGGCATGTCTGTGATTATGAAAATTGATATGGGATTATTCAGACTAAAAGATGGAAGTACCATCCAGTGGGTTTGGGACCCGAGCTGTATAAAAGAGGAGAAAATGAGCTTAGCAGTGAGCATGCATGGATTCTTTCTCTCTGCCCTTGACTGTGCGTGTGTACAGCTGCTTTGTCTTCACAATAATGACTGACCATAATTTGGAATTGTAAGCATAACAAACCCTTTGCTCCTTAAAGTTGCACATTTTTTATCATGTATTTTATTACAGAAACAAAAAACAAAACTAAGACAACAGAATGGTGTGCTCAGAAGGACTCCAATCTTGCTTTGATGCTTTGCTGTTGCTGTCTGGAGATATGTAATGCTTCTGAAGAGCCATTTGTTCACTTTGTCCTGGGCACCATGTAGCTGAGCACATCTGTGAAGACTACCTCATAGCTTGACCTTGACTTTACCTCCTATTCCTCTCCTCATCAAGATCTGCTCCAAAGACTCTGATCTTACTGTTCTCCAAACACACCAAACTTTTCTCCTTTTGGGGACTCTGCCTCTGCTAGGATGTGACCAAAATTGTGTGGGAGGATTCTTTTTTTTTTCATCTCATTCAAGTGTGAGCTTGAAGTTAATCTCCCCTGAAAGGTCTTTTGTGACCACCCCACTAAACAACCATCTTATATTTCCCCTACCTTCTCTATCCAATTGCCTTCTTCTACTTTTAAAATAGTAGTTATCTATATTTGTTCATGTTGCTATAACAAAATACTTGAGATTGCATACTATATAAAGAAAAGAGGTTTATTTAGCTTACACTTTTTAAAGCTCAAGAGCTCAAGCTTAGGAGGCCACATCTGCCAATTCTGTCACCTCAGGGCCCAGTCTATGAGCAAAGCACATCCAACATGGTCTGTGCTCCTGAGGACTGTGGCGAATGCATTTGTTATTTGTCTTCCCCTACTAGGAGGCAAGCTCCATTGTTTCCTTCTTTTGTTCCTTCTTTTAAAATATTTTTTTTCATTTTTATCTGCATAAGTGTTTCTGCATGCAATGTGTAAGTACCATATGTGTGCAGTACCTACTGAAGCCAGAAGAGGGTTCACCTGGAATCTGGATCATTGGATCACCTGGAACTGGTGCTACAGATAGTTTTAAGCTGCCCTGGGGCTTTTGGGAATTAAACCTGAGACCTCTGCAAGACTTCTTAAATGCTATATCATCTTTTCTCCAGCCCCAGGAATTGATACTTTAAATCACCACCCAGCAGAAGCTCAGTGGATATTGGAGGAGGGTAGCATTGTGACTCCAAATCTTCACAGTGCCTCCATATCCCAAAGTATCTCCTAGAGACACCCCCCTTCCCCCCCCCCACACACCTCATTCTCTATCCATCTTTCTCTGGTTCCTGGATAAAAGTGACAATTTCTGTTCTTTGACTTCATCACCACATCAAAATGCTGCCTTTTCTCTCATGAATATTGGCCACATGGACATAACACCATCTCTTGCCCAACTGAGTTCAAACCATTGATGTAGTCACTCTTGCAGGCACAGCTTTTTCCTAAGGCAACGAAAGGCAGTAGTGAGAGACATGTCCTACACATGTCATTACCCACATGGCTCCCATGAAAAGTCACCAAACCATGAGATCCCCCTCATCAAGCATCTGTCTCAGGCAAGTCCGTTGCTACAGAACAAGCACTCTGTATCACCTAAAACCTTCATCCTATTGAATGAGTGTTTTATAAGAGACTTAATGACCAACCTCTACATGGCCAGCTGCTATGTTATGTATGTGAAGCAAATATTTGGGACATGGAAAGAGCTAAAGTACAAGTGAGAACAACATTAGGCATAAGTGAAAGGATAGGAGGAGACGTATGAACAGGATCCCAGAGGCAAGGCAAACAGGATCTCAGAGGCAAGGCCTCTGTGCTAAGCTGAAAAGCAGAAATCCCTGGCAGAGGACAGGGCTGTGCAGAAGCCCACAGCTTCACCTTGACTACTGAGCTCCACAACAACCTTTCTCAAGCTCTGAAGTGGCTAAACTGATTTAATTGTTTTCAGTGAAAAGATGATAAGTCAAGCAATTCTCTCAATAGCATGCAGCAAAGAAGGGACAGGGTCTTACTGATGAGGCCATTAGTCATCTGGAGCAGGTCTGAACATGTCTGTGATGAGTTCTCAGGCCTCCCTTCCAACATCCGGAGTGGCATTAGCAGACTCAGAGTAGCAGACTCATTAGTAGACTCAGAGTAGTAGAGTAGCAGACTCCTCCTGCAGAGGAACCACTATAGCAGGAGTCATGGACGGGGCTCACCTAATTTTTCTACACCTTTATTCACATTCTAAGAGGAGGAAGAGGTCTCAACAAGGAAGGTAAATTCAGGCTTTGAGTCTTGGCATTGCCACTAGCTTACTAAAGGGTCTTTGACATATTAATTGCTTTCTGAGCTCATTTTCTGATATAAAATTAGATTTATTCACATTAGAGAACTAATGCAATAAATAAATGAGATATGCTGTGCATTTTGAGGGGCTATACATATGCTGCATTTATTATTTTATTGTGTTATTGCATTTGACTATACTATAATAATGATTTTATAATTTATTAATAATATATTATATAATTAATATCATCGCCACTAAGTATATTTTTTTCAAGTGAGCTATGTTTTAATTAGAGATTGTATAAGACAAGGCACCCAAGTTCAAGTAACCATCCAGTAAAAGAGTAATTCAAATGAAAAATTTGAATGTTACAAAGGAAAAGATAAAGGCTAGAGAGATGGGTGGCTCTATAGTTAAGAGCATTTGTTAAACCTCTTGCAGAGAAGTTGGATGCAATTCCCAGTACTCATGTGGTGACTTCCAGCCATATGTAACTCCAGTTTCAGATGATCTGGTACCCTCCTTCTGACCTCTCCATGCATGAAGCACAGAGATAGCACACACCCATACCTAAAAGTTAACATTCTACACATGGAATGAATCTAAAAGTGTCTTAAGATAATAAAATAAAAAGACAATTCCGAAACTAGTACACAGTAAACTGTGATGTAAAATTCACTATTTCTGAGTGTCATAATTGAAAACCTCTTTAAAACAACAACAAAAAAAACAACTCTCTGTCATGATTTGAATGAGAATGGCCCCATAGGCTGACAGATTTGAATACTTTCTCACTAGGGAGTGGCACTACTTGAAAGGATTAGAAGGTGTGCCTTGGAGAAAGTGTGTTGCTGGGGATGGGGTTCTCAAAAGTCCAAGCTAGTCCTAGAGTTTCTCTTTTCCTGCTGCCTATTGATCTGAATGTAGAATTCCTAGCTACTTCTCCAGCACCATGTCTGCCTGCATGTTGCCATAATGGACTAAACCTCTGAGTGTAAGCCAGCCCCAATTAGATGCTTTCTTTTGTAAGACCATGCCATGGTCATGGTGTCAGTAGAACACTGACCAAGACATTCCCTAAAGTCAGAAAAATTACCTAGAGAAATCAGAGCTTAGTGTATTCCTTACAAGTGAAAAGCACCTTGAATTGATCATGTCCCACCATGCTCTTTGCTTGGATGAAGTTTGAAGCCCAGGGAAAGCTGAAATACTTTGACATTAATGCCTCAAGTCCTGTAATGGCCAAACAGGGCTCCCAAGCTCAGTTTCTGTATAAGGTGCTTGATCCTTGGGGTTCTATCAGGGAAAAGGTTGCTTAGAACTGGGGATTCCTTCCTTCTAAGGGACCTTATGCAAGAACTTAGCAAATGTTTACTGAGTAACTACTCTGCACCTAGCACCGTGCCTAGCCCTTAAGAGCTGGTTGCATCTTAAACATTTTGAGGTTTATTTATATATATGTGAATTTTGGCTGGCATGAAGGATATGTGCACCAAGTGCATTCATCATGTCCATGAAGGTCACAAGATACTGGACATCTGATACTGGAGTTACAGCTATTTTGAAGTTGCAATGTGAGCACTGGGAATTGAACCCAGGTTTTCTGCTAGAACCGCAAGTGGCCTTAACTGCTGAGACATGTATCCAGCTCTGAGATGTTTACATTTTAATGGACAAGAAAATATACATGGAAAACATACAGTGCAACATGAACTTAATAAATGCTGTCTTAAACAACAGAAGGACTAAGGACGACAGGTATGAAGTCTACTTGTAAATGGTTGGGAATGCTTGTGTTAAAAGGCAAGGGAAGCTGAACCCTAAATGATAGGCCTGTGCTAGTCTTAGGCCTTCCTTCTGATCTCAAGAGGGTTTGTCCAAGTCAGAAAGAAGGAGAAGAGGATGGAAGACTGGGTACTCTGTGCTTACATGGTTATTTACATTTCATTAGGGACAAAATATTACCAGAGGGAAGACATTTCAGATTAATTTTCACAGGTCAAACTCTGACCTGGCTAGATGTGTTGGATTATTGGGAAAGCAAAAAACTTCACTTGAGCTGATCATTTTGCTTCTAAAAAAAACTGGGTTTTGAATATCAAAGAATGGGCAAAATATAGTAGGTAGGCAAATAATAGTGATAGTTGTACACATCCTTCTACTGAGTATTTGTATGTTTATTTATAGAAGTCCTTGTACTTGGTGTATCATTTTCCATCTAATGGAATAAAAACATGTACATGATGCCTGCTTTTCCCTTCCTGTATCTCTCCTTGCTAACTTAAGTGGAACACACACAGCACCCAGTATTTTGGAAACCATCTTATGAAGATGAAGATATGCTCTGAGCACCTGATCCTAATGCCCACAAACAGCTCACCCACGGCCAGAAACAGACAACTCTTAGCTGTCTTGCTTCATAAGAGAAACAACATATACACTTATATAAGCTGCTATGTCCAGCGTCCTCTCATTTACAGCTAAATAGAATCACAAGTGACATAAGCCAGTGTGAGAAATGAATGGTTTCCTTCACCACCCGAGGCATCTAGCTGCTGCCTCCATTAGGTTTGTATCTTGACCCACCTTCAGGTCCTAGGAGAGAGAAAGATCAGCATATCTTGCAATTCTTTTCTCCTCTAACACAGAGAAGTAAAGAAAGGAGGTCAGAGCCACTTAGACCTAAGACCTTCATTGTTGATGATACTGTATGTCTGCTGTATAACCCTCTTCCCTCAGCCTGGGTGACAGTCTGTTGCTGACCCCTCATCCTAAGAACCGTGACACATCTGGGATATGACAGAATCCTACAATCCCAGATTTGCCCTATGTCTCACCCAAAGCCCATGCCCCATTCTAATGTTGCCCACTCCACCATGACTGACTGGACCTTGGTGTCCAGCTCTGTCTTGGTAAAAGTTATAGAGTGATGCCACTGCTCATGTTTCATCCATATAAGACCACAGACTCTACTGATTTAGCGAGCTGTGCATTTCTTCATTCATAATTTATTGCACATTATTATTTCTGTTTTCTCCTCAGTTTGATTGTTTTGCAAATTACAGGCTCCCTCTTTAAATTAACACTGATTATGACTTTCCCAGATGTGTTATCTTATATTTATCTATATTAAATCTCATCTAATTTGCTTCAAAAAAAAACCTTGCATTCTTTTGTTCTTTTCGATCCTCCAGTATTCGCTATTGTTTTAGAATTTGGTGGCATCTGAAATGTAATCAACCTGTCTTTCAAAGTCAGAAAAAAGTATTAAAAGCATGCTCTAACAGGTGTAGAAAAAAAAATCCTAGTGTTTATTGCCTGCTGCATATCCAAGCTTGGATTCCCACAAAAACACACAGAGAGATTAGAAGCTATTATATACCATTTGTATGGGAGCACAGTGGGAGAGCACAGTGAGGGAGTAGAAATGGGTAATAATAGAATGCATGGAAGGGTGCTTGTAACCAGTGGGCTATTAATGGTGGCTTCTGCAGAAGACCTTCTGAGGGACTTCACAGAGAAAACTTCACTGATTTTCATTCATTATTACCTATTAGTTACTCTTAGGAGTAGGAGCTGGTAGGGGAAATAACTACCTGGCCTTTAAATCAGGTATTGAGGCTGGCAAACTCCTCTACCCAGACAAAGCATTCATGCAGAAGTGCAAGAGATAGAGTAAGACTTCTCTGCCTGCATTACATTTGACCAAAGGGTTATCCACCCCAGTTGTCTTCTGCCTTGACTGGGACTCTGCTAGCATACATTGCAGTGCAAAGTGGTACCTCAGAGCTTGAGTTTCAAGGCATGAAGCCCTTGTTTACAATACCTTTATTATGCCATACCCGATGTTCACTTTAATTACCAATGGCATTGATGACCCCCACTAAAAAACCCAGTTGATCTGCTCGTGTTCACACTTACCTCTCTTTGTCTCTATACTAATCAGAAGCCTCAACCCTTATGTTCAAGCATCTAATCACCTCTGTGATAATAACTACTTCGAATCCAGCTATTCCATTTACTAGGATGAGGAACCAGCATAACCAGACAGCAGTCAGTATCAGGCTTACAGGAATCTTTAAGATGTTCAGCTGAAATACCCTTGAACACATCTTCTGGCAACAACACATTTAATTCAACAAAACCAAGGTTGTATGTTTTTAAGATCAATGAAATTGGTAGAGAAATTTCTTGGGAATTGTGGTGGCAGGGCTAGAATGATCAATATTCTCTAGGTCTACTAGTCTTCTCTATATATGAGACTTCTCTGTAGATGTCTTTGCTTTCAGTCTCCCACTCTCTTGTTTCTTTTTTTTTATTTTATTGGTTATTTTATTTATTTATTTATATCTAAATGTTATTCCCCTTCCCAGTTTTCCTTCCACAAGCCCCCATCCCCTTCAACCCCCACCTCTATGAGCGTGCTCCCCCACCCACCCACCCACCCACTCCTGCCTCAGCTCCCTAGCATTCCTCTACCCTGGGTCATCAAGCCTCCACAGGAACAAGGGACTCCTTGTGATGCCAGATAAGGCAATCCTCTGCTACATATCCAGCTGGATCCATTGGTACACCCTGTTTAATCTTTAGATGGTGGTTTAGTCCCTGGGAGCCTTGGATGTACACAACCAAACATTTGACTGAGTGCAGGGACCCTAATGGACAAGTTAGGGCAAGTACTGTAGGACCTGAAAGGGATTGCATCCTCATAGGAAGAACAACAATATCAACTAGTCTTGTTTCTTTCTATATATATATTTTTTTTTCAGTTAAGCCATTCACCACTCAACATGTTCTTTTCTCAGGACACATCAACTCCCATGCAAAGATAATGGTCCATCTCTCAAAGTGGCTATGCTCAGATAGTTTTGACTGTCATGGATCCTACTGAGGCAGACAGAGTGGGGCAGCAGACCATGGTCAGCATACTGACAGAGAGAGCCCATCCAAGAACCAGGTTTAGGGAGCTGTCTCTGTGAAATACCATAGTTGGTTAGGAAAGGGTGTGGTATAACAAAGGCAGGAGACAAATGTCATCTCCTTGTATAATTTACCTGTGATTTCTTAAACAGTCTAAGTTTAATCTATCATGGACAATTTTCATCCTGTGATCAGTGTTCCTGTATCTGCCACCATTTATTACCTAGCAGAATTAATAAAACCCAGATCTCAATGGGCAGACACAACTGCATTGCCATTTAGTGTCCCCTAGTCAGATATGTGGCCTTTACTAAGGCTGGTAGCAGAGATTTTTCAGCACTATGTGTTTCTCCATGATAAAAACACATTCATGAAACAAAACCTGCTCTAATTTCCCCATTGAACTTCCATGGCTCACTAATATTGTTTTCAGCTACTGATGGATATGGCATCAGTCTACTGCACTAAATGGATTCAAAGCAGAATAACTTGTACTCCAACATGAACCTATTGCAAGGCCTTTTTCTTTTTTTTAAATACCAATCAAACTGGCAGATGTTTGAGTTATCCTAATGAATAATGGAGTAGAAATCTCATATATGGTACATGCAACTTTCTAAATCCAAAGAGGCCCGCCAAGGTCCCTGATCATCTTTTGTTTATAGGAAGCTTAAATAAGGTATGAGAAATGACCATGGAGTACAGAGGGAAGGCCTCCAAATAATCCAGGTCCCTAATTTCACAGTTTCACAGAACTTCATCAATGTTGAGGTTTAGTTTGCTATGCATTATAATGCCAAATTCTGTGTCCCAAGATCTAGTTTCCTCAAGACAAGTGAATTCTCTCATATAGTAGCTTTTGTGGTGCAAATATTGCTCCTTAATTTAAAACTATTGGTTGGATAAAGATACCTATAGCCTGTAGATGGTCAGAAGAGAGGTAGGTGGGACTTTGGTTCCTGGATTTAGGCTCTGAGACAGAGACAAAAGAGGAAAGAGAAAAGAAAGGAAGGTTCCATGGGTTAAGTGGATAATGAGTGCATGACTACGAGGTACAGCAAGTTGGAGTAGGAACAGCCCAGGAGAAACATGGCAAGTAGTATGCTGAGATTATTGACAGAGAAGTAAACAAAGTGGCAGAGAGGGTTGATATCCACCCAGCTCTAGTGCGTTAAGGTTTATTGTAAATATAAATGTTTTATGTCTTTTATTTTGGAAATAAATGATCAAATGTAGGGCAGAAACAACTCTGTGTACAACTCAGTACTTTTCCATAAAATGTAATATGAAAATATGACCTTCACTGGTTCTTGATTTTATAGAGCTCCTGTAGCACGAAAAAAATCTTTGCAATAATTTTCTCTTTCTAATCTGTGTTGGTTATTGTCCTGGGAATATCAGCTATGACCAATGACTCTAGTCATCTTATGACTCTTATAGAAGGCATGTTGAGTTTTAGTCCATACCCAACAGTCTCTGACCAAAACATGTATGTGTATAGGTATGATACATTGATTTGCTTAAGGATTAGTCTCAAGCTTTTCTAAAAGAAAACATGAGCACACAAAAAAAGAGTAGGTTTTGGTTTTTGTTTTGTTTTGTTTTGTTTTGTTTTGTTTTGTTCTTCTGTCCAACATGTCTCACTTCAATTCTCCCAGTCACAATAACACCTATGAGTTCTATATTGTAAATTCCATGAGCTAAGACCCCATTCACTGAAATGCAGAAATCATGTAGGGTGGTTAATACTCTAAACTATTATAATTATTTTGTGCTACATAAACAGACTTTAGCACAATTAATCTAGTTAGTGGAATCATCAACTTCTTCATCATTTGCATTTTCCATTTATGCATAACAGAAAAAGCTACTCAAGGAATCAGAGTGACTGGAAAAGAGAAATTAAGGAGGGTATGTGTATGTCACGAAGGTATCAGAGATAACCTCCTGAGACATCTGTGAACTCTAATAGCAACAAAGGAGAAAAAGTGCATGGTAGAAGGGGGACTGTAATATTTGCATGAGAGAGGAGTAAAAGGCAATGTCAAAAGACAAGTGATAGATCAAAATTATAATCTATATGATAGCTAAATGTTAATGTAGTTAGAGATCTTATCAACTTAGAAGAAAAAGACCTAAGGCCTTCAAATTTCAAAATATGCCTGGGATATGAATGGTTAACTTTCAGCAGATGGATCTGAAAGGCCAGGGGACCCAACGGTTCTTAGGTAGAAACAAATTCATTCCAATAAAAGGCATCCTAGTCTGCACATAGGAGAGCAATTTCATGCCGAATAGAATGGAAATAAAGTAGCTAAGCCTTTTGGAATAGGGACAAAAGACTTGCAAACATGAGCTCCTTCCAACTTGAGCTCAGTGGAGCAAAGCACAGCTCCCAAGTAAAGGTACCTGGGAGACGTTCTGGCGCCAGGAACTTGCTAGAAGGACTTAAGAAGACATCTCGAAAAGCCCTGAGCCTCATTTTCATTTTGGTGAACACCCACTTACTTGCACACAGAATCCATCAAGGTTGGAGAATGGAAAGGGGCCAGGTCTATATTTGAGTCCATCACTGCCATTCACTGGCTAAATGGCCTTGGCAAGTGTTACAGATTGGATTGTATACCCCCCACCCCCCAGAAGATACACTGAAGTCATAGCTCTCAGGAGTTCAGACTATGACCTTATTTGGAAATGATTAGTACAGATGCAATTAGTTAAATTAAGATGCACTGGTGCTGGAGTCAGTGTAGGTCTTTCATCCATAAGAAAGTAAAAAGAAACAAAAAGGCACTCAGGAGCAAAGACCACTATGTGGCTATGGAGGCAGAGAGCAAGCCAAGAATCATTGAGGACAGTGAGGGAACACTTAGGTTGGAATAGGAAAATGAAGGTTCTCTTCTGTAGGCTACAGAGGAATCCCTGCCTCCTTAATGCCTTGATTCTAATGTGCATCCAACCTCCAGCACAGTGAGTCACTCAGTACCTGATGTTTTAGGCGACATAGTGTATGATCCCTTGTGCCAGAAGGCCTAAGAAATACCATATCAAGTTGCCTGAATATGTTGTAGTCTCTTCATGGACTGGAAAGCCTCTTGGCATCTCAGGGGTGATAGAACGTAGATGCTTGACTAAGAACGTGTATCTTCCACACAGTAACTTCTCCAAAATCCTGTATTCCACTCAAATAGTTGTGTGTTCAAAGGGAAGATGAGGTTTCTGGTATAGTGTTTTCTCTTTCTTAATACGTATGTTAGATGCATTAAAGATAAAAAGTGCTGCTGCTGGTACCCAAATTAGACCTAGAAATGGCATCAAATCCACTTCTTCTTAAATAGAAGTTATGGGGGCTTTTTGTCTATGGGATCTGGATCTTTCACAGTCGTGTTTGGGAGTAAATGTGGGATGGTAGAGTCTGTGTAAAAATTGAATGGTGAATTTGACTGTAATCCATTACATAGAGCAGGAAACAGTATACTTCCAGCAGTGATACCATATTGTTCATCCTAACATCTGAGTTCAAGTCCCAGTTCTTTTAGACCCTTGCTTGTCCATTGAATAAAACAAACAAACTAGCAACCAACCAACCAGTATTCTTCTGTGACAAACTACTGCAAACTTTGTGGCTAAAAAGAATCTGTATTTATCTTTTATAATTCTAAAGGTCAGAGCCCTAATCCCTCTTTCAGGAGTATGCTATCAAGTTATAGAAATGGTCTCCTCCTCTGAAAGTGAGGGATCAGTGTTCACACATCTTTCTCATTGCTATACCCTCACCTCTCAGCTCCTGGACTCTTCTAACTTCAATGTGGACAAAGTAGCATCTAGAATCAGACATCATTTTGGCTGCTCCTTATTACTGAGTCTCCCCTGATTATCTCTGATAAGGTAGCTCATTTCTACACCAAACCCCCATCATCCTCTCAAAACTCTTGGTGTAATCACATTTTCAGAGTTTAAGATACCATATAAGACAGCTTGCAATGGCTTCAAATATTAGAAGTCGGTGTCTTTAGGAATGGCATCTTTTAAGACAATGTTTATCTAGTAAGGGCCTGATAAATATTTGAAAACATCTGGCAGTCTGCAAATTAAGAATTGAGCAGTACCACACTGAGGCCGGCTGTGTGAATCCATGCTTGTCTTTATTGCAGGTCCATCCTTCCCTCCTCTAGCCAGGAAGGGATGCTCTCGGGCCAAGAACAGTACTCTGTTCCCCAAGCTCCCCCAGTGCAACAGACAAACCAGGCTCTTCCTTCCTCGAGTCTTATGTGAAATGGATCTTGCTGTTTCATTTTGCCAAATAGAAATTGTGTTATTTCTTATTGCTCTCCAACCTTTAGGGAAAAGTCATGCTTTTATAAAAAAAATTCTCAAACCTTTTAATATGAATGTGCCAACAGATTCTCAGAGCTTTCGAAAACTCTCTTAACACCATCCTCTCTCTCTGTCTCTGTCTCTGTCTCTGTCTCTGTCTCTGTCTCTGTCTCTGTCTCTGTCTCTGTCTCTGTCTCTCTCTCTCTCTGTGTGTCTCTCTGTGTCTCTCTCTGTCTCTCTGTGTCTCTCTCTGTCTCTCTCTCTCTCTCTGTGTGTGTGTGTCTGAAATACTTATGCATTACCTTTTCTTTTATAATAATTTTATTACATCTATTTATTTGGTGGGTGTGGTGGGGTATGTGCCACCACGTGTGTGGGTAATTTTCATGTCAACTTGACACAAGCTAGAGTTATCATCAAGGAGGGGGTCTCCATTGAGAAAACATCTCCATAAGAGCCATCTGTAAAGTTTTTTTTTCAATTACTAATTCATCGGTGAGGCTCAGCACATTGTGGGTGTACCATCTCTGAGTTGGTAGTCCTGAGTTCTATAAGGAAGAAGGCTGAGGAAGCGATGATGAGCAAGCCAGTAATCTACACCCCTCCATGGCTTCTGCATCAGCTTCTGCCTCCAGATGCCAACCCTGTTTGAGTTTTTCTCCTTACTTCCTTCAAAATGATGGACTACGATGTGGAAGGGTAAGCCAAATTTCTCTTCTTTGTATCTCGCTTTTGTTATTAGTGCTTGGTCGAATGAATATAAACCCTAACTGAAGTTGGTTAGTTGGTAACTTAAGTTAGGGGTTGGTTCTCCTTTCTAAAAGGTGGGATTCAGAAATCAGGGTATCAGTCTTGACTGTAAGGGCCTCTACCCCTTGAGCCACTTTCCATCACCCTCTGTTTATTTTTGAGTCACCTAACACATTTATGCTGTGTTCATAAGCCCGACTTGTTCTATGAACCTATTTAATTAGATACCTGCTTAGAAATTTCAGTCAGCCCATCAACTTGTAATCCTTCTTAGTTATTCTTTTTTTCTTTTCTTGTCTTAAGCTGGAAATTTCCAGTAAATTTTCTATCAATCAAAGTTGATGAATCAATTGTGAGAATCATTTTATTCTGTGAAGACTTTGAGGATCTCAAAAGTAGTTGGATGGCATGGATAGTGTGGTAAGGTGGTTCAGAAAAGGGGGACAGACAGATGCAGCCACAGAGCCCTCACAGACACTCCACGGAGCTACTTCCAACTCTTGTTTCAGTTTTAACTAACCATGTAAGTTTGTCACAGTAACTTAATTTGTGTTTTCTCTGGTTCCACGTCAATAAATGCAGCGAATTCAATTTTTCTAATATAGTTGTGGAAACTAAGCTAAACTATATAGTGCTGGAAGCCCACTTCTTTTGCTAATACATCTCCCAAACACATAGTAGACAAGGAGCTATCCATCTATCTAGTCCTCCTCATTATTGAAGATAACAATGGATTGTGGGTGAATGGGTGGATAGATAGACTATGATAGTGGCTTGGGGTTTCTACTGGTGCAAAGAAACATCACAACCACAGTACCTTTCGTAAAGGAAAACATTTAATTACGGCCAACTTACAGTTTGGAAGTTTAGTCTATTTTCACGATGGAGAAAAGCATGGTGGTGCACAGGCAGACATAGTGCTGGAGAAGGAAGTGAAAGTTCTAAATCCTGATTGTCAGGCAATAGGAAGAGAGAGAGAGAAAGAGAGAGAGACAGAGAGACAGAGAGACAGAGAGTGAGACAGAGACAGAGACAGAAAGACAGAGAGAGACAGAGACTGGGATTGGCTTGAGCCTTAAAATCTATCCCCAGTGTAGTATAGCCTACCTATACTTCCTCCAACAAGACTACACTTACTCAAAGGACACATCTCTTGATTGTGACACTTATTATGGGTCTATGGGAACATTTTCATTCAAACCACCACAGATAGATGATAGATAGATCAATAGGTAGGTAGGTAGGTAGGTAGGTAGGTAGGTAGGTAGGGAGAGAGGGAGGGAGGGAGGGAGATAGATAGATACATAGATAGATAGACAGATGATACATAGATTGACAGACAAATGAGAGATAAGAGAACGATAGAGGGTAAAATTGTGTTGTAGAAATAACTTGATCATGGCTATAGACATAGAGGTATATTTATCCTTAGAGTAGGAGTAACTCATCACTATGAGACCTATCAAAGAACCCATCAAACATCTACTAGCTCATTTGTTGTCTGAGCATTTGCAGCAACCTCACTATGGCACAGACTGATGCTCAGGAGTCTTCAATTGGGACTTTTGTGGCAAATGTTACCAGCTTTGCAGCAGAGCAACTGCTATCATACCACACCCATGGCCACCTTCCCTTTAACCTTTTCTGTGTGCTTTGGCCTCACCCCACCTGCCTATGTCTTCTCCCAATATTTCCCTCACTGCTGGAACCCTCTGCTCTGGTGAGGAAAGGAAAATGCCTTGAGAAGCCTCTGGAGTAGTTCTGTACTTTTGACTAGCTGGAGTTGGGGTCCCCACATTTAAATCCTCTCAGAACCCCAAGAGCCTCTTCAGTAAACCAAGAGGAGTGGCTTATCAGTCTTTGCTGGGCTTCCAGATGGTCTTACTGAACGAACAGCAGCACAGAGCTAGCAGAAGCCCCCTCTACTTTCCATCTCATTTCTCATTTTCTATTGGCTATGGGTGCTGAAACCCATCTCAGACAAAGTGACCAACATATCCCTTTTTACTGAGAACTTTCCTGGCATGAGAAGTTAAAGTGTCTACATCCTGGGAACCATGCCCCTCCCCCCAAAGCCCTTCATACCAAGGTAAATCTGGCGCCTTGAAATACACTGGACTCTCCTTGCAGCAGCAGCCCGAGTTCAGAGTCTGGAGCTGCAGCGGTGGTGGCGAAGGCGAGAGTCATGGTGAGTGTCTCGTGGTTGGCAGGCCTAAGGGTCCGGTTCGGCCTGCGGCCCATGGCGAACCCATGTGCGCTTTGGGACTAGCAGCACAGGGGTCCGGTCAGTGTCCGGTGTCCGCCCATGGCTCTGCAGAAGCAAGGCCATTTCTCTCTCCACCATGGCTTTGCTGCACGCACGTGTGCGACAGGCGTCTGGGGCAGGGGGCGGGAACCCGATGCACATGCAAAAGCCCACCTGCCCTGGCAGGGCTTCAGTGGATGTGTCCTATGTTGGAGAAAGACTAAGATACAGGTTCAAAAAGTAACACTACTCCGCCGTTATTCGAATTTAAAAAAAAATTAAAGAAAGAAATACACTGTGTACCTTCTGATCCCAATAGAATGGTCAAGGAGGAGTAGGGGCTGGCCTTGCCTAGTGGAACATGTCTGACTCTAAATCAGGGCTACTTTAGACTAGAGTCACACCACAGCCTTTACATATCAGTGTGACTCAATGAGGTATGTTGCTGTGTACCACAAAGTTTGATGTCAGTTATGTTGTGTGACATGAGGCTTGGTGTCTGTTGAACCTAAACTAGGGTTTTTATTTATTATTACTATTATTATTATTATTTTTTTACTTATTCACTTTACATCCCACTCACTGCCTCCTCCCTGGTTACCTCTTCCATAATTCTTCCCTCCTCCCCCTCCCCTTCTTCTCTGAGTAGGTGGGGGTTCCCCTAAGTACCCCCCCGACCCTAACACTTCAAGTATCTACAAGGCTAAGTACTACCTCTCCACCTGAGGCCAGATAAGGCAGCCCAGCTAGAAGAACATTTCCTACATACAGGCAACAGTTTTTGGGATAGCACCCACTCCAGTTTCCTTCAGGACCTACAAGAAGACCAAGCTGTATATCTGCTACATAGGAATGGGGGTGGGGGGCTAGGTCCAGTCCATGAATGTCTTTTGGTTGGTGGTTCAGACTCTGAGAGCCACAAGGGTCCAAGTTAGTTGATTTTGTTGGTCTTACTGTGGAGTCCTTACCCCCTTTAGGGCCTGCAATCATTCCTCCTATCCTTCCATAAGAGTTCCCAAGCTCCATCCACTGTTTGGTTTGTGGGTGTCTGCATCTGTCTGAATCAACTGCTAGGTAGGGCCCCTCAGAAGACAACATGCTCTTCTTTGCAAGCATAACAAAGTATCATTAATAGTGTTAGGGATTGGTACTTGCCCATGGAATGGGTTTCAATTTGAGCCACTTATTGATTGGCCATTCCCTCAGGCTCGTCTCCATCCTCTATACCTGCATTTCTTGTAGACAGGATAAATTTTGGGTTGAAAGTTTTGTGGGAGGGTTGGTGTCTCTATCATTCCACTGGAGTTCCTGCATGACTATAGGAGGTGGCCTCTTCAGGTTCCTTATCCTCAATGTTGTGAGTCACAGCTAAGTTTACCCCTACTGATTCTTGGGCACTCCCTGTCTCATCCTGAAGATGCCCCCTCCACCTCCTCACCCCCATCAGTTGCGGATTTCCTTTCATTTTTATGACCATATAGCCAAATTCAGATTTTAAAATGAGTTCCCATGTTCCCTCGGCAAAATCACATAGAGCCCCTCTGTAAGCTGCAAACAGTAACGTAACTGTACTTGCCTTCCCAGTGGTTGGTTCATAAGAATCAAACAAGTGTCAACAACATTCTGAAGACAGAGTTGGTCCCACAAATAACAGCACTGTCTCAATTGTTAAAATAGACTGTGAAAGGTCTCAATGATCGACGGGTGTAAGGCTTCAGGTTTGCTTCATTGCTGCTTTTACTTTGGAAAATGTAAACCAAGCTGTCTGGGGTCAGCTAAGAAACACTAGGATCTGAGTAACAATGGATTTCTCCAGCCCTGACAGCAGAGAACGTGAACCCACATCAGGACCAGAGAACAGTTTTAGGGTTGTCAGTGTGGGTGCATATGTCTGAAACAAGAATTTCTGGTACACCTGCTCAAAAATGTCCTTACTGTTGCTGATGTAGATGATGACCCAGAGAACTCCATTTGAGTATAGCCTGCATGGACCCCGAGGGATGAACACTGAGTACAGCCTGCAGGAGTATGTAGTGGAGATCCAGGTCAGTGTGAGCACCTGTGTCCCATGCTCGCCACCAAACACTGCTACCATGCTTAGCCTAGACGGAGCATCAGATTCCCTCTCAACACACTTTGGAGAACTTTTAGTTTCCATGGGAGTAAACACACCAAGCAGGGTCACGTGACTTAAGAAAACACCCTTTCTTCTTTAAAATATATGAGGACAAAATAATCAAAGAAAAATAATAATAAGCAGAAGGCAGATTTGTTTAATTATAGCTTCTCATTAATCTGATCAAACCATTTTCATAGGGGGGGTGTCGTTGTATAGTACTTAAATTTCCCCTTCCACTTATTTTGCTTATGAATGTAGTAGGCATTCAGTTTCTACCCCTGCCTTCTTCACTGGCTATTATTCAATGCAGGCAATTCCATGTGTATATGAATTGGACTTATATTTAGCAGTTGCATATTAGTTCATAAAATGGCTGTCTAAGACATTGTCCTAATGAGTATCATCTATAAAATCTGTGACTGTAAATCACAAAGCTTGTGACAAACTTTGTATCATGGCTCTGTCTGCTTGTTTGGGCTGCCATAACAAGATACCACAGCTTACATCCCTCAAATAGAAACATGCCTTCTCACAATCCTGCAGATCAGAGGTCTAAAATCAAGGTACTGGGAGAGATTGATTTTCTCTGAGGCCTTTCCTTGTTCTCTCGGTGAGAATCTCTCCCATCACGTGGGCATGCTCTGAGTACATCTGTGTTCAAATTGCTTATTCTTAGAAAGGATATAGGTTATGTTGGATAGCATACACCCAAACAACCAGATCTTAGACAGATGTTATCCTTAAGATTATTTTCCAGTAAAATGACATTGAGATGCTTGAAGTTAGTGCTTTCAAGTATGAACTGGGGCTAGACACAATTCAGCTCTAACTGCTTCACTATGATTTGGGTTCCTTCTCTGAGATTTTAACTTGCAGAAGACATTACTTGTTTTCTTTATCTCAGCCCTCTGCTCTCTGTTTCTTGGTACCTCTGGAATATGATCCTGGAGTATATATAACTAGAGAGTAACTTCAGACAATCTAGAGATAGGAGACCAGAATGTACTTGCTGATAAATCTTCTTCCAGGAAGGTAAAGGAGGAATTTGGGGAAAAGACAACTAACACTGATAGTCATCTACCCTTTACCACTGTGGTATTTTATACATGAAAATACATTAGCACACAAGTTCTATCAGGCTTCATTTTTCTAGGAAGGCTGGGTTAAAGTAGTACTATACCTTCTTCAATGGCCAGTACCAGGAAATGTACTCAAACCATCATTATTTAATTACATTTAAATATAAAGTAATTTATTAGTCAAAGAAAACAAGGGGTTTTGTCATTGCCTTTTGATTTGGTTTGTGTGTAAGGTACGGTTTGCTTTGCTTGCAGTGTCAGGGACTGAACCCAGGACCTGCCACACATATATATGTGGCAATATTCTACCACTGGGACACACCCACAACCCAGGGAACAGTTTTATAGGTATATGTGCATATTTATTTTCTCCTCAAAGATCTAACAATGTAAAACTCACGTTTCATTCTGTTCCCAGCAGCATTTGTTTTTCTACTAGATATTTTCTGCTAAATCAGAAGTAGGTTTTATTTAATATTAGCCCTAACTGCTAATGAGGCTATATCTTTTAAATAATAATTTAATTGATGCTATTGTGATACAAAAGAATACACTAGGGAAAAACTTCTGTATCGATCTCAGTTGACTTGCATAGGCATAGCTTAGTTATTGGAGCAGTATCAGGTTCTAAGAACTAACTGTCTTTCCAAAATAGAAAGCAAGAGATTCGTTCCTGTCTTGGATGGGGATGGCCAGTCCCTGAGTTCCTCTCATCACTGGCAAGGCAGGGATGATGTGAGCCTAACACTTGTTCCTCTAGAGTTCCCACCCTGACCAGGTCTCCTCTAATTATCCTCCCTCCATGCATACTCTGAAATGTGCTTCCTGTATCTGGGGGGCTTTGTGGTCCCCCTTTGGAAAAAACTAATACTTGTTGGTAAAGCACTTTGAGATTGTTCCAAGAAACCTGGATTCTTGGGACAAGGTGTTATTATTTAGTTGATGGGAAACAAATATCCACCTAATAACCGTAATTATATTGTCAAAACTGCTTAAAATATCCATGCTGCTGGGATGGTAGTGATGTCAGGGAGTTTTGTGACTAGTAAATTGGAACATTATCATGAAATTAAAAGAGAAAAGTTACATTACCAAGTAATTCATCGGGATGATTTGATATTTCAAGGATAACCACCAAGCAATTTCAAGAACATGTAATTATTTTTTTCACTTGCTATTTTATGATGCATTACTCAGTACAGGGTGGTTGACTGCACCTTGTAAAGTGGAAGGATAGTGAATAAAGAGCCATTAACAGATCAAAGTCTATGTGGGAATACAGCAGGTTTTCTTGATCTTCTCCTTCTCTTGGACTTGAAATTCTCATGCAGTCATCTCATACCCAAGGTTCATGGTGCATTCCTTGTACATGGTGAAGGCTTAGAACACACTGACATGCTAGTGATTTTCCACCTCATTTGACTTTCTCTGTGGCTTCAATATCTTTGCACATACTCTACTTATGGCTTTTTTCTTGCTTAGTAAATCCTTGGGTATTCATCAAATCATATCAAAATTATTCTCCTCTGCAAAGCTTTTTCTTTCTAAAATCAGGCATCCTTTCCACACAACTATCCTGGGCACAGATCTCTCTTCAGACCCCACACACTGGTGATAAAATGTTTCCTTACAGTCCTTTACTTGCATAGTAAATTCTTCAAGGGCTGAGATAGCCTGTCTGCTTGTCTTTCTGACAAAAATTAGTATATAGAGGCTGGCCTCTGCATAGGTGGGACACTGCTAGTCACTAGGGACAAAGTGGATGTTTTAGGGTTTTATTGCTGTGAAGAGACACCATGACCAAGGCAACATTTATAAAGGCAAATATTTAATTGGGACTGGCTTACAACTTCAGAGATTCACACCATTATCATCATGGCAGAAAGCAGGGCAGCAGACAAGCAGACATGGGGCTGGAGGAGTTGAGAGTTCTACACCCTTTTAAAATAGATTTATTTATTTTTATTTATATGAGTGCACTGCAGCTTGTCTTCAGACACTCACAAGAAGAATGCACCAGACTTTATTACAGATGGTTGTGAGCTACCATGTAGTTTCTGGGAATTGAACTCAGGACCTCTGGAAGAGCAGTCAGTGCTCTTAACCACTGAGCCATCTCTCCAGCCCAAGAGATCTACATCTTGATCCAAACACAGCCAAGAAAAGACTCTTCCTCAGGCAGCTCTCTTCTGCCCTGGGCATAGCTTAAGCATAAGACATCAAAGCCCATCCCTTCAGTGATGCATTTCCTCCAACAAGACCACACCTACTCCAACAAGGCCACAGCTCTTCATAGCATCACTTCCCTTGGGCCAAGCATATTCAAACCACTATTGTGGAAAACAAGCTAAACATAATGCCTGCCTTTATGAACTCTTGATGATAAATATACCTTTCTGTCACAAATCTTTTTATAACTATGTAAGGAAGGAATGGTAGAAATAGGAGAAAGAAAGTGGAGGGAGGTGAGCAAGCAGGAAAGTACCTGCAGGATCTTCCTAGTGATGTCTGTGGAATACGAAGTTTCATTCTGAATAAGATGAGCAAATAGAAGACTTATAACCTCTAGTCTCTCATGCAGAAGAACTAGGAGACAATGAGTGGGAATTATGGAGAAATAGGATGTCCCCATTATTTATCAATTTATCAGTAGATGCAAAAGAGAAACTAAAGGATGTCTAATTGGAGATACCAACATGGCATTAGACTACTTAGTACATACACATGGGAGTAAAGCAAAACAAAAGAGGGGGGAATGGAACAAGCTTGTCTACATGAACCCACTTACAAAAGTGTTCAGGGATGACTAGAGTTCAGTGCCACAAGGGTGGACAAATGTGGTTCTCCGATCATGGGTCCCTGATTGCTGAAATCAGCCATCCTCCACCATCTGACACATCACTCCAGAGCTGTACAAGAGAGATGGTTTCTGATGAGCTTGTGGTGTTGCTGAGGGCCATTTACATGATGTAATGGGATAAATAGATCTGCCTTGGCCATTCCTTGCCAGTGGATGGCTGAGAAGACAGTTACTTTGAAGCATTTTGAGAAATTGTCATTCATTGGAATTGGTCTTACAGACACATTACAACCAGTCTCCAAAAGGCCCACCCCAATTCCTCAGAAAGATGTGCCCCTTGGTAGCATTGCAATTACCACATTTTAGATATATGCAGTGTTATAGTGTGTGTGTTCGTGTGTGTATGTGTGTGTATGTGGTATATGAGTATGGTGCATACACATGACTGTGCAAATATACACCCCTGTTCTCCTGCCCAACATGAGTTGTCTTCTTCTTTTGTTCTCAGCCTTACTGCTTTAATACATGGTCTCTTGCTGAACTGTACACTTATCTTTTCTGCTAGAATGGACTGTTAGTAAGCTGTCATTATCTGA
The DNA here is from genome assembly GCF_978045245.1 of Mus caroli. Lineage (NCBI taxonomy): Eukaryota > Metazoa > Chordata > Mammalia > Rodentia > Muridae > Mus > Mus caroli. The sequence continues at coordinate 35,205,161 of NW_028227271.1, read as the reverse complement.
TTATATCTACCCCTAATGTTGAGGTTTCAGGCACATGCAGCTATGCCCAGCTTTTTTTTAAATATGGGTGTTGGAGATTCAAATTCAGTTCTTAACTTTTACACAGACAGTACATTTACTCACTAAAGCATCACCCGAAGACCCAGTGTTGTGGGATTTTTTTTTCATTGTTAAAAAGTAAAACATTAGTTAGGATAGCCTAAAAGGTATAGAATAACTTATATTATTATATTATATTTGTTATTACTATTATCTCTAAAGTTAAATAAAATATTATCTCATATCTAGTAATTGTCTAAAGAGCAGGGCAAAACTAAGATTATATTTGACTGCTGGAAGAGAAAGCTTGATACAGTGAACCTCACACTTGAAGTCTGAACCTTCTCAGGGAGAAACCCTTTAGCAGGTGGAACAGATAGAGGAGGATATGGAGGCAGACATGAAAACTCAGGGTGGTTTTGACAATATAAAGAGAAAGTGATTAAAAATGAGTTTACCTAGACTAGTTTTGATGAAGAAATAGATGACAAAATAAATTTGTAGATGGCAGTAATCTTGGGAGAATATCAAGTAATTTAAGTTATGAAATTGTAATCCCAACGGATTAAATTTTGGGCTACAATCAATATATAGTAGAGTAATGTGTAAAGGGTGAAAAAGTAATTTGATTCAATAGAACTCAAGTGAAATCAAGCCCATGAGGCCCTAGTGGATCTTAGGCTAGACACACAAGAACGTTCCAGGATTTGCATCCCTAGTGCCAGAAAAGAGGCTTTGTAAGTATGAAGTCATTTCTACAGAGTCTCTTCCTTCCCAGCTGTTACCTTGATAATGGGTCCTTCAAAGATAAGGTTAGACTGGATTATAAGCTTAGAAGTATACATAATGACATTACTGTTGCCTATAACTTTTTGTGTTAAATAGAGCAATGCACATAAACTCAACTGAGGTACGTGTAAGACTCATGTACATGCAAGAGAGGAACCAGTTAGGGGAAGTGTGAGATAAGAGTTCCTGGTTTTAGTTCATGCCTTGTTGACAAGTCATTGGACAGACAACTTGCCTTTCAAAGGCGTCTGTGTAGACCTGGTGGTTTTCCTCTCTGACCCTAAAGTGGGTGATAGAGACTGAACACACTGAGTCAAATGTCTTATAACCACAGCAGTTCATTAAGAGAGGTAATCGAGGTTCACCACCAAAACACTGGCTGCTCCAGAGCTGAACTTCCTCCAGAATTAGTGCCCTGAATCCTCGGCTATGGGAGCTTAAAGAAAATTATCTCCATGCTGAATATAGTACCTCCTTTGTGTATATGCACATGTATGTGGTATGTAAGTGTGAATATATGTGTGCATATATGTTGTGCACTGAAGGAGGAACACAAGTGTATGTGTGTATGTATGTGTGAAGGTCAGAGGACAACGATAGGTATCTTTCACAATTTCTCTTCAACTTATTTTTTAAGACAATGTCTCTTGATTGAACCTAGAGCTCACTATTGCAGCTAGGCCACCTTACCAGTGAATTTCAGAAATCTACCTGTTTCTGTTCTCTCAGCACTGGGAGGACAATTGTGAACTGCCAAACCCAGTTTTTATGTAGGAACTGTGGAGTACTCAGGCTTATGGGTCAAAGAGTCAATCACACAATTTGTTAGGTAGATTTATAACATCATGCCAGACTATCTCTTCACAGATATCCTGATTCTAGCTCAGGGAGAAGAGCAATACTATCTCATACATTGCCTGCCTTCACTTTAACATGGTTATTTGAAGCTCTGCCATCAGTTGAATTATATAATAACTTAAAAGAGGTTGTGAGATTGGTCCAAATACAGTATTACTGGTATCAGTATTAAAAAGAGAAAGGAAGGAAGGAAGAAAGGAAGGAAGAAAGGAAGGAAGAAAGGAAGGAAGGAAGGAAGGAAGGAAGGAAGGAAGGAAGGAAGGAAGGAAGGAAGGAAGAGGAAAGAAATCAAGACATAGAGACACACACTGAGGAGAGCTCATAAAATAATATAAAATGAATATGGTCACTCCCAAGTGTGACAGAGATTCCACAAAATGAAAACTCTGTACGACCAACGAATGACAATTTATCAAAATGCATCAATGTAACTGTCTTCTTGGCCATCCACTGGCACTAATTTTAGCATTCCAGACACAGAAAATAATTTTTCATCGTTTAACCTGTCTAGTCTGAGGTATTTATGTCCACCTTAGCAAATGAACATAGACTGCAACACTATACAGAATGATCAGTCACTTGGTTTTAGTTCTCCATTCAGCCACTTCATTGGAAATTCTCAGTCCTGAAATCTAATGATTAATTCATTTGGAAACACAAGTCAAAGAAAGGTAGAAACAGGTTCCAGTAGAAATGCTGCACCTGGAAAATGGAGCAAGGGGCCATGTTCTCTTCTAGGTTCCACAGATCCCAATCAGTTGACGAGCCTTCTTTCTAACACTGACATATATCTACACCATTCTCTTTGGATCATGTGCATGCCACACACACAGGAGATCAGTCCACTGTTCAATAAAAACTGGTTGAGAAGGATTAACCCCAAGAAATAACATGTCCCCAGTTGGTAGCACTGCTGAGAGATAATCATGATGGTGTCTATCATAGGTGTACAAATGCTTGATGAGTTCATAGCTGAAAGGAATGTTAATTGGAAGGCATTTTTGGAAGAGATGGCTCTCTACAATGGTTCATTTGAAAGGCATATGCCATTCCCAGCCTTTCCTTTACCTCCCCCTCCAAGAAACAAGCAGATTTCCTCCACCAAACCTTTAAATTATGATGTTTCTGCCTGGCTATAGGACTAGAGGAAATAGAACCAGATGACCATGGATAGAAACGTCTAAAGCTGTACAGACAAAAAACAAGCTCTTCTATTATGAATCAGTCAATAATACAGAGTTTGGAATTTTTTTTGTTAGCATATAATTTTCCTGCTCAGAAGGAAAGAGCTTTGTGAACAAGTTTTAGGTAGAGTTCTCAGTAAGTTTACAAGTGATGCTTGGGTCAGCTTCTCTCTCTACCTGGCCTTACCACATCAGACTCAACCCTTTCTATCTCTCTGATTTTTAATCACAGTTTTCATTGGCTAGATTTGGAATTGAGTCCAACATCTTGTTGGTTCAGAGTAAATATGTCTGTCCTAGCTCAGAACTGTCCCAACCTGCCTGTGGCATCTATGAATGGTTTTCAAAAGAATGAATAGGAAAACATAATCATGCTTTGTATAATTTTTTCTATTTTGTGTTAATATGCACTGGCCTTGCCATTTACCTCTTGTGATTTCCAACAGTGTCTGTGGATATCTAGAAAATTCCTATTTCTTAGAATGTTTATGCTTTTCTGTCTCTCAGACTTATCAGCCATCTTTCTGTATAAGTCTGAAGTCCCAGATACTTTAGTTCCCCTGTGATATAGGCTGCATCCAATGTATCGACCTCTTTCTTCTCACACCACACATTCTTCTCACTTTTCACGAGACAAGCCACTGTCCCTCTCAGCAATTTTGTAGTAGCCCCATGGTTGTGTTTGGGGACAATCTTTGTTTCTATTTTTTCTCCACCTATGAAAGCAAGATAGTGTCTCTTCCAAACCTGCACTCCTAAGCCCAGAGGTCACCAAAATATGAAGAGATGCTCAAAGGATGATTACTGTGTTAAATGATGACATCCAGAACTATGATGAAGCACACTGGAGCTAAAAGACTCTTTCACAACCATTCTTTGGGCCAAATACCTTTACTACCCTCATAAGTCACCTGTGCCCAATGGTGGAGAGGACTGACCCATATGTCATCCTCCATTTAATATAGACATTCATAGGGTCCTGTCTTTGAGCATCTGCCTAATTCACTTATGTCAACTCAATTCACGCTTCCAGGCTTACTCCCCTCACTGAAAACTCATGCTTGGTATTTTTTCACCAAGTATATCAATAATGTTGGGAATTTAATTGAGGTATGAACGGGAAAAGATTTTATAGCATCATTACATGTGTGCTTTTCAGTCCAAGCTGGAACCATCAATCATTTCTGAATACTTGTCAGCAAGGTGAAATAGCCAGATGTCTTATTTTCGCAACTTTGTAATTTTCCTTGAACAACAAGTGACAAAAAATGCTCCAGCCAAAAAATATGTCTCTCTTCTAATGCATGTCACTTCTAAATACAGTTGCCCACATAACAAAGTGTGTTGGACTCCCCCTATAACTCTCCCTCCTCAGATCTGTTTGGACTCAAACAATGAGATATAGAACCATAGAAATTGGGACTGAAGGTTGTTTCTGGCAGAACCCTGGATGACAAGTCAGTGATAGAAAATGTGCAACACCGCATATGAAAATGGGTAAATCACAGCCACATAGTTTATATACTCCATGTGATTACATATTCCTGCTTCAGACTTTAGTTTTAGTCCAGCAACCCACTTCTGTCCCTCCTTTGCCCTGAATATCTTCTGAAAAATATAGTATAGCTTAGTGGATAGAGACAAAGAATTTAGACATCCAAAAGACTTTAAACGTATGATTTCAACCATCAAGGTCCATTTTCCTCACCTGTTGATGTTGGTCCACAATTATATTTATCTCTTAAAACTACTAGGAGATTCTGAAAAGATAATTCAGAAAAAAAAAAAACACACTAAGTAAAGTGCTCTTACATGGAGGAAGAACATTGTTATTGTCAGACACAAGCATAAACTAGTTTGTAGGTTGTGATTATTCCTAATCTCAGCAGTTAGGAGGCAGAATCAAGAAAGGCCAGCCACAGCTGCATAGATAGATAGAGGCTAGACTAGGCTACATGCGACATGGTCTCAAAAAGGAATCAAACAAACACAAAAATAAAACAGTACAAAAACATGATACATAGAATATTCTGTGAGAGTATTTTTTTAGAGCAAGAGACTGATCAACAGTGTCACGTTAAATTAACCTTCAGACTAAAACATACAAAGTATAGTACTACAACAACATTCAGCCCTGATTTCCTGATTTGAGTCTTAGATGTCTACTTTGGATTTCTGCAAACTTTGACCAATCTTTCTTTTCAGTCCTTAAGATAGATTTGGTAAAATTATCTGCCTAGGCTTCATGTGAGAATTAAGTAACAGTGTATGGAGAATGCGGGGCTTCAGGGAAGGGAAGCCATAATTATTGACAATCTTTCCTGGCTCCTACTAAAATTTCAGCATGGGGGATAATGGCCTACATGGAAAAGCTAAAGCTGACACTGTGTTCTTCACATGGCCAAGATGACTGAAGCCCATGCAGAACACACTGTCCTGCTTTTGGTCTTCCTTATTAAAGAGGCTTAAAGAATGTATGCTAATTTAATAGGCACATAGCAAGTGCCAGGGATGCTCTGTTCCAATAAAGATAATGTCTATGATATGGTACTGGCAGTTGGACTGCCCCTTCTTAAACTGACTAACACTGTATCCACATAGACCTTTCTACAGTGTCTTTGCCACCATGTTGAAAACAAGATACCTGAAATCTGATATGGAAAGTCTTCCATGCATCCCTCATGTTTCCGATGCTGTCAATAATGTTGTTAATGTTGTAACTAACCTGGAAGATGATATGCCTTCTGGCTTATCATAGTAGATAGGAAGGGATTATGACTTTATGAGGCTCCCCTTAGAGAGTAGATTTAAAGGGCTCTACTTTGAGAAAAAGAATCTTATGCATGTTGACTTTACTTTTCCTGTTTTCATGGATTTTTAAAACACAGATCATAAAGTGAGTACAAGAGTATCAGTTCTGCCAGAGACCTCTATCTCCACACCACACTGAGGAAAACAGAGAAATAACATAGAAGATGAATGTGCAGACCCGCAACTCTGTAAGGAAATAGATTCAACCCAAGTCTCCTTCCTTCACTATTGAGTCTCTTGTCATTCTAATAGTATCTAGAATCATTACATGGACAAGTCTCTGGGTGTGCCTTTGAGAGAATGTTTTGATTAGGTTAATTGAGGTGGGGAGACTCCTCCTAAATTGGGGTGGCACTATTCCTTGGGATTAGATTCTGGACTACATAAAAAGGAGAAAACAAGATAAGCACCAAAATCCATTGTTTTCTGTACCCTGACATTAAGTGTCATGCTATGAGCTGCCCCAAAGTTTCTGTGGCCATGACTGGCCCTGCCTTTAACTCAAGTAAACCCTTTCTCCCCAAGCTGTTTTATTACTACTTGTTTTCATAGCAAGAAAAGTAACAAATGTAGTATCTCCTTTGCTCCCATCATTTATCCAGGAGAAGGAATATATTTCTATTTAATTCTCCTGCTATGAGTATTGCTCTTTAAATCAAGTGGTGTGTTCATATCCCCATTAGCCAACTCATTTTGCTACAAAGTGTGTTGAGGAAGGATTGAAAGAATATTGGTTATATTTACTTGTGGTGACATGTTGGCATTGAGGAGAATGGAGACACAGAAGACAAGGAAATGGGGCAGAAAAACAGAGAGAGTGAGAAAGAGAAGAAATTCCTCAATTATGAACCAGCATAGATCTAGAAATTAGGTAAGGGGTCACTGTTTTTCAATTGTACTTGCCAAATTTTTATTTATTTTTTATTGTTGGCTTATATAAATGAAACCAAACCTCATCAGTTGCCGTTCTCTCTCAATATTAGGACTCTACCCATCTATTATTAGTCACTGGCCCACAGTTCCAAGAGTCAAAGATTCCTATGTGCACAGTCTGCTCTTACTGACTAAGACAGCAATAGTGGTTATGTTGTGTCTGCTGTTTAAGTGCTGTTTCTTATACTCCCCAAAGCTGACCATCACCGTTGGCCCCAGGGAGTTCCATGATATTATCTCCCATGAGGAAGCATAGCTAAGAGGAAAGTTATTACTAGAAATCTCAGTGAACCCAATAACCCTCATATTGCTTAAATGAAAAGGGTATCCTTTGGAGTATTTCAAGAAGAATAGTGATATGTTGGGTTCCTTGCTCTTACAGAATAAAGTCCTGTGCCTTCTGACCCCTTCTTCATTGTCTTCCATCCAGGTTGGTGCTGTAGAATCATACCAGCAGTATATGAGGACCAGCTCCAATTGCCTTTGCTAGGAGGTTAAAACCCAAGTCCCAAGGCCCTTATCTTATAAATCCTCTGCCAATCCTTAGATTCTGCTCTTCACATACAACCCTACTCCATTTCTGCAGGATTGTGCCCACTGATAATTAGCTAGCTCCTCTAATTCTGTTTGCAGGCATATTTCCTTTTAGCCTCACAGTGTACTGAAATTTTTAGTTATTAACACAGCAGTAATAGTGAAAGACATACATATCTTAGAGAAAATGATCATCAGATTGTGAAGCACCTGTCATGAGTACAGAGGTGTTGGATTCTCTAGAAACAAAAGAGGGCTCTCCCTTTTGGAAAAAGAGAAGAGAATTGAGGCTATAAGGCCCGTCCACTCAATTTAGATCTCGGAGTTTGAGATTGGCATCAGAAACATGTGAGACTATGGATGGCCTTCTGTCTGCAGAACATCACCCCTATAATCTAATTCTGAGTCTAATTTTCAGCTTAGTAATCCCCACAGGTATAAGAGTTAAGAATTTCTGTCAGTGGAGCTGGGAACTTGCTGGCTTTCATCACGATAGGTGGCGATCCCAGGCTGGTGGTCTTTTGCTTTCTTCATGGCTCCTAAAACTTTAGGAAAAGTAGCCTGATCTCAGAGCCTAAAGTTTCCATCACCTTTTTGCCTCACGTATTCTGTAACTTATCTTTCAGCTGTGTGTGCCACCAAAAGGTTGCTGGTACAGCAAGTCTTTCAGAGTAACATGTCTTTACCAGGCCAGTGTGTCTTGCTGTCTATCTCCACCGGGTTATTCCCTCACCAGATGGTTATTCATTCCCAGGGTCCTATTCTGAGAGATTCCTGCAACAACTCTTAGAACCAAGTCTTTTAGGTTGAGCTCCCCCAAAACTAAGGCCTAAGCCAGGCATACATATGCAGCAGGTTTAACTGAGAGAATATGGAAAAGCTAGCTGAAGACAATATGAGAGAGAAGGATGAAAAAAAAAATGTGTCATAACAAGTGTGTCATTGCTAGTCTGAGTGTCTTGAATACTTGGAGATACTTAGTGAACAGTGTCTAAGTCCCAACATTCTTGATGCTGGGATGTGTTAACACAGACCCTCATGTTGTAGTGGTCCCTAGTCGTTGCTAGGGACCACTTCATTGCTACTTCATAATTGTAAATTGTCTACTATTATAATTGTAATATAAATATCTGATATGCAGGGTTTCTGATACATGACACCTCACCCAAAGGAGCTTGAGACCCACAGGTTGAGAACAGCTGATCTAGTGTGTGTTGGATGGCTTACCAACAAAGAGCTAAGAAAGAGAAGTAGGATTCTCATTTCTTGAGAGTAAGTACTGATTATGTGAATGCTTTTCTGACTTTCCAGGTTGGGGCTCATTGGGAGAAATTCACTAACAGATGCTCACTGGCATCCATGAGAAAAATGTGTGAGGAGAGCTTGGTGAGATAAACACCAGCATGAGGGACCTAGGAGTTCTGTCAGTATTGGCCACCCCAACAGAGCCAGGATTTAAGAGATGATGATTCAACCTAGGCCATAAGAGATATGACCCATTACTCGTGACAAATGATTTTAGATTGACTTAAAAAGTATTGGAACCCAAATAGTTTCTTCCAGTTCTAAAAGTCTGTTTTATTTCACCGAGTTGATACAACAAAGATCAGGTGTTGAGTTAAAATGTCTTTCAATCAAGTATGTGATGACAGATTTCTGAAAACAGCTGGATGCTTGATGAAATTTATATTCAGTTTGCCTTCATGTTCACACACGCACACACACACACACACACACACACACACACACACACACACACACACACATTGAGAAATGAGGGGCAGAGTGAAGAGCGGAGATGCTGGAGTCCCTGGGTGATATCAGGGTGAGCAGGAGCATAGCACGTACCAGTTCCCATCCTATAGCTCACATCCTATTCCGACTCCTGGGCTAGTAGTAGCAAAGTCTGTGGTGTGCAGTAGGAAGGAGAGGCATGTGTACATTCAACTTGGACTCAGTCCCTATTCTAAGGTCTTTGAAGTCTCTTACTTCAAAACCTTAAAAAATTCTTTTATAAGAGGTGAGCAATTGAGTTCACCTTTGCAGGAGATAGTTGCTTTGTTGTAGGAAAACTTCCACTCATCTGGAAAAGGAAGATTATCACCTTCCCAACACACAACATTCCTTGCTGCCCACAGCCACACACACAGAGAGCAAGGACACTCTTCTTAAATGAATATGAGCTCTGCTTTGTGAAAGATACTCCAATTTGTATAAAAAGTTTCTTTATCCATGGGCAAAGGTGAGTGTGTTTAATCTTTCTTTTACAGGGAAATGTGTCTCTTTTATGCAGCATTTAGAATAGAAACTGTTTATTACTTAAGTGTGTACATTGGGCTCCCATCTATACACATCTGTGTGTCTGTGTCTGTTGGTCTGTCTCCCTGCCTGCCTTTTTGTCTGATCACTTTCTCCTAGGACATCAGGAGCTGTAATACTGAAGGAACAGGAATGACATATGAACCTGATGTCATCTCCAGTCATAAGAGATATTACAATGGTCTCACCTGAGATTGCTTATATCCGTACATAATATAGAACAATTCCAAAGATCATCCACAAGATGGCTTGTGTCCTGTGGGATGTGTGAGTTCTGATGAGATAATCCTGCTTGATGGTATAGTCATATAATAAGAGCCATGACTTCTGAAGCAGTGGGCATCTCTAGATAGGCTAGAATAAAGTCATCTCAGGCAGACCTTAGGTCAGAGAAGAGCTTGGTCCTGTGGAAAGATGGAGAAGTTTTCAATGTCCCTCCAAGGTGATATAGACAGGAAGGCTAACTTTGGCTTAACATAAGGGGACAGGAATGGTTGGTTCCAAGGCTCTTAATTCAGAACAAGCCTGGAAGAAGCTTTGCCACCAGACAGTAAAGTAATTTTATCCAAGTTGAGAGCCTCTGAATTGAGATCTGTATGTTATCCTCAATCCTGTGGGTAGGTTCTATGCCACCTTTAGAGAGGCACACATCTCAGAATGCTCAGTTAAAGGAAACAGTGCCCTTACATCTCCCTAATGGGCACTGAGCCAATGGAAGCTAATACTTCCATGCAGAGACCTCTTCAGGGAAAACCCAAGTGAGAAGTTGCCACACCAAGGAGCAGAGAGCTATAGAGGTAAGAGGAATCTAACAGAGAGAGAGAGAGAGAGAGAGAGAGAGAGAGAGAGAGAGAGAGAGAGAGAGAGAGAGAGAGAGAGAGAGAGAGAGAGATTAGTGCATTAGTCAGGGTTCTCTAGAGGAAAAGAACCAATAGGATAAGTCAGACTACATTAATAATAACAAGTACTGGAGAGGTGGCTTAGCAATTAAGAGTTCTTGCTGCTCCTCCACAGGACCCGAGTTCAATTCCCAGTACCTCTGTTAGATGATGCACAACCACCTGCAATTTCAGTTCCAGAGGATCCAATGTCTGAAACCTTCTAAGGTACTCTCATTGACATGCACATACCCCTACACAGATAAACACACATGCACATGCCAAAAGATAAAGTAAGTCTTTTCAAATTAGTAGAAACAGCTGAAAGGTTGAGATCTTGGGCTTGCTTTGCTTTTGACACTGTGTGCCTTAGTGACTGGAGTACTCCCAAGTGACTTTCTCTCACTAGGAGTCAAAAAATATGGTAGTTGCTCAATCCACAAGGATGGGTGCCTCAGTTGATCTAATCTGACATCAAAGGCCTGGGAAGTTCCTGGGGAGCCTATGGCCCATAGTTTATGCTGGAAGCCTGGGAACTCTGGTTCTTATATCAGCAAATGAATCATCATCATCATTAGCAGCAGCAGCAGGGCAAAGGGAAGACCAGGGAGCAAAACGCAAGACACCTTCCTTCTAGTGACCTTAGTATTTGGACTTGTTATTAGAAAGTGGCAGTTGCAATAGGGTGGGTCTTCCTGTATCTACTAAGGCAATCAGTTCTTCAGTTAAGGCTCCCAACTCCAGTCATTCTAACTGTGGCAAGTTGATAATAAAACCAACCATAATGGGTAGGGGTAAAGAGGAGCTCTCGGTATCCTCAGATATACAGGAGGGAGGGAACCAGCAAAAGATAGATGGAAGGAGGCTAAACTCCCAAAGCACTCCTTAGAGGATGGCCGAGATTCTCTGGGGTTTGATTAGCAGTTCAACACATGCTTTGCAGCACGATCTCCCTTTTAAGTCTTCTGAGCACAGAAAACCTGAGCTCTTACAATGCTGCCTTGTGTGTATGTGCCTTTTACCATCATTTAGCTGAAATAATAATGGTTAATGACTCCCACAACTATATCAGCTTAAGTCTTTTCTCACCCTTTCCATCTCCTCTTACCCCATTTAATACAGAAATTGAATCTGAGATGGGCTTTTAATTAAAAAGCTCATAGTAATATACAAAATCCTGAAGATAAAGAAATTAAAATTAAAATTTGGATTTTCCCCCCTTCTCCTTGCTTTTGATATTTCCTGTTGTGTGCCATGTACAAAGTTTATTAGAACAAAGGAAGACTGAAAGACTTTTAGCATAACAAAGGGCATTGCTGAGGAAGGTTTATCTGGATGTCATGGAAGTCTGATTGCCTTTTTAAAAGAATTTTTAATTAAAATATAATTACATTATTTGCCTCCTTTCCCTTTCCATCCTCTAATTCCTCCCATCCTCTGACTTCCTCTTAAATTCCTGGGCTCTTTGTCTTCAACACACACACACATGCACACAGTCACACACACACATACACATACAGAAAGAGAGAGAGAGAGAGAGAGAGAGAGAGAGAGAGAGAGAGAGAGAGAGAGGAGAATAATACATATGTATTTATTATATATGTATGTATTATGCATATATAATCAATATAACTTTCTGAGTCTATCCAGCATTACTGGTAAGTGTACAATTTCAGATCACTTGGAACTGTTCAACTAACCATGGGGCTCACCATCAGGATAGACTACTTTTAACTCATAAATCTAGAACCAAATCAAAGTGTGGGTTCCTAATACTTGCAGGTACTGAGAACTCATCTCCCTCTAGGCTTGCTATATGAGCGCCAAGCCCACTTATTGAATGATAGTGGGATAGGTTGCAGCAGCAGAAGAAACAAAAATAATCTCAGCTTAAAAACCATAAATATGTTGCATTGATTTCAAGAACATTTTTTAATATTTCTATTAATTTTAGGGGAATTTCATGTAATACCTTTTCAGGATATTCATCCCAACTCCTCCCTCTAAATTCTCTCAGATTCACCCTGATGTCCTTACTGAGCCTATAGTTCAGGGGAGCAGCTGTCCTGTCATGTCCAGAAGACCCTGTGTCACTACAGTCACCCCTAGCCTCTGGTTCTTACATTCCTTCCACTACCACCCCTTCCGTGATAGTCTCTGAAGCTTTCAGCATGTGGTATGGTGTAGACATCCTATTTGTGACTGAGTACTCCACTGATATTTTTCCCCCGCACTTTAACCAGCAGTGAGTTTCTGCATTATCCACTTTCCATTGCACATAGAAACTTCTCTGATGAGTTGTAAAGCTGAGCTAATCTACCAATCAAAAGATAGAAATTGAGAGGGAAGTTTGGTAATGCATCCCTCTAGCAGAATAACCATAGTAGGTTCACCCCTAAAGCTTGTCAACTCCCTAGATCTGGGCTGTGATTTATTTTATTTTATTTTATTTTATTTACTATGCCAGGCATGTGCTTTCTCTATGAGTGAGGATGCAGTGAGAGAACCAAACTGAACCACTCTGTGGGTAGAAAAAAAGGGTTATTAGAACATCAAACTGCAAAAGCTGTCTCTTGGGGGCACAGAATGGCAACTTGTCAGGAAAGCAGTCAGATCTTATGTGAGAGTCAGGGTGGGGTCTTTGAGCTGATGCAGACTATTCTGGTTAACTAGATGTCATTGCCCAAAGTAGTTGAACAGTAGGGGAGAGAAGGGAGGTATCAAATATCTGGAAAATAGAATCTCTCCTTAGGAGATTGCTTAGGAATGCTGAATTTAGGCTGCTGTTTACCCAATGACAATCCTTCTGTTTGCCTGGGTCACAATCCTTCTGTATAGGGGGACATTGTCACCAGCACTGTCATTTTGAGGAATCATTTTGGTCTGAAAAAATCCTTCTTAAATCTGCCAAATGCATTTTTATAAGAATAAAAGATTATATAGTTACTTCATAGGTAATGTCAGCATATCACCAAAGTGATGTAGACAAATCTTAGAATCTTCATTCAGTAATAGAATCCTTGAAAAGTAAAAGTCCATTCATTTGCATTTCCAGATGAATAATTTCTTCAGGTATATAGGACTAGATGCTCAGAAGTCAGCATGAAACAGACACTTAGAGGTTATTTTTGCTAAAAAGTATTGGCTCTTCACTTAGATCCACAAAGTAACTAAACGAAGCATAAAAGCCTGACATCTCTGTCTCCTTTCTGTGTCAGTCTCCTTTACCTTGAGTTGCCTGCTTACCCTGCAGGGCTGCGTGTTAATCAAGGAAGCGACTGTCTAACCTATCTCACCCCGTTTTAATGCTGAAGGCACAAAGATAAGTCACTACCCTGAGCCTTCCCTCCAGAGTCATCCTGAATTCCCAGAATAGAAGGACTCTGGAGGGCCCACCCTTTCTCATTATGACAACAGTTATCCAGGAGGCTTGAGCCTTGTCCTAGTGAAGAATGATTATCTCCTGAGAACCATTTTATCTCCTCAAACAACAAGGATGTCTTCAGATCATCTGGTGGAAACACAGCTGAGTCAGTGATGGAAGGGTACCTTGGACCTGAACTGCATAATGATGCTTATATCTTGCCCTTTATTTTAATCCAAAGCTCCTATGAGCACCCCAAGACGTACTTAGAGCTACTATACCCCTTAATTTGTTCCCCATTTCTATGTGGCCACATTGAATTTAACCAATCTCTTCTTATCACTTGCCATTACTTGTCCTTTTGAACATATATGTATGTGTGTATATGTGTGTGTGCATGCATGTGATATAGGCATGTGAGTGTGCAAATGTATTCACTCTGTGTGTATGAAGAATCCAGAGCAAGACATGGGTCTCTTCGTTTTATTTTGTTTTGTTTTGTTTTGTTTTTTGTGCTCCACCTTATTGTCTTGAAAAAGGGTCTCTCACTGAATTATAAGCTCAATGTTAGGTAAGGATGGGTAGCCAGTAACCTTTTGGGAATCTTCCTGTCTCTGTTCTTCTAATGCTGGGATTACAAACACATGTAGCTATGCCCAGCTTTTTATGTGGATGATGAAGGGATAGAGAAGATGGCTTTGAAGAGTTGATTGCCTGTACTCAAGGATAAGGATTGGACATAGCAGAGAGGGACCAGTCCAGAGTTCTTCTATTCTGAGAATCCAAGATGACTCAAGAAGAAAGGTCAAGGGCAATGATTTATCTGTGTAAGATTGAGTTCTCATGATAGCACAGGAACTACTCTTACTGACTGAACCATCTCCTCAGACATTTTTGCCTATTTATTTGATGTTTTGGGACAGATGGCTGGGAATAACTTGTTGTAGCTGCTAGCTGTCTGCCTTTTACCCTAAAATCTCTGTCTAGAAGCATATTCAACTCTCATAGGAATTTGCTGATATAGTCAAAAGCCAACTCTTGCTGGTGTGGTCATGAGACCTTACAATCTATCACAGCAGATACTGGGATACAGAACTGATAATGTGGGCTAGGGAGATGACAGAGTCAATAACGTACTTGCACCATAAGCATGGGGGCCTGGTTCAATTCCCATAAATAATATGAGAAAGGTTAAGCATCAAGATAGCACTGGGAAGGCAAAGACCAGGCAGATCCCTGAGACTCACTGGTCTTTGAGTGTAACCTAATCTTTGAATTCTAGGTCACAAGGACGTCTGATCTCAAAAATAAATAAATAAATAAATAAATAAATAAATAAATAAATAAATAAATAAAATGGAAAGGCACTCAAGGTTGACCTTGAGGCTCCAACATACAATGAACACATCTATATGTGCAACCTCCCACATGAACATGCACACACATGGGGTGTGAGCATTTTTGAAATGACAAAGATATGTGAGCTAATGATTTGGAGAGGGATGAAGAGGAAATAAATGATGAACAAACAGAAAGGCCCAGGACAATTAAAGGCTTGCTGTTGTGAGTCCAGGACATGTGCGTTTGTTTACACCCAGCCCCATTGTGAAAATAATCTGAGGAAGTCTTTACACATAGCCCAGCAAAGCAAAAGTAAAAAAATAAAAATAAATGAGAAAACTGGGACAAAGAAAAAATGAGCTGATATGAAGACAAAATAATGATGAAGACAAAATAAAGAAAGTTGTCTAGCAGAAAAGCATGCTTTAAGGCACAGCTCCAGTGTTCCAGCTGTGCCACAAACTGATTTCCTAGTAGAATGCACTCTAATTTTTTTTCTCTCTTTCTCATGTTTTTTCCCCTCTCAGGTGGAGGCACACAGATCTGTTGCAGAATTAGTATTTTAACTCATTTCCAGGCAGTGAGCAAGGTAGATGGAGACCTTGGTTAAATGAACAGAGATCTATCTCTGAGGCAAAACATTATTGCCTCTGATTTTTTCTTGTTAGCCCTTGGGTAGGAAAATGTTCATGAAACAAAATAAAACAAACCAAAAACAAAACAAAAAAACAAAAAAACCCCACCTTCAAAGCCAGTTTGATGTGCTTTCAACTCACCCACGACTTCATCAATTACATGTTGAATTCACTTATAAGACAAGATGAGATGAACATCCTCGTGTCCTGGAGACACGTCCAAATGGCAACCCACCTTATGCTCATGGGATCTCAGGAGCCTCTTCTCAGCTCCTCCAGAATGTAGCTCCTGTGTAAAACTGCCTCACAGTCTCTTCCAAGCCAGTCCATCAGATCATCATTGACCCCATGTCATAACAAAACTCTACCACAGAAGGCCTCGGTGGCCCCCAGATCCCTGAAATTTCTTTCTTGGATAACTCTATCGACCAAACTGCTTAGAGACTGGCACTGGGACTCCCTAAACAGGATACAGTGGGAGAGATGCTGTGTAGCTTCATAGGGTAGGCATCCAAACAACCTCACTTGCCGTCTTCCAGAAAGTTCTCTTAGAACTAATCTACCATACTCTAAGAAGCCCACACCTCATGATAAAGTCACATAGAAGAGGACTGAGACCTTACTGCCATCAGCTCAAGCAGAAAATCCCATGGGTAGCTCATACCAGTTGCTCAGTATGCAAATGATACTTTGTAAATTGTGGCAAAATTGATCCTTCCATAAGTGCAGCCAACAACTGGCATCCCTCAGAGAAAAACCCAGCTGCTTGTACTTGTGGAAACTATAGAATCATGACAGATAATGAATGTCAGTTGTTTTTAAGCCTCTGTTCGGGAAGGGGTACATGACAACATGTATTTGGTTTGTTCTTTCTCTTGAAATGACACAGAAAGTGATATATTGGCCCTCTTAAAAAACTTTAATGTCCATAGCAAAGGTTGGCCGTGAAAGGGCCCAGAGTTTCCAATATTTTGCCTTTTATGCATAAGGAAGATGGATACTTTTACCCTTGACAGTAGATCATCAAGCAATTTAGCTTGCCACACAGTCTCACACAGTGTGCCTTACTCAGAGACTTCTCACCAAAAGCAATTAAATACAAACAAGGAACTATAATAAAGACTGTCAGTGTCTTGACTATATGCCTCAGGGCCTACAAGGGAGCTTTCCATGTCAGTGTATAGATAACTGTCTTTTTCTAGTCCTTTGGAATGCTCCATTTCCCCATGCTCACTAGATCTTGGAGTATATCCTAGTGTTTTAGTTACTTGTCAATTGCTGTGACAAAATGCCACAACTACAGCAACATACAGAAGAAAGAGTTATTGGGGGCTTACTGTCTCAGAGGGTAAGTCCATGACCATTGTGGCAGGGAGGATGACAGCAGGCAGGCAGGGCACTGAGGAACAATGGTTGTGAGCTCCTAACTTGATCTGGAAGTAAGAGGTAGTGAGAGAGCTAACTGGAATGTTGTATGGTTTTTTGGAAACATCAAAGTTCATCCTTTTGTGACACAACTCTCCAATAACTCTTCCTAAATTGTTCCACCAACTCAGAACCAAGCATTCTAATACATAAACCTGTGGGGACCATTCCCATACAAACTATCCAGTTACACTGCTTAAGATCAAGTGATGCTGAGTTATATAATCTTAATCATTTCCCAGAATTTACCAGTGACATGAAGCTCTAGAGTTTAAAATATGATCTTTACTGGCTATTTTTCTTTTGGAGAAACCCAATTTAAGTTCCTCATATAGGCAAGATACCTTAAGTCATTGCCTAAAACTTTTACATCTTAGTACATATTAATTTAATTTTAAGTAAGCTAATAGATATTCATCTAAAAATCTTAAATAAACTCATGAAACTGGCATTGAATTTCCTTTATTTAAGAGTTATCCTAACATCCATGATACAAATCTTTCGGGGCTCATTTCAATATCAGAAAGTCTACAATGTGGTAGATAAAATGAGGTATTCCAACTAAAAAAATGAGGTCATGAAACGGTAGCAAATATATGGACTGAGGGCCTAGTGAAGAAAATCAGTACATTCAGCTCACCAGTATGGAGATAAAAGACCACCAGCTTCTGGTGAGCTCTGATGAGCTCATGGTGAATAGCATCACACAGGGGGAGAACCTGTGAAAGAGGCAGCAAGAAGAGCGGAAAAGCCATAGGGAGACCAATCTTTATCCTTTTATAACAATCTACTGTTTCATGGGGCCTCGGTTCCAAGGAGAAGTACTTTAATCCCTTCCAAGGGTGGTACCCCAATGACTACAACACTAAAACACACTTGAACACTGTTGTGCTAAGGAGTGAGATTTCACATTAGGAAGATTCACGGGACACACTTAAACCATATGCAAACTATAGCAGGTCCTATCATGTCTCCAGTGTGTGGTACTTGAGGAGAGGAAGGTGGATTATTGGATACTCACAGTGATGTTCAGATAATTCTAGTCTTCACAGCATCTTTTCCAAGATTTATTATCATCTTCATTCTATGGATGGAGATGGTGTTAAGGGAGCTTAAGTATTTTATGCCATGGTTACCTGCCAGTAAATCACAGAACTGGAATGTGGACCCTGACTGTGAACCTGTAGAGCCCACTCTGTTAAGCATAGCACTACAAGTCTTATCAAAACTTAGAGGATACTAAGGGAAACAAAACAACGCTACATTTTAAAAGTACTCTAGTATCAGACACATTCAAAATACTAAAGAGAAAAATGAAAACCCTATTATTTGGTGAAGTATACCTACAGCTAGATGGAAATCTACATATTCTGTAAAAACATGCTGCTGACATCATTGGCACAGAGCACTGATCAATGGTTGAAGAAACAAACAGCCCATTTTCACTCATCACTGAGAAGAGTTTTCGTGCAGTAGAAAATACCAAAGAGTGAACCGGGTTCTTCAGTAAGTTCTCTTTTTCTTTTTAAGGCATGGAGGTAGTTGAGACAAGGCCTCATGTACCCATGACTAGCCTTGAAATCCCCAATCTTGCTGCCTCAATCTCTCCTAATACTGGTATTACAAAAGAGCACTGCTATGCCTGGCTCAATTTCTTGGTCAGCAAGAGCCTTAAAGCAGATGGCATATGACACTTGTCCTGAGGATGTGGAGAGGAGTTGTGCACTGAATTATGATTAAACAAGATGTTTACGATCCTCCCAACCCCAGGATTCAACAAGACCAGTGAGTTGATACTCATTACTTTAGCATGGGAAACATTGCTAACTCTCGTGATAATGAGATATTACACTTGTCAATGTGACTCTTGCCTTTCTTCACAACTCTCAGCCCCACCCTGTAGGGTAGACTAGATCTAAGAACAGAAAATGTAGCTGGCAGGCATGCGGAATGGGATGGTCAGACAAAGTGGCTATCACAGTAATATCTGGATGCTCTCTTCTATGTGTTGACCATATGGTGACAAATGAGTGTGAAGCCATTACATAAACAACTTTTATTTTGCATGGAACTCCCACCAGGAAGCTTTCCTGTCCCCCACAAATTGAGGACCTGCAGAGTGAGAAAGGTACCCTAGGTCACACAGCCAGTCCACCTGAGCTTACTGTCTTTCTTTCCCCCAGAAGGACTTTCTCACCAGGGCTGTGAGGAAGCCCCTGTTCATTCTTTCCCATCACTCATTCCACACAGGATGGTTTCTCAAACTTTTTCTGAAAACACCAGGAGTGGCCTAATTGAGAGAAAGGGCACTTTGTGGTAAGAAAAGGTTGTCTTTTTATTCCTTTGATTGTCAGCTACTGTGATACACACACAATTATTAAACTCTCTGAAAGCATGGCTTCTCAATTATCTTTCTCCTGAATCCTGGAGAAAGTGTGATTGCTCTGTAATAACTGCTGCTGTGGCATAAATTACCTTTAGCAAACATCAAATGTGCTTAATACTCTCTCCCAGTGCAATGACTGCCACTGTAACACTCAGACAGGGCAACATCCAGTTACAGCACTGACCTCCACAATCACATCTTTGGATGTCAAGTTCAACCCTGCCAAGTACGCACTGAAATTCAATTAATAAATATTAATTAAATGGGTGTTTTGTAGGAGGCTTAATTCTATGAGTTTTGTTTTGTGGGGTTTTTTTTTAGAGTTTTGTTTGTTTTGCTTTGATGTGTTTTGATGAGTTTTGTCAGAAAGGTCTTTGCCTTATAAATGAC
The DNA here is from genome assembly GCF_978045245.1 of Mus caroli. Taxonomy (NCBI): domain Eukaryota; kingdom Metazoa; phylum Chordata; class Mammalia; order Rodentia; family Muridae; genus Mus; species Mus caroli. Next base: position 35,185,275 of record NW_028227271.1, on the reverse strand, counting down.
TTTGTTTAATGCTCTTCAAATTGCAGCCTGCAAATACCCAGCATGGGAAGTGGGGACACTGTTTTTGGTTGCTAACGTTGAGTGAGTCACTTAGCTATTGGAGCTTTTTTTTAGTCAGTACTAGATATCAGACCTAGTGTCTTGTACACATTAAATAATCACTCTACTGCTGAGCTGTATCCCTAACCAAATCTCTCTCTCTCTCTCTCTCTCTCTCTCTCTCTCTCTCTCTCTCTCTCTCTCTCTCTCTCTCTCTCTCTGTGTGTGTGTGTGTGTGTGTGTGTGTGTTGCCTCTCACTCTATCTTTTATGAGAGGGAGGGGATAGGAGGATAGTAAAAAGAGGGACAGAGAAAGAAAGAGAAAAAAGAGAAGAAGCAAAAATAGGAACCAGAAGATGGTGAGGGACTGATGTTCACCAGGCCACCTGGCTTCAGTATCTGTACTTCTGTGTTAACATATAAGGTATAGTTTTCCACATCTGAACAGCACAAATGGCTTCCAGTGTCACATCTGTCACTATATACTTGAATATGCAAATAAGCCATTTGGTACTGTAATCACTCCAAATTCTCCCCATGTAGATAGGCTAAGAGAGCTCTGAATACCAAGTCCCCAAAGAGTTGCATGTATACTTCACCATGAAGAGGCAGGAACCTCGCAATAGACTTGACCAATGGACGGTAACCATGGGCAAGTAAATTTATTTGGATTCTTTTCTCAGTACTAGAGACCAAACCCAGGCACTTTGGAACATGAGCCAAACTCACAAGTATTACTTCTTCCAGAACCTTTTCTGGTCTGTTCTGTGTTCTTTGTTTTGCTACTTGGGAATAGCTATGTCTTCCTGCTAACCTCAGGGCCATACACTATGGTAAAAGTAGAGCAACAAACCTAAGAGAGGTGCATAAAAAAGTAAGAAATGGATCTTATTATTGGAAGTTGCTACGAGTTGAGGTATTCTTTATATGGAACTAATGCCTTACGACAGTATATTGGTTATAGGGACCCTCAAGCATGCAACAAATGGAGAAAGTCACACACTGTAGGAAGTGACTGCACCAGACATTTGAGCAACACTATCTGACTGATGCAAAGCTTAGATTCCCTACCTCCCACCGAGGTATCCCACGCCAGTACATGCCTGCTTCTTGTACCTCTTCCCTTTCTACATACATATGCTTACATAGCCTCCCTTAGTTCCTGCCTCCATCCCAGGAGGAAGCTCAGTGGAACTCTTGAGTAGGAATCTTTAGTTTGTTTTTTCAATTCCCTGGTAGCACAAAAGACTCCAGTGAACACTGAAACCAGAGGCTCAACCAAACTTCAACCTGCCTTACACCTTTGGTAATCCATGTTTTAAGGCCACAGAATGTGTCTTGTCCCCATTTCCACTGCCAGAGCTTCTTTCCCAATTCTGCAGTGCTTCCCTTGTCCATGGTACGCATGGGTCTCTTTTCATACACTCTGCCATTCATGTACCCATCTCTTTCTCTTGACTCTCATCTCCACTCACCAGCTTTAATCATCTTTGACTTAGCTGCAGACATGCTTTCACTGGAGCTGTCTGGTTAAAACCCATCTTGACACCTCAAACAAATGTTCACTGTGTTTCTTTTTGACATCACAGACACTTGGGAGCCCCACAATGGGATGTTTCCATTACTTCCCAACAAGTACTTTCTTAAAGAAAGTACCAAAGACTTCATGCACTGGCCCCAACTCTGACTTCCTAGGCTCATGCATCTGGCTGTCTTTGAATCCTGCTTTACTTCCAGAGTTTCCTACCCACTTTTGTGGCCCAAAAGCTCGTGAATGAGCCACATAAACAATAGCAAGATAAGCCCAGTGTTCTCACATTGGGAAATGACAGAATGACAGAGCAAAGCTATGTGTAACAGCCAGCCAGGAACTACCTGCTAATTAGTTGAATGGAAGGAGATGTTGATATTCCAGACAGAATCTGCTTCCAGCAAAGGGTTGGAAACAAGGTGAGTGTGTGTGGAGGTGTGTGTGGGTGTGTGTGTGTGTGGGGGGGTGTGCATGCAAATCTAAAACTATTAAGACATTTTCAGAAAGACTAGGCAAGGAATAAACTACAGGGTTGAGGGAAGCCAGAGGACATTGGGCAAGGATAGTTAACTGAAGGATTACCTAAGTCTATGAACTAAGGTTGAGGAAGTGTGCATCTCATTCCTTTCTCGGAGCATGGCTGTTAGCACTGTGAATGTTTGGTTATTCCTAACTCATTAAAAGAATCTAAAAGCTAAATAATATTCCAATGATGGATACTCTATGTCTCATACTCTGCCAGTTGTTCTATTTTCATGCCTTACTTTATCTTCTAAAGGGGCCTAAGGGGAGACATTATGCTTACCCTATTCTACAGGGAGGGAAGCAAAAGCTTGTTTGGGTCTGTAATTCACATGGGATTGTAGAATGAAAATGGACTGAAACTTGATTGTGGCCTAGGGATCTGGCTTAAGGCGCCTACAGTCCTAACCTCTGGGGCCCATTGTTTCTCAGCTTCTGGATAAAAGTCTCCCATAGTGTTTGTCAAACCTACAGGCCACTAGGAGGTCTCAGCTGGGGACCCGGAGGCCATTGGCTGCACTAGCCTGCTAGTTATTGCAAGGGCCCTGGGTGATTCTTATCTTTAGGGAGCTTGGGAAATCATAAAAAAGTAATGAACCTTTGTTAGACCAGAGCTCCTGTTAGAGAGTAACACAAGATCTTTGTGAGACTGGCGCATCTGTTAGACAGTGACAAAAGAAAAGGAGAGGGTGGATATGCAATTCCTGGCAGAGGGCAGGACCCCAGAGGGAATCTGGCCCTTCTTGGATATGGAGCTTCTTGTCAACGTTTTCCAAGACCCAAGAGTCATGGCCAGTTTCCAAAGATGCAAGAAAAGCTATCAATCACCCCAACTTGCAACAACAGGCATTGGAGTTTCAAAGAAACAGGAAGAGCTCTTTGGCATAAACAGTCTTCTGAGACCTTCTCTGAGGGGACTGGGTTAGTCTTGCTAAAGACCTGTTCCTACATCCTGCCTACATAATCAAGCTCACTGTCTGTCCAACCCAACCCTCTTCTTATTGCTTATAATCCAGGCTCTGAGCAGCTGGAACTTGTTAACTATCTCAACTTGTCCTGCTTTCCCTTTTGTACCTGTATAGAATCTAGAGGCTCCTCATATTTTATCCCATCACCTACCTTAGGCTCTATCATTGGCAAGTAATCTTGGTGGTAGATTGGTTTACTTTGTTCGAACTTGAAAATATGCAAGGACTTTGACTCATGCAAACACCCCAGTTTCTTCCCTTCCTTGGTAAGTCTACACCCTGAACCCTCCCAACACATCAGTTCCCCTGACTTTGACCTTCCAGGCCTGTCAACCTTGGAGATCCAGGCACTAACTAAATGTCTTCTTTGAAATATAGTTGCGTGAAATTGTTCTTGGGGACACACATGAAGGTAACTGGCATACAACAGTCTTCTGAGGTAACTGGAACCTAAGTCAAAGCTTCTTACATTGAATCTGAGAACAAATCAATCAAGAAGCTTATTTAAACAGCCTTTTATCTGGGAGGGGAAGGACAGGTGGTGACTCTTTCACAAATGCACCCAGGTGACTTCAGTGCTGGTAGCCCAGGGCCTTCTGTTGGAGTAGAAGATATCACCAAAACTTATTTTTGAGCAGGCTCATCTAGAGATCCTGACATCTTGTGTGTTGACCATTTTCCATGACTATAACAGAGGACTTGACATAATTAACCTTAAAAGAGGAAAAGGTTGTTTGGGTTCTCAGTTTAGGAGGTTTTAGTCTCTGGTCAGCTAGGTCATTTCTTTTGGGTCTGCTAGGCAGCATACGGTAGAAAAACATGTGACACAAGAAGCTGTTCATCTCATGGAAGTCAGAAAGCCAAAGAGTTAGAGGAAGGGGTCAATGTCCCCAAATCTCCTTCAGAAGTATGATACCCCAAATCTACTTCTTCCGGGGAGGTCACACTACCTACTATAACCACCATAGGCTGTAGCCAGTGCGTCTACTCACAGGTCACTGAGCAAACTGATCATATCATCTGGAGTTGCCCCCCCCCCCCAATCTGCCAGAGCTAGCAACTTTCTCTGATTGCTATTTTCAACCAGTGACTGACCCAAAATATAGAAGTATAGAAGGCATCTGATTCTGCCCCCTAAACATACAGCTATGTGTTGACAAGAACCAGGGCTTCTAGATCTCTCTCTAAGACCCTGGCACATTCCACAGTTAGCCTTTAATTCACATAAGTGAATGAATTACAATTAATATTTAATGAATGAACAAACATGTCTAGGGTAGATAAAATTAAGCGCATCAAGTTCCTAGGTTATGAGTCAGAAATATTGCCCCATAAAAAGCCAGATACGGAAGATGTTAGGCATGGTGAGCCATAGACTGTCAGCCATTTCCCCAGAGTAATATACGAACAGTGGAGGGCAATGGGAATACGAATGGATGTGGATGACATTCAACACTATGCGAACGCATTTTTTTTCACTGTGAACTGGTGAAAGTTTCACTGAGGTACACTAGCCCAGATCTGAGAAACACAGGGGAAGTGGAAGCGACTCAGAGAGAAAGGAGCCAAATGCCAAGTGTCAGAAAAGAACTTGAGACAAAAACAGAACTGTTCATACTAACCCACATACACACACACACACACAATTTACCAGCAGCTTCATCTTACCAGATTCTACCATGCAGTTAGTATTAGGATGAAATTTACATGCCATAAACTGTGCCTTTTTTTATTTATCTTTGTGTGTGTTGTGTATGTGTATGTGCACATTGTGTATGTGTGGGCACAGGTATCTGTATACATGTGCAGAGACCACAGGAGTATGTCAGTTGTCCATGGGTTGATCGGCTCAGTTGTTTGCCTTTTGTTTTTATAGCATCAACCATTTCCTTGTTGATTAAGGTAACTACATAGAATCTTCATTTAACCATCTGTAAACACAAGTGAGGTCTATCTATTTAAACTTCTTAATTCAACCTCAGATAGTTCCACTAAAAGAATGTAGGAGGATGTCTTCATGCTTATCCACTACTGAAAGCAGCTGTGGCCACGAGTCCCAGTTGCAGCTCTTTTGGAGTTGGAAGCTAAGGCTTCAGCTCTATGCAATAAAATCCATATTTGGACTCTAAGCCCTAGCACATCTTGTTCTGTCTGGCCATCATCGGAGCTCAGCTCAATACAGCAGAGAGAGGCACAAAATCTGATATAGTATCTAATACACCGGAAGCACTGTGCAACCTACTTCTCTCTCTTTTTATATACACCCACAGGAACCATTGCTTGCTGAGATGGGCAACCAGAGAGCAGAGAGGGCTATTAGACAAGGTCTCCTGGCTTCCCTTCAACAGTAACATAAATTGTGACAAGTCTGTAGATTCAACTACCTTGCCCAACTGCTCCCCCTAGATTGTCTTCTCCCTCAGAAAGACTCCCAGCAGGCAGAGCAGGACAAAGGCACCTACGTGGGTTAGTATGAACAGTTCTGTTTTTGACTCAAGTTCTCTTCTGAAACTTGGCATTTGGCTCATTTCTCTCTGAGTCGCTTCCACTTCCCCTGTGTTTCTCAGATCTGGGCTAGTGTACCTCAGTGAAACTTTCACCAGTTCACAGTGAAAAAAAAAATCGTATCTGAACACCCCTTCCTGCTTTGGCCACATGAGTCTATCTTACTATTCCAATTCTTACCCTTCAGCACACTTACTAAAATCTTTTGTAGATTGCAGTGTAGGTTGGTTTATTTAACATATATCTCCCTGGAAAATGGTACCATCTGTGAGTAAAGGACCACATTATTCTATTCATTTCTGTGAGTCCAAAATATATCATGGCTTCTGTGGACTGGTAACAGGCCTCATCACTGGATCAGCAGGCTAGGGCAGTGTTTCCAAGTGTGGTCTCTGATGTTTACCAAATACGCTGTCAAAAGTTTTAGAATGCATTGATGAACATCAAGTATTTCATAAAGCTATGCTTCCTCAGCACAAAGAACTTTACTCCAAAAGTCAGCCCTCCACACTGCCTCATCCCAAAATAGTCTTTAAAAACAATCATGGTAATACAGTTGTGGGATTTTTTTTTTCTTTTAAAATAATATGTAGCATTTGTGAAAATCAGCCAAAGATGTTGATCTCAAAGTCACTTGAAAAATGGAGATGTCTTAGCATCCAGCATTTTAAAAGCCTCATCTTACCAGATTCTACCATGCAGTTAGTTTTAGGATGAAATTTACCTGCCATAAACTGTGCCTTTTTTTAATTTATCTCTCTGTGTGTTGTGTATGTGTATGTGCACATGTGTATGTGTGGGCACGGGTATCTGTATGCATGTGCAGAGACCACAGGAGAATGTCAGTTGTTAGCTCTTCGTCGCGTTTCATGGATACTTGATCTGTCACTGAATCTGGAGCTCACTACTTGTGAAAAATCCTGATATCATCAAGAAGCAGAGAACCGCTTGTCTCTACCCACCCTAAGACCCACTCAACACTGGGGTTACAAGTGCTTACATGGCTGAGTCTGGCCTTTTACATGAGTTTTGGGGTTCTGAACTCAGGTCCCCATGGTTGTGTGTCAAGCACTTTTACAATCCTTTTGCCAACTCAGATTTATCCTTTTAAAATATAGAGGTTTTGTTTTTTGTTTTGGGGGGAGGAGTTTGTTGTTGTTTTGTTGTTGTTGTTGTTTTGTTGTTGTTGTTTTAAGACAGGGTTTCTCTGTATAGCCCTGGCTGTCCTGGAACTATAGAGTTGAAAAGGTTTTATCATAAGGACTATCACTGCTAACTATTCTAGAAAAATCAACCACCCTGACTATTCTTATATCCTAATAGTAGTCACCCATAATCCTCTGATTATCACTAATCTACTTTCTATCTCTACAGAATTGCAATAAACTCTGGACTTTTATGCAAATTAAACAATAGATCATTTATAAGACATATTATGTCAATGTCCATTCAATTAACATGTTTCCAGTTTCATTGATATCAAATGAATATTACATTCCTCTTTATAGCAGTCATAGTGTACCATATGCATATACAAAAATTATCTATTTGTCAGTTGGAACATAGGGGAACTTCCTGAACAACCGTGAAATTGGCTATTAAGAATATTCCTACTATGGACATCCATGCATACTTTTTGTTAAACATGTTTTAAATTATTTTGATTATATATCTAAGAGTAGAAATGCTGTGTCATACTAAGCAAGGTTTCTTAAAGAGTTATCAATCTCTTTTCTTTTGCATTCCTGTTAGTAATGTGTGATGGTCACAGCTTCGTTCATCCTCACTCACATTTGTTCTTTTCTGTCAGTAAAAATATCTATTTAAATCTTTGGCCAGTTTTTGTATTCTCATTATTAATAAGAGAGCTGCTTGTCGCCGGCCATTATTCTTTGATTCATTTATCATTATCACCATGTGTACAAAAGCCAGATCAAGAATCTTATGGATTGCTCCTGACTTTCTAGCCCAACATGATCTTGTTTTCTCCATGCACTCACCAGCCCTCAAAGGTAGGACAGATTCAGACAATCTTTCCCTAATATGTTGTTATTTGAAACGAGGGTAACAGTAGTTGGTATTGAGGGATAGTATTGCATGGAAGGGTACTGAAAGGTAACAAGATTGATAGTTGCATCTGAGAAAATGCTCAAGGGGGAGCTAATGAGAACTGTCTGACTCAGCAGGGAATAAGTACACAGTGAAATCTGAAAAATGAGATGGAAACACTAGAATAGAAGGATTAAGTGAAGTGGGGGATGGAGATGGGATAAAGGAGGAATATGGGGAGAAAAACCTAACTCTAAAGGACATGGAAATGTACTACTATAGAAGCATATCTTTCTGTCTCTCTGTCTGTCTCTGTCTCTGTCTTTCTCTCTTTTCATGCCCATGTGTGTGTGTGTGTGTGTGTGTGTGTGTGTGTGTGTGTGTGTGTGTGTGTGTGTGTATGTGTGTGCATCTTAAATGGTGATACCACATTATTGGGATATAATGTCATAACTATATATGCATAATACCCTACCAGCACTTTCAGACAGAGATATTCCTGTATTAGAAGGGCTATGAAAAGAAAAGCCCAGGGACTATGAAAGCCCAGAAGGAAGAATGTTCAGAAAAGGCTGGGTGGAGAATGTAGGACCTTGAGGTGAGTCATGTGTCTGGTTTGAACTGGACTAGAATCCTCCAGGCAAAGGAAAAGTATACATGAGGATTAAGGAGTGATGGAATGAGCATATTCAAGTCTGCATGAGATCTTTGATGAGACAAAATCAGAAGGCTTGAAGAAGGAAACTAGAATCTCAGCCAGACAGAAATCCAGAATTTGGTTGACCCATTTCCAAGTCCTTGCCCTTCCTTTATGAGGCAAGGATAGTAATATAGCTTACTAGTTACTTGTTAAAGTTTTCAAATCTGAGATTGCTTGAATACAGCTTCTTGTCTGTGCAAGCTTGAACCTAACTGTGAGGCTCATTTCTTCTTCTACAAAGTGAAGATAATTATGTGCTAACCTCATAGGGTTGGAATGAGCAGGCACTGGATTAATACACACAAGACTTTTAGAATAATGCTTGTGATATAGAAAGGGGGAATCGTCAATCATCATCATCACCACCACCACCAACACCATAATTACCTGGTTTACCTATTTGCTTAGCATCATCCCAGACTATGTAATTGAAGGATGGATCCATGGTGGGGGTTGGGGGTAGGAAAATGTTGAAGCTTATAGTTTGAGCAACTCTTGCCAGAAAGTAAACCCAAGGCTGGTAAGGGGAGGGTTATGCTCCTAGCCTGTCACTTGGAGTAATGCAAAGTGTCCCCACATGTCCCTTCCGGATGACAGCAAGCAAGGCCATCGCTGAAAGACAAGGACTTCTATTAACAACGAGCACAAAGGAGTTCAGCATATTAACATTTGACTTTGGAGAAAAAGAGACAAGGGCACTGAGTGGGTCTCATAATCAGAATGCAGTTTCAGGAGACCTTGTTGTGGGTGCTGTCTCTGCTCTGAAGATCCTTCCAGTTTCAGTAGTCCCTGTAATAGACAAGAAAAACCCCAATAGCAATGAGAGCAGCTCCTTTTTGACAGTTTTGGGAGGGTTTTATTCTAATACTATTTTGTTTCAAATCTAGAATCATAATCAAAACTGTGTTCCCCTCAGGCCAAGTATGATTTACTATACATTCATCTCTCCTCTACTCTGATTTTCTGAATTACACACAGGAACCTGTCTAGTCCAGGCTCAACTTGCATAGAATATACAAGCCTTATACTAAATTATAGAATGGTGCCATGGTTGCTGCAAACAATAATCACCATTAGGGACACTACATGGAGCAAGGCATCGAGAAGCATATATTGGGGTTATTATATGCGGTACAGTCCTAAACTATGATATTTATGACTCTCTTAAAATATTTAGGAAGCAAGAATTGGGTTGCCAGGATAATCATGCTCTTTCTTCCTTTTTTTTATTTTTAAGTGTGATCATTGAGAACCAACACTGACAAAAATTACCATGTGAAGTCAGAAATAAGATATTTCAGCATATTTTTGTATGCAGAATTAAGAAGAATCAAAGTGAGGTGAAGGTTGTTCTCCATGAAATGGAAAGGTGAGAACCTTGACAGGTATCCTACCAGGGTTTCTGTGCATTCCAGGTTCCACACTGCATACAATTCAGTGCCAGGGGCATCGTTCTCAAGAGCTATTCTGATCATGCCTTTCTCTTCTCACTTCCTAGGAAGCAGAAGAAACAAATCGTAGGAGGTAAACTGGCAGGTTACTTCTATAATTTGCAGGGTCGCAAGGGAGTCAAAGCAACCACCTGGTCCAGATACCAGAAGTTATCCTTCATATGTCATAAGGAATCCACTCAGCCCTCTCCAGGGACCCTGTTAAAAATGAATCACCCACCCTCTCATCCTTCCTGTGCTGTACCATTCTGTGCAATCACCCAAAAATGCTTTAAAGAGGATTATTGTTATTGGTTAAAGCCCCTTCTTGGCTGGCTCAGATATCCTCAGATTTTTATCTAGTGACCCAAATATCAGATGCCTTCCAGGATCTCATAATATTTTTATTCCCTCAGACTCCTCTGGAGGTTAACAGTTCTATACACTTTCCATATTTGTGATGATCATGACTGTTTTCATTGTGTGTTTGTAGCATTCACTTTCATTTGAATTTGTCTGATACTTTTTTATGCTTACACAGGGTGATGTGGTTGGGAAAGAAACCTAGCAAGGCATAGCATGTAGGGGGTGTATCATGTCACAGGGGATGGGTTGTCAATATGACTTATCACTGTTGGCATTCTCATGCTCACCTCACTGAGCTAGTGTTTATCCAGTCAGTACACTCTAAGCTTGTTCTCCCTGCCCCTTTCTGTATTAAATAGTTCACAAGGAAGTCATTTAGCACAACTCACACATGGGGACTGGATTACTCTGCTTGCTTGCTTGCTTGCTTGCTTGCTTGCTTGCTTGCTTGCTTGCTTGCTTGCTTGCTTGCTTGCTTGAGGACAGAGTCTCTGGGATGTTTACAATTCTGCTCTATTGAAGAGTTGTTCTCCAGTAATATGTTTAATTATTTGTGTCATTAATCATCATTAAATATTTACTATATAATTAAGATTTTTATTACTATCCTTTTTGCTGTTTCAAAACAAAACAAAAACAAAATATGTCCCCAAAAACTTTAGAGAGATGTTTATTTTGGCTCACAGTTTGGGGGATGCAACATCATGACAGGAAAAGCACCACAAACACTGTTTGGCAAGGGAATCATGGGACAGCTACTTGTCACGATTCAGCAGATTAGAAAGAAGAGAACTTGGGCCAAATTTCACTCAAATTGCTTTTTAAAGGTCCCAAACCTCCATATATGCCAGGTGTTAAAACACGTGAACCTGTGAGGGATACTTCACATCCAAACTGTAATATCCTACCCTCAGTTTCCAGAGATTCGTGGCTGTCACATAAGATACATTCAGTCCAACTTCAGGAATCCATGTAGACTCTACATTGTTCAAAGGTCTAGAGTCTCTTCTGAGACTCAAGACAACCTTTTAGCTATGAAACCCTGCAGAATCAAAGAGAAAGTTACATAGTCTAATACACAATGGTACAGTGTAAGCATTCTTATCCAAAACGACTGAGAAAATAGCAAGGAAATATTGACCCAACCAAGAACCAAACCCATCAGAGCAAGTATTGAAACCTGCAGTTCCATGTTCTCCATCCTGGATCGTGGGAATAGCATCTGGAGTCTAATGAGCTTCTGTAGCACTGACCCTACAAGTCTGTCAATCAATAAAGATAATTAATAAAGATAATCAAAGATATTGAGAAAGATGATCTTTAAAGACAATGTAGCACACATTTGTCCTTAAAGATGGCTTTACTCACTGCCTAAAATTTCCTCAGGTTGGCTCTTGCTGTGTACATGTTTCTGTTGGAGTTCTGGCTTCTACACTTCTACCAGAATATTCCTTTAAGATTTCCTTCTGCATTCAAGGACTTCTCTAGCACACAGTTCCAAATCCTTTGATATTCTTCTAGAAAACTAGCTCTAAATGCCTACAGGTTACAGGGATGGGTTTATTACAGTAATGGTGTTGCTTCTCAGGAGTCCAGGCATTTATTCATTATATCATTGAAAAAGTTATTTTATACAAAGTATGTAATGTGGTGTGTATCAGTATAAATGCAATGTACAAATTAAAAACATATCCAAATATTCACCATCAGTATACAAGAAAGCAACTAACTTTTCATACTGATGTCTTGTCCTGCGTGTCCTGCAGTCTTGCTATCATCATTTAGTACTTCCAGGAAAGTTTCTTTTAGGACAGGTATTCTTTAGAGTTTTCTTCATAGACAAATGCATCATCTTTAAATAAATACAATTTTGTCTCTTCCTTCTCAGTCTATATGCCTTGACTTACTTTCATTATTTCTTTTCTTCAATCCCCACCCCCAACCCAGTCCATCACCATTTTTCTCTTTCTTTGTCTTATCCACTGCTTGAAACTTTTGTATTGGTATTGAAGAGTAGTGAGAGGAGCATCCTTCCCTTGTTTCATTTCTGAGGAGGTGAGCACCACACCTTACTTTAATGACTTTGATGTTAGTTGCAGATGTTTTGTAGCATCCACTGATCATATGAAGGATACCTGTTTTATTCCTAGTATTCTGAGTGGTGTTTGTCATAAATGGGTATTTTGAAAAGTTTGTCATGCATTAATTGTCCTGGTTATATGGTTTTCTTTCTCTTAAAAACTTATCTGGTGATTTATTATATTTTTTCAAATGTGCAAATATCCCTATAAACCTCCAGTAAATTCACGTAGCTGTGTTGTATCATGCTTATATATTGCTTATATATTGTTGGCCTCATTTTTTTAATTTTGTTGAAGGTGTTTGTGCCTCAGTGTATGAGAAATGCTGGTGTGTACTTTGTGATAATTTCTCAGGCTAAATTTTGGTGTTGAGGTGATCCTCACCTCACAGACGGGTTTATGCAGTAGTCACTCTACCTTGACTTTGTGAAAGAGGGTATCATTCATTCCTAAAACATTTGTAGGATCTATCAGTGAAATCATTTAAACCCAATGCTGTTTTAGAGAGTATCAGTCACCAATTCAAATTACTTAGTGGTTATAATCATAGGCTCATTTAGATCATATATTTCTCTGTGTGTGAAATTTACAAGTTTTTTTTTTTTTATCTTTTTTAGGATATCACTCAGAGCAGTGTGAGGAATCAGCAAGAATGACCCCTGGACGGAGCAAACCCTTCAGCGCCAACGTCCCCTGCCGCCACCATGCCCAAAAGAAAGGCTGAAGGGGATGCTAAAGGAGACAAAACCAAGGTGAAGGACAAGCCACAGAGAAGATCTGCAAGGTTGTCTGCTAAACCTGCTCCTCCAAAGCCAGAGCCCAAACCTAAAAAGACCCCCACGAAGAAGGGAGAAAAGGTACCCAAGGGGAAGAAAGGGAAAGCTGAAGCCAGGAAGGATGCGAATAATCCTGCAGAAAATGGAGATGCCAAAACAGACCAGGCACAGAAGCTGAAGGTGCTGGAGATGCCAAGTGACGTTGTGTGCATTTTGATAACTGTGTACTTCTGGTGACTGTACAGTTTGAAATACTATTTTTATCAATTTTTTTAAAAATGCAGAATTTCGTTTTACTTTTTTTTAAGCTATATTGTTAGCACACAGAACACTTCATTACTGGGTGGGGGAAGGATCATGTGTCAGTAACAAAATCTCTCCCAAGCTGGATTGAAGACAGAAAACCTCTTTCCCTGATAATTTTGGAAGGCTCCTGTTGGCTCCCAGGAGAGAAATCCTGATCTTGACCTAGGTGGCCACCAAGGCACAACAATGCCTTGTGGTCTGGGAAAACTATAAATTCACTTTTATATCCTCTTCCCCCTGTACTATCAACATAGACTTAATTCCCTTAAAAACCAGAGAACTGTTGAAACCTGGCCCCCAAAATTGGTTTCCCAGTCCATTGAGCTATGTGGAATTTGCAGTGACTTCATCAAGTGTTCTCAGAAGAGCAAATAAAGATTTGTGGATCTTCAGATTGATAATTCTGCCATGTTCGTTTCCTGAAAGTCAGGGTCGGCTTCTGAAAAGTTGTTAAACAACATCCTTAATGTGGGATATCAACCCTCACTCTAAGCTACTTCCCCCTTTGAAAGCATTGAATGAAGACTTCACTGAGTTTTATAGTGGCTTTCTGATTTTGGTAGTCTATACAAGAAGGGAATTTGGAGATTGTTGTATATTGTTGATTGTCTGCCCATGTCCTGCCTGAAATACCATGATTGCTTATGAAAAGTATCTTTAATAAAGCTGGTTACAGTTTAAAAAAAGATATCACTCCATTTCATCTAAATATCAAGGGAAGTTATCCTTAAATTTTCTCATTGTCCTGTAACATCTACCCCATCAGGAGCAATCCCCTGTCTTTCCTTTCTTTTCTGATATTGCTAGTTTGTATCATCTCTATTGTAATTCAATCAAAAAACATTGTAATACTGTATTGATCTTTTTAAAAATTTGCTTTATTTCCTATTATTTTCCTAGTTTCAAGCTCATTGATATTATATATATATTTCTTTTCTGATGATTTAAGCTTAAGGTATTTTCTTTACTTTCTCCTGACATAAGCCTACATTGTTAATGTTGAGTCTTTCTTCTTATATAATGCATATACCACAAAATGCCATAATTTCCCCCTGAGCATTACTTCTGCAGCATCTAAAATCTCTGAAAAGTTAGACCATCATTTTCTTCTTGTTTAAATATTTCTTCAGGTGACAGAAGCTGTCATGCAGGGGCATTATGGGTCAAGGACACAGCCTGGCAAAGAGAAGACAGAGCAAACAGAATGTAACATGTTCAGAGAATACAGATTGATTCTGTCTGATCCCAACTTGAGGAAAGGCTGAGGAGAGTGAGAAGTTGGTCCATGAACACCCTCATGTGTCATGCCGAAGGGAAGAAGACAATGTTTTCTTTGCTCATTTTGAATCTAGACACTGTCTTCAGTGAGAACATGAGGCAGTGCTACCTAGATCTTATAATGCAGCTCATGGGGACCAACTGTCCCAATGCCACTTTATCCAGGCACTATGGGATACCTTAGAAGCCTACACTTAAAGAAAGTACTACCATGAACATAATTCTCTCTAGTGGATTACACTAGACAACCTGGTGCATCTGAGAATCCTCAGAAGTGCCTCTTCCAAGGCACACACCATAGCCAATATGTCTCTCTCCCTCTCTGAAGCTACAAAGGTAAGTGCAGTGAGACTCCTCAGCTCTTCCAATGACTGAGCAAGATTGCAGCTGTTTATTGAACCATTCCATGATTAGAGTCCCTGGAGAGATTTTATTTTCCCGGAACACACCCAGTTTTCAGTATTCAGTACAAGACATGGTCCAAGAATCTGACATGTGTTGGGCTTGAGATGGCAATGGCTTCATGTCCAGCAGAAAATTGAATGTTGGGAATGCTTGCCTAATATTGGCTTTTTGACAAGGCATTGCAAGAACAAGCTATACTCAAGGGGACCATTAATTGGTTTATAAGCAAAACTGGGAAGTAGAGAGTCCAGAGATGAGGAGCCTGGGAAGATCAGAAAAGCTGATTCTAGATTCCAAATGGTAGATAATAATATTGGTAAAATCTGCTCTCTAAAAGCAAACAGTTTGAACTAACACTGCAGCAAAGAGCAAGTTTAAAATGTGGCCTTCCGCTTAACTCTGAAAGTGTCAATCAATGTACCATGAAATTGGAAGAGAACAGCAAGTGGTGAGAAAGAAAACAATAATAGGTTTGAAAACTTTCACAGTTGGAGCTGGAGAGATGACTCTGTGGTTAAGAGCACTTTCTGATCTTCCAGAGGACCCAAGTTTGATTCTCAACACCCATGTTGATGACAACAAGTATTTATAAGTCTAGCACCAAGGAATTTTATACCCTCCTCTGTCCTCTGAGGATACCACACATGTGCACATTTGTAACACAGACATGTAGGACACACATGTAGGACACACATGTAGTGCATTCGCGTGCACACACACACACACACACACACACACACACAAATAAAAATAAATCCCTAAAGATCAGCAGTCCACTGGGATTTTGCAAGAACTTTATCACAGTTTCAGATTAAATAGATCCTTGATAAATTGAGACTTAGCGTAGCCATTGTTACTACAACCCTCTGGTAATAAACAGTAGGCTGTACAAACTCCTTAGCCCACAAGGCTAGATTCTCTCCAATACCTACTTCATATATACTTATGTATTATGATTAGAAATTAAATACCTCTCCCCAGAGGCAAAAAAGTGGGGCCATAGAAGAGAATGGATCAGAACTTCTGTCCAAAAAGTAGTAGAAAAAGTTTGGTGGATTTCCTTAGTCAGGAAAGGATGCCTGGTGAGGTCTACAGGGCATGGCTCCTGCCCTGTTGTGGATCCTCAATTGTATGAGTTTTTCTCCCTATGTAGATGGGATATTATTTTTTTCCTTTTTTTAAAATTTATTTTAATCTTTTTATTAGATATTTTCTTTATTTACATTTCAAATGCTATCCCAAAAGTTCCCTATACCCTCCCCTCGCCCTGCTCCGCTACCCACCCACTCCCACTTCTTGGCCCTGGCATTTCCCTATACTGGGGCATAGAAAGTTTGCAAGACCAAGGGGCCTCTCTTCCCAATGATTTTCTTTACTTTTTAATGTACATAAGAAGGAAAAATAAATCCATAATTTTAGTATTAAAGTGTCTGAACCAATAAGATATCCAGTGTGGTCATCATGTCCTTTCCCATTTGGTAACTGAAAGGAACCAAGTCATGTAACCAAGGAGGCAGTCCCCATTGGATCCCTGAAAGACCCTGAGAACCAGAGCCCTCTTCTTGCAACACTGGCTGGTAAGTTAAGATGATGGATGTGTTTGTTATAACCACAAGAATTAATTACTGGACCTAACTAATTGTTTAGATGCTCAAGTCTCACCCACAACAATATAGAAAATGTAGACCCTGAGGTCTTTTATGCCCTTCTCTGTCCTCTGAGGATACCACACATGTGCACACACACACACACACACACACACACACACACACATACACACACACACCTACCTACCCATCAGATCTGATGAGATCCAGAAAGTTTGGGAACATGTCTGCTGCCAAATCTAACGTGATCAGTTACTACTCCCCCATGGCTTGCCTTTATTTCTTAGAATAATGAGAGGGTCTTGTCATTTTGTAGCTAACCAATCTTGTCTACATTAGAAAGAGTGATGGAAGTGTCGTCCACTGACCCAATTTCTCTCCCCCTACCATGTTGAAGGATTTTATGGAGGACTGTAACTAGACAATCACCATCCTCCTTTATGAGCTCAGACAACCTGCCCCCTTCATTACATTCACTGTCCTCGCTTGCCAAGGCACTTTTACGACTCTGGGAACGATTGCCTCACTCTTGAGGACCCGGGAGTATCCCTCAGTGTTTCATATAACTTGTCACAATATTTTTAACAGCAATTTTTCTTGTGTGCTGCTGTGAGAGCCTCTTGCCAGCATCTCCCCTGACGGTACTGTTCAGTGATGTAGCAGCAGGAATCATCTTCTTGAAGCAGCAAGAGAAATTTCCTGGGGCCATGACCACTGTCAGCTTCTCTAGTCTTTAAATTCACCATCCCGAGTATCCTCTCAAACCTAGAGGCTCGAGGTTAGAGTGTACAGTCCTGGCATTTTTCACCGCATGTGTAAAGAAAAGGGACAAACCATTCAGCAAGAGCGTCTGTGGTTCAAAGGAGCAAGAGCAAAGAGATGCCCTGACCCAAAGCAACAATGACATGAATAGCAGCATTTATTTGCACATCCTTCTAATATGTAATACATTTCTACTTGGTACAAGAGACTGGAGAGGCAGCATTGTGATTGATGCCCAGTGCTCAAGATTCAGATTTTACTGGCCTGCCTAAGAAGTCTCTGTGACTGAGCTCACACCATCACCCCCTTTATCCAGAGGCTTTGTCTTTCTTTTGTTCTTACTTAATATCCATAGCTTATCTCTCTTGCAATATTTATCTGCTTTGAGAACAAAGCAGCCATTCATCTCAGGATCGCAGACACCCTAACCAAGTGCCCTGCACGAAATGAGCAATCAATATTCATTAATCCAACATTGATCGAGCACCTGCCCATATGCCACCGGCCTGTACTAGGCACAGATGACACAAGAGTGAGTGGTGACACATGGAAAGCCCCTGATCTCAGGGAGGTTTAATGCTCGACCAAGACATGCATTAAAAATACAGGAGAGCATACCTATGTATAACATGATCATGATTTCACTGAATTGGAGTGAAGGTGGCAAATAAATGGTCAAGGAGCCTCTCAGAGAAAAGATATGTGAACCAAAACCCTTATAAGAAGAAGGTACAATAATATTTTTTTCTCCACAGCCCTTAATGCATTAAAAAAAAAAAACTCAGTGAGGACCATGATGCCAAAATGGAACATGTAACACAGAAACTAAGAGTCAAAGCCATGGATTTATTCTGAGGACAGTGGCAGACACTAGAAGGCCCAAACAGGAAAGCCACATGATTTGATTCATAATTTTAGAAGGTGACTTTGAGATTAGCTGGCGGGAAATGGCTGACAGTCGAAGTCCACAGGCAGAGAGTGTTGCTGCTCTAACAGGGGCAGAGGGCTCAGAAGTTAAAGATGACCAGATCATGGATTCCTGTAGAGGTGGAGGTAATCCAGCCCCAAGCACAATATGCCATCTGTTGAGCAGCTACTGCATGCCGATGCTTCATGATTGTTATCTCATCCTTGCATTTATAAAACATTAGTGGATCATCTTATACAGCAGGCACTGGGAAAAGGGAATCATTTTAATGCTCCATGATAAAAATGGGTTTATCCAAAGTCTTTGATCTTGGACATAGATACAAATGAAGTTTTATAGTCCATGTTACTCTGATGGTGGTAAACTTCAGCCCCTGTGATGGACCTTAACTAGACAGAAATGCCAGGGGCTTTGTTCTATTTCTTAACATATGATAACTACATATAGTAAACCTACTGGACATTTCATGTACAGTCGGAGAATATCGTTTATCAGCTTACTTGGTGTTTCACAACTCTGTGTAAGAGAAAAGGAAACTGAGGATCAGAGAGCAAGTTAACTCACTGAAAGTCACTTACAAGTGACCTTGCATGGAACAAATAATGTAGATAATCTTCAAGAATTACTAAGTAGTGGAACCATATGAACCCCCCCCCCCACAGCTCTGTTGGGCAATCTGCCATCATGATGTTCTGTCCACGGTGAAACATAAATAGAATTTGTATTTATAGAATCTGTATTATTCTTAACCATATCGGGTACTCATGCAGATATCACATCAACCTCTGTAGAACCTGGACTGAGAATAAACTCGGGCTTAGGAGTCAAAGTCCATGCAGACTAGAGGAGGTACCGCTGGTGAGGTTGTCTGCTGAGACTCCAGCTTGAGTGGATCGCCACAAAGGCAACATCCTTGTAGCCCAGGGTTCTCCTGCATGGGTCAGCCTTAAATAGGCACATCAAAGAGCCTGAAAATGCATTGCGGAGAGATCTTTTCAGAATGACACAGGAGGCCCTCCCCAGAATGATATTGAAAACATTGCCAATAAAAGTGATGAACCACTTTTGCAAGTGACCCAAGACTAAAACTTTTTTTCTTCTTTGCCTAGCACGGCGTCCCCTTCATCTGTCTTACATTGTAATCAGATACAACCTTGATGGAATGAAAGCAGAGGTCACCCTGAACAAACTGGCACTTTACGTGCTTGGGAAAAGGCTCCTTTGTAACAGGGAAATTACAGCATTTCTATAGAGTGATTTTTCTTAAAAGAACAGGTTGCTTTGTTCAAAATGCTGCTGATTTCAGCGCTCTGAGGAGATGGTCCATTCACACTGTCGACCTGCAGAAATTTGTGGGGTTCCTTTTGTTTGTAGCAACCTGCATATATTACAGAGAGTATATTAAAATAGAACGCACAAGCCATTGTCAGGAAATCTTTATATTGTCCAAAAAATGTCAGACCAAATGCAAAATGATTGATTCTCTCTGTACATTTTACCTCTTGTTGCTGTCATGTGGGAGTTCTGTGAAACAGGGTTCACTAGCTCTCTGTGGGGTCCCAAGCCCTGAATTTTGTCCCTAAATATGATGGAGTATCCTAGGAAGAGAAATAGCACATTTAGGCAATGGTATTTCTGAGCATAATATCAGACACTGTTCAAATGAAAATATCAAAACCAGCCAAACCCAAGTCTTACAGTTAGCTAATGTGTAAGAAAGAGGGAAATACAAATGAGCCTATAGTGCTCTGAAAGCTGTCTGATCGAAATGTGTGCCACAAATCAGAGTGTGAAACTATAAGATGTATTTGAACAAAAACAAAAAACAAACAAAAAACCCCACAATGCTTTGTGTCAACCCAAACACTACACATGCCATGTCTCAACATGAAATGTTATCAAAAATTAAGCAAAGTGTTTCATTTTCCTAGTGTCAATTTTAACACTTAGCAATATTTTTTGGCATTGTAATTACTGTTTTCATTCTATTAGGCCTTCTGTGAATAGGGATGTTTGCCTACAGTTCTAATAATCACTTATTTTTTATGAACAGATGTATTGCTTCATTAAACCTGATTGTTTATAGCTAATCATAAAAGTTTTACCAAACCAACTAAATCCCATAATTTGTGCTTCAAGAACATTTATTTCTCACTCTTTTTGCATGTTATGAATGAAATTAGTATTGTCATTTTTTTTTCATGAAACAACTATATTTGTGGATGGATAAAAGGAGACTGCTACTCTCTCCCTAGCATTAAGGAGGAATCCCACTGGCATACACTTTAATTGCATTTACCATGTAGAATGCTTTTTGTCATCTAAGACAGCAGGCAAGGGCTGTGTTCATCAAAGCATCTATAAGGCTATTGTATTACTTTTCCTAAGACATGGGGGTAAAAGCTTGATTAATGGGAAAATCATAAATGTGTGCACAGAGCAAGTATGAAGAGAAAGAAGAACCCATTCTGTGAGTATCAAAAGGACTTTGATTTTTGCTGCAGTGGGGGAGATCTAGAAGTTTTCTAGAGGAGAAGCCAGCCATACTATATCCATATTGCAATCCAACTTGCCCAATATACCTCACTGTGTTAAGCCCTTGGGATGCCAGGATTTATGTGTTGCTACAGTTGGCCCTCACTATTCCAACTAATAGATCACCCCTCTCAAGGCTGTCGTGAGGATCAAATGAGAACTGTATGTAAACGACACAGAGCACTGCCTGAACATTAGTAGCTCCCTTACCCAATCTGCCTATATACTAAGCCTGGGTCATGGGCATAGGGAAGGACAGAGAGGCTCCCTTGTATTCAGATATGGAACAGTCTCATTCCTGCCTTCATTCATTTTTCTGAATGTCCCCACTGCCTGGACAATGTTATAGTCTAGCAATGTAGATATTTGCAAATGAAATCTAATAGCCCAAACTACAGAACATTTTAAATACTCTTGGGCTAACAAAAACAGCTCTGGTTTAAAGAGTTGGGGAGCCCTTTGATACAAATACCTGTCAGGACTTCCATAGCTGAGATAATGAGTATTTGAAGCAGCATAGTCCTGTCCCAGGGGGTTGATTGAAACGCCACTCAGTGGAGATGAAGTGGCTGGGTCTCTTAGGACTGACTGTGGCCAGAGACATCCTGTGAATAACTGCATTTGCCACAGGGGACATCAATTTTTTACTAAAAGGGACTCAGCTTATTTGTTCCCTCCTAGACACTAAGGGTAGGCAGGGGCTGAAGTGTCTTTTCTGTGGCAAGTAAGCTGTCTTTGGCAACTGGGAGGGCCCTCTGCCTGGGGCTTTCTTTCTTTGCCTACACACAGGTGGATCAGAACAGAGGGGATGTGCACATTTCTTGTAGCAGTACCCAGATTCTGTGCTTTCAAGCAAAATCTCAGCAATCGAACACGAAAAGTCTAAATGTAGAAGCGTTTAGGTTGAGCAACACAGGGAACACTCACCAGCCACCTCAGCTGCCCTGGAAACTTTCAGTGCCCCATTTGGTCTGAAATCCTCAGACACATATCCCTGGGTCTCAGGGCCCCCCCGCTGATCTGTGAACTTTCACCTCTCTGTCCCATCAGCCCACACAGATCGCGCGCTACCTGCTCTCTTGGATTTACTTTGCCCTGAGAAATTTTTCTGGATTGTCTCAAATTGAAAGATGAGGCACTTTTCTTTCAATGGCCTGAAAAGATGTCCTTTAAGAATTGAATTGGCCCCTATTCCTCATGAGCTACCTGGTGCCTTTGCTCCACCTGGACAAACAACAACAAAAAGATAATGGTACTAGGTCAGCACAAGTGTGTTTAAAGCCTTTAGAGAATTAGAAAGGATAAGTGAAACTCCCTTTAGGTGTTTCTAGTAGGGCCTTCTCTGCTGCTTACTCAGAGAGAGCTCTGGGACTCCCGACTCATGAGGTCTCTCACCAGACCACCCCTTGCCTCTCTCTAGCTTTCCTTTTGATCACCACTTCCATCTCTTTTTAGCCACTTCGCCTCTGACTTCCTTCCTATAAATACCGGTTCTGTTCTCTATACAGAGAGTACTCTCAAAATAAAGCAGGTCCTGGTTCTCCCTAAGAGAGGGTGAGCCTCCGGACTCATGCAGAACACCACATAAGCCAATATTTTGCTACCTTCTAAATAGCACAACAGATATTCCAGACCCCATCACTTAGCCTGTTCTGCGTTCCCTAGCTACCAACTCTCTGCCTCATCCTTTCTGGGTGTTTGGGCCTCAAGTAAGATGTAAAGTAGGCAAAGGTGCTCATATAAGAAAGGACAGGAGAACAGAGCCTACTGCACCTGGACTAAGTTTGTTCCAGGCTGAGATTTAAAATCTTTAACCCAGATTGCTGTGCCTGTTAGTGTTATGTTTGTATATATTCTGTTTCGAATCTTACCACTCAGCATTGAACAATCAATAAAGTTATCTTCCTGTCAAGTGCTAGACTTGGCTTGGAGAGGGTTTCCTGAGGAAGGAGTGTTTGGGAGTGGCGAAAGAAAGGAGTAGAAGTCAATCATACATACTAGCTGACAGCTCTGCATTCTACTTAAGCTGGTTCTCCAGACAGATGTATAGATAGCTCAGCTCTTGGATACCAAAGCCCAATGTTTTATTTACATATCAATTTGATCATTATCCTAGGTTCCCTTTTGATTATCCCACAAATTAGCATTTGTGGGATGAGGACCTTAGCCCCTTGGTTCTTAGAACGAGACAGCAAGCTCATTTTTTAATTAGATATTTTCTTCATTTACATTTCAAATGTTATCCCGAAAGTTACCTATACCCTCCCCCCGCCCTGCTCCCCTACCCACCCACTCACACTTCTTGGCCCTGGAGTTCCCCTGTACTGGGGCATATAAAATTTGCAAGACCTAGGGGCCTCTCTTCCCAATGATGGTCGACTAGGCCATCTTCTACTACATATGCAGCTAGAGATACGAGCTCTGGGGGTACTGGTTAGGTCATATTTTTTGTTCCACCTATAAGGTTGCAGACCCCTTCAGCTCCTTGGGTATTTCTCTAGTTCCTCCATTGGGGGCCCTGTGTTCCATACTTTAGATGACTGTGAGCATCCACTTCTGTATTTGCCAAGCACTGCCATAGCCTCACCAGAGACAGCTATATCAGGGTACTTTCAGCAAAATCTTGCTGGCATATGCAATAGTGTCTGCATTTGGTGGCTGATTATGGGATGTATCCCCCGGTGGGGTAGTCTCTGGATGGTCCATCCTTTTGTCTTAGCTCCAAACTTTGTCTCTGTAACTCCTTCTTTTTAACATAGCAAGTAAACTCAGAGATCTGCCTGCCTTTGTAAACACAAACAATAAATTTAGCTGGCTGGGATCCAGCTCTGAGATTCTCCACACCTGGAACTAAGTTCATTCTAGTCCAAGCTGACCTTGAACTCAGAAATCTGCCTGCCTTTGTATCTTTCTGAGGCATGCTGGCTCATTAGTGCAGCTGTCTTTGTTCTTTTAGGTCCCCGAAGTCCCTCATACAACTCATATTACATCCTTGTATTTTGCATTGTTGAGAATTTATACATTCTTGAACTCATGTTTTCAGAGTTCTTTCCCACAGCATTAAGGGCTGCCCTGAAGATCATAGTGTTTACCATTTTGCTAAGAATCACATTCTTGCTTCCTGAACTTGTGTTCTGTTCCTAATTATGATGGAGTCATTAGCCTTAACAGAGAGACCATTCCCTAAAGGAGAAACATGAAAATATATACATTATTATGCAAACAAGCTTTATGGATAGCAACCATCAGCATTTGTAGAGGCCCAAGTCCTGCTAGCTCTGCTCCAGGAGAGGGTATTGTGTCACGCCATCCCTTCCACAAGAAGGACTTGGCATATTCCCTTAAAGGGATTAATTCTCCTTCTCCCTGCAGTCATGCTGTAGATTTTGTCTAGGGGTAGGACCTCAGGATACTTACTGTTTCTGCATTAGCATGTACTTTGATTCATCATTGTTTCAGGCTTGTTTGTACAGCCATTTCTAGGAAAGATTGTTTCACAGCAGAACTTCTGGCATTCTGGCTCTTACTATTTTCCTGCCCCATCTTCTATGATGTTCTCTTATCCATAGATACAGGAGCCAAGATATATTTGGATGTATTGGAACTGGGCTCCTCATTATCTGTAGATTTCTGCATTGAGTCCAGTTGTGCTTTCTGTGATGGTCTCTATTTGTTACAAAGAACAAAGAGAGGTTTGTTTGATGAGGAGTGAAAGCTGCATCTGAGGGTTCAGAGCTAGGAAGGACAGGTGAAATGGAACATGTCATATTTGTCTTTCTAGGTCTGGGTTATCTCACTCAATATAATTTGTTCTAGGTCCAGGTATTTAAAGTTTCATGTATTCATTTTTTCTTTATAGCTGAATATATTATAAACTCACATATACATATATAGTATACATGTACCACATAGGAGATGCTATTCATTTGTTGGTTAAAGGGCATTACGTTGGTTTCATTTCCTAGAGATTGTGCATAGAAGAGTAATGAACATTACTGAACAAGCAGCTGTACAGTAGACTGTCCAGTCCTTTGGGAATAAGCCAAGGAGCAGTATAGTATAACTGAGTCATATGAGAGATCTATCATATGACCCAGCTATACTGCTCCTTGGTCTCTGCAAAGCACCCTCTTTACAGTTGTGCCTTGGATATTGCACCACAAAGTAATGTATAGAAAAACATCATAATAGGATCGAGTCTCCTCCTCCTCCTCATGGCTCATCATAAAGTAGAACCAGTAAAGGACAGCAAGAGTGGAACACAAGAATGTATGTCCTTGAGATGTTGCTTCAACTTCAATAGTCAAAACATCCAGGAGTTTCTATATATCCTGGTGGAGGGACTGCCTAGTGAGGTCCTTAAGTAAGCAATGAACAGGCAGGGGTCAAAAGGTGAAAAAAATTAGAGACATCATAGCTGGGAGCTAAGTCCTCTCATTGTGTCCAGGAGGAATTAATCAGACTAGGACCCAGGGCAATGTCTTAGAATTGGATCAGACCAGTCATACTGGAGTCTAGACTCAGGACAGGAGGGCCAAAGAGTTTGCCTTTTCTAACACTAAGAAAAACAATGCTTCCTTGTAGTAGTTGGCTTTTTTTTTTTTTTTTTTTTTTTTTTTTTTGGTCAACATGACACAAACTAGAGATATCTGGGAAAGGATAACCTCAACTGAGAAAATGCTTCTGTCAGTCAGATTGGCCTGTAGACAAGTCTATGTGACATTTCATTGATTAATGATTTATGGAGAGGTGGGTGGTGCCACCTCTAAGCAAGTGGTCCTGAGTTACTTAAGAAGGCAGAGTGAGAGAGCCATGGAAATGAAGTAAGCAGTACTCCTCTGTGGCTTCTGCTTTAGGCCCTGCCTCTCAGTTTCTACCTTGAGTCCCTGCCCCTGACTGCCTTTCATGTGCAATAAAGCTACAAGATGATATAAACCCTTTCCTCCCCAACTTGCTTTTGGCTGTGGTGTTTATGACAGAAATAAAAGAAAACTAGGCAGACTTTATCCAAGTAAACAAATGAAGAGGGGAAACCAATAAAACAAGAGAAGGATAATTGTAATTTAGAATGAGAAATGATGAGAGAATATTGCCGCCAAAGAGACTGACTATACCTAGAGTGCACTTCTGATTGTGTTAGATCAGAAAGCCATATTATTTCACCACCAGCAGCTACCCATTACTGTCTCTAGTGGTTATAATGAGGAGGTCTCCCAGGGTATCACTTGCATAGAAAAATATTAAACTGTCATTTTGGCACATCTGAAAGGTGGTGTGTAAATTTAAAATTCACTGCATAAACAATAGCAATATCAGGGTGTTGAAGGAGAGAGAATAAGGCAAAAAGAAGTAAACATTAGCTGCTGTAGCTAAGACAGGCTTGAATTGGATCATGACATTTAAGATGTGATTTAAGAAGTAAAGAAGAATCTAAGAGAAAGAGAATCCAGGCATAAAGAATAACATGCAATGTGGTCCTAGGGACCTGGAAGAGCTTGTTGTGACTGATAGTAGATGAAAGCAAGACATTGGAATGACAGGGACTAAAGATATAAACACAAAGTGATCACTTTGTCCTTGTGAACTCCATACAATAAGGAGTTCAGATACTCCTCATTAGAGAACAAAGCCATTGAACGACTCCAGGGGAACAATATAAGTCACCCTAAATATATTTAGATGTACATTTGGGGATGTGTGGATACTAGAGTCTGGGACAAAGGTAGAGAAAAAATAGTCATGCATTGTGCAAAAGGTGGTGGTGACACGACCAGAGGAGCAGAAAAGAGATGAGGGGACACATGTAGATTTTCAAGTGCATTGACATGGGCATCATCAGGCTTACTAACATGGAGAAGGGGGAGGAATGCAGCATGGCATACAGGCTTCTGTCTTGAACAGTGACAATTATTTGTAGAGATTGTGAAGTCTGGCTATAGAGGACTTAAAATGTGGATATAACCTCTTACCTCCTCCTCATCAAAAAGCAGATCCTGCATCATTCATTACCCATCAGCTCTTGTCACTGGGTTGACTGAAGTTCAGCAGAAATGACTATGATGGTCAAGGTCAGATCATAGCTCACAAGGACCCTACCCTTAGTTTTCTGTAGCATATATTCCTGAGTCCCCAAGTCATCACTACTGTGGGAATTATGCATGCAAAGTATTGTACACACAATTCTGGTGGTTAAGAAACCACCTATGAGGCTTGTGAACTCTGAGAGTCACATAGCAATGAATTTTCATCAGGTGGCTTGGACACTGATGGCTGGGCAGACCCAAAGTCTCTCTTCCTCACATGATAGGGTAGCTGGTCCTTTGAATACTTCTAATTCTATTACTCTCTAATTTGTGCCTTGGGAAGGTAACCAGGTTGAACTTGTATCACTTTTTCTAACCTATTGCTGGAAGTCATGCAACATAAATGTATTCACTGAAATCAAGGCACCAAGATCAGTCCATATTCAAGGGAGGAGTTTGAGTTCATTTGTGGTGCCTTAGACTGAATGATTTGTAGATGAAGATGTTTAGTTCTCATAACTCTGGAATCTCGGCAGTCTTAGATAAAGGTTAGGCCAAGTCCATTTTTGGTAAAGGCTGTTTTCTGCCTATAAAGTGGTACCTCATGCTGTATTGTGGTATAGCAGAAAAATAGAAGATCATGAGGGAATCTACCCAGTTATGCCCAAGCTCTTTTTAAGGTATTAATTATATCCAATAGGACTGGGTTCTCATGAAATAACCTTCTGCAATCACCAGCTCGACAAACCAGTCTCTGAGGGTTGCATTTCAACATAAACTTTGGAGGAGTCACAAACATGTAAACCACACCAAGGAGGAAACTGGATTCTCCCTCTTGTGGAATCAACATTATAAGCATACAGCTATGGCTAGGCAAGATGTTTGATGATCTTAACTTTGCCAGGTGGGAAGTTAGGCATTTATACACAGTCAGTAGTCCATAAAACCTAGGTTCTAGCCATTCTCACCGAATTACCAGACATGGGGACTTCTCAAATCCAGAATAGTCAATCTAATGGTGACAGTCTAGTCACATGTACTTCCCACTTCTAAGGAACCAGGGAAAAGACGGATAACTTAGTTGAATCTTGTACAATAAGATTTAACTTGATAGTTGTATTAAGACACTGATATTTTGGGATAGTTAGTTTCATGATGACAGATAAACATAGTATGGGGGAGAATTGGGTTTCTTTGGAGACAAAGGATATTTGGTGAGTGGAAAAACTCATTATGTCAGAAGGAAATGAAGACAACCAGGTGACTAGAGAAGCCAGCTGTATGGAGATGTTGAGAGGAGCTGATGAGTCTGCTAGGTTCAGATTGGTGTCATTAGAAGCCCTGAATGACACACTCTCCAGACATGACTGTGTACAGTTTCCTCATCTACTCACTTATTCTGCATTGGCAGGTGCAACTGGGTACATTTCTGAGCTTTGCTCCCCTCATAGACAATGGAGAAGGCTTGAACACCATCCCTGGATGGCATAAGAAATTTCAAAATCGAAGCCTAATGCAAGCCTGCAACCTTTATCATTGCTATTAATAAACTAGAACTCATGCTTTTATATTATATCTGTCCAAATAATTCCTTTTAAAATAATAAATATCCTTAATAAAATGCAATTTCTAAATAAAACTGAAAACTACCAGGACTCAGGTGACATCTTCATCTTGCACAAATAACTAAGAAGCCCAGGTTAATTCTTTTTACTCCAAATATCTAGGGTGGGGGGAACCCCCTTTCTTTCATTTTTATTCTTGAGCCATATTTACCAGGAAATTTTTTTTTCTTTTCAGCTGCAATTTACAAATGTGAAAAGCTGCCCCACCCAGCTTCCCACCAGAGACTTTCTTTAGGAAGAAGAAGGAACTAGGACCTGCTGTGTCCTCCTTCTGTTCCTGTCTTCTTTTCTCTGACACAGACAACACAAAGAGAAGGAAAATCACACATTGAGAAACTCCTTGAATGCAAAACAGAAAGCCAACATACTGAAACTGAGAGGAGGGTCAGGGGCCTTTCCAAATTGGGTCTTCTGGGGAGGAAGGATACTAAGGAAGAGATGCCTTATTAAAATTTGCTCTTGACTCTGGGGTAGCAGAAATTAACTATCAGTCTCTCTGATCTGGTTTCCTACGACTTTACAAAAGATTTATCTTCTTGAAAAATGAGACAATAGGACATAATCCTTTTCCTAAGTTAAGTTAAACATTATAACGTATACCAGGTACTCCAGCAAAGAAAGATTTGGTGGGTGTGCAACAGAGGATGGTGGTATATGCAAATTACACATTCTGTATTAATCCTCCAGGTTTCAAGGCATGCCCTTCTTCCAGGGACAGAATCACAAATGCTCTCTGATTTCACTCGGAGGCTTTTACAGAGCTGGAAGAGAACTGTTTGGAGACCAGGCTTGATGATCACAGGGGTTTGTCTGAACCCTATGGTCTTGGGGTTACCTGGAGTCTTTCTTCTACAACTGAGAAAGGAGGAGGTGAGGGGGCAGGGTGAACACTGCATGACAGTCAAACCAGACTTGGAGGGAGGCTCCCACTGGAGGTGGGCAAACCTGGTCTGAACTACAGAGAGTACCACTTGCAAATGAGCTAGGCCCTAGCATGGTGCCTGTCACCCTACAGCACCCCACTGCTAGGGCCTTTTTGAAGTAAGACAGATATATCTCCCAGCAGCCAGGAACAGAAGATCTGAAGGTACAAAGACTTAGTGACAAAGCACAAAGTTGAGAGTTGCTCCCACTGCTTTGGGAAAATGGAGAGTGGGAGGTGTAAGGAAAGAGACAACCCTGGGCTTTAAAGGCCCACCAGGAAGGCTGATCCTCCTACAACCACCATCCACACCCACCATCCATGGAGGCTTGCAAGCACAGAGATTAAAGACCTTGAGACTGGTTTGTGCAAGCCTTTTCTTACTGAGCAGTGGCATCCCACCCTGCAACCTCTCCTGGGACACTCTGTTGATGCACTTTCCCAAAGGGAACACATTGCCTACTGAGACAGTCAGCCCCTGGGGAACTCGCCCCTGCCAGGAACTCCCCTAGAATTTGAAGATGATATTTCAGACTCCCTTATCCCATCCGCAGCTTACCTTCTTCTCCAGGTGACCAAGATTTTGGAATATACACAGGCTCTAAGACTTTGAGCTGTAGGTTGATCTAAATGTTCTCTGCATCAGTCGCATGTTCACCAGCATCTGTGGACTGGAGTATAGGGTGATAACCTAGTTTTCTTAGATCTCTGCCTGTGAAGGCAAGCATATCCCTTTCTATGAACCTTAATTGCCCATGGTGGGGTGGGATGATGGGTGACCCTGGAGTGTCTTTGGCCTTCTTACCCCAGTAAGATTTTCAGACTGGTCTCAGTAATAGTAACTGGGTATTGAGCCAATGGGTTTCACTTCATGCATAAAGGATTGGCATATGTAAAAGCCCATAGTGTAACTTATTCTTTCTGACACTGTTGCTCTTGTGCCTCCCTCTTCGGCATTAGAAGAACTCTTGTGATTACATTAGATCACCCATATAATCTAGGACAGTTTAAGGTCAGATGAACAGCAATCTTAATTCTACATGCAATTTGCCCTTTCTCTGTAAAGTAATTAACCACCTATCCCAGAAATTAGGCCACAGGCATCCTGGAAACATCAAGATTCCAGCTCTATCTCAAAGGTTGTGTTCTGGAGATTTTAACAGATGGCCTGTGTGTGTGTGTGTGTGTGTGTGTGTGTGTGTGTGTGTATGTGTGTGTGTATGTGTGTGCTCCTGTGTGTATGTATGTATATATGTGTGTGTATATCATCTATATCTATATCTATATCTATATCTATATCTATATCTATATCTATATCTATATCTATATCTATATCTATCTATATCATCTATCTATCTATATCATCTATAATATGTGTGTGTTTGTACAGATGTATGTATGTATGTTGTATATACATCTGCATGTATTTGTCAATGTGAGCGATGTGTGTATTTTTGTTTGTGAGTGCATGCTTGAACATGTGTGTTAATGTGTAAGTATATCTAAGAACAACCTTGAGTGTCATTCCTTGTGTGCCTTGTACTTTTGAAAGATATTTTAGTGGTATCTTAAGGGTATCTTATTGGCCTGGAATTTTGCAAAGTAGGTTAGGTTAGCTGGCCAATGAGTCCCAGGAATACCCATTCTCTACTTTCTATTATCCCATTTCTTGAATTACAAGCACACATTGTCTTTCCAAGCCTTTAGAAATGTGAGTCTGGCAGACCAGACACGCCTGTTATATCAACCCTTGAGAGGTAGAGGTCTCTTGAATTCCAGGCCATCTTGGTCTATATATATTACATTTCAGGCCAGCTAAGACCAAATAGTAAAACCTTACCTCAAAAATAAACAACCTTGTTTTTGAAGTTCAAATTCAGGTCTTTCCTAGTGACAAAATTGATTTTACTTACTGAGCTATGTCCCCAGCCCTCTAGGAAAGTAGCTTGCTGTATAGTCCTTCCTTGCCTGTCATTGACTCTTATGAGTGGTAGTTGATATAACTTCATATATTAAATTTACTGGGTCATTTACATAGATATTTATTCAAAGATTACCTTTGATGTTTCTGTGAACCTGTTGATTTAGTTGATATTTACATTTAATTTGGTGGATGTGATGGTTTGAATAAAAATGATTTTCATGACTTCATATGTTTAGATACTAGGTCCTCAATTGGTGAAACTGTTTGGGAAGGATTAGAAGTTGTGGCCTTGTTGGAGGAAGTATGTCACTGCAGAGTGAACTTTGAGGTTTCAAAAGCCCATGCTATTCTCAATTAGCTCTGTGTCTCTGTCTCTTTGACTATCATTATATATCTCTGTCTGTCTCTGCATCTCTGTCTGTCTCTGTCTCTCTCTGTCTGTCTCTGTCTCTGTCTCTGTCTCTGTCTCTGTCTCTGTCTCTCTCTCTCTCTCTCTCTCTCTCTCTCTCTCTCTCTCTCTCTCTCTCTGCCACTTGAAGCTGTAATTTGGGAATACACCCACTTCTCTCAAGCAAGAGAGAATTCTCCAATCAAGTACCCTCAGAATTCAGAAACAACATCTTCTGACATCAGGAGAAGATTGCCTTTGGACTAGAATTTCAGTTCTTTCTTAGGTCTCAATTTTCTCAAATGTGGACCCAGCAAGCTACCACAATCTTCTAGGCTGGGGCCTTAAATCTTTTTGCATACATGTACATTGTTTTTTTATCATGGGAGGATTTGAGGTTTGCATTAATTATAATAACTTGTCTAAAACTGTACTTCCCCTGGGTGTAACTTCCATGAGGCATAAAACAGCATCTCATTTCACACCAGGAACTTCCAATTAGCTGAGGTTAAAAATAAGACCCCAGCCGGGCAGTGGTGGCGCACGCCTTTAATCCCAGCACTTGGGAGGTAGAGGCAGGTGGATTTCTGAGTTCGAGGCCAGCCTGGTCTACAGAGTGCATTCCAGGACAGCCAGGGCTATACAGAGAAACCCTGTCTCAAAAAAAAAAAAAAAAAAAAAAGAAAAGAAAAAAAAATAAGACCCCAAAGTCCAGTGTCATGTGATGCTTCATTCACTGATACAGGTTGGATTCATCTCTGTTCTCAGTGTCATGTGATGCTTCATGCATTGATACAGGATGGATTCAACTCTGTTCTATATGTTTTCACACCCAAAAATCCAGACAGAACTAGGATGTGTGGTCTTCTTATAGGAGTAAAAATGAGAATAATCAAATTTAGTCCATCTGTATTAAGGGTTGGAATGAGTGTTATCTATTGAATATATAAACAAATGACCCATATCTGTACAAGAGGGGAGAGTTGCAAAAGACTGGTAAGCTCTGTCTATTACTATCTTATTTAATCTTTATAACAAGTTAGTCAGGAAGGGCTCATAATTTCTATTTTACAAATGAAATTATTATACTAGGGTAGGTATTCAG